>NC_135480.1:139782944-140384908 GCF_052094955.1 Ictidomys tridecemlineatus
ATTGCTGTGACAAAATATCTGAGAAAAACAAAGGAGGAAAGATTTGTTTTGCCTCATGGTTTCAGAGGTTTCAATCCATAATATTATGGCTCCATTGCTCGGGGCCTTTGGTGAGGCAGAACATCATGGTGGAAGGGTAGAGTGAAATGAAGCTGCTGACTTTACGGCAGCCAAGAAACCAAGGAAGGGTCTGGGTCAAGACATAGACCTCAAGGGCATTCCCCAAGGACCCACTCCCTTCAGCGAGGTTCCACTTTCTACAGTTTCCATCACTTGCCAGCAGTTCATTCAGCTTTGAGCCCATCAATGGGTTAACTCATTGATGAGGTCAAAGCTCTTATAACCCAATTACAGCCCCAAAGCGCTACCTCAGAATATGTCTGCATTGTCAATCAAGTCTTTAACACCAGAGCACTTGGGGAACATTCCAGAACCGAACTCTAACAGAGTCCCTTGGTATATTTCCAGGGAGGCCCTCTTCCTTTACACTTAGCATTCAGTTGCTGCTTCATCAATCTCAGCCTTTTGTTATCTTTTTCCAGGGTATTCATGGAACCTAACAACAGCCGGCCAATTCCACTCTCCTTTTGGTTACTATTTCCCTTCTATTTCTCAAATGTCTAACTTACTGCTGAAGCTAGTGCATTTCCTTGCATGGAAATACAACCCAGGTCACCACTGTTGACAGTATTAATGACTGCACAATGGCCTAGGCTCTCTGAGTTCCACCAATCAATGACATACCTTCTCGGGTATCCTGGAGCTAGTAATCAGCTCCAAGATCCCACCTGGGTGTCTGTACTCATCAGCCAATCCTGGCATATATTGTCACAGGCTGGGATCATTGAATGTAGACCCTGAGAAGGAGCTTGGTATGCAAGATATTTATTAGGGAGTGGCTTTGGTATTCACCTCTGTGGAACGGGTGGGGAAGAAAGCAGGAGTGGGCACAGGGAATGGCTGGGTTGCCATGACCCATGGGGAGCTTCTCAGAGTGGACTGAATGAGGGGTTAGGGATTCAGATCTTTATCCAGCCCAGAGTAATAAGTCATTACATGGGGACTACCCCAGGAAAGAGTAATGAACTCAGGTGAAATTTTTTCCCAGCACAACAAAGACTAACATCTAAGCGTGGAGGAAATAAAACCTTACTCTGAAGAAAAATCAGGGTGGCACATTACAGTGTCCAACAAAGTACCTCATTAATCACTGTGAAAACATAATGCAATTCGTATCATGACTGCCATGTTACTGGTAAAAAAAATTGGAACACAGAGGGGTTCAATAGCTATCATCTCAATGACACACAGCTTGAGGATCTTGTCATCACTGAAACAACTACTCGATTCAGCTGTGAATGCAAACAGACAATACTTCAATGAATGAGCATGGCTATATTCCAACAAAGCTTTATTTACAAAAATGTAGTAGTAGGCCAGATTTGGTTCACTACCCTCAACCTCACAACCTCAGTTGTACCCTTGGTTTAAAGATCAGCAGAGCTACAGCACAGGGTTCTTGGAAACCAGGGATGTGACAGGATGGGGTATTGGTTAAGGTCATGGTGAGTGTGGATGGGAGGTGAAGAAGATGGCAGATGAACACACTGGAAACTTCAGAGTGTTTACCCAGGCATTTGTATCTGACTGGAACATATCCCCCATATCCTTTGCCTAATTAGACTCTCTACTAATCCTTCACAACTCAACTCACACAAGAATCAATTTCACTCTAAAACCTTCCTGGGCCTTCCCTGGCATGAGACGTACCAACCAGTTCTAAGATTACAGCCATGGAGATGCCCTTAATAGCTGTTTCTGCACCAGCTGGATTTCCATCAGGCCTACTTGTTCCTACTAATGTCTCATTATCAAAAAAGGGCCATCTAGGGACCATCAATGGCAGAGCACTTGCCTCAAGTGTGTGAGGCACTAGGTTCAATCTTCAACACCACATAAAAATAAATAAACAAAATAAAGATATTGTGCCCATGTATAACTAAAAAAAAATATATTTTTTTTAAAAAAGGGGCATCTTCTTCTCCATCTCTCTCAAACTAAAATTGCCTTTTCTTATTTGCTGCACATCCATGAGATGATAGGAAAAACATAATCTGTCTGTATTTATGCAGAAAGCTTTGGACTGAGAGTTATGAAGAGCTAATGTAGATTTTGCCTCAGCAAGATGCTGAGATTCAAGGTCTTAGCTGTATTGCATGTAAAATTTTAAATTATAATTTTCTGTAAACCAAACATTAGATTCCATTAAAAATGACTCACTTAGGTACACTGTGTTGTATTGGGTAGTCTTAAACCTCCAGCTGGTATCCATTTTGTAAAGCAGTTCTTATCTACATAAATAGGCCATTAAATGACCCTGAAAAGCATCCATTTAGGATATGCCTCCTTTCCATAGACACCTTTCCCCCCTTATCTTAACCCGTGACTTCTATTTCCTCACAATGAATAAAGGAAAATGACGTGGCATCTTATTTCAGAAAGACAATTACTTCCTAATGTGAATGTGGAATCTAATTAAGGGCATTTCATGTCTTCAGGCCATGAGTATTTGTTGTCTAACCATCTTTGTCTTAGGGACTGGTGAAGGCAGTGTGCTGGGGGTGAGGGAGGCCAGGGGAAATTTTCCAGTGCTCATCCAACAAGGTCTGAGGAGCACAAGTCATCTCCAGGCCGGGAAATTTCCAGGAGCAGAAACGTTCTGACTCAGTAATTTCCCTGATCCCACTTTGGTGGCAAGATGAGAGCCCTGGCCCTGGTCTGACCTAACCTGGGCCTTTAAATATTCAACTCTTTCTGCTCAATCCCCTGGCCTGCTTTCATGCTCATAAAGAAACCCTCTGATTAACATTTATCTTCTCATGTAGATTTCACTAGCAGAGGGTCTTTGTGGGCTATATACCCTAGTGGATTTAGTTTTCTATAGAATCTATTGTGAGCCAAATAAATATTTATCATTTATTGGGTAAATTCTAGGGCCCTGGCGATATCACATCTGAGGAACCGTAAGCCTAAAGACCAGAATATACATTGAGAAAAATATACTGCCATCGACATCATGAGCCCTGTGTGTCAATCAGTAATGTTTTTTCTATGGACTCCTTGACCTCATCCTATGTATGATTCAACACTCAACAATTCCTGGCTGATCTGGAACCAGAGGGATGGCAGTCCTCTCCGTGGACTGGGATACACAGTCAGCATGCCCAAGGGTCTGGAGGTAGAGTCGGGCATACTCAATATGCCAGGAGCAGAGAAGCACAGTCAGCACAGGATCCACTGTGCCTGATTATCCCCTGGTTTACTCATGGAGAGACGCTGCTTGTTTGTTCTGTTGAAAGCCAGAATAATTTTCTTAAGCAATTTTGTTCCATCTTCCATTGCCAGGCAAAGTCACACTTAAGACATTCTAAAAGAAAGTCCGGTGAAATCCCACTCAATCTGAGAAGTGTATTTCAATAGCTGTGATTGTATTGCTTTTCACTCTTTTATTTTTACTAACTTATATTATATTCTAAAAATAAGTGAGATGCTAGGCAAAAAAAAAAAAACCTGAATCAGGCTCAAGTCCTGCCTTGATAAAGATGCTGTCGGCCAACCATCTCACAGCACTTGTGTGGTGTACAGAGCTGTCTTGAAAACTGATAAAGAACTCCCTCAAGGAGTTGTCAAAATATTATTGCAAATAATTAATCCACACTAATTGTATTAACATTATATGTTCATTATCTCTCATTATTGTTGTGAAGATAATGGATATAAAATACCTAGCCTGGGGGAGGTGCTAAAAAATGGTTGTAGTTGTTCTTAAAATATCATTATTATAATTGCAACTTACAAATGTAATTTCAACATAAAGCAAAATTTTCCAAAGAATGGCAAGAAAGCTACCCAACACCCCTACCACTACCAACAATTCTACCTCTCTAGTGTTTGAATCACTTATTTGGAAGGTCAGGCATGCACAAAGGAACACAGAAGGGTGAATTAACAAATTTACTACTTTCCACTCATTAAGATATAGAGACAGCTTTATAAATGGGTCAAGGGTAAAATGGTGGCATCAGATCCGGAATCAACCACACAACTCTTATTTACTCTGTTTCTTTCTTCACCACTTGCATTCATAACATTCTGATACAAAATAATTTCTCACTTATCATAATCCCTCTCTCTCTGATAACAAAATATAGGTAACAGAAAATCTCAGAAGTCTTTGGCTGAAATGAAACTACAAAATAGTTAACAGGATCAAGATAGGATTCAAAGTCCTCATTAATACATGGTTTATAGTCTTGCATAGATAAGAAAAAGAACAAACAGGCCACAGTAAAAGATAAACAATTGCATAAAAACCGAAGGGGAACACAGTCCAACTTTTTTTTTCCTTTGAACAAATACCTTCATCAGTTGACAGTGACAGCACCTTAATTTTGATAGAGCAGCCTTATAACTCGTCTCATAATTAATTTCCTTTGATCTTCACAAAAACAGTGTACAGATAACATGAGAGAATTTCCAAGAATAAACCTGAAGGGAAAGAACATATATTGTTATTCTCCCAGGAAGGATTTTCTTTCAGATCTTTTTGGGTTGTTTTTGTTCCTTTCTTTCTTCATTTCAAAAGAGATTTATTTTCCTATCAACTAATTTAAATGAAAAAAAAACTGGTTTGATTCAACCTGATTCAAATACTGATTGATTGATTGATTTTTTAAAGGACAGAATGTGTACTTCACTCCAAGTTGAGCAGGCCATTACATATAGCAAGTGTTACGCACAATGAATAAGATCCGGCTAAAGAGTGACATAAATGCATATAAATTAAGGAGGCAACAGATTCCTCGATGATTTTGAACTGTGCCAATGGCTGGTTTAAATCATTAGGGTCTCAGAGAAATTTTTTATCCTGGGAAATTCACTAGGTATAACTGATGACTGTATATTCTTCCTTGGTTAATCTATCACAGGCTAGTAATTTGCTAAAATTACTAGCTATTTTCTAGCCAGGTACTTTCAGGTGTAATCATGTGCTTTCCAGGATTGGGGTAGGAGGTGGACACTGCCCCTTAAAATGACTGTATACGTTCCTTCAAAGTCATTTTTAAATTTTTGTTTCAGATAAGGCTTTCCAGAAAAACTTACAAGGAACTTGACAAAATCACGGAATCACTCTGACTTATTCTTTTTTGGTAACCTGGAGTGAATTTTGCACATTATAAAACTAAATTCTCGGGCTGGGGATGTGGCTCAAGCGGTAGCGTGCTCGCCTGGCATGTGTGCGGCCCAGGTTCGATCCTCAGCACCACATACCAACAAAGATGTTGTGTCCGCCGAAAACTAGAAAATAAATATTAAAAAATTCTCTCTCTCCCTCCCTCCTTTCTCACTCTCTCTTTAAAAAAAAAAAAAATTCTCCACCCAGGAGGTAAGCCCGTTTACCATTTTGAACTGTGAAGCATGACCTTGAACTGAGCATGCTCAGAGGTGCCCACCTCTACTGATGATGACAGCCCTTCCCATATGAATATGTATAAATTTTCCCCATAAAATCCCCTTGCTTTCTTGGTCTGGAAAGGTACTGCTTGGGGAATTATCTTAGTTGGAAAATGATCAACATCTCTTCACTGATTTCTCTCCTGGTTGTGTTTATTGGTGATGCACTCACCAAGGCACAAACCCTCTATTTTCAGATACTGTCCAAAATGGTCAAGCAGTTAAAAGAAAAATTCAAAACATAAAGCAAAATATTCACCTCTTCTTCAGTATTCCTTTACATTATTATTAATTCTAATTCCTGCCTTGTTCTAACTGGGCAAGATAATGTAGTCAGAATTAAGGTTCAGATGCCACCTGCCTAGACTACAGGTCATAACTCCTACCAACATCTGGCAAGTGTGTGAGTTGTTGACATTTATTAGATAACACAGCACTGTGTCTGAAATTCAATAGGTGTTCAAACAATGTTTGCTGGATGGATGGAAGGATGGATGGATGGATGGATGAATGGATGGATGATGGATGGATGGATGATGGAAGGAAGGACAAACTAGGTACTGGAGAGCCCAAGAAAGGAAATATTACTCATTTCAACCAGATCACAATACTACAGAGGGCCTTTATTTTAAATTATTCCTGAATCTGCCTTTGGACTTAGGACTTTGAGGATGAAGTTATAACTCTGCCAGAATTTTTTTTTTTTTTTTTTTTGGAAAAAGGGATGAAGACTATTCAACCAAAGAAGCAAGAGGAACTAAAGGGCCCTGAATTCAAACCATTGCTCTAATGTGCAACATCACGTCCATCTTCAGCCCAAGCTGCCCAAGTTCACAATTCTGCCATTGACCTGCTGCTAAATCTTGGTGTTGAATGTATTGGTAAACATCTATATCACTATCTAACAAATATTTATTCCTTTACTATTTTGATAAAAGTGTGCCACATAATTGGCCTCCTCTATAATTCTAAGTATTTTACTTTATGCATATTAAAATGTTATGTTAAGAAAAAAATCCTTTTTTTTTTTTTTGGCTTCTCTGGGCTGCCAAAGGGGTCCATGGAACAAAAGCCATCAGAAACTAGTCTTTAAAAAGCAATATTTCAATTTGCATACAGCATTTCCACCCTACATCTAATTGGTTAGAACTTAGTCACATGGCCACTCTTTGCTGCAAAAGGAGACTGGTAAGTGTCATCTTTATTTAGATCAACACTGTTAACAATGTTTGAGTCCTCTTTCCCAAATCATCCAGGATTGAAACGTAAAATATCAGGAAGCACTAAAAAATAGTAGAATTGGTTCTAAAGAAAGTAATGACTATTTTACTGTATTAGAGGTTAAAACCTGCTCATCAGTGGTTTCCAAATAAGATTGGATATCAGAATCAGCTGATAGTTTCATAAATGCATGTTCTTGGCTACCATACCCCAGAGATTCTGACTTAGTATATCTGGGGAGAAATCCACAAATATATTTTTTTAACTTCTGCAGTAATTATGATGATGTTCAGATTTGAAAAACACCACTCTTTATTATTGTTTACTAAGAACTAATTTACCTGAATGCAACAAGTCCCTCTTAATGAATAATTATACTAATTATCTTATTTATACTAATTATCTTATACTTATTATTTATTAATAAGTAGAAACTTATTAAAATTCAGATTTTTTTCTTTCTTTAAATATTTTTTTAGACATAGATGGACCTTAATTTTATTCATTTATATATGCAATGCTGAGAATCGAACCCATTGCCTCATACATGCTAGGCAAATGCTCTACCACTGAGCCACAACCCCAGTCCCACTCTTTGTTTTTATTTTTATTTTTTTTCACTCTTTGTTTTTAAATCCAGTCATTTCCCCTACTCTCTCTCCACACTTCTCCTCTTACACCCTCTCTTTCTTCTTTTTAGTTTTTGATCCATAATAAATAGGGGAGTAGAATATTAAAATAAAGTGCATAACATCTTTTTCCTTGATAGAGTGACAGGTGGATGCCCTGCATAATAGTGATGAAAAATAACCTGAAAAGGTATAATAGTGTTAAAGAGTATTTTTCTTAAAACACACACACACACACAGAGTCAGGGACATGAGGGTATGTGTATGTCTACTCACACATCATCACAATTAACACTCAGCAATCCTTCAATGTCAGTGTGACAGTTATCACTACCCTATTTTACAGAAAAAGACATTCTTCTCACATTGGTGTGAGAAGGAATGAAAGACATGACTAGGTATTGATTATAAGTGCCAGGCAACTTCCACCTGTTTATCATCTTGAAGGCTCCCAGCAAGGCTGTGAATTAGGCATTGTTGTTCCCATTTTATAGAAGAGAAAACTCCTCTGAGGAGTGATTTAGTGGAGGTAATGAGCCTTAAAATGGGCCTAACTTGGAAGGGAGCCTGTTCAATGAATGATAATAGCCAGGAGCTTCCATCAAGAAGCCTCGACCCGCTTCAAAATGAAAGTCCCTTCTCTCAAAGAGGATGAACATCTCTCCACAATCAGGAAAAACAGAGGATACTAAATTCTACTAGTTCCATACACATACATACATCCCTGAAATTTGAGGGTAAATTATAGTCCATGGAATATTGTAGCTTAATTAGCAGCATTTTTTCCTTTCATAATAGTACAAAAATAATGTTGCATTTACAATTCTTAACATCTTATATGTAATAAATGTCGGTCCCCAAGAAATACGGTACTATTAACATTTTTCTCTCCTTGATACTGCTGTTAATAGCTCTCGTAGCTGCAAGAAAGAGGTCATGACTGATTAAAAAGAGAAGTAAAGGACATTGATAGGTGCTACCACTAGGACCTAGAGAAAGCTCTTTTCTTTTCCTTTTTTTCTTCCTGTTGCCACAGGTTGGCTTTGGGGCATGTCCTAGTAGATCTTGTACTTCTTTTCTTCTGTGCACACTGTGGCATACTAGCTCACAAGTGTCCCACTCATCTAAAGTTAGCATGACCCTAGATGTTTAAATTTATTCTCACTGTCTTGGTCCTACTCAACCAGAGTCATTTGCACACAAACAACTGCCTGATACAATTTTAATGAAATGAGCATTATTGTTTTGTTGCACTTATTTAGAGACAGTATAATGCCTACTTCACAATAGCAGATAGAAAGCAAAATGAAGAAAACAACTCTCACAGTGGGAAGTATTTTTATTTTCACGGAGAGATAAGCAAGAATAACCAACTTAAATAATTAGGGAAGAGAAGAAAACTTCTAAAAAATTCTAGTGTTTTGGTGAGATCTGAGAAGACACATTCTTAAAATAAGAATGCACTGTTCAGGAAAAGAACAATTAAAAGAAACAAGCTACAATTCCAGAGATTGATTAAGTAGGTGGAAAACTAGCAAAGTGGGTGGCTTATGAAAATCCATAGAAGAGAACTCTGCCAGGCAGTTATTGTCAACAGTCAAGGGGTGACACAAGCCCTGTGAGAGAGGGCTTTAGCAGATCCTTTGGGTTTAGAAACAAGAAGATGATTAGTGGTGTTGCTCAGAGCAGTTTCAGTGATATCCTGGGGCATACACCAAGCTCTCCTGGTTGTGTGGGTAAAGTGAAGGGAGATAACAAGTAATGCATAAGTCTTAGGGGAGTTGGTCTATGATGAGGTAGAGAGATACCAATTGGGTTCAAGAGAGAGTTTTTCAAAGACAGACAAGAGCAGAATAACATAACTGTGAAGACATAGTCCATAGTCTTTTATTCATATTGACTTTGGTATGCATCCCTGCTTTATCCCACATATAGCATACAGTTGTGTAATCTTGGACATGCCCAAACTTTCTCAGCTTTATGTAATCTCTGATGTGCATACTATGGAAAATAGCACCAACCTCAAGAAGAGATTGACAAATATAAGTTAATATGTTTAAAATATATTAGCATCATGCCTGGAATAGATTAAATGCTTGGGAACTGGAAATTGCCATTTATTTACATGCTACTCAAAAGGATATTGCAATGTTCATGGTTGAAGCAGAAAGCTGAAGATAAAGGAGAGAGGGTTTATTGGTGGAGTACAGTCCCCGAGAAAGCAGGGCAAGATGAGATCCAGAGCACAAGTAGACACATTAGCCATAGAGAGGAGAGAAGATTGGTGGGTGTTGAAGTAAGTAGGTCTATAGGTTCAGTAAGCAAAGTAGACTCACTTCCATTTTCTGAATGATGCAAGTGTTGGGGTTGTGTGTTACAGTAGGAGTGGAAGCATAGGCTTTGTAAGATTTAAAAAACAATTAAAAAGATGTAAATACCTCCCATGGAGAAGTCAGAGAGCAACCTGTTTCTGATCTTATAGCACATGTTAGAGAATTTGGAACATGATATCACATGGGTATGTTTAAAATGCTGTGTTTTGTGCTTACTGAATCACATGATTTCTCACAGTGAAATGGATTGACAAAAAACAACAACAACAACAAAAGACCCTCCTGCTTCTAAACAGCTCCTAATATCATTCAGTCACATTAAAAATGTCATTTTGCCTAGAGGTAAAAAAGAATAAAAGGCTTCGTATTTTTGAAAAAGGTATTGCTATTGCTCGTAATTATTGATGATGACTCATGCATCCTATTGATAAGTGTGCTTACGTGGATCTTTAAATAGCACATTCAGGACTGGGAAACAGGAAAACAGCTTTTAGGACATCAAATTGCTGTCCTTGCTTATGGGATATACAAGGTTGAAGCTTAACTTCAGATACAATAGATTAAATCTTAAAGGTCAGATCTAAAAGATGTGGTTCCACAATTTATGTGGAAATTTGTGGCTCTTTCTGGTAATCTTTATAATATCATTTCAAAACCTGTATCTTTTCTGTAGAAATCACTGTAGAAAAACATCCCACAATCTGTCACAAAAATATGACTAATTGGTTCTTTATGCTTAGTTTGGCTGACAAAGTATATATCTTTATCAAGCCATCGTTATTTACTGAAATAAAATAATGACGTTAAAGTAGGAGTGATTAAAGTAAGAGATGTTTTTTCCTCAAATCACTCACTTGAACAAAAGAACCTTTATTTTCTTTCTCATTTCAAAAACAATTCATGTTAAGTTCAGAAAGACATTAAAAGTCAACTAGTTCTTTTTCCATTGCTGTGAAATTGTGACTTGCACATTTTACTATATATTATTTATGCATTTCTCTAAGCATTTCACATATTCGTGTTTTTAACAAAAGAAATGATGCTATTCCAAAACCTTTTCTGATTTGACAATCTATACTGTGAACATATTCTAATATTCTAAAATAATTTTTTCTGATGCCCTTTTTAATAGCTGTTATCATCTGTGTGTGCTAACATTTGAAAAGCTCATTCCTTTTTGCTAACTATTGTTATTTTCTCCATGAGCTTTTTTTCTTGTTGATACTGTAACTTTTGCAACAAGATTAACATCTTTATAGATAATTCTTGCTATATAATTCGTATCTATAACTCGTAAACCCCTAAAAACTTAAAACTGGGTAAATAAAGGCTATGCTTTCTTTTCAAAACTTTTTGTTTATGAATTCAGCAAACATTTAATGATCATTGAGTAAATATGTAAAAGTGAACTATACATTTATTGAATTATTAGTGGTTCAGGCACCAGGAATACCGGATGGAGAAAATACAGTTCCCACATTAAATAATCCAGAAGGGGAAGGACACAATAAGCAAGCAATCCTTTGTCACACATTTTTAAGATGGGAAGCACAAAAAAGATAGGAAGTGCATTCCCACCATCAGCCTAGGAGAGTGCCTATATCTTTCTAGGCTCACCCACCTTCAATAATAAGCTAAAGAAAAAATGCCAGATTAATGAGCAAAAATGTTTCCTGTGGTAATTTGCATTTCTTTGATTACCAGTGAAGCTGAACATTTCATTTTCACGTATTTATACTGTTCTGACGTATTTTGGGGGAAAATGCTGCTTTAAAATCTGCAGAATTATTTGGCTTTTCTATGCATCTCCTAGAGTTTCATTTTTCTTCTTCATAAAATTTCTGTAGCTCTTCAGAGCTAGAGCTGGAATAATCAATGTTGTGATAAAATGTATATTTATAGTGTGATTTTATAGAGCTCATTTGTCTTTATTGCACCATAAGGAAGAATGGGGGAGGAATCTTTATACAGTACATACAAATAAGGATTTTCATAAATTATCATGGTACTTAGTGACTCTAAAGAAAGGAATAGGGAATCAATTTCCCTTCTCTCAATGCCTGAATTTATATTCTTAATGTCGTTCCCATGCATGCATATTTTTATTTTTATTCATTCAACCAGTATTTTGTGCAGTAGAAGGGTCCCTATAATTAGCCTGGAGTAGCTGATTTCAATGATGGTTCTGTTGACAATGATCATTCCCCCCATTCTTTCAGATTTGCAGGAACTGCTATCTACCCTTTAGGGGAAATGACCCTCAATTCAACTCAGTGATACCCTAACCAGTTGAGGATGCCTGTTGATTTTGCCACAGTGAACAGGTCAGAGTCTCAGCATGTGATCCATTTTTAGCCAATGAGTTAAGGGAAAAGTCCGTAGAGTGGACTCTAGAAAGATCTTCTCACTTTTACAAAAAACAAATACAGATAGAGATTATCTCTCCCTGTGTTGTCAAACACTGCCATGTCCGCTTATGATATCTAGAGCGTTTATCCTGAGCGCCACCTTGAAACCAAGGCCACCGGGTTGGACATGGCTGACCCTTGGGTTTGAACTTCACCTTAGAAACATGACTTCTGAGTTCCGTTTCATCTTGAGGAGGAGGTGGTTGGAGAGATTGTTCTGTATTTCTCAAAGTATAAAGGTCATCTTAGTGTTAAAAAAAAAATAGAAAAGACGTACTCTCGGGAAAAAAATTTGAAGATTGAAATGATTGAACCATTATTTTAAACCTCAATATTCTATCCCGATATTATTTCTTTTTAAAAAAAAATAAAAATTCCAGGGGCTGGAGTTGTGGCTCAGAGGTACAGTGCTTGCCTAGCATATGTGAGACTCTGGGTTTGATCCTCAGCACCACATAAAAAGAAATAATATAAAGGTATTGTGTCCAGCTACAACTAAAAAAAAAAACCTGAAAAGAAAAAAAAAAGAATAAAAATTCCAGGGCTGGGGATATAGCTCAGTTGGTAGAGTGCTTGCCTCTCATACACAAGGCCCTTGGTTCAATCCCCAGCACCAAAAAAAAAAAAAAAAGAATAAAAATTCTGCCCAACTTGGTGGCACAGGCCTATAATCCCAGCAGCTTGGGACGCTGAGGCAAGAGGGTCATGAGTTCAAAGCCAGCCTCAATAACTTAGTGAGGCACTAAGCAACTCTGTGAGACCCTGACTCTAAAGAAAATACAAAAAAAAAGAGAAAGAAAGAAAGGGATTGGGGATGTGGCTCAGTGGTTAATGCCCCTGAGACCAATCACCTGTACCAAAACAAATAAATAAAAATAAAAATCTCTTCAAAATCATGTAATGAAACAAGTCACTCATAAACTAAATAATGATAGGAATATATTTCCAGTTCTATACAAGACTTCTGAAAAAAAATAAGAAATCATTGAGGACAGGAAGACTGGGGAATCTTCAGAGAGGTGTAGAGGTATAGAGCCTTAGCCACATGGTCAGTAGATTTCTGACCATTTATGAAAAGAAAGGGGTCGAGCATCTTATAGTTCTGGAAGCTGGGAAGTTCAAAGTCTATGGGCCTGTATCTAGTGAGGACCTTTATACTGTTGTCACCCCATGGCAGAAGGCAGAAGAGTAAGACAGAGAGAGAGACAGAGAGAGAGAGAGAGAGAAAGAGAGAGACAGAGAGAGAGAGAGAGAGAGAGAAACTTTCAGTTATAACAAAAACCTACTCCCAAGATATCAACATTAATGCCCACATGTTCTAAACACTTCTTGAAGCTCCTACTTCTCAATGCTCTTGCATTGAGAATTTAGGCTGAGTATATAACTTCCTAGTAGAACTATTGCCTAGCATGTATGATCTCCCTAGGTTCGATCCCTAGCACCACCACAAAAAAAAAAAAAAAAACCTTTGGGGCTGGGATGTGGCTCAGTGGTAGTGTGTTTGCTTCATGTGCACAAGGTCCTGGGTTTCATCTCCAATACAGCAAAAATAAAAATAATAATAATATTATTATATTTTTTAAATGATTGGAATGTGGCTCAATGGTAGAGCACTTGCTACCACAAACAAACAAATTAATATTGTGAATTTGATTTCCAACACATGAACTTTGGGAGATACATTTTTTTCAAACCACAGTATATGCCATTTCTAGAGCTGGATCATAAAACCCCTACCATGACTCCCCACCCCTACTCTACCACCACATACAATCCTCAATCTGTTTCCTCTTGTGCCAGCTGAACAGAAAGTCCTCTGTGTACTAAAGGCAGGCAAAACCACAAAATAGAAGTAGACAAGTCCTTAAATGACAATGTGAAAGGTCCTGACATTTCATGAGTGAGATGTGAGCTCTATTGGGTTTATCCATCAAAAATTCAGGACTTCTCTGTTATAGCAGCTAGCACTATCCTTACTATTGTACAAAACTTTATAAAAGAAAAAAGTAGGCAGAAAATTGAACCATCATGGAACACAGACAGCAGTACTGTTAGACCTGGTGAACCTAAGAGAATCTGCTTTTTGAGGTACTATCAGTACCAGTTTGTAATTAGCAAGAATAATTTTGAATGGTAGTTAACATAAAATGAGAATGGTTCAGTTTCACTTTCTGTTGATAATCTAATAGATACTCTTTAATATCGGATTCCAAAAAAAAAAAAAGAAAAAGGTAAAATGCTTACTTTATTTTCAACTAAATACGATTTAGAGTTATAAATGATACCTCATTTCTCACTGCCTTGAAGCTATTAATAACTCCTGAACGTTACCTTCATATGAACACTCACTTGCTGTGGACTCTGAATATCCACCGTTAATGACTTTAATACCTTTTGGTATTTTTTAAGTGTGAGCAATTTAGTTTTAGCAAACAGCATTTTCTGTCAAGTTAATGCTATTACTTAAATTTTATTGGTTTTATAATTTGTGTGCTTTTTATTTGCAATTTATTTTCACTTTATGCTGATTCAAGAAGTATGAGACAAAATAGGGAAGATATTTTGCACTTACTTAAGCCTTTTATAATTGAACAATTTATGTCAATACTGAGAATCCACATGAATTGTTCTCCTTAAAAGGGTGGCGCTTGAGGAACACTGGACTAGATTAATTCTAGAGTCTCTCTAAGCACTAACATGGAAGCAGTATAAATCAAGAATTAGGAGGAGGAGTTTTGCAATCAAGCCCATCTCAGCTCCAGCCTCAATTCTTTTGCCTACCAGATATGTGGCTTTGGGCCAATTGCTTGACCTCCTCCAACTTAGTTTACTCCTTCAACTTTAGTAACTTAACTAAAAAGTTAGAACAGTGATTTTTTTGAAGGCTTTTTATTATTTGTTCTAATTAGTTATACATGACAGTAGAATGCATTTTGACACAACATACATAAATGGAGTATAATTTCTCATTATTCTGGTTGTACATGATGTAGAGTTACACAAGTCATGTAATCACATATGCACATAAGATAGTAATGTCCAATTCATTCTATTATAGTCTAACCCCCATACCCACCTCCTCTCTTCACTCCCCTCTGCCTAATTCAAAGTAGTTCTATTATTCTTCCCTAGCACCACCACCACCATCCCTTATTGTAAATTAGCATCTGAATATCAGATAAAATATTCAGCCTTTGGTTCTTTGGCATTGGCTTATTTTGCTTAGCATGATATTCTTCAGTTCCATCCATTTACCAACAAATGCCATAATTTCATTCTTCTTTAAGGCTGAGTAATATTCCATTGTGCATATATACCACATTTTCTTTATTCATTCATCTGTTGAAGGGCATGTAGGTTGGTTCCCTAGTTTAGCTATTGTGAATTGTGCTGCTCTAAACATTGATGTGGCTGCATCATTGTAGTATGCTGAATTTAAGTCCTTTGGGTATAAACTGAGGTGTGGGATAACTGGGTCAAATGGTGGCTCCATTCCAAGTTTTCTGAGGAATCTCCATACCTCACTTTCGATAGAAGGTGCACAAATTTGCAGTCCCACCAGCACTGTATGACTTAATCTTTTTCCCCACATCCTCGCCAACCAATATTTATTGTTGTTTGGATGCTTGATTATTGGATTCTGACTGGAGAGAGATGAAATCTCAGTGTAGTTTTGATTTGCATTTCTCTAATTGCTAATAAACATTTTTCATACATTTGTTGATCAATAAAAACAGTGATTTCTGCCTCTTACCGTTATGTTGTTGGTATAGCCTTGGCACGTGATGGTAGCTGCTCCTCTCACCTGCTGTATGCTCATTAGCCTTCTCCCTCATTCCCTAGCAGCTCAGCCTGATTGAATTTTGATTAACATTTGCACAAGTTTCTGATTCTGTTAAATTAATATTCTATTCCAGATCAATAGTTTCCTCAAGAGGATTGCTTGTATTTTTAAAAAATCATGGTATTTTTTTAAAGTATGATTTGGTCATCCTGACAATCAACAATACATAGTTTCTACATATAAAAGCAGATTTAGATGAATGTCACCTTGGAAATACACTAACTCAGTTACACTTCTTTGATGTGAATATAAAAAACAAATGTTGGGGCTGGGGATGTGGCTCAAGCGGTAGCGTGCTCGCCTGGCATGCGTACGGCCCAGGTTCGATCCTCAGCACCACATACAAACAAAGATGTTGTATCCGCCAAATACTAAAAAATAAATATTAAAAATTCTCTCTCTCTCTCCCTCTCTCTCACTGTCTCTCACTCTCTCTTTAAAAAAAAATGTTCTTTCTTATACATTATGTTGTAATCAAGAATTTTTATTAAATCTGCCTGGCCTCCCACATAACTAGCCCAAGTTTATGAGTCATACAAATTAAGAAGTCAATGTTCAGAAAGTCATTTTTGCTGTGGGATGCTCGAGTAGTTTTCTGAATTGACATTCTATTAAAACCCTGGTAGTGGGTTAGCTCATATCCTTTTAATCTGAGTTCACAATGTAACTTGTGCACTGTAGAAAAGAAATATCTTTTTTTAATCATTAAATTGAGACTAATCAGAGACTTTCAGACACAGTGGGTTGTCTCAGCTGGGCCAGGCAACATTTCAAAGAAGGGGTTTCTATAGTCACAAGGAGGTATCAAAAAGAAAGAAAGTGGAACATAAAGAAATACACTGTCCCCCGGAATGGTATGGAACCCCAGGAGCTCTTGTCTATCTGGAACATGCAGCTTTACATTCTAGGGACAGCAGCTACTCCTTCTCAACTTTTGGGCTATTCATGCATAATTTCCTGTGGACAGCCTGATCGTCCAGAAACCCAGCCCTCGTAGGAGCTCACAGTGGACAGCCAGGGGCGTGAATGAAAGGCCTCCTGTAGACAAAGGACTGTCAGGGAGTGAAGAGGGAGCCCTTTCCTTTGGAAAAGTGTGTTCCTGGCTATTAGAATGCACAGAACTGATTAAGTGAGGGCATTTTGACTTTTGGTTGAAGAGACTAAGAGGTGGTCTTGCTGGGCCACAGTCGTATTTGGCCACAGTAGAAATCAGCCCCGAGAACTGACGTCCAGCTTCTTGCAAATGATAGAAAGCAAATGATAGAAAGATTTTTATACAGTGTTATATTCTTCAACTTCAGGAAGCTTCATCTAGAGTCTCAGGGTTAACACAGAATATGCGGTTATTTTGTTTGTTTTGGGGTTATAGTCTTAATTAACTTATTTATTTTACAGTAGGATGCATTTTTACATATTGTACACAAATGGACACATCTTCTCATTCCTCTAACTGTACATGGTGCAGAGTCACTCTAATAGTGTATTCATACATGTATATAGGATAATAATGTCTGTCTCATTCTACCATCCCCACAGCCCTCCCCTCCCCTGATTCCCCTCTACACAAACCAAATTTCCTTCATTCTTCCCTATCCCGCACCCCACTGTGGATAAGCATCCACTTATCAGAGAAAACATTTGGCTTTTGTTTTAGGGGCATTGGTTTATTTCACTTAGCACTATCCTTACTACTGTACTTCCATTCCATTCCTGCATATGCCATAATTTCATTCTTCTTTAAGGCTGAGTAATATTCCATTGTGTATATGTACCACATTTTCTTTATCCACTCATCTGTTGAAAGGCATCTAGGTTGGTTCCATAGTTTACTATTGTGAATTGAGCTGCTCTAAACATTGATGTGACTGTGTCACTGTAGTATGCTAATTTTAATTTCTCTGGGCATAAACCCAGGAGTGGGATAGCTGGGTCAAACAGTGGTTGCATCCCAAGTTTTCTGAGATATCTCCATACTGCTTTCCATAATGGTTGCACCAATTTGCAGTCCTACCAACAGTGTATGAGTGAACCTTTTTCCCAAAATCCTCACCAACAATTATGAGTGCTTGTATTCTTGATAATTGCCATTCTGAGTGGAGTGAGATGAAATCTTAGAGTAATTTAGATTTGCGGTTTTCTAACTGATAGAGATGATGAACATTTTTTTTCATTTGTTGATCAAGTGTACATCTTCTGAGAAATGTCTGTTCAGTTCCTTGGCCCATTTATAGATTGGGTTATTTGTTTCTTGGTGTTAGATTTTTTTGAATTCTTTATATTAAATCCTGGAAATTAGTGCTGTATCTGAAGTGCGTGTGGTAAAGATTTTTTTCCCGTTCTATAGGCTCTAATGAAGAATATTTGGACGGGAAGTAGTAGAGTTGTATTAATTAGCTGGACTTTGGAGTTAGAGGTGTATCTGTTTAAACCCTGGCTCTGATGCTAGAAGCTCAGTCATCTTGGATTAATTACTTATTCTTTCACTGACCGTTTTCTCACTTATTAAATGTGGATGGAAATGTCTATATGGTTCTTATTTTGTTTATTTATTTATTTATTTATTTATTTATTTATTTATTTTGAGAATAAATGCAGTAACAAGAAAGAGGTAAATATGGTGGGTATTCAATAATTACTCATTTTCCTCTTCCTGTTCTGCCTTCTCCACCACCCTTTTCCTCATTCTCTCTTTCTCTCTGGCACCCCACTAAGTGTATGACCCATACAGTGAAAAAGACAAAGTTTAGAAAAGGAGATTTTTGCGTGAACAAATGAAGTATGATGATTTATTGATCTCCTAGTGTTGGGTTTCAACTTAATAGGAAAATTTTAATCATGCAATGTTTCCTCCACTAAAGGCTCAAGAGTAAGACATGAGTTTGCAGGGCTAAGCTTCCTCTTCTTTCTTAAGAACACTTGGCTTTCCAATATCCACTTTTAGCAATGCAAAACCTGAATTTTCTGAGAAGGTAGGTGCTCTGAAATTTGAGAGACAGAGGAACAGCCCAATTCTGGGAATAGCTGGACTCCCCAAGACGATGAGGGTGGTGGTTACATCCGTGGTGAGCACCTGCTTTCTCCTCTCCTGCCGCATCCCGGAGGTGGATGCCTAGAAATTCCACACTGAATATCATCCTGGGAAGCCACAGCCCCCCATCCTAGGAACTGAGAAGGACAGAGAGGGAAGGTGTGCCAGTGCAGAGGAACTTCCCACCTCTAATGGATCAGGAGCATCAGAGAAGCCACCACCAAGGGCTTGCCCCGCCGTGCCGATTGAGCAAGCAGGAGGTTTTGTCTGATCCACAGGGAGGAGAGGGGGATGAAGGTTTTGAAAAACAAGTGATACTGTATGTTACACCAATGTTGGTTGGAGCAGACTGTAAGAAGGACAAGACAAAATTAATTAAATTAGAAAATTCAGAAACCCGACATGAATCCCACAGTTACGGACCAACTCACGCCATTCTCAAATAACCATCACCCGATCTATCATGCACTGCACAGGCAGCATGCTCAAGGTATAATTGAAACCTATGAAATTTCCATCCAGCAATTTCCTGGGGTTTAATCTAATACTGTGGTTGCTCAGAGGAGGGCATGATCAAGGCAGATGGAAACATTGTGGCCCAATCGATTAAGTCTGGTTTTGTTTTTAACCTACAATATTTTTGAGAGATCTAAACTCTAAATGTGCTAAATTTGGGGATTGCACGCTTAACACTGATTCCTGGCTTCTCTAGAACAGAAGAATATTTGGAAACGAAGGGCTCATGTTATGACATGGCAAAATTTTGCTGAAGCTGAGTAGTGAACACCCCACGTTAGCAACATGTTCTCCAGTTGGCCAGTCCCCACGGCTCCCTATGGTCTCTAAGATTGAGGTCAAGGGTCAGTAGCACCTTTTTTTTCTTAAACATGGCCCACCTCATTCATTCACTTGCCTCTGGTAGGTACTCACCTCTGTGACTCCTGAAGCTATCAAGGAGAGCTCCTGAAGCCGACACTACAGGGAGACAAAGTGAAAAGATGCTCAAAAGAAGGCCTGGCATTCTAACAGGCATGATGGTGTCTTTCGTGGCAAAGGGAACCTGGAGTGGGTAAGAAGAGAGAGCTGAAGATAACACCAGGGAGGAAGGAGGGGGCAAGACGTGAAGAGCACTGTGTGTGATGCTGGGGCGCTTAGCTGTTGGGAGAAGAGATTGAAGCAATCAGAAGTGTTTTTGTGTTTGTTTGTTTTATGAGCTACACATGACATTACAATGATCTTAGCAATTCATACATTACAATCAATTGGGGTAAAATTTCTCATTTTTCTGATTAAGTTTTTAAGCAGAAAAACAAAACCACTGTGTCTGTAAGTCAGACACATTGCTCTGTTGGTAACCAGACAGACGGACAGGAGCAGGAAGAGGATGGAGGTAGGGAAGCCGACTTGCAGGCTCTTGTTATATTCTTGTTCCAAAGGTGGTGATGAAGATCTGGACTACTGGGCTTTTTTATTTTTTTCATTTAAATGACAGGCAAGACATATATTCTGCCCACTTCTGCAGCTTCTCTTTCTTATTTTCAAAAACTCTTAAATATTAAGGACCTAGTTAACGCTTGTGTCCAATGACCAAAATGTGCTGCAAGGGAGGAAATGGAACAGATAGAAAAACTGGAGCGGGGAATGTTGGAAAGGGTGTGGCAGGTCAGTTAGCAACATGTCTCTTCTTTCTTAACTACCAGAGCCCTGATTCTGTTTGGGCTAAAGTGTTCAGTCTCGTCAGATGAATAAGACAGGTTAAATCCATCATGGCAAGCTCATCAGTCTTAGGTTGACTGGACAAGGAGTGGATTTGTAAACTATTTTCAGCCAGGAACAAGTCCATCTGAGGTCTCCTTGGAAAGATCTTCCTTCCTGCTAAGAAACGTACATGAGGATAAGGTCTGTTTTCCTCCAGCACCCTTTTTTCCCCCCAAGACACCTAAAAAGTTTTATTGAAATAATAAAACACAGAAACAACCGATTTTCATTTTAAAGTAAAAATGACAGTATCTTCCAGAACTTTCCTGGTACTACACCAAAAACAGACCAAGTTCCAGATTTTAAAAAAAAAAACACGAACCTGCTGGCAAATTTTTATCATGGTTCTAAGCCCTACCAGTTTTTACATCGTGCCTGTTTCAAGAATGAGTAGCATTTTTAAAACTGATTAATATTCGTGAGAACTGAACTTTCTTGAAAACACACATAAACACACCCTACTCAAACCCAGAGAAGCTATACATGTGTTCATTAAACTTGCTTTAGATTAATTTTTTTTTCTCTTCACACACTAGCATCTTAAGCCAATGCTTGATCCATGCTGCAAAAATAGTATAAAATGGAAAGACCTGTTAATTCCCTAGGGAAATATAAGGCAAAAGCAAAAGCCTTTTGATATAAAAGAATGATAAGATGCATTGGTCCACCACCCTTATTGTTTTTGGTCATTGCCATATGAGACAGAGCAGCTGCAGGCATTGTATGCTTGTGAGGTCAAAGCCAGGAGAATTACAAGGACATTTATTTGTTCATTCAACAAATATTTATCAGGAATTTACTGTTGCCAGGTTTTCTAGGCTTTGGGGATGCATTAGTAAATAAAACAAACCGTCTTACGTTGCATATTCACCCAGAATCCTGGTAATGTTAAGCAGAAGGGATATTAGTGTCATTATTAAGATATTATTGTACATTCAATATTCTGTTACTTGTAGCCCAAAGCTTTCTAATGACATAAAAGGATTCTTTAAACATTTTTTTTGTAGTTTTAGATGCAAAGCATGCCTTTATTTTTTATTTGTTTATTTTTATGTGGTGCTGAGGATCAAACCTAGCACCTCACATATGCTAGTCAGGAGCTCTGCCACTGAGCCAAAGTCTCAGCCCACATAAAAGACTTTTTAAATTATTACTACTATTAAGAGGTTAATGAAGCATCTAAACAAAGCAGAAACAGGTGTTGACAGCTTTCTCAAATCCCCAGCCTCAGAAGTTAATTTGCATCTATCCCTCTAACAGCAGGACTTAGCACCTCCATTTACCCACCATGCTCAAAAAAAAAAAAAAAGACAGGGTGCTTCTGCATAGTAATATGGACCAGAGAAAAGAAAGATGTGGAAAAGAAGGATAGAAAAGTGTCTTTTATCCACTCCAATCCCCCCCCACCCCGAACTCCCTATAGAGAAGCAGCTTTTATAAATGAAAGCTGAAGTGTTATGATAAGAAGCTTAAAAGGCAAATAACACATACACAATAACACTGTGGCGCTTAGGTGCTAAATTGCTACCTAGAGAGGAAAGGAGCACGTCCCCAATCCCTGCATGGCACAGGATGGCATCTGGCAGGAATCCCAGAGTGGTGGAGTAGGATGCTAGGAGACAGCATTCCCACTGCGGATCCTGGCCACAGCTGTGCTGAGGAACCATTACACAATGGCTGGTATCGATGGACTTTAATAATGATACAAAATTAGAATACATGTGAACTTGTTCTTGTGCTCAAGTGAGACACCCTTGGTATTGCTGAAATTTAGCATTGCCAATGAACTGAGATCCTGATACATGTCAGGAAGGACTGTCAGAAAGCTAAATTCAAGCCTTGTTATTGCTCCAGTGACCTTATTTGTACCCACTGGCCAGTATGCAATGAGGACTTTCAGGTTACCTTGCAACATTAAGATTAAGGGAAATGACTGCAGCTTTTCTTTCCTTCCTTATTTTCTAATTTACAGATTGATATTCTCTGTTCCTTATTTATTATCTCCCTCCCCCACAAAAATGTCCACATATTAATTATTTCAATTTTAGACTGCAAATAGCCAAATAGAACTAAACTTTCCACAGGAAAAGGAAATACTATTTTTTTTAAATTAGAAAGCATAGGGCAAAAGAAATTTAGATAAGAAGGATGCTATGAAAAATACAGGAAATCCCTTTATGGTCAGAAGTTCATAAAGTTGGTTGGGTCAGAAAGTCCTTTCAAAATCTGAGGACACTGTTGGCTTCTCTGCAGAAAAAGTTTACTTTCTTCTTTTAAAAATTTTTTAATTTGTTCTTTTTAGTTATACATAACACTAGAATGTATTTTGAGAATTACATACATGGAGTAGAACTTCCCATTCTTGTGATTGTGGAGTTACACTGATAGTATGTTACATAAAGCTCATTTTCATCTGAAGCCCATCCTCAGTCCTCAAACTTGGATGCAGAGGGATCCTAGGTTAAAAGCTTTTGCATGAGGTCTCCAGATTCTAGTGCCCTTATGGGCATTAGAGCATGATGATGATGAAAGGAAGTCCATGACTTTGACCTGTCTGCTGCTCAGTTGTGCATCCTTGATCCACATCAGAACTTGCAAAAGTAGATGAATTCAGAACCAATAAGTCACCTTGACAATTAAGTGGTCCTGCCAACACAGTTGATAGTTTCATGCTCCACGGAATACTTCTGAGAGCATCCTCTTCCAACAGAGCTGACCATCGTCATATTGAAGGGTTGTAAAGAGTGACTGACACCTTTTATTCTTAGAAGAATCCTAATTTAGCTATTGAAACAAAGGTCATCTTCCAACACTTCATAAATGTTATCCGAGTTCGTTTGACGAGATCAGATGAGAGCATGCAAGTTCAGGGTGGTATGGCCTTAGACTACCAGTTCATCTTCACAGGAGCTCTATGAGGGTATGAAATATAACTCTCAGTTTGAAGGAGAGAAAACTAAGGTAAGATACATAACCAAGGTCACAGGTGATAAGATATCTCAGCCTATGCACTGTTAGTACTCTAGCCCCACAGTATTTATGTGGAAAACCTTATCCCCTAGTGTGATGGTACTGGCAGGTTTGTGGGCCTTTGGGTGTGTCTCTGGCTCTGTGGGTTCTGTGCTCTCTACCAGAAGAACCAGTGTAAAAAGAACAAGAACAAGGTTATTTTTTTATTTTTCCTGTGTGTGTGTGTGTGTGTGTGTGTGCGCACACACACACACGCATCCCAATTATATAAAATGATGGGCTTCGTTGTGTTATTCTCACAAATAAAATAAAATCACAAATTGATCAGTTTGACTCTCCAATACCCCCTCCAGCTTCCCCTCCTTTCTCACACCTCCTGATATGCTCCCCCTATCCTAATGGTCTCAATATTACTTTCTTGGCATTCCTTCCCCCACTCAATTTTTCCCTTTCTAGCTTCCACATATAAAGGAAAACATGATCCCTTTCTCTCTGAATATGACTTATTTCACTGAAAATTATGATGTCCAGTTCCATCCATTTTCTTGCAAATGACATAATTTCATTCTTCTTTATGGATGAATAAAATTGCATTGTGTATATATACCACATTTTCTTTATCTAGTCATCTGTGGATGGGTACCTAGACTGGTTCTATAATATGGCTATTATGAATTGTGCTATGATAAACATAGATATGCATCTATCTCTAAAGTATGCTGACTTTAATTCTTTTGAATAAATACCAATGAGTGGTAAGCTGGATCATACAGTAAGTTCTATTTTTAGCTTTTTGAGGACATTCCCTTTTGATTTCCATAGTGGATGTTTTAACTTACATTCCCACCACTGGGATATAAGAGATCCTTTCCCCCCCACATCCTGGTCAGCATTTACTGTTATTTGTATTCTTGATGATTGCCATTCTAATTGGAACAAGACGGAATCTCAGTTTAGTTTCAAGTTGTAGTTTCTTGATGACTAAAGATGTTGAATATTTTTTCATACAATTGTTAGCCATTTGTACTTCTTCTTTTGAGAAGTGTCTGCTCAGTTTATTTGCCCATTTATTGGTTGGATTATTTGCTTTTTTAATGTTGAATTTTTTTTTTGGTTCATCTTACAATCTGGATATCAATACTCTGTCATTAAAGCAGAGAGTGAAGACTCTCCCATTCTGTCAATCTTCTCTTCATTCTGTTAATTGTTTCCTTTTGTGTGTAGACATTTTAATTTATGACATCCATTCATTGATTTTTTTTCTCTTATTCCTGAGCTATAGGGGTCCTATTCAGGAAGTCTTCACCTGTGTCTGTGTTGAAGTGTTTCCTCTATGTTTTCTAACAGTTGCAAAAGTTTCTGATCTCATAATTAGTCTTTTTAAAAATTTTTAATATTTATTCTGGGGTTGTGGCTCAGTGGTTGAGTGCTCGCCTAGCACGGGCAAAGCCCTGGGTTCGATCCTCAGCACCACATGAAAATAAAGGTATTGTGTCCAACTACAACTAAAGAATTTAAAATTTTTTTAAAAAATCTTTATTTTGTTTATTTATTTTTATGTGGTGCTGAGGATCCAGCCCAGTGCCTCATATTTGCTTGACAAGTGCTCTGCCACTGAGCTACAACCCCAGCCCTCATAATTAGTCTTTGATCCATTTTGACAGGTAAGAAGTAGGATCCAGTTTCATTCTTCTATATATGGATATTCAATTTACCCAGTACATGTATTAAAGAGGTGAATTTTTCTCCAATATCTGTTTTTACCATGTTTGTCAATATAATTTGAAATTGGTTATTGTGATGCCTTCAGCATTGTTCTTTTTGCTCATAATTGCTTTGGCTACTCTGGGTCTTGTGTTCTTCTGTACAAATTCTAGGGCTTTTTTTTCTAGTTCTATGAGGAATATCATTGTCATTTTTTTTTAAATATTTTTACGAGGTGCCAGGGATTGAACCCATGCTAGGCAAGCACCATACCACTGAGCCACACCCCTGCCCCTATAATTGGTATCTTGAGAGGGATTTCATTGAATATGCAAGTCAATTTTGGTAATATGACCATTTTAGCAATATTAATTCTGCCTATCTATGAACACAAGAATTTTTTTCTGTCTTATACTGTCTTTTCAACTTCTTTCTGTAGTGTTCTATAATTTTCATTGTAAAGGTCTCTTACCTCCATGGTTAGGTTTATTCCTAGGCTTCTGGTTTGTTGGCTTTGGGTTTTTGAATGCTGATTCTGTATCCTTCCACTCCAATATTTCTTTTTTATTAGCTCTAGAAAACTTCTGGTAGAATCTTAGGGTCTTCTATGTATAGGATCATATCATTTGCAAATGGAGATAATCTGACTTCTTCCTTCCCTGTTTGTGTCCATTTTATTTATCTCTCTTGCTTAATTGCTCTGGTTAAAATTTCAGGCATTCTATTGAGTACAGGTAGTGAGAGTGGACATCCTTGTCAGGACGACCCTCTATTAGGGGGCTTCTGTTCAAGCCAGAAGGAAGACAGCTCTGACAGGAAGTGTCAGACTGACCTGAATAAAGGAGGAAGGTGCACAGCTCCCATGGCCTCTGTGGGGCAGCCGTGGGCTTTAGTGGCACCTGTGCTCTGTTTCATCCAGAGTCTTTGTCTTAAGGGTCTTAAGTCTTTGTCTTAAGTCTTCCGTCTTAAGGGTCTACATAGACTGGGGCATCTTAGTATGCTAATAAGGTAAAAGTGATCTTGATTGCTCCAATGACCCTTCTACTCTTGGGTTTGTGTTTGCCCCTCACCATCTGGGATTTGCCTCTTACCATCAGGGAGAGTTCCTCGTACTATTTCAGAGCAGGGCAGATTATTGTCTTGAGTGGCCTTATCTTGATGATTTTGCTTTGTCTGACTCTGAACTTATTTTTAGTATTTCTGCTGATCCCACAGTCTCAAAAGCTGAGCTGATTTCTTAGTCTCCCTTCCACGGGTGTGTTATTCTAATTTATAACCTTGGAGAGTGGTCCACTTTATTTAACCCCTAAGTTTCTGTATATGTGTTAGTTGGAATGTCCACTCCCTTTTGAGAGATTTAATTTCCCTCTTAAGAGGTCCTGTTCTTCAAGTGGGGAGGTCCCTGACTGCCTTAGGAAGTAACTAGATTTAGGTGAGCCCATGAGGGTGGAGTCCCAATGATAGGACCGCTACCTTATTGGGAAGAAGAAGAGACACCAGAGCTTCCTTTCTTTACTGTGTGAGGAAACAATGAGAAGGTAGCATCTGCCAGCCAGGAAGAGAAGATGCTACCTGCCCTGAATCTGCTGACATCTTGATCCTGGATTTGTCAGCCTCCAGAAGGGTAAGAAATAAAGCTCTGCTCAGCCACCCCGTCTATAGTATTTTGCTATAACAGCCTGAACCAAGAAACCCAAGATGGCAGAGCTTATGTTTTTAATTTCTATGCTTTTTGCATTCCAACAAAAATAAATGTTACACTCCTTAATCTTAGTTCCCTCTGTCAACCCCAAATTAAACACATTAATAAAAACCACAAATACTTGTAAGTCCCTTGAAACGCCTTCAATTAAATAAGACTGGATTTTGAAAGGCATTAAAATGTACTGACATAGAAAGGAAAAAAAGATGTCTTTTCACTTAATTGTTAAAATCCCCCCATTTATCTCCTGCCCACATAATTCTCAACTAATAATAGCCTATTTCACTCAGTGTCAGCGAAGAAGAATACCGAATGCTGTAATCCACATATGTGTTATTTTGTTGCACATGCCTGCAAACTATAATTAGCAGATATCTTCTTCAAACATCAAGTCAAACATTTTTGAGGCTTTTTTTCTTTCTTTGCTTACAGAAAATTCAGGGGAAAAACATTTTTTAAAAGGAAAAAAAAACCCAACCCTGTCCTCTCTTATATCACGATTTGACTTTGAATCTATCATTATACTTGCTTATCCTTTTAAAATTATGTCTGAAAAGGTGTGACTTCAAGCACAGAATATATCCATCATGATACAAACATCAAAGAAAACACATCAAAGCAGATGACAGCAATGAGGGTCACATTAGAAGTCTCTGAAAAAAGAACTCATTGAATTTAAAGTGTGAAAATAATTGGTGACTCTAAAAGTCCTTTTCTTATTGATGAATGTGGAAACACAACTGCAGGGGTTTATAAAAATTCTAGCACCTCCAACCTGTAGTGGTTAAGCAGATTGAGGTGAATCTATATGTACGAAGTTAGAAATATATCTATGAGAAAATCAAGTGGCCCACAAGATGAATAGCATGATTTCACATTTGCAAAAGTAAAATTTTCAGTGTATAGAAATATATAGACGGAACTCTAGATAGGGCAGAGGGGTGGGAGGGGAAGGGAGGGGGAAGGGGGTTAGCAATGATGGTGGAATGTGATGGACATCATTATCAAAGGACATGTATGAAGACATGAATTGGTGTGTACATACTTTATATACAGAGATATGAAAAATTGTGTTCTATATGTGTAATAAGAATTGTAATGCATTCCGCTGTCATGTATTTTAAAAAATAAAAGCAATTTAAAAAAAGAAATATGTGTAGAGAAAGATACCCATATTTGTATATTTGTAAGTGCATGAGAGAAATGTCTAAAAGGACACATACCAGAAACATTTTAGGACCTGTTATTAGTCAGTTTTTTTTATCACTATGGCCAAAATACCTAATATGAACGACGTAGAGGATGAGAAGTTTAATTTGGCTCACAGGTTCCGAGGTCTCTACCCATGCATGGCTGATTCCATTGCTCATGGCCCAAGAATATGGCAGAGGAAAGCTGCTCAGCTTATGGATTCCAGAATGATCTACTTCCCCCCACTGGGTGCCACATCCCAGGGGTCCATTTGGTGACTGATGAGGTCAGAACCCTCGTGATTTAATCATTTTCCCAAAGCCCCAACTCTGAGCCTTTAGAGGCCAGTCTAGATTCAAACCCTAACAAGCCCTGAGTCACACCCGTTCAACCTGGCTCCAGTTCAGTCACAGCTGTGGAGGACAGTTCCACACAAGCTCTAACTCATGGTGATGTTCTCCCACCATAAAAGCATAGCTGCAGTCTTTCCGTATTCTGCCTTGAGGGCTTCTCGGGTGAGCCCGCACATCTTTGCAAACAAGAGCCCCCTAGGACAAGTGAGTGAATGACCTTAGGTACAACACTCAGCCATCAGGGAATAAGCCACTGCCACCTTCCAGTGGTCAGTTCTAGGAATCAGTGTGTACAATTTTTTTTGTGGTGATGGTGGTGATGGTAAAAAATACACAACACAATTTACTATTATAATCATTTTTAAGTATAAAATCCATTGGTATTAAATACATGGACCATGCCTTACAAACACCACCACTCCACATGTCCAGAACTTCATCGCCCCAACATGAACTCTATGTTAGTCTTGATCCACCCCATTCTCCCTTGTCCTCAGTCCCTGGGAACCTCCATTCTACCTCCTTTTATCATGAACTGAACCATTCTAGGCAACTCATATAAGTGGAATTCTTCAATATTTGTCCTTTTGTCTCTGGCTCAAGGCAGAATGCTATAGTTTGAAATGTACCCTGAAGTCCCACCTGTTAAATCGAGGTAGTGGAGCCTTTAGAAAGTGGTACCTCCTGGGAGGAAGGTAGATCATTTGGGAAATATCTTCAAAGGGGGATTATTGGATCTCAATCGTTTCCTTTCTCTCTTTGCTTCCTGGCTGCAATGAGGGGAGCAGCTTCCTCCACTGCGTACTCTCAACATGATGTACTGCCTAACCACAGGCCCCAAAACAATGGGCCAACCTACCATGGACTGAAACCTCCAAAACTATGAGGAAAAATAAACCTTTGCCTCTTTATAAGTTGACTATCTCCAGTATTTTATTACAGTAACAGAAAGCTAACACAGTTATCGTTATTTAAGTGTTCAAATGTTTCAAGGTGTGTTATAATAAATGTAAGCATTTTATTCATTTTTTAAAGACTGAATAATATTTCATTATGTGTATATACCACTTTTGTATATGCATTTAGCTGTTGTTGAACATTTGAACTGTTTCCACCTTTAAACTGTTGTGAACAAAACTGTTATGAACACTGGTGTAAAAGTACCTACTTACATCCCTGCTTGCAATTCTTTGGGGTATACACCTAGGAGTGAAAATGCTGGATCATATGGTAATTTAGTTTTAACTTTTTGAGGGACAATCAAATTGTATGCTTATATGTCCTGATAGAATCAAACTTTAGAACCTCAATAATATGCTCATATGTAGTCATCTCCTTTCCTGGCTCCCCCTCTGCTTCCTATAATGCCCCATATAGCTTAACTGCACCTAAAACCATTGTTTGGGCTCTTTTAGGGGGAACCCAAGCTAGGACAACATCCACTTGTATGAGTAATTACCTCTGGGAGCAAGGATTGGAGAGCAGGAGACATTGCTTTTTAAATTTGTATATAATCATATCACTTTTGTCTCCTCGAGTTATTATGGTCATAAATAAGTCACAAAGTGCAGTGCTCCCAAACCATATGAATCATAGATCATTTTTCCCACTTTGTGCTCTTAGAATGAGTTACAGTGCTTAAAGATTGTTTTTTTTTAAATTCTTGATCTGAGATGATGCTGGTGTCCTTAAGGCTGGATCCCTGAGGGTTCTTTCCTAACTTATATCAAACTTTCAGTTTTAATTACCCTCATAACAACCCATTTTTCAGGTGAGTAAAGTGAAGCATAGTTTCACTAATTGTAACAGGTGCAAATAAGGAGACAGAAACACTAAAAGGTTAAGTGACTTGCCCCATGGGCACTCAAATAAGTGACAGAGGGCTTTGGGGTTGACATTATTCAACACTATTTTGTAGGGTTTCTTTTTTTTTATTGGTTACACATGACATTACGATAATCTTTGCAATCCATACATTTGAATCAAATGGGGTATAATTTCTCATTTTTCTGACTGTACAGATTGCAGAATCACATTGGTTTCTTTTTTTTTTTTTTTTAATTTTTATTGTTGACATTGGTTTCTTGAGAACAGTGTTCAGTTCTGTGAACACCCTAGACTGTCCCTGCTCTTTTTCTGAAATTCTTGTTTTCTGCTCTTCTGGCAGGAAAATGTCTACTCCTCCTTTGGAATCAACATGGGAGGTGAAGACTTCCTGGCCCCCCCAGGTAGATCTATGTGCTATCTTCCCTACTTCCAGGGCTATCTGCTGACATTGACAATAGTTATTTCATATTGCTTCTGCTCCTTTCCATGCTTGTGTCACTTAATTGTCATAAGAATGGAGAAGAGGAACTTATTCAAAATACAGATTCCCCAGCCACACTCACAGTTTTAACACTTTGAGAACCACTTCCCTAGGCCAGGGATTGGCAAATATTTCAGGGTCAGAGAGTAAATAGTTTAAGCTTTATGGACTACGTGGTCTCTGTCACAATGACTCAACTTTGCTGTTAGCAGGAAATCAATCATAAATAATACATAAATGAGTAAGTATGGCTTGTCCTATTATGGTTTGGATGTGAAGTATCCCCAAAAAACTCACATGTGAGAGAATGTAAGAAGGTTCAGAGGAGAAATGATTGGGTTTGAGAGCCTTAACCAGTGAATTGATTCCTAATGGGATTAATTAGGTGGTAACTGGAGTCACAGGTGGGGTGTGGCTGGTTCATTGGGAGAGTGGTTATGGGGTGTGTATTTTATATCTGGATGGTGGAGATCTCTCTCCTATCCTCCCTCCCTCCCTCCCCCTCCCCCCCCCTCTCTCTCTCCTTCTGATCATGATGTGAGCTGCTTCCCTCTGTCCGTGATGTTCAGTCTCACTTTGAGCCCACAGAAATGGAGCCAGCCTTCTATGGATTAAGACCTCTGAAACCATGAGGCCTCAAATAAATTCTTCCTCCTCTATAATTGTGCCGGTTGGGTGCTTTAGTCACAGTAGTGAAAAAGCTGACTAAAACATGTCCCAAGAAAACTTTATGAATATTAAAATTTGAATTTCATATGATTTTCTTGGATCCTGAAATGCTGTTTTTTCAATTTTTCCCCAAACATTTAATAATAAAAACCTCCTTTAAAAAAATTTAAAAGCATCTTTAGCTCAGAGACCTTGTAAAAAGGGGGAGTGGGTTAAATTTTGTCCATTAAGCAATAATCTACTGACACTTGTCCTAGATCATAGATTGTAGTATTATATTCTTAGTATTTACTTGTGTGAAAATAATTACAAACTGAATTCATTTATTCCTTATAATGTAGGTTTTTATCTTTAAAAGGACCTTTATTTTTTAATTTTAACTTGTTTGTTTGTTTTACTCCTGCAAATCTTTAATCTCCTTAGGTCTGATTGCTCCTCCGGAAAATAAACTGTTAGGCAAGAATCAGTGAGTGGTTTCAAACTATGTTCCTTTAACCCTAGAGGTTCCCACCCAGGAGTCAGTGTAAAGAGTGAGGGATAGAATGGTGGCATTGGTGGGGATCAGTGTCCCCTCATACTTACATCAACCAAAACAGTTTTACTATTACCTCTTTATATATATACGGTTTCCAAGACAGAGTGATTTGAAAGAAAAGGATGTTTTTCTTTCATGGTATTTTGTTCTGAAACTGTTATCTATGTAATTAGAATGAATAAGGAATAAAAACTAGAAAGGAAGTATCTGAATTATTGTTTGTTGCAGATGTGATTGTATATCTGGGAAACTCAGGAAAATAGACTAAAAAAATATTACAAACAATAAGAAAAATCCATAAAATGGATGAAATTATTTTTTCTGTATTGAGAAACAATCAATTAGAATAATTAAAAAATATATACCCAGGGGTAAACTGAAAAATAAAAATACAAAATTTATGTGAAGAAAACCTTCCAATATTCTTGAAATCAAAGATTCAACATCATAAAGTATTTTTTATTATATTACTCATTAACATCACCAGAACTTTTTTTTTTGCATGAAACAAGCAGATTCTGAATTGTATTGGAAAAATAAAGCAAGCCAGAATAGCTAGGGAAATTCTGACAAACTTTAAATGAATAATTCTGATGAATTAAATGAAAATCTGATTAATGATAAAGGTAAATGAACCTATGTCGTATTTTCAAATACATATAAATCTATGTGTAATTAACCAACTTGGCAGAGGTGCCTGAAAAGATGGCTCAGTGGAACAGAATGAATAGTTCAGAAATAGATTGAGATACATACAGGAATTGAGAATATGATAAAGGTGGCATTTTAATTCAGAGTAGAAAATATGGGCTATTCAATAAACTACAATGGTACAACTGATTAACCACCTGGCAAAAGAAAAACTGGATTTCTTCCTTATTTCTAATAACAAAATAAATCCCAGACAGATAAAAAGTTAAGCCTAAAAATTAAAATATAAATGTACTAGAAGAAAATATAGAATTTTTTATAATATTGGAGAAAGAAACAAAACTTAAGTGATATATTAAAAAGCCGACTGACACACTTAAAACAGGTAAAATGCATATGTCAGCAGAGAAGAAAAAGAGACTGAATTAAGCTAAAAGTCAAGGGACAAACTCAGAGAAAATGCTTACAGCACATATGACAGAAAAGACGATAATTTTCTTTATATATAAGATATCAAATCAATAAGAAAATATACATTTCAATAGAAAAGCATCAAATAACAAACAGAATTCATAGAACAAAATTACAAAGGGCTTTTAAAGTGATTAAGATGATAACTATATGTAAAATGGCATAGAAATAATGTTTTATTACCAGAGAAGCAAAAAATAAAATATTTATAGCATACCATAAGGCTAGAATGTTGGGAAATGGGCAATATCACATATATCTGGAGGACATATATAGTATGGAACCTTCTGGAGGCAATTCGATAATAGCTACAAAAATTTAGACACATCGAAACCCTCTGGAAATACATCCCACAGATTTGTTTGCATGTGTAAGCAAACTTAGAATGATAACTATCATATCATATTTATAGTACAAAATGCTGAAACATAATTAAATGTCATTAGTAGGATTTTAGCTATGGTGAATCACATTAGTGAAAAACTCTGCAGGCATTGAAAACAAATAGTATAAATCTATATCAACAGATATGAAATGATCTTCTAAACATTTTATATAGAAAAATCAAGCAATAAATGGTGAAGTATAACTTGAAAGCTTTTAGATGCTTAGGGAAAAAAAAAAAGAAGAAGTGAATAGGGGCTGGAACTGTAGCTCTGTGGTAGAATATTCACCTTACATGTGGGAGGCACTGGGTTCAATCCTTAGCACCACATAAAAATAAATAAATAAAATACAGATATGGTGTCTATCCACAACATAAAAAAAATTAAGAAAGGAGTGAATATATGTGTACACATGTGCATGTATATTTTATACGGAACATCTCTTGAAGGCCACACTAAAAATCTGGCAACAGTGGTTCCCTAGAAGAAGGTGGGCTCAAGGCAGCAATTTGTCCCCCATTATCCACTCCGAACTTACTCCTTTATGGAACCCACATTTTAGCCAATTCTATGGCCACCTATAATAAAAATTATTTCCCTGCTTTCTTGACAAACAGGTGTGGCCAGTTTTGAGTCCTGAAAATTGGGCACATGTCTTTCTCCTCCCCCTATTTTTCCTGCTGGCCAGACTGTGAACTCGGTTCTTGGAACTTAAGCAACCTATTCGGAGCAAGAGAGAAAACTCACATTCTGACAATGACAGCCTTGGACTAGTTTTTGTGGGAGAGAAAGAAATGTCTGGGTTGTTTAAATCAATCTGTAGGAGTTTGTAACATTCATAGTTAAAGCAGGACAGGGGACAGACTCCTGTTGCTGAGTCCGTGACAGAACAAGGAGGGTTTTGCGGAATTCTAAATAGAGAGCTGTTTTCTTTTTTCTTAAGTTCCTCGGCTTTCCAGGGGAAGTTGGGGCCATCATCATCCTCTAAGATTATCACAGTTTCAATTATTCATTGAAAAAATCTAAAAGCCCACATGATAGACCAAATACTTTCTTATGGAGTGTTCTGGCTAAGAGGCTATGGAAAGAAGAGGTGGGTGGATGTGCAGTGGGCAAAGAAATGAGAGGCCCTCCATCTCTCTCGGATTCTTCCTAATTACAAATATTCTGAGGCTGAGACTGAGGCTCTCATGCCATCATAAATTAAGCTGCTTATTGCTGGATCATGCGTAGCTGGAATCATTTCAATGCCCTGCTAGGAGAAGCAGCTATTTTATTTAATTTAGGATGTGCTGACAAGATTGCCAAACATCAACAAGAACCCAGGAACATTCTCAAACAGAAGGCATGATACCCAACGACAATGTCAAGTCTCTCTGCCATCAGTTTTGATGTAGGGGCATGGTTTTAAGAGAATCAAGGAAAGAAAGTGAATTAGGAAATGCTGACCAGGATGCTGGGGCACAGGACTCCCTTCCACTTTCCTAGTGGATCAGAATGAATTCTTTTCATGTTCTTATTATAGGCTACTGGTCTTCAATCATAGCTGAACAACAGAATCGCCCTGAGAGGCTTTTATTTAACGTAAATTCTCAGACTCCATATATTAAAAATTCTGACTCAATAAATCTGTTAGAGTCTTAATTTCTATACTTTTTCAAAAAGTTGCTCTGGTAGCTGGGCACGTTGGTGCACTCCTTTTATCACAGTGAATAGAGAGAATGAGACAGGAGGAACAGGCTTGGCAATTTAGCAAGACCCTTAGCAACTTAGTGAGACCCTGTCTCAAAATAAAAAATAAAAAGGACTGAGTATATGGCTCAGTGGAGAGGCACCCCTGGATTTAAGCCTCAGTACCAAAAATAAAAGTTGCTCTGGTGATTTGGAGAGCTGAAACCTGGGGTAGATCAATTCAGTTTGGGGGAGTAGGGTACTGGTGATTTATCCCAGGTGTGCTTTACCACAGAGCTACATCCTGAGTCCTTTTTACATTTTATTTTGAATCTAACTAGGTTGCTAAGGATCTTGCTAAGTTGTCGAAGCTGCCTCAGCCTCCCAAGTGACTGTGATTACAGGTGCATACCACCTTGCCCAGTGATTCAATATTTGTAACTGGCCATTTTGTGCTAATACATGGTGAGGCACAAGGTGATATGCAGTTTGGTCTCTTGGCTATAGGTTAAGGTGCTCTATGTATCTCTAGTATTGCCTTGTCCACAACCTCAGAAACAATGCACTCACTTCCTTTTTTTCTTTTGCTTTTTTTTTTCCTCTCCAGTTAAGCATTATCATTCCTTTCATATTTCTCTACCTGTATTGTCTAAGAAGACAATACAATCAATAAGTAGAAAAACAGGACTTACCATCAATGCAGTAAGTATCATGGCTTCTTGCTGTTGGGTGGGGTCATTGATGTCCATCAGCCTATGATGTTCAGAAAATGGTACGTGTCTGCAGCAGGCGGGATACTTTTGCCCAACTAGACACAGGGTGAAGATGCTGAAGATGCCCCACCTTTGAAGCCTGGAGGCAACACTCATTTTATTCCATGCCCGGGACACACCTGGGGGGGGGGGGGCTTCAAGGACAGTCTACCTGGAGCAGCAAGAAAGGGATGTGACCTATAGAAAACCTAAGATAATAACACAGGGGATTAGAAGTAATCTGTCTTTTGTTATCACCACAAGCTGGTGATTCTAAACACCATCAGTGATAAAATACTCCTCGCTGGGGAAAAAAAAAAAAATCTTCTGTTGGTGTAAGTTTCTAAAAACCAGTGGTTTTCAAAGTGTGGTCTTGAATCAGTAGCACCAGCATCACCTGGAAACCTCATAGAAAGCGGGATTCCTGGGCCCCACCTAAAACAACTGAGCCAGAAACTTGGTGGAATGGGGGTGCACTCAGCAATCTTTTTAATGAGCCCCCCCCAATTGATTCTGATGTGTACTAAAGTGTAAGAATCAGTATTCTAAATAAATGCTGTGGCTGCCATTGAACTTTTAGTAATCATATGTGTTCAATGAGCACATTGTTCTTACTATTCCTTTCATAAACATTGTGTTCTACATGGACTTTCTTTAGCAAATGCCCAGCATAGGCCAACCCAAGTGCATGTATTCATTTCAAGAGGAAGTTCCTAGGCACCCAGGATTGTTACAACTTGCTTCAGGACAGCACATGTCTCAGATCTCCATGGAACTATGTATCAAAAGTAAATAGCAAATATTAACTCACTCACAATCACTGTGCTTATAAAAATGAAGAGATCAAACTTAAGTTACTTCAACTTCAGCCATTCCATTTGAATTCTTTTTTTTTTTTATTTGTGTTTAAAATGTAAAACAGAAAAGGTATGAACTGTGACGGGCAGTACTTTTTGTCTGGCAAGCTCAAACAGATTTTAGCTTACATGTAACATATTTAGTTAATTTCTTTATTATTATGGAAAATATTTTTATCATTGTTATGGTTTGGAATGAGATGTCCCCTAACAGCTCCTGTGCTAATGCAGAAATGTTCAGAGGTGAAATGAGTGGATTGTGAGAGTTGTAACCTGATTAGTCCATCCTAGATTGAATGGACTAACTAACTGGGTGGTTAGTTAGATAGTTGAATGGACTAACTAACTGGGTGGTAACTGTAGATAGTTGGGGCATGGCTGGAATAGGTAGGTCATTGGAGGTGTGCCCTGGAAGAATTCATCTTCCCTGTAGCCCTGTTCCTGCTTCCCCCTCTGCTTCTTGGCCCTACCCTTGGGCAGGTCATTTTCCTCCTCTGGGCCCTCCTCCCATGATATGCTGCCTCACCTTGGGCCCAGAGCAATGGAGTCAGATCACCATGGACTGAACCTCTGAAACCATGAGCCCTAAATAAATTTTTCCTCCTCTAAGTTATTCTTATTAGGTATTTTGGTCACAGAGAGGCAAAGCTGACTTTTAAAATCATATAGAGGAGAGGGTTGCTTAAAAAAAAAGATTCTTGGGGTTGGGATGTAGCTCAGTGGCAAAGCACTTTCCCCGTATATGTAAAGCCCTGGGTTCGATCCCAGTTCCAAAAAAGAAAAGACAAAACAAATTTTAAAAAGATTCTCTCTGGGTAGGTACAATGCTGTCTATTCTCGTGGCTTGCCATTGTTGCTCAAATCACAGCCTGTCTTGGTGGCAGGGTCCCAGAAGCTTCCAGCATCAGCTATCTTCTGTGTCTAAACAGCTCCTCATTAGTCCCTGCCTAGGTCACCAATTTAGACTTCCTTCTCCTCAAGAAAATAAAACTATGTTTTTCCTTGGCAAATTACCTAGCTTGGAGCTATCTCAGTTCAGCACAAAAGGTTTTCCTGATCCCAATGAACCTGAAAGAAAATTCTTTATATGCAAATTGAGCCACCTTCCAGAAAATTCTTTATATGCAAATTGAGCCACCTTCCAGAAAATTCTTTATATGCAAATTGAGCCACCTTCCAGAAAATTCTTTATATGCAAATTGAGCCACCTCTCTACCTTTTCCAAGTGACCAGCACTGCATATCAATATTTGAACAATATTTGCTCTCCCACATTTTTAAACAAAGAACCTATATTTACATAACTGAAAAAGACCACTGTATGGTTCTTCAAATGGCTACGGGACTCTTCCCCAGACATGAGAGAGGCAGGTTTTCTAAGAACTCAACAGTAATTTCATGAATATGCATCTACTAGGTATTATAGGCTATATAGAAGGTGCACACATGTCACTGCGGATTGAGTTGAATTAGTGTTTCCCCAAAAGGTCTATTCAAGTCCCAGGCTTCATGACCTGTGCGTGTGATCAGATTTAGACATATAGGATCATTGCACATATGGTCAAATTAAGATGAGATGCTGGATTAAGGCGGGACCTGATTCGATGTCTGGCATCCTTATAAGAAGAGAGAAATGTGAACACAGACATGGAAGGAAGCCATGTGAAGCTGGGCAAAGCTTGGAGTGATGAAGCTGCAAGCCAAGGAATGCCATGCATTGCTGACAGCCAGCAGCAAGGAGAAAGGGAAGCCAGGAACCTCCTCAGGGGCCTTCAGAGAGAAGATGGGCCTGCCACGTCTTCATTCCAGACTTCCAACCTCCAGAAAATAATTTTGTTTTCTTAAACCATCCAATTTGTAGTAATTTGTTACGGCAGATTGAAGAAACTAAAGACACAGGTTAAATAGAGCTTTCAAAAACCAGCTATAAACAGTATCGATTAAGTGAGCTGCAAAGACACTAACTACTATGCTCTGTCACCTTGGAGGAAGTCTAATGCTGTTCCTGAAGCCCTATGTGCAAATTCACAAGTAAAGTTTGATTTGCTTGATTAGACCATCAAACAAATCCAGAAAATGTGTTTTTTTATACCTCTTCTTCCACAGAGAGTATCTTTGATCACCTCGATTATGAAGTCAGTTACATCTAAGTCAGCCTAATGGTCATAGCAAAGATTTTTCTAGCCAGTCTTCTCAAAAAAAAAATCACTGATATTTTCTGTTACTCACTAGAAGAAATAGATATTAACAACACCATAAAAGCCTGATCCTTGGAAGAAAAATAAATTGATAAACTGAACTTCATTAAAATTAATTTTTTTCGGTGTAAAGAACAAAGCTGGACTCGTCACGATACTGTGCTTCCACATATAGTATAAGGTTATCATGAACAAAACAGCATGGCTCTGGCATAAGAACAAACACATAGACCACTGGAACAGAGAACAGATAATTCTGAAATAAATCCATGTGTTGCAGGTGTTTTAGTCAGCTTCTTCACCTCTGTGACCAAAAGACCTGACACAAACAAGTTTAGAGGAGAAAAAGGTTATTTGGGATCTCACAGTTTCAGAAGTCTCCATCATAAATAGCCAACTCCATGAACCTTGCAATATATCTAATTGGTAGAATAATCAGGCAGAGAGGCATAACAGTAAAGGACTTTAAGATCCATAGTAACTGTGGATTCCTAGGGTTGTACATTAGAGATATATCCTAAAGATCAAAAGAGCTGCAAAAAAAAAGTAAATAGTTTTCAGGAATCATTTGGTGGTGGTAGTGTGTTGAGAGCCACAGCCAAAGGGGCCCCAGCAAACTTCCAGCTGCCGGCTGATGATTGGCTCACAGCGGCCCCAGCAACATCTAGCTGATTGGCTCCTCCACGGAGCTGCTCATTGGACTGTTTCCCTGCCCTTTCAGACCACGGAGCTGCTCATTGGGGGACTTCTTTGGCTCCGCCCATGCGACCCAGCCAATCGGCCTCAAGAGCAGGAGGATTGTGGGAGGAGGAGGGTTGTGTGGGTGAGAGGCTTGTGGAAGCAGGTGGTGGCAGTTGGGCTCTGAGGGCTTTTTTCCTGAGGAGCTGTTTTGCTTGGCTTTTGTAGTTCTAAAAATAAAGTTAGTTTCTTTTGACAAGTGGCTCCTGATTTGTGCCCAGCCAGACTGCGGCAGTAGTGACCATATTGTTATTTATGGCCATGTACATTGTATGGGAAAAATCAAATGTCTAATTAAGCTGGTGTCATATAGAGTAGTGAGCTCTTCTATGTGTGTCATTGCTAGGAGATGCAGATATATAACTAATGAGGTTAAATAATAACCAAGTCATAACGTGGTGTTGAAAGCATAAATATGTATTTATGATATGTTTATCTTAGAAACAAAAAATAAACAAACAACCCCTAACTCTAACCACTAAAAAGACAAAAAAATCAACAACTAACCCTATAGCAATGAGCGTACCTAGGGTCCAGATTTCCATCTTTGAATATTTCCCTCTTAGGGCAACCAAGATTCTCTGGGGAAATGGTGACTTCTGGGTCTAAGACATAGAATGCAAAAGACTGACTGGAACATCTTGTTATTCAAAAAAATCAAGGAAGCTATTAAGACATCAGGGCTGTGTCAAAAGTACTCAGGAGCCAACCTAAATAGTCTCTGCTGGGCTAGAAAAAGAAACTTGAGCATCAATAAGTAAAGTAACTTCAAAGGATTAAAGTACTTCAAAGATGTTTAAAACCATGATTTTATAATTATACTAAAAATAAAACAGTTGTGTTTGGAAGATACCAGAAAAACATCTATTTGAAATCTGATAAAGGGAAAGATTATTTTAGTCCAACAGCAAACTGTGGGCCTTATTTGGATTACAACTGAAAACATTGTAATAAGTACTTTTTAAATAGAATAATTAGTTTAATGTGGACATTCATGTGATGGTATTGATAAATTATTATAAACTTATTTACATGTAATGATAATGGGACAGTGGAAACATTTTTAAAAAGTCCTTATTTCATAGCAAGATATATATATATATATATATATATATATATATATATATATATTAGAATATTTACAGAAGAAATGATCTGATTGATGTTCAGGATTTACATCAAAATAATCTCAATGAAGATTATTTTGATGTAAATAATTTCTTTTATGTGTTCATAATTTCCTAAAATGAAAATTTTTGAACATCTATATTTATTAAGGAGTGAGATGAAACCCAATTGGTAGAATAACAGTATTCTATAACTCCCTTCTGCTACTCTAATTTTCTCCCTAAGTTATCATTCTTTTTGGTGGGGAACTCTTACACATCTTGGTACACTTCTACCTTAGCACAGTGACTGGCTTATAGTAGTCATCCAATAAATATTTACTTGAGCCAGGAATGGTGGTGCACACCTGTAATCCCAGCCACTAGGGAGGCTGAGGCAGGAAGATCACAAGTTCAAAGCCAACCTCAGCAACTCAGCAAGCCTGTAAACAACTTAGAGAGACCCTAAATAATTAAGGACTGGGGATGTTGCTCAGTGGTTTAGTTCAATCCTGGGTTGAATCCCCTGGGTTCAATCCCCAGTACCAAATAAATAAATATTTACCAAATGTTAATAACCACTTTTGGCATCAATATCAAATACTTTTACTCTTGGCCAATGTGCTAGACACCTAAAAAGTTAAAAGGTTTCTGATTTTGTTCAGAATTGTTGGCCATATGGACAATCTCCATCGAGTTAAATTGGCTGTAATCCTCATTAAATACCATAACCATGTAGGTGTTTCCATACCAAGTCTCCCCAATTGCTGTGTACCAAACCTTGGTTATTAATGGGTTTTTCTGCTCAAGTATCCTTTCTCTCATGTGTCTCCCAGAAATAAGTGAAATTTTAGTGTCATCTCTCTTCTTGCTATGACTTGGGCCAAATACTATGTTTCTGAAAATTTTGCTCCTGACTCACTGAATTTGAGCACTGTCTAGTACTTGGAGTTTAGTGGGAGGCTAGAGGAAGATCCAACAGAATTTACCTGGGAAACAGAACCTAGGTGCTAAATGATTAGGCTATTTATGTGTTCTAGAATTTTAAAAGAAAACTTTGACATCACTTTTACAACCTGGGAATGTTCTTAGTTTGATAGGTACCTGCAATGGGATGCTGACCATCTAAATTTAGAAAAAAAAAATCACATATGGGAAGAATGATTTGAATTTCCATCTACCTGAAGGTGAATCTCACTAACATGAAATGACTTCTAAGAAATGGCAGAATGGAGGTTTTATAAATGCATCTCCTGTGTGCAACAAATGGGTCTGCAGAATGGAGAAAGTGACAGACCATCACGGAACATTTTAACTGATCTAGTGACTTCTAGATACCAAAAATATTGGAAGACCAAGCAGTTCTCTTTCCAAGATACTCTTGGCCACCGAATAGATGTTCTTGTAGAAGACATCTGCTTGTAGGTGATGACTGAGAAATGGGATAAGAATATATCATAAATCTTCTGTCCCCGGTTCCCTACTTTGCCAGCCATTACTAGTACATGTGGGTGTTGATTTGGTAGCTGTCCCAGATTTCATAAAAGCAAGAGATGGCTTTCGGTTAAAAATGGCAACTTGAGGATGCATTTAACTACCATTTATTCCATCCAAGTTTTCTTTTGAAATAACCTATAGATATTATAAACAGGGAACCTCTATAGCAAAGCTAGTAATGGAAAAAAGAAGGAAACTTTGCAGAAACACCATAATGATGGGACCATGAAGAAAAGGTCTGTCACTTCCAGGTTTCTATGTAGTCTGGAAATTAAATGTAAAAAGATCTCAGCAAAATCTGACTCTATGCTTCAGTGTGGTAGGAAGGGCTAGAGGTAACTGTGGGAAAGGGGCACGTATGAGTGGGCCCTGCCTCTAACTAGCACAGTGCATGCTTTAGCTACAAAGGACTGGGATCTTGGGTCTCCCCAGATAACTTACACTGACCATTAGCACAGCACCAGTAATCCAGCAAAGAGGCTGCTGATAACCCTCTCCAAATAAAGGGAATTCTGCCAGAAAAACAACCTGCGCCTAATAGAAGAAAAAGTAGGCCCAAATCTCCACCATGTTGGCTTAGGAATTGACTTCCTTAACAAGACTCCTAAAGCACAAGAAGTAAAACCAGTTCCATCCATTTTACAAAAGGAACTCTTGGGCCCAGGGGACATACAATTGCTTTCTTCCTTCTGCCCTGAGGATACTGGATTTCTGAACTGGAAAATCAAAAAGCTGAAATGTTTCCCCCTTTTCTTTTTCTTGATTGGCCTGGAACTCCAAATCCACCCAGTCTCTAAAAGAACTTAAACAGCTCATGTTGGACAAGTCCCACCCTCCCTCTTTAATTCAGTAAATAATGGGAAATAAGATATTACAAGTAAAAAAGGCACCAATCTGAGCAAGATCTTCAATCTTCCTATATATTATCTTCAATATTCCCATATGAAATTTAGAAATACTCTGATTAGTTGAGGAGGTTCTGCATATTGGACATTAGAATGTGTCATCATCAATAGAAAATCTGAAAGAAGAAAAGAGGGAAAAAAACCCCACAAAATCTGATTGTCAAGTTTCAAACAAACCCATAAATTAGAATCCAAGTCCCAAGTGATTATTCTAAAATTTAGGGCAAAAAAGATAAAGAAATAAAAACAGATAGTTTTAAGTTAAAAGAACAGATAAGAGTTACGGAGAATAAATCTAGGTGGTCCGATCGATGTATTATAAAACTGCCAAGTTAGTTTAAAAGAGGTAATTATGTAACATTTGTATATGGGGAAACATAAAAATATTTGGTAAATTAACCCAACAGCTAGATTATAAAGTGACCAAATATACAGAAAAACTACTAGAAATCCTAAACATGAAAATATTTTTAAAAAGCAGAATTACCAATCTATAACCACAGATTTGATGAAAAAAATCTGTATTATTTACTTAAAAATTCTTTGTGTACATATATTACATATTCTTTATCCATTCATCTGTTGACAGGAGCCTAGGTTGATTCCATAATTTGGCTATTGTGAATTGTGCTGCTATAAACATTACTGAGGCTGCATCTCTATAGTATGCTGATGTTAGATCTTTTGGCTATATACAGAGGAGTGGGATAACTGGCCATATGGTGGTTCCATTGCTAGTTTTTTGAGGACTCTTCATACTGTTTTCCAGAATGGTTGCACTAATTTGCTGTCCCATCAACAATGTGTAAGTGTACCTTTTTCCCCACATCATTACCAATATTTACTAATATTGTGTTCTTTTTTTTGGCTTTTGTCTTTGTTCTAATTTGTTATACATGACAGAAGAATGCATTTGACACATCATACATAAGTAGAGTACAACTTCTCATTCTTCTGGTTGTACATGATATAGAGTTACAGAGGTCATGCAATCCTATATGCACATATGGTAATAATGTCGAATTCATTCTACTACACTTCCTATCCCTAGGTTCTCTCCCTTCCCTTCACTTCCCTCTGTCTAAACCAAAGTACTTCTATTCTTCCCTAGCACCCTCCCCTTATTGAGAATTAGCTTCCATATATCAGAAAAAAACATTTAGCCTTTGGTTCTTTAGGATTGGCTTATTTCACTTAGCATGATACTCTCCAGTTCCATCCATTTACCAGCAAATGACATAGTTTCATTCTTTTTTAAGGCTGAGTAATATTCCATTATATATATATACCACAATTTCTTTATCCATTTACCTGTTGAAGGGCACCTAGGTTAGTTCCAACACAAAACTCAATTCAAAATGAGTCCTAAGGACTTGGGCACTAAAATAGAGACCCTGTGCCTAATAGAAGAAAAAGTAGGCCCAAATCTCCACCATGTTGGCTTAGGAATTGACTTCCTTAACAAGACTCCTAAAGCACAATAAGTAAAACCAAGAATCAATAAATGGGGTGGAATCAAACTCAAAAGCTTCTTCACAGCTGAGGAAACAATTAATAATGTGAGGAGAGATCCTATAGAATGGGAGAAAATCTTTACCACCTGCATCTCAGATACAACATTAATCCTCAGGATATATAAAGAACTCAAAAAACTTAACAACAAAAAATAAATAACCCAATCAAAAAATGGGCTAAGGGACTGAACACACCCTTCACAGAAGAAAAAATACAACTGATCAACAAATATATGAAAAAATGTTCAGCATCTCTAACAATTAGAGAAATGCAAATCAAAACTACACTCCAATTCCATCTCACTCCAAACAGAATGGCAATTATCAAGAATACAAGCAACAATAAATGTTCTCAAGGATGTAAAAAAAGGTACACTCATACATTGCTGGTGGGACTGCAAATTGGTGCAATCACTATGGAAAGCAGTATGGAGATGCCTCAGAAAACTTGGAATGGAACCACCACTTAATCTACCCCTTAATTTATATCCAGAGGACTTAAAATCAGCATACTACAGTGACTCGGCCACACCAATATTTAATATTTTTGTGTTTTTGACAATTGTCATCTGACTGGAGTCAGATAAAATATCAATGTAGTTTAGAAAGAAGAATGAAATTATGGCATTTGCCAGTAAATGGATGGAATTGGAGACCATCATGCCAAGTGAAATAAGCCAGACTCAGAAAGTCAAATGTTGAATGTTTTCTCTGATATGCAGAAATCTATACCAAAATAAGGAGAAGAAAAAAAAAGAAAGAAAATTAGGGGTGGGGGGCACGTTCATGAAAACAGAACAGAGAAAGAGAGATGGGAGGAGGGATGGGAAAAGGGAAGAATGGTGGAAGGAATCTAACCAAACTATATATAAGGACGTACCACAGTGAATCTCACGCCAATGTATATCCAAATGGCACTAATTTAAAAAAATAAAACCATAAATAAATAATAGATCAGTAGAGTAGAGAGAAGGGAAGGGGGAAAGGAAAGGAGAAACACTAGGTCTGAATTAGGGAAAATTATATTCCATGCTTTTATAACTATGTCAAGTGAACCCTAACGTTATATATAACTAAGAACTAATAAAAGAAAAATCCTTTGCATACACCTTTTAACATATTTGAAATTCATAGAGAAAATATAAATATAAGTATACATATAAGTAAGTATAAGATATTAAAGTTTGAAAGTAGGGAAAGCTTGAATATTTAATTTTTACAAAAGCAGTTTAAAAACAACTGAAGCAACTCGCCCCAAAAATCACACCTTTTGTTAAGAGACAGAACATGAATTTGAAATTTTATAGCATCTATAAAAAATGATGGAAAGCTTCCCAATTTATTTTAAGGATTTCCATAATGCTGGGAGCAAACCTGACCCAAATAGCAAATAGACACACTACACAAACCACCACCACCAACACCATGCAGATTCATTTCACTCTGTAAAGCTGGAGAAATCAGGGGGAAAAAACACCAGAAAATTAAATGCATACTAAAATTAAATATTAATTCACCATGACAATGTTCATTTCAGTAATGCAAAGATCATTTGATCTTAGAAAAGTTTTGTGATGTTATGTGTCATATCAATATATCAAAGGAAAAAAACTCATGATAATTTTGATTGTTTTATATATCTATCAAAGGCAGTTGATATAGATCAACATCCCATTTCTGATGAAAAAATTATAATTAAAGTACATTTTCTTAATTTGGTTATAATTTTTTTCTTTTACTTTTGTTTTTATTTATTTTTTTATTCAGAAACATAATCATCCTGGGTTCAATCTCCAGCATCTCAAAAGCAAACAAAACAAACAAAAAGCCACAGTGGAACACATGATTTCCATTGAAATTTGGAATATTTAATATTCTCAATTTCTCACTGAAGCAATAAGATTAAGAAATGAGTAGTGGGCTGGGGGTGTGGCTCAGTGATAGAGTGCTTGCCTAGCATGCAGGAGGCCCTGGGTTTATATATTCAGCATCTCAAAAATAATTACACATTTTTTGCAAACATTAAACTGGCATATTTTAATCCTCTACTCCCCCCGCAACTTTAACTTACATTTCTGTAGTCTCTCATTCTTGTGAGATGTCACGAGTTCTTATGGCTAGTATTTAACATAGGAAGAATTATTCCTATAAATAGTTATTCCTATGAATATTCCTATGAATTTATTCCTATTAAAGCAGAGTCCCTCCACTGGAATATTTTGCAGAAAATGTTAATAATCATCTTTATAGTGTGACCATGGATCTTAAATACTGCTAAAGGATAATATGATACTGGGGAAGTAAAAGTCTGCATATTTTTTTCCTGCTAGGGTTAGCAGTTGGGACACTAAAGGGAGAAGGGAGTTGTATGATCACATGGTAATTCCAGAATTTATGCCAACATGGTGATATGATTGAGAAATGAAAAAGTTCAAGGAACATATTAACTATCACCCTATTTGTGATTCTTAGGGGAAGCTGTGCAGAAGGCTCTGTAACAGCATGCATAAAGTTAAAAGGTCAGGTGGAAATAGATTGATAGAGCTTCCACAGTATTTGATCAAATCTGAGTCACTTTCAATTGGAAGTATAATAGAGTTCTAAAGACGTAGTCCAATCTCAGAGAAGTATAATATACAAAAAAATGCAAAAATTAAAATCAACCAAATAGCATAGCACTTCTAGAATATCACATCATGTCTTATTCATCTTAGCAGCCTCTAAATCAGCACTTGGATGTGGTAGGTACTCAATAAACATTGAAGAAAATGGAAGGGGGAGAGGAAGGGAGGAAAGGGAAAGAGTACAGTCCTCAAAACTATATATAATCTAACCTCCCTTTCAATCTTTTAAATCTTAAACTTCAATTCATGTTCTTAACTATCTCTGCTCTACAATCCCAAGTTCTTCCTCAAAGAGACTTCAGCTTCCCCTAGTGCCTCAAACATCTGAGATCCTACATCCATTCCCCTTGCTTCCAATTTGGCACTTTCTACTGTCCAAAGCATGGCTTAAAACTTTTTTTGCTCACACTTTTTTCTGGGGCCAATTATGACATGTGGAAAACAGAAGAAAACTTGGCCACAGGGAAGGCATACAAGAGTAGATAACTTGACCTGAGGCTCGAAACATGAAAGGACTGTGTCAGACAGCAAAGTAAGACAGGTAGAGGCAGAGCAGGTTCCCAAATGAATTCAGCATGCCATGTTGAAGACTCAGTGCTTAAAACACAACCTAAACCTTTGACTGCTCAAATACACAGCTTTTCATAATTTTACATTGTAATTTGTGTTTCATATGCATGAATGCACAATGTATTTTCTTCTTACAGCTGAGCTATTATTAATCAAGATTTCTGAAGACAGAGCCTAGGTGATTGAAAGGGGGCACACTTAACTCAATTGTCTTAGCTAATTATAGCATTGGTTGCCTTGACCCAATAGATTTGCAAATATCACCTCTCCTGAAAAACAGTCTGATTTTCCTCCTACCTTGCTGGCTTCTCCTTCTTGATCCCTTTGCTTGCTAGATCTCCTCTTTCAGAATAAGCCCTCTTTCTTTCTTAATATTTTATTTTTTATTTAATTTTGAAACTTAGAAATACTGTGTTCACTCAAAAGAATATGTGTATATGAGATTTTGGCAAGTTTTGGAACATGAGTACCTAAAAGCCCATAATCGAAATAATTCCTATTTAACACAATATTCTAAAAATTAAAATTAATAATATGAAAAGTCCATGAACAAAATATGACATTTTAAATAAAGACAGTATTAGGTAGTAGTAATGAGCAGTGGAATGTGAACCAATAACATACCAGGGTCACGACATTTCTTTAAGTAGCCTTTCATGAACCATCAAGTAATTTGTAGAAAATAACAGGTGTACTAACTCTGAGAATAAACATATGGAAACAAAAGGAGCCAATTAAGAAATATGTCAGGAAGGAAATGGGCTAACTTCTGACAAGGTCTACTGGGGTCATTGTTAAATTAAGATTTATGACCATAGGTTTCTCAATATTTTTCAAAAGGAAAATTCCATTAATAGCACAGATGAAGACTGCCGGCTCATTGAGGTCAGTACCAGTGTTAACATAAATTGACTGGTGGATGAAGCCCAATGGTATGGCCGCCATGACAGTTCTGGAGAGGATCGACTGGGATCAAAAGCTCCCCCACCTGACGTAAAGGAGGACTGGTGAAGACTGCAGAAGGTAGACCCCAGTTCTCCTGACAAACATCCAACAACAATAAACTTGAAAGCCGCATTGTTTCCTGTGTCATTCTCTGCTTGGAGACGGCCCACTCTGTCTCTTTTGAGAGTGTTCTTTGCTTGAGTTTCACTAATGATAATTCTCTTACTTGGCTTTTTGTGTATGACTCGAAATTTTCTTTCATCCAGTCTCAAAAACTGAGGTTTATGGGCTGGGGTTGTGGCTCAGAGGTAGAGCGCTCGTCTAGCACATGTGAGACCCTGAGTTTGATCCTCAGCACCACATAAAAATAAATAAAATAAAGGCATCTTGTACAATTACTACTAAAAAAAATATTTTTTTAAAAAATGAAGTTTAGAGCTCTAGCTCCCTACTCACCTGTGACAGCAGGACTTGACCTCGTACTTTAACATCCCTGACTGGCCTCATCCTAACCCCAGAGCTGGTTTCTATACAATTTTGTTTACAAGCAGATGACCAGCCTGAGAGCTGTTTTTTTTCCAATACAGCATTATTGGAAAAAATGATTTGTCTTAATTACTGAGTTTGTTGGTACACCCTTAAATTTTGCACCAAAAGTAAGTGCCTCATTTACCTCTGCCTAATCCCATCTCTGCTCATTGCCTGGTTTATGACATCACAAATATCTGCCACAGTCTGGCTGGGCACAAAAATAACCGGGAGGTCACAAGCTACTTGTAGGTTCAAAACAGGAACTACTTTATTGCCTGAATCCAACGGGAACTCTCCAGAACTTCACAGAAACTCCGAGAGAACCAACGGGAACTCTGGGAGAACTCAACGGGAACTCAAAAGTAGCGGGCACCCGAGGTAGCGGGGAGCCACCCCACTGCAGGACAGCAGAAGTCTATACACACAACTGAATACACTGCCTGCTCCAATCCAGCACCATCCAGCTACAGCAATCAGTCATCATCCCAATAGTTATACACAGCTTAACTTAATCATCATCATCCCAATGGCTCGCTGGTGTTACTTCTCAACCACTCCTTCTGGCAAAATGCCAGGCACCATCCTGACCTGGCTGTGGCTCTCAACAAATATCTGTGGGTTTTGCTTGTTGGTAAATTTTAAGAAAAAAAAATTTGTAAACTTCATAAAACTCCAATGCATTATTCAAACATGTATTTTTTTCCTTGTCCTCATATTTGATTCAGAGTCCTCCATGTTTACATGATCAGCTATAGTTCATTTGTCCTCATGATTCTACAGTGTTTTCTTATACAACTAAGTCATTATATATCCATGATCCTACCAACAGATGATGGTTGTTAGCTACTTGCTAGCCATGATGATCCCTGCTTCTGTGAACATTCTCATACCTGTCATCCATCTCTAGGCCCCTTGGGAAGAGAATTACTGAGCCACAGGTGTGTGCAAGTTGATACTTATGAAATAATGCCATCTTGTTACCCAAAATGCTTGTGTATCACCCTCCCAGAGTTTCTGTTGCTCCTCAGGCCCAACAAATACAACTTTAAAACTTTTGCTAACATACTGGGTTGGAAGAGATGTCTCAATGATGTTTTAATTGGTATTCCCATAGCTAATAAAAGCACATTTTCATATGCTTGTGTATTCATATTTTCACTTCCAAAATGCATGCTGAAGACAACATAAAGAAAGGAAGCCTGCAAGCTCCTATGAGGCCTAACGGACATGGGTGTTACAATAGTCATCATGTCCTCCTGGATTCCAAAGTCACATTATCTAGTTAATCTTAGCTTTCAGTCATTTCAACTGAGTTTCTTATAGATGTATATGCATCTATGTGCTGTGCAGTAATAAATAACTATGAGAATGCTTGTTCCTACTCATCACTGTATCTTTCCTGGAATGTATACTGTAAGTGACCAACAACCAATCGACACAATCTCTGCTTTTCTTGTTGGCCAATGCAATGGTAACAACCAGTGTGCCTAACCTACTTCTTGCTCTTTTTGTCTATAAAACTAGAGCCCTTGTCTGCAATTTTGCCACTTAACCCAGGCAATGAGAATATGTGTTTCCTAAGTGGTCATTCTCACTGTTGACTTCAGTAAACTCCATTTCTTACAAACTCCTGTGTAAGATTCTGCGTTTTAGATTGACAGTGCTCATGTATTTTGCCCAATTTTATATTAGAATATATAACATTATGTAATATATAATAATACATAGAAATAGAATATTAAATTTTTCAGAAAGTCTCTCTATAGTCTAGATAATCTTTTGTTGTATGAACTTCAAATATTTTCTCCAAGTCTACAGCTCATTTTCTCACTTTTTTTGATACCTGCATTTATAAAAGTTCTTAATTTTTTAAAATATTTTTATTCATTATTGATGAACCTTTATTTATTTATTTGTTTATATGCAGTGCTGAGAATCAAACTCAGTGCTTCACACATGCTAGGCAAGTGCTCTACCATTGGGCCACAACCCCTACCCATAAGTTCTTAATTTTAATTTGTTAAATTTATCATTCTTATCTTTTAGTACTTTTTGTTTCTTGTTTACAAAATCACTGTATTGTCATGAAGGTAATTTTTTATATTTTCTTCATATAATATTGAAGTTTTTACATTTATATGTATATTTGGATTGATGTTTGGATATCATTTGAGGCAGAAATTGTAATACTTTTTTTTCAATATAGATAACCTATTGGTGCCCATGCATTTATTAACCAGTCATCCTTTCACAAATGACACATTTTCCAGAAATCAGGTTTTAACAAAGGTTTTATCTTTATGCCATTGCACTGCGGTCATATTTAATATCATTTTCAAATAGTCTTGATTTCTAGTTGGTTACATCTTTTTATTCAGTTCTTTTTTAAGGAATATTCTAGCTATTTCTTCTTTTAAAATTAAATCATTAGGCAAAATCAGCTTAGCAATGATTAACACCTTTACAATATTGTGTTGATAACTATGAAAATGGCCCATCCTTCCATCGAGTATGTTTATTGCAGGTAATGAATTGAACGGTGGCCCCAAAAGATATATCCATGTACTTACCCCTGGAATACAATATAATCTTACTTAGAAAAGTAAGTTTGCCGATATAATCAATAATTTCAAAATGATATAATCCTGAACTGTTAGACCTAATACAAATGTTGTAGAGATAGCAGAGGAAGACATGCAGACAAGGAGCAGGCCATGTGAAGATGGAGTCAGAAATTGAAGTTCTGTAATTGCAAGCCAAATAAGACCTACAGTTGCCAGAGGCTAGAAGAGGCGAGGAAGGCATCTCCTCTAAATCCTTCTGAAGGAGTATGGACCTGTTGATATCTTGATTTTGTATTTTTGGCATCCACAACTATGAGAGAATACATTTCTGTTGTTTTAAGCCACCAAGTTTGTGATAACTTTTAGGGTAGCCCTAGGGAACAAACATACTTTCAATAAAGTTTTATAATTTCTTCATAATGATCTTGCATATCTTTTGTTGTATGTATTTCCAAATTCCTTAATGGTATTACTATTATAAATGGCAACTTCTAAAATTTATTTTGTTAATGGTTCATTAATGATATTCACGAAGGCAATTAGTATTTAAACATAGATCTTGTATCCAGAAACTTTGCTAAAGTCTTTATTTAATAAATGTGTCAATATTTTATTAAAACTTGCATGCAAGCAAGAAAAAAAACATTCTTTATAAGTCAATTAATTCCTAATAAGGACATTTTCTAGAAAAATAAGATGAACAGATATTTAGAATAGATACAGAGAGGTCATTAAAGGTCATTAGATCCTTGATTGGCAGTCAGCTAATAGTCAACTGTGTCAGTCACTAGTTACCAGAACAAGTTTTCAATTCACCAAAATTTATTTCAAATTTCATTTCATTGCATAGGGATTTATTAGAATAGCATCTGGAAGGAGGGTATGGATTGCAGCCTATAAATGAATTACTTCCCAAGATCATCATCTCTTTAATTTTGAGCTTATCACTTCATCAACAGATCTTCAACTCCTACTCAAATCCAATTAATCTTCAACATGCAATCCTGTTTTTCTTTATTACTGCATTATAGTTATGCATATTAGTGGGGTTAATTTTGACATATTCAAACATAGTTGTTTTCCTTTCAATGCAATGAAATGAAGTTGTCTCTTCTCCTTCACAGTCAAACAACCCCCAGTAGTTTCTCTTTCCCTCCCCCCTGATTTCCTTCCTCTACTCTATTGGTCTTCCTTCTAGTCAATTTATTTTTTAAACTGGTATATTATAGTAATATTTAAAATTGGAATGAATTGTGAGATAGTCATACTTGCATATCACATAATTTGGTCATCTTCATTTCTCAGTTATTCCCCTTTCTTTCTCCTCCTTCCACCCATTTAGTCCCCTACTTATACTCTACTGACCGCTCTCTGTTTTCCTGAGATCCACTTCTGTTACTCACTTTTTCTCTGTAGCTTCCACATATGAGATAAAACACTCTGCTTGACTTTCTGATTCTAGCTTATCTCACTTGCATCATGCTCTCCGGTTCCATTCATTTACCTACAAATATCATAATTTCATTTTCTTTTATGGCTGAGTAGATGTCCATTGTATAAATATATCACATTTTCTTTATCCATCCAGTCTACTGACAGATGCCAACGTTGGTCCTCTAACCTGTCTATTGTGAATTGTGCTGCAATAGACATTAGTATGCCTGTATTACTATAGTATGCTGACTTTACTTCTTTTGGATAAATACTGAGGAGTAAGATAGCAGGATCATATGGTGGTTCCATTCCTAGTCTTTTGAAGAATCTCCATACTGCTTTCCAAAAGTATTGTACTAATTACAACTCTGTTTTTAAAGTACTATTATCAATCTAATCTTGTTACTGTTACTTCCTAGAAAAGCTACATTGTTCTTGAATAGAAGTTAAAATCATTGCATGTTCATTAGTCCTTACAGACTTTTTTTTATTGGTTGTTCAAAACATTACAAAGCTCATGACATATCATCTTTCATACATTTGACTCAAGTGGATTATGAACTCCCATTTTTACCCCAAATACAAATTGCAGAATCACATCAGTTAAACATTCACATTTTTCCATAAAGGCATATTAGTGACGGTTGTATTCTGCTACCTTTCCTATCCCCTACTATCCCCCCTCTCCTCCCCTCCCATCTTCCCTCTCTACCTCATCTGCTGTTGTTCAATTCTCTCCCTTGTTTCCCCCCTGCTTTACCCTCACAACCTCTTATATGTAATTTTGTGTAACATTGAGGGTCTCCTACCATTTCCATATGATTTCCCTTCTCTCTCCCTTTCTCTCCCCCCACTCGTCTCTGTTTAATGTTAATCTTTTCCTCCTGCTCTTACTCCCTGTTCTGTTCTTAGTTGCTCTCTTTATATCAAGGAAGACAATTGGCATTTGTTTTTTAAGAATTGGCTAGCTTCGCTTAGCATAATCTGCTCTAATGCCATCCATTTCCCTCCAAATTCCATGATTTTGTCATTTTTTTAGTGCAGAGTAATAGTCCATTGTGTATAAATGCCACATTTTTTATCCATTCTTCTATTGAAGGGCATCTAGGTTGGTTCCACAGTCTAGCTATTGTGAATTGTGCTGCTATGATCATTGATGTGGCAGTATCCCTATAGTACGCTCTTTTAAGATCCTCAGGGAATAGTCCGAGAAGGGAGATAGCTGAGTCAAATGGTTATTCCATTCCCAGCTTTCCCAGGAATCTCCATACTGCTTTCCAAATTGGCCTCACCAATTTGCAGTCCCACCAATAATGTACAAGTGTACCCTTTTCCCCACATCCTCACCAGCACTTATTGTTGTTTGACTTCATAATGGCTGCCAATCTTACTGGAGTAAAATGGTATCTTAGGGTGACCTTGATTTGCATTTCTCTGACTGCTAGAGATGGTGAGCATTTTTTCATGTTCTTATTGATTGATTTTATGTCCTCCTCTGAGAAGTTTCTGTTCAGGTCCTTGGCCCATTTGTTGATTGGGTTATTTGTTATCTTATTGTTTAATTTTTTGAGTTCTTTGTATATTCTGGATATTAGGACTCTATCTGAAGTATGAGGGGTAAAGATTTGTTCCCAGGATGTAGGCTCTCTATTTACCTCTCTTATTGTTTCTCTTGCTGAGAAAAAACTTTTTAGTTTAAGTAAGTCCCATTTGTTGATTCTTGTTATTAACTCTTGTGCTAGGGCATCCTATTAAGGAATTTGGAGCCCGACCCCACAATCTGTAGATCGGAGCCAACTTTTTCTTCTATCAGACGCAGTGTCTCTGATTTGATATCTAGCTCCTTGATCCATTTTGAGTTAATTTTTGTGCATGGTGAGAGGAGGGGATTCAGTTTCATTTTGTTGCATATGGATTTCTAGTTTTCCCAGCACCATTTGTTGAAGATGCTATCCTTCCTCCATTGCATGCTTTTAGCCCCTTTATCAAATATAAGATAGTTGTAACTTTGTGGATTAGTCTCTGTGTCCTCTATTCTGTACCATTGGTCCACCTGCCTGTTTTGGTAGCAGTACCATGCTGTTTTTGTTACTATTGCTCTGTAGTACAGTTTGAAATCTGGTATCGCTATACCTCCTGATTCACACTTCCTGCTTAGAATTGCTTTTGCTATTCTGGGTCTTTTGTTTTTCCATATGAATTTCATGATTGCTTTATTTATTTCTACAAGAAATGCCGTTGGGATTTTGATTGGCATCGCATTAAACCTGTAGAGAACTTTGGGTAATATCGCCATTTTGATGATGTTAGTTCTGCCTATCCATGAACAGGGTACATTTTTCCATCTTCTAAGATCTTCTATCTCTCTCTTTAGGGTTCTGTAGTTTTCATTGTACAAATCTTTCACCTCTTTTGTTAGGTTGATTCCCAAGTATCTTATTTGCTTTGAGAATATTGTGAATGGAGTGATTTTCCTCATTTCCATTTCAGAAGTTTTGTTGCTGATATACAGGAATGCCTTTGATTTATGCGTGTTGATTTTATATCCTGCCACTTTGCTGAATTCATTTATTAGTTCTAGCAGGTTTTTTTAGACTCTTTTGGGTCTGTTAAATATATTATCATGTCATCCGCAAATAGTGATAATTTAAGTTCTTCTTTTCCTATTTTTATGCCTTTAATTTATTTTGTCTGTCTAATTGCTCTGGCTAGTATTTCAAGAACTAAATTGAATAGAAGTGGTGAGAGAGGGCATCCCTGTCTTGTTTCAGATTTTAGAGGGAATGCCTTCAGTTTTTCTCCATTTAGGATGATGCTAGCCTGAGGTTTAGCATATATAGCTTTTACAATGTTGAGGTAAGTTCCTGTTATCCCTAGTTTTTCTAGTGTTTTGAACATAAAGGGATGCTGTACTTTGTCAAATGCTTTTTCTGCAACTATCGAGATGATCATATGGTTCTTATCTTTAAGTCTATTGATGTGGTGAATAGCATTTATTGATTTCCGTATATTGAACCAGCCTTGCATCCCAGGAATGAATCCTACTTGATCGTGGTGCACAATTTTTTTAATACGCTTTTGTATTCAATTCGCCAGGATTTTATTGAGAAATTTTGCATCCAAGTTCATTACAGATATTGGTCTGTAGTTTTCTTTTTTTAAGTGTCTTTGTCTGGTTTCAGGATCAGGGTGATGTTGGCCTCATAGAATGAATTTGGAAGAGCTCCTTCTTTTTCTATTTCTTGAAATAGCTTGAAAAGTATTGGTATTAATTCTTCTTTGAAGGTTTTGTAAAACTCCGCTGTATACCCATCCGGTCCAGGGCTTTTCTTGGCTGGTGGTCTTTTGATGGCTTCTTCTATTTCTTCCATTGTTATTGGTCTGTTTAAATTGTGTGTGTCTTCCTGACTCAATCTGGGCAGATTGTATGACTTAAGAAATTTATCGATATCTTCACTATCTTCTATTTTATTGGAATATAGGATTTCAAAATACTTTCTAATTATCTTCTGTTCTCTCTCTTCTTCTCTTCATTTGCATGGCTAAGGGCCTGTTGATCTTATTTATTTTTTCAAAGAACCAACTTTTAGTTTTATCAATTTTTTCAATGGTTTTTTTTTGTTTCAATTTCGTTGATTTCTGCTCTGATTTTAATTATTTCTTGTCTTCTACTACATTTGCTGTTGTTTTGCTCTTCCTTTTCTAGGGTTTTGAGGTGTAGTGTGAGTTCATTTATTTGTTGGTTTTTTTCTTTTTTTGAGGAAAGAACTCCAGGAAATGAATTTCCCTCTTTAAACTGCTTTCATTTTGTCCCATAGATTCCGATATGTTGTGTCTGTATTGTCATTTATCTCTAAGAATTTTTTTTATCTCCTCCTTTATGTCTTCTGTAACCCATTGATCATTCAGTAACATATTGTTCATTTTCCATGTGATGTAGGATTTTTCCTTCCTTCTTTTATCATTGATTTCCAGTTTCATTCCATTATGATCGGATATGGTGCATGGTATTATCTCCACCCCTTTACATTTACTAAGAGTTGCCCTATGGCATAATATATGGTCTATCCTTGAGTAGGATCCATGTGCTGCTGAGAAGAATGTGTATCCACTTGATGATGGTTGATATATTCTATAAATGTTGGTTAAGTCTAGGTTATTGATTGTGCTATTGAGTTCTATAGTTTCTTTATTCAGCTTTTGTCTAGAGGATCTGTCTAATGGCGAGATCAGTGTGTTGAAGTCACCCATAATTATTGTGTTGTGGTCTATTTGACTCTTGAATTTGAGGAGAGTTTGTTTTATGAACGTTGCAGCACCATTGTTTGGTGTATACAAATTGATAATTGTTATGTCTTGTTGATGGATGGTTCCTTTTAACAGTATATAGTGTCCTTCTTTATCCTTCTTGATTAACTTAGGTTTGAAGTTGATTTTATTCGATATGAGTATGGCCACTCCTGCTTGCTTCCGAGGGTCATGTGAGTGGTATGATTTTTCCCAACCTTTCACCTTCAGCCTGTGTATGTCTTTTCCTATCATATGAGTCTCCTCATATGATATTGTTTTCATATGAGTCTCCTCATATGATATTGTATGAATTGCAGCATATTGTTGGATTTGTTTTTTTGATCCAGGTTACTAGCCTATGTCTCTTGATTGGTGAATTTAGGCCATTAACATTTAAGGTTACAATTGAAATATGGTTTGTACTTCCAGTCATGTTTATTTGTTTATTTATTTTAGTTTGGCTAGTTTTTACTCTTTGGTTATTTTCCTCCCCCTTTTCTGAGATATCTCCTGCTGTTAGTTTTGGGTGCTATTTTTCAATTCCTCTTCTTGTAGTATTTTGCTCAAAATGCTTTGCAGTGCTGGTTTTCTGGCTGCAAATTCTTTTAGCTTTTGTTTATCGTGAAATATTTTAATTTCATTGTCAAATCTGAAGCTTAATTTTGCTGGGTACAGTATTCTTGGTTGGAATCCATTATTTTTCAGCGTTTGAAATACATTGTTCCAGGATCTTCTCGCTTTCAAAGTCTGTAATGAAAAATCAGTCATTAACCTAATTGGTTTACCCCGGAATGTAATCTGCCTCCTTTCTCTCGTAGCTCTTAATATTCTCTCCTTGTTCTGTATGTTGGATATCTTCATAATTATATGTCTTGGAGTTGGTCTATTATGGTTTTGAATATTTGGGGTCCTGTAGGCTTCCAGGATTTGGCAATCCATTCCATCTTTCATCTCTGGGAAGTTTTCTAGAATTATTTCATTTAATAGGTTGTCCATTCCTTTGGTTTGAACCTCTGTGCCTTCTTCTATCCTGATGACTCTCAAATTTGTTTTTTTTAATGACATCCCGTATCTCTTGAATAGATTGCTCGTGAGATTTAAGCATCTTTTCTTTGTTGACTATATTCTTTTCAAGTTGATAAACTTTGTCTTCATTATGTGATGTTCTGACTTCTACTTGATCTAGTCTATTTGTAATATTCTCGTTTGAGTTTTTAATTTGGTTTATAGTTTCCTGCATTTCTGGGATTACTTTTGATTTTTTTTAAGATCTCTATCTCCTGGTAAAGCTCATTCTTTGCCATTTGAATTTGTTTGTTTAATTCATTTTCAAAATATACTTTCATTGCTTGGACTTGCTGTCTCATGTCTTCTCTAATATTCCGTTCCATCTGAGTTAGGTATGCCTTGAGTTCTTTCCCTATCCATGTTTCTGATGCTTCTAGGTCCTCCTGTAGATTTAAGTTGTCCTGCATTGTTTGTACTCCTTTTTTCCCTTGTTTATTTATGTTGTTCACGTTACTTTCCAGCTTTGTTTGATTGCTGTGTTTCTGTTCTCTCCTATAAATTTGTTTGGGTTTTAAATATCTCTGTTGTCTCTCCTTTGTGGTGGTAGACTCTGCCTGCTAAAGTGGATTCCGCTGGGAAGGAGTTCCTACGGCTGAACTCTGGTGATATCACCTCTCTGCTATGACGGGCCCCAGGCTCCTTGCCGGGATGTCTGAAGGGAGGGGTGGGACTAGTCTGTCTCTGGTTGGTTTCAGCTCCTGGTTAGCTACTTCATGAAGGCCTGGCTATAGACCTCTTCCTAAAGTCTCTGCGCCGTACCTGCTGGGCCGCACCTCAGGGTCTAGCCGCTCGGATGCCGGCGTGCGGGCAGTCTCCAGCTGCCCAGTCGCAGGGGCCGTGGGCGGTCGCCTGCGGGCGGGAGGTCTCTATCCGCCCAGTCGCGCAGGCAGCGGGCAGGCGGGCGATCTCTAGCCGCCCAGTAGTGAAGGCCTGGCTTCTCATCCCCTGGCTTCTTCTGCTAGCCCTGGTTTCTCCTGCTAGCCCGGCCTTCCCCTGTGTGATGCCTCTCGGCAGTTCAAATTGTCCTCTGGGCCTGCAGTTTGCTGGGTGTGGAGGGTGGCTATTGGGAACCCCGGCACTCTATTGTTTTTAGTCCTTACAGACTTGACTCTTGTCTTAAGTCTCACTTCTCATTGTTCTTGTCTTTTACTCTGAGCTATTACCACAATGGCTTTCTCTCAGCTTTTGAGAACTAAAAATGCTCCTTTGCCTTGTCAAGTACAATTGCCCCTCACTATCCATGGAGGATTGGTTCCAAGACCCCACAGATAACAAGATCAAAGGATGCTCAAGCCACTTATATAAAATGATATGCATATAACCTATACATATCCTCCTACATATTTAAGTCATCTCTAGATTACTTATATATCTAATACAACATAAATGCTATGTAAATTGTTATAATAATACTATGTTGTTTAGGAAATAATGACAAGGAAAAAATCTGAACATATTCAGTGCAGGTTAAAAAAAAATTTTTTTTTTTGTACCAGAGATTGAACTCAGAGGCACCACTGAGCCACATCCCCAGCTCTATTTTGTATTTTATTTAGAGACAGGGTCTCACTGAGTTGCTTAGCACCTCACTGATGCTGAAGCTGGCTTCGAACTCAAGATTCTCCTGCCTCAGCCTCCAGAGCCACTGGGTTGACAAGCATGAGCCACTGCTCCTGGTAGTAAAGATAAAATTTTTTAAAATATTTTCTATTGGGTCTGGGGATGTGGCTCAAGTGGTAGCGCGCTCGCCTGGCATGCGTGCGGCCCGGGTTCAATCCTCAGCACCACATACAAACAAAGATGTTGTGTCTGCCGATAACTAAAAAAAATGAATATTAAATTCTCTCTCTCTCTCTCTCTCTCTCTCTCTCTCTCTCTCTCTCTCTCTCTCTTGTCTCTCTCTCTCTCTCTCTCTTTAAAAAAAAATTTCTATCCAAGGTTGATGGGACTCCACAGATGCAGAACCCTCAGATATGGAGGACTGACTGTACTTCTATAAGCTATATATCCTACCTCAAACCTTCTACCCTAAGTCTTCTTCATCCTTCATAGTTCAACTTACAGTCACTTCCTCAGAGTCTTCCCTGAATCCCCAGAACAAACTAGACCCTCCCACCATTTATTGTTTCTTTTAATTTCCAATATTTTCCCTACCAATATTCATGAAACTTTTTACTTTATATATATATATATATATAAAACTTTTTTTCTTTATATATATATTTTTCTTTATATATATATTTTTTTCTTTATATATACATATAATATATATGTATATATATATATAAAAAACTAATATATATATTAGTTTTAGTTGGACACAATACCTTTGTTTTATTTATTTATTTATTTCTATGTGGTGCTAAGGATCAAACCCAGGGACTCCCACGTGCTAGGCAAGCGCTCTTCCGCTGAGCCCCATCCCCAGCCTGAGGCTTTTTTCCCTTATTAAAACTTTTCGAATTTTATTTTAAAATTTATGTCCACTAAAACTCACTTTTTGCTGCATGGTTCTATGAGATTCAACAAATATATAGTTATGTAACCCCTACTGCAAATAGGACACCGAAAAATTTGTTCACTTCCCCCAATTTTCCTGACTACATCTTTTCGTAGGCATTCTTTCCTCTCACCCTCAACCACCTTCAGTCACTATCATTCTGCCTTTTCCAGAATTTCACTGAAATGGTATGAAAGAATAAGATTTTCAGGTACAGCTCCTGTTATTTGACAGTAGTACAGCGATCGTTGTATGCTGTTTGTACATCGATTCCTTTCCTCATCATGTTGAATAGTATTCCTTTGTATGGACATCCCATGGCTAGTTTATCGATTGAGTGGAGGGATCATCTTTTCCACTGTAGAGCAACTATAAATAACAATTTAAACACTCATGTACAAGTTTTTTATTGTACAATTTTAATTTCCAAAAAAATAAATATCAGTCTGAAGTGGGCATGGTGACTGCATAACGCACTGAGAGGCTGGACCTGAGATCTCACAAAGAGCATCAGGCCCAAGTTTGGCAAAGAAGTAGTGGACTCTCATGACTTTGAAGGTTTTTGTGCATATCAAAGTTTACCAGTGTACCAGGGAAAGAAAGTGACCATATTATACATTCCACTTTGTGCATGCACAAAGATCTAACAACAAAGCTGACAGCTATGTACAACTACAATGCACACACACACACACACACACACACACACACTCGATGTATCATCCATTCATCTTTCCATAATTTTGTTGGTGCATTACAATCATCCACAATAGTAGGATTCAGCACCACACACTCACATGTGCACACAATATAACAACACAATCCAGGCAATATTGTGCCCCAGTATTTCCCCTTCTCCTCCCCTCCCGCCTCCCTGGTCCCTTTACTCTACTCTCTTGGTCTCATTTTGACTTTCCTGAGACCTCTCCCCCACCCCAGCTCCCACCACCATCTTTCTTTTCCTTTTTCCTCTCTTGCTTCTACATTTCAGAGAAAACATATGACCTTGACCTTCTGAGTTTTTCCACTTAACATAATGTTCTCATGTTTCATTCACTTTCCTGCAAATGACATAATTTCATTCTTCCTTAAGACCAAATAAAACTCGATTGTGTATATATATTACATTTTCTTTATTCATCTCTTGATGGACACCAGGATTGATTCCAAAATTTGGCTATTGTGAATTGTGTTGCTCTAACCCATGTGCAAGTTTTTTATTTCTCTTGGATAAATACATAAGAATGAGATATGTGACTTATATGGCTGGATTATGAATGTTTATCTTTATACAGAAATTACCAAACACTTTTCCAAGGAGTATGTGCCATTTTCATTCCCACCAATAAAGAATGAGAATTCCAGGAGATTTGTGTCTTCTCCATTACTTGGCATTGTTGGATTTGTTTTTTATTTCAGCCATCCTAACAGCTTTATGTTGGTATCTAATTATTATTTCAATTTGCATTTCTCTAATGACTAATGATGTTGACCATCTCTTCATGCAATTATTTGCCATCTAATATCATCTTTGAGAAATGTCTGTTCAGTGGTGGGACTGCAAATTGGTGCAGCCAATTTGGAAAGCAGTATGGAGATTTCTTGGAAAGCTGGGAATGGAACCACCACTTGACCCAGCTATTCCCCTTCTCGGTCTATTCCCTAAAGACCTAATAAGAGCATGCTACAGGGACACTGCTACATCGATGTTCATAGCAGCACAATTCACGATAGCAAGATTGTGGAATCAGCCTAGATGCCCTTCAATAGATTAATGGATAAAAAAAATGTGGCATTTATACACAATGGAGTATTATTCTGCATTAAAAAATGACAAAATCATAGAATTTGGAGGGAAATGGATAGCATTAGAGCAGATTATGCTAAGTGAAGCTAGTCAATCTTTAAAAAACAAATACCAAATGACCTCTTTGATATAAGGGGAGTAAACAAGGACAGGGTAGGGACGAAGAGCTTGAGAAGAAGATTTACATTAAACAGGGATGAGAGGTGGGAGGGAAAGGGAGTGAGAAGGGAAATCGCATGGAAACGGAAGGCGATCCTAGGGTTATACAAAATGATATATAAGAGGAAAGGAGGGGTAAGACAAGATAATGCAAATGGAAGAAATGATTTACAGTAGAAGGGGTAGAGAGAGAAAAGGGGAGGGGAGGGGAGGGGAGGGGAGATAGTAGAGAATAGAACTGACAGCAGAATACATCAGACACTAGAAAGGCAATATGTCAATCAATGGAAGGGTAACTGATGTGATACAGCAATCTGTATACGGGGTAAAGTTGGGAGTTCATAACCCGCTTGAATCAAACTGTGAAATATGATGTATTAAGAACTATGTAATGTTTTGAACGACCAACAATAAAAAAAAAATATTTCATAACATATAAAAAAATAAATAAATAAATACTCAAGACATGATAAACATGAAAAAAGAAAAAAAAAAGAAATGTCTGTTCAGATCTTTTGACCATTTCTTTAAAAATTGGGCTGTTGGTTTTCATATCAATGAGTTTTGAGCATTCTTTGTATTCTCTGTTCTTTCTTAGAAATATCATTTTCAAATATTTTCTTCTAGTCTATAGCCTGTCATTTCATTTTTATAACTGTCTTTTGGGAAGCAAGGTTTTTGTTTTGATCAAGTTCAATTTACAGAGGGTTTCCCCCCTTTTCTGATTCATGTTTTTAGTGTCTATGAACTCTTTATTTGGCTCATAATCTCAAAAATTTTCCTACATTATATTCTGAAAGATTATAGTTTTAGGTTTTATATTTATCTCCATGATATACTGTTAGTTAACTTTTTTTTGGGGGGGGGAGGGTACTGGGGATTGAACTCAGGGACACTCCATCACTGAGCCACATCCCCAGCCCTATTTTGTATTTTATTCAGAGACAGGGTCTCACTGTTGCCTAGTTGCCTAGTGCCTCACCATAGCTGAGGCTGGCTCTGAACTCGAGATCCTCCTACCTCAGCTTCCTGAGCCTCTGGGATTACAGGCATGCCCCATTGTGCCCAGCTTAGTTATTTTTTAAATGAAGTGTTAGGTGAGGGTTAAGGTGTGTAATATTTTATTTTGTTTTGTTTTGTTTTGGCATGGATAGGTAATCATTTCAGCAACTACCTTTTCAAGAAACTACCCTTTCAAGAAAGCTATCCTTTGCAAAAGATCGTTGATCACATATGACAGGCATAAAAATGCATCTGCTTTCATTATGGTGAGAGAATCTACTTCATAGGATATATTCTTTTACATTTTTAAGGTTTGCTTTATAAATCATTATAGGTTTGTCTTAGTGAGTGTCCCATGTGTGCTGGAAAAGAATTCCAGGGCTCCTGCCTCTCTGCTGGTTTTCCGCCTGCTTGTCCATTAGATCAGTAAGAGGCTGCATCTGTTAGTGTTACCATTTCAAGGGTTACTGTAGGGATTACAACAATACATGCCGCTTTCTCAATCTGTTTAGAGCTAATATTCTGCCACCTCAAATAAGCTGGATTCCTTTTAACCACATTTGCTCTTCATGTTCCCCTATTTGTTATAGTTGTCATTTGTACGACACTGAACCCCACGAGACAATGTCACACTTTTTGCTTTCAACTCTCCCAGGCATTTTAAAGAACTTCAGAAAAGAAAAAAGAAAAAAAAAAACCTATTCTGTTTACCCAAATAACTGACATTTTTGTTGCTCTTCTTTACTCCTTGAAATCCTAAGGCTTTCTCAGGTGTCACTTCCCTCCAGCCCAAAGAACTCCAAATTTCAGTATTTCTTTTAGAATAGGTTTGATAGTGACAACAAATTTTCTTCACCTGAAAATTCATTATTTTGCCTTCATTTATAAAAGGATATTCCTTTTGCTGGATGTAGAATTCAGGGTAGATAATCCTTTCTCAGTATTTTAATTATGTTGTTTTCTCTGTTTTCTTCTTACTTTTTATGGTTTTCTGATAAGAAATTCATAATCATTTGAATAATTGTTATGAGGTGTTTTTTTTCCTTTTCTTTTTGTGTTCTGGTAAATAAAACTAATGACTCACTGGGCATGGTGACACATATCTGTAATGCCAGCAACATAGGAGGCTGAGGCAGGAGAATCCCAAGTTGAGACCAGCCTAAGCAACTTAGCAAGACTCTGTCTTAAAATAAAAGGGACTGGGGATGTACCTTAGTGGTAAAATACCCCTAGGGTTTCAATCTTTATAAGAAAACAAAAGAAGGAGGAGGAGTGTTGAGAGCCACAGCCAAAGGGGCCCCAGCAAACTTCCAGCTGCCAGCAAGCTTCAGACTGCCAGCTGATGATTGGTTCACAGTGGCCCCAGCAACATCTAGCTGATTGGCTCCTCTGCAGTGATGTTCATTGGGCTGTTTCCCTGCCCTTCAGACTGCCAGCTGATGATTGGCTCACAGCGGCCCCAGCAACATCTAGCTGATTGGCTCCTCCACGGAGCTGCTCATTGGGGGACTTCTTTGGCTCCGCCCATGCGACCCAGCCAATCGGCCTCAAGAGCAGGAGGATTGTGGGAGGTTGGGAGTGTGTGTGGGAGGAGAGGCTTGTGGAAGCCGGTGGTGGCAGTTGGGCTCTGAGGGTTTTTTCCCTGAGGAGCTGTTTTGTTTGACGTTTGTAGTTCTAAAAATAAAGTTAGTTTCTTTTTGACAAGTGGCTCCTGATTTGTGCCAAGCCAGACTTCGGCAGAGGAGGAGGAGAAGAAGGAGGAAGAGAAGGAGGAGGAGGAGGAGAAGGAGGAGGAGGAGAAGGAGGAGGAGAAGGAGGAGGAGGAGGAGGAGGAGGAAGAGGAGGAGAAGGAGGAGGAGGAGGAAGAGAAGGAGGAGGAGGAGGAGAAGAAGGAGGAGGAGGAGGAGGAGGAAGAGGAGGAGGAGGAGGAGGAGGAGGAGGAGGAGGAAGAGGAGGAGGAGGAGGAGGAAAGAAAAGAAAAGAAAAGAAAGAATTGAATAAAACTAAATAATTGGGCTCGGGTTGTGGCTCAGAGATAGAGTGCCCCCCTAGCACATGTGAGGCACTGCACTTAGCACCACATAAAAAATAAAATAAAGTTCTTTTTGTGGGGAGGGGATACCAGGGATTAAACTGAGGGGCACTCAACCACTGAGCCAAATCCCCAGCCTTACTTTGTATTTTACTTAGAGTCAGTGTCTCACTGAGTTGCTTGGCGCCTTGCTTTAACTAGGGCTGGCTTTGAACTCTCAATACTCCTGTCTCAGCCTCCCAAGCTGCTGGCATTACTGGTGTACCGCACCATGCCCGACTTAAATCAAGTTCTTAAAAGAAACTAAATATTTAATAAGAGTTTGTCAATTTGGGGGGCTGAGGTTGTAGCTCAGTGGCATAGCGCTACATATGCAGCACTGAGTTTGATCCTCAGCACCTCATAAAAATAAATAAATAAATAAAAGTATTGTGTCCATCTACAACCAAAAATTTTTTTTTTAAAAAAAGAGTCTGTCAGGGTTGGGGATGTGGCTCAAGCGGTAGCGTGCTCGCCTGGCATGTGCGTGGCCCAGGTTCAATCCTCAGCACCACATACAAACAAAGATGTTGTGTCCGCTGAAAACTAAAAAAAAACTAAATATTAAAAAAATTCTCTCTCTCTCTCTCTCTCTCTCTCTCTCTCTCTCTCTCTCTCTCTCTCTTTAAGAAAAAAGAAGAGGGGGCTGGGGATATGGCTCAAGCGGTAGCGCGCTCGCCTGGCATGCGTGCGGCCGGGGTTCAATTCTCAGCACCACATACCAACAAAGATGTTGTGTCCGCCAATAACTAAACAATAAGTATTAAAATTCTCTCTCTCTCTTTCTCTCTCTCACTCGCTCTTAAAAAAAAAATTTAAAAAAAAAAGAAAAAAAAAGAGTCTGTCAATTTTATTAGCATTTCTAAGAACCAATGTTTTATTTGATCCATTCCTTTTCCCTCTTTTCTACTATATTTAAACTGACTGTAGCTGTTTCTTCTGACTTCCTTTTATTTTCCCCCTCTACTGATTTGTACCTTATTTATATCCTGTTAGTCACTAGAATATAAATAGACACTTAGCTTAATGAAATATAAAGTTAGTCTTTAACCTCTTCACATAAAAACATAAATAGTTTGGAATGTTTGACTCCAGTCATCTTCTGCTTCTTATTATGCAATATGACCCTGTTTCTTGGTTGTGTGGTAATTAACTTCATCACTTAAGCACAATTAGTGTTTGGTAGTATCAATGTGTGTTTATATATTCCTATATGTTTATTTTAATCTTTTCTTATTATTTTGTCTTGCATCTCAAACCATCTTTTAGATTCATTTCCTTCTTCTGTATCTTTTAGAAATTGGTTTGGGCAAAGGATATTTTGGTTTTTATTTTGTTGTTGTTGTTGTTTTGTGGAAGAGTTATGTCTGTTTTTTACTGAAATGTCTTTATAATTAATCTTCATCCTTGAAAGATGAATTTTATGAGTGTACATTCTAGGTCGCCAGTTGTGCTATCTCAGCACTCTGAAGACACTATTCCGAATTTCCTGGGCCCTCCCAGGAAATTATCTACATTGTCATTAGCTACATTGTCATTAGCTACATTGTCATTCCTTTGTTTGTGATATGTCTTTCCTTCCTGGATACTTTAAAACTCTTACTTCTGTAAGATGAATCTGAATAATTTGAGACATTCATCAAATTGCCAACTATTAACTCTTAAGAATCTGTTTTTCACATTCCATTATCTTCTTTTGTAACTGTCATTTCAACTTACTCCACAGTTTGATTTATCTGTTCTTGAGCCTTTCCGCTATGTTTTAAACTTTATTTCTCTGTCTAGAAGGCAAGCTCAAGAGATCTAATTGTGTTTCTTTTGTTTGCTGTTGTAAACCCCCGCACTCAGAGAGTGTCGGTCACACAGCAGATGTTCAATTAATATTTGTTGGCAAATTCTTACACTTTTTATTCCTGGAAATTTCACTTACCTGTTTCCCAATCTATTTGCTCAGTGTGGTGATTACTTATTTCTTTTTCCATTTTATTTCCTTCTTTTAGTCTTAAGCATTAACATCTTATTTTGTATTCAGTAATTCCAGATCTGAACAGTTTACAGTTCTAGCTCTGTATTATTGTTGTTGTTTTGGCTAACCCTTGTTCAAAGTAGCTTGTTTCCTTGTGCATTTTAAGTTTGCTTGCATTTTATTTGTAGGAATTATTTGAGGTCTGAAAAGAAAGAGTAGTGTGTCAAGAAAGATCTGTGGGGCTGGGGATGTGGCTCAAGTGGTAGGGTGCTGGGTTCAATCCTCAGCACCACATAAAAATAAAATAAAGATGTTGTATCCACCGAAAAACTAAAAAATAAATAAATAAATATATATATATATATATATATATATATATATATATATATATATAGAGAGAGAGAGAGAGAGAGAGAGAGAGAGAGAGAGAGAGATCTGTGTTGGTTTTACTTTGTGCCTGAGGATCTCTCTATTTTAAGCTACAATCCTTGGTTTATGTTCCTGAGGACCACAAAAATAATCCCAATTATGTCAAATCCATGAAAGAAATTTTTAGAAGACAGTTTTTTTGTTGTTGTTTTTTCTTTAACTTCTATCCATCACCCTAGCCAACACTGCTTTCTACTGAGGGATGAATTTCTCTCTCTCTCTCTCTCTCTCTCTCTCTCTCTCTCTCTCTTTTAGTGGTACTAGGGATCAAACCCTGGATGCTCTACAAACTGTGCTACATCACATAGCCTTTTTATTTTTTATTTTGAGAGAGGGTTCCACTAAGTTGCCCAAGCTAGCCTCAAATTCCTCATCTTCCTCCCTCAGCCTCCTGAGTAGCTGGGATTACAGATCTGCACCATTGCATCCTCCTTGGGTTTTCTCTTCCTACTTTCCCTTTTATCCAAAGACATAGACATTTCTGGTCCTGCATTTATACAAAGTAGTCTGTAATAAATTGGCTATCTTATGTTGACCCAACACTTTGCCTCTAATACCCCTCATGCCCCAAAGATCTAGGCCACTCATATTCAATGAGTTTAATATAGGCAGAGGACCCAGGCTTTGCTTCAAGTATTATTCTTCTCAGGCCTCCATAACCGTAGAATGGGGTAGCTTACACAACACAAAGTCATTTTCTCACAGTTGTGGAGACAACCCAAGATCAAGGTTCTTGCTGATTCCGTTTCTGTTGAGGGTTTTCTTCCTGGCTTCTCAATGTGTCCACACATGATCTTTGCTCAGAACGTGATTGGGAATCAACATTCCCAATCAACACAGAACAAACTCTCAGTGTCTCACCTTATAAAGAAATCAGTTATATCCCAGATCAGGGACCCATTCTGATGACTTCATTTATCTTTAATTATTCCTTTAAAGTCCTCTCCTCAAATAGAGCCACATAGAGGTTAGGTTGTCAACTTACGAATTTGGGGAAGATGCAAACATTCAGTTCATAACATTTACCTCCAGGTTCTCCTGTTCTTTATTCCTAACCTCATTAGTTTCTTTAAAGACTTATTTAATTATTTCAAAAGGTTCTTTTTCATTGAATATTTTTAAATGTCACGCAGCAGACATTGAGTTTTAGAGTCTCTAGCTTTCCATATTGCCATAAAAATACATCTCTTTTCTGTGTATAGTCTTGCAATAGGAAGTTCCATCCAGCCTCATATATATGCTTCAAGTAACACATAAAATTCATACTTTCAGTCTTCTCTCCTGTGATTGAGACTCATAGCCACCTGCTACTTGACATCTTTACTTGGAAGTTTATAGACTAGTTAAAACAATGTGTTGGGCTGGGGCTGGGGCTCAGTGGCAGAGTGCTTGCCTAGCACTTGTGGAGCACTGGGTTCAATCCTCAGCACCACATAAGAATAAACAAATAAAAGAAAGACATTCTGTCCATCTACAACTACAAAAAAAATATTCAATGCCCCATTCAGAACTCAGTTTTCCTATCAAATTTGTTTTTTCCCTTGTCTCCACTATATTGGCTAATACTATGATAAATCACTCAGTTGCTTAAGTCAAAAATCCTAAATATTGACCTTGAGTCCTTTTTTTCCCTTTCTTCCTACATGTAATTCCTAGAATAAGTGCCATCTTCCCTGTTTCCTGGATTGGCCCTCCATCTCCTTTCCTATCACCTTTGGCCAAGCCACCATCACCTCTCAGCTGGCTACTACTCTCACCAACAACCTTCATCTACATTCACCCTCTATATCCCAGGCTCCACAGAGCAGTTAAAGTGATCCATTTGAAATGCAAATTGCACCACATCTCACTAACTTAAAATTCTCTATTTGCTTCCCATTACACTTAGAATAATATCTAAACTTCTTACTGTCACCTACAAGACCTTAAATATTACACCTGTCATTCACTTCTCTAAGCTTATCATGTACACCATCCCCTGTTCCCACTCCACCACAGGCGCTCTGGCCCTCTTTCTGTTGCTCAAATGCACTTTATTCATCCCCCGCCCCTCACAACCTTGACATTCGCTGTTCCACTGCAGAAACACACTTCTTTATGGTCTTTGTTTTACTGAAGTCTCAGTTCAGATGCCATCAAAAAGACCTTCTCTGGTCACCTCTAAACAGTCCCAACACGCTCTTGCAGATTCACTGACTTCCTTTTTCCAGAAAGCTGACCTTCAGGGATATATCAATAGAAACTCCTCGTTCTCTCTTTGCATTGGATTTTGGTGTGGGAAGCAATGGCAGGACATAGGGCAGGAGGAAAGGAACATCTGGGCATATATTTCCCTGACGTCCCCCAAGTTCCTAGCAGTTGGTCTTTGATAGTGTTATAGTTTGGATATGAGATATCCCCCAAAAAGCCCCTGTGATGATGCCAGAATATTCAGAGGTGATATGATTAGATTATGAGAACTGTGAATCAATTAGTTCATTCTAGTTTGAATGGACTGACTGCGTGGGTGGTACTGTAGGTGGGTGGGATGTGGCTAAAGTACACTGATCTACACCTTGTTCTTACAAGGAAATAACAACTATCTGCCTGGCACGACCATAAGGCATAAACAGATAAATAAATTAATTGTGCTAATAAAAATGATCACCTGTGTACTGACCTAATTAACAAGAAGCAGATGGATGCATGGGGATATTAAACTCAGAAAAATCAGGCCCAGGAACTTACTGAGCACATCAGACCACCAAATGAAGCAACTCTGTCACCAAGACCCACAAAAGGAAGAGCACATTAAGACTGGACAAGGCAGCACACTGACCCTATCACCTGATCATTCAGTGCTCAATAAGTTCCTGGGGGCTGGGGATGTGGCTCAAGCGGTAGCGCCATGGCATGCGTGCGGCCCGGGTTTGATCCTCAGCACCACATACAAACAAAGATGTTGTGTCCGCCAAAAATTAAGAGATAAATATATATTTTTTAAAAAAATCTCTCTCTCTCCCTCTCTCTTAAAAAAATAAGTTCCTGGGCCTGATTTTTCTGAGTTTAATATCCCCATGCATCCACCTGCTTCTTGTTAATTAGGTCAGTACACAGGTGATCATTTTTATTAGCACAATTAATTTATTTATCTGTTTATGCCTTATGGTCGTGCCAGGCAGATGTTGTTATTTACTTGTAAGAACAAGGTGTAGATCAGTGTACTTTAGCCACACCCCACCCACCTACAGTACCACCCACCCAGTCAGTCCATTCAAACTAGAATGAACTAATTGATTCATAGTTCTCCTAGTAGTGTTGTGTCTATCTTAATGGCATAGCTCACTCATGACACCAGCCCTGCTGGTTTCCCTTCATTGACATCACAGTCCCTGGAGTGTGCTGTCCATTTCCTGCTGTGTTTGTTTTCTGGGGCTGCCATAACAAAAACATTATGAATCTGGTAACATGAATAATAAAACTTATCATTACAAAGTTCTGAAAGCTAGATGCCAAAGAAGAAGGAATCAGCAGAGTTGGTTCCTTCCAAAGGGAGGAATTTGTCCCATGCCTGTCTCCCAGTTTCTGGGGAATATACTGGCAATCGTTGGCACACCTTCATCTCCAACATGCCATTCCCCCTGTATGTCATGTCCAAGTTGATCCTGTTTATAAGGTCACCTTTTATATTGGATTGGAGCCCACCCCCAATGACTTCATCCTAACAAGGACCCTATTTTGAAATAAGGTCATATTCTGAGGTATGTGGTGAGTTAGGATTTCTTTTTTCTTCTTTTTTCTTTTCCCTCAGTATTAGTGATTAAACTTAGGGGTGCTCTACCACTGAGCCACATCCCAGCCCTTTTTATTTTGAGATAGAGTCTCACTAAATTGCCCAGGCTGGCTTTGAACTTCTCATCCTCCTGCCTTGGCCTCATGAGTTGGTGGGATTACAAGCGTAAGCCACTGCACCCAGCAAGGGGGTTAGGATCTTACATAAATTCATATAAATTTGATTGTGGGGGAGGATGGCACAAATCAACCTAGGACACCTGCTGGGATTTGATGGATATTTCTTGCCCAACATCACTCTATATTACATTTCCATGTGTTGTTTTCTTATGGCACTTATCATTATTTGATATTATTTGATTTGCTTATGTTGCATATATTTACTTTATGATTTTCTTTCTCTCTAAAAAGAACATATGTTTTGTAAAGACAAGCTATTGCTTACTTTGCTTTGTTGTTGTTGTTGTTGTTGTTTGCTGAACTTGTATAGTAACCGATATATAGTAGGAGATGAATAAATATTTATTGAATAATGTATGAATGGCAATACACTATGGCAATCTGATATTTGCCTTAAAATCCTAAACTTTTCTAGCTTCTAATTATTATAGTACATAAAATATAATATTCATATGATAATGTAACATATCTATTATTCACACCAAAAGTTCAGACTCTTTATGTAAATTTTAGAAGGTAGTATTGGAAAGAATAAGAATATTTTGTTAGCTTTTCATCTGAGATTTACCATTGACTCATTGTGTCATATTTGTGAAAATTTTGTAATCTCTGGACCTGATTTACTTCAATGGGAATAAAAATCCTTTTTATTCCTAATATCAGAAGGCTTATTAAAAAACAATTATAGAACCAAACATGCTTCGTAAAGTATGAAATGTGAAATAATTGCAAGCTACCATCATCATTATGATGATTATGGTTATTACTGGGACACTATTTGGATCAAAACTTGTTCTTTTTCTCTCCTCTCCTACCAGTGCTAGGGATCAAACCCAGGGCCCTGCATGCTAATTAAGTACTCTATCACTGAGCCACCCCCCTAGCCCTTGCTACAGTATTATGTTGAGACAAGGTCTGGTTAAGTGGATGAAGCTGTCCTCAGAATTGTGATCCTCCTGCCTCAGCCTCCCAAATCACTGGAATTACAGGCATGTGCTACCACACCCAGCTAGATATTTTAATATTCCAAAGTACAATTAAGTTTTCCATCAGTGGATATCATATTCTGCTTTTTCCAAGTTTATCTGCCCATTCAACTTTTTTTTTTTGAAAGCATCTCAAAGGATTAGGGGTTGAGAAATGATGAACTGAGGACTTCAGTCTAAGTTAGAAAGTCAAAGTCACCTATAAGATACAGTAGACTTTTTCTTTTCTTTTCTTTTTTTCAGTAATGGGTATTGAACCCAGGGGTGCGCTACCACTGAACTACATCCCCAGCTCTTTTTACTTATTTTTTTTAATGCAGAGACAGGGTCTCACAAAATTGCCAAGATGATCCTGAACTTGTGATCCTCCTACTCCTACAGGTGTGCATCACCACACTCAGTAAAATATGGTAGGCTTTCACACCAAAACTAGAAAAAGAGCTAGACATGGTAGCACTTGCCTATAATCCCAGCAACTCTGGAGGCTGAACCAGGAGGATTGTAAGCTCAAGGTCAGTCTGAGCAAGGTAGGGAGATCCTTCCTCCAAATAAAAAATAAAACAGGTTAGGATGCAACTCAGTGGTACAGCATCCCTGTGTTCAGTCTCCTGTACTATGGACAGGCCACAGCAGCAAAAATCTAGAAAGAGAATTTTTGGGGTCTAGATACAATCAGGTTGTTGGCAATATTTTCTAGCTTCAAAGCCATATAACTCAGCATTAGTAGGCAGAGAATAAAATAACAATTATTCCACAGGTAAATCACTCCCTTTCAATAAGTCTTAAAGGGCTTTTGAACTCTGCTCTTACCCTCTGGGACATAAAATTAAATTATATCCCTTCATACTTTTCTCTATCACAATACCTATAAGAAAACAGAGGAAAGTTTCCACAATGTGACACTAAGGGGAACTCTACACTGTTGCACCTGCGTGTCCCCGGTGACAAGCAGTACATGTATATGCAGACTCACTCTTGCCAGGAATGAGAAAGCAAGGTTCCTAGGTTACAAAATGCCAACTCCTCTACTAGGTGAATTGGACATCTCACCTAGCTGTGATGTCAGAATTCCTCACTATGAGCAGATAAATCACAGAATACTATAATCCAAACCTGGGGATATAGCTCAGTTGGTAGAGTGCTTGCCTCACATGCACAAGGCCCTGCGTTCAAATTCCAGCACCACAAAAAGAAAAAAAAAGAATACTATGATTCCGAACCCTTATTAAAGAGGATAAAGGAGTGAATAATTAAGATTGCCAAAGATCTTTATAATCTTAGAGATGAGCATTCAGGAAGATAGGGTGGCCTGATGCCCTGAGAGAGAGACCTCTCCTAAGGTGCTCCAGCCTCTCCAACTCTTGAAAACTCAAACTCGAGCTAGCAAGGGTTTCAGGATTTCATTAGGAAAGTCACATCCTAGAGACCAGCTGCTTCTCTCCTACTCCTAAGAGAGAACTATCTTAGGACACAGCAAACCAACACAGGAGCCCATAGAAGAACTAGAGTCTGCTCATTTCCTCAGTCCTTAATACCTACCTGGAATGGCAGCCTGCACTAGCCAAGGAGAGTCAACCCAATCTAGCCCATCCTCCTTTCTCAATGTCACCTCCTTCTCATACTGTCATCCCCATATTACTCTGGAATCCTCCCCTCGGACCACTCCCCATCTTCTTTCCATCAGAAATATCCCATTTATTTAGCAAATACCTGTACTATGCCAGGCATCCTTCAGGATGCTGGAGATACTAAGATGGAATTTCTTCAAAGAGTTAAGAGTCTGGTGAGAGAGGAATCCTACACATAATTCTTACAAAGTATGTTAAGTGAAGACGATAGGTGGAGATTAACACTAAACTGCTCCCTCGCACAAGGACCTTTAAGGTTAAGTATTTTGTCCTTGGCACCTCTCATCCGTTTCCTCTTTGTCATCCTTCTGCCCCTGCTTCCTTGATCGTTGTAACCTTGTATCGTTTCTTGACTGAGCTACTAGAACATCTTCCAACCATATGGACTTAACTATAATTTGCTTAGTGATTTCCTTGTATTTGGGTGTTCACACTAGGTTTTAATTAGTGTTTGAATAAATTCATGTGACTTATTGAACAGAGACTTTAACCTTGTATAAATGTTTTGATATTTGTTTTGTGTTTGTTGTTTGTTTGTTTTGCACTGAGAGTTGAACCCAGGGATTTGCCTCTCAGCTGCGTCCCCATCCCTTTTTATTGTTTATTTTGAGACAGGGTCTCCCTAAGTTGCCCAACTGTGATTCTCTTGCCTCAACCCCGCAAGTGGCTGGGATCACAGTTGTACACCACTGTGACCTGCTTCTATGACCAGTTTTGATACATCCTGGCAAACTGTTTCTAGAGAAGTGATGTCAATTTACAGCTACAGTGTGGTAGACTCATTTTTAAATCTCTAGTGCTTATCACAGTGTCTAAACCATAACAAGCCTTCAATTAATGTTTCTTTCTCTTCTATTCTCCTTCAAGTTTTCCTTTTGTGCAAATATTTTCATTATAAGCTTTTCTTTGGCCCTAATCAGCCACTGTTAGAAATTTACTTCCCTGAATGAAGGTGATATTACCTAATTAGTCAATCAACAAACTTATGTTCATGTAAATATAAACTCTTAGGTACTATTCATAGGGTTACATATATTATCTATATTTACTTTCCTATAAGAATAAGCTATTTTTTTACATTATATATGTGTGTGTGAGTGTGTGTAAGTGTGTGTGTATACACACACACATATATATACACTATATATGTTTTAGAAAGCAAAAGAAACAACATGGAACCAGGTGTGGTGGTGTACACCTGTGATCCCAGGGAATTAGGAGGCTGAGGCAAGAGGATTGCAAGGTTGCGGCCAGCCTCAGCAACTTAGTGAGGTCGAGGTCCTCAGCAACTTATCAAGACCCTTTTTCAAAATGAAAAATAAAAAGGGCTGGGGATGTGGATCAATGATAATGTACCTCAGAGTTTAATTCTCAGTACCAAAAAAAAAGGAAGGAAGGAAGGAAGGAAGGAAGGAAGGAAGGAAGGAAGGAAGGAAGGAAGGAAGGAAGGAAGGAAGGAAGGAAGGAAGGAAGGAAACATGGAAACATGGAGTGGTAGGGTCCTGAAAGTGACCACTGGGTGTCTTGGAGTTTAGGGATGGACCTTTCCATGTGAAATGCTCTAGGAAGAGCATTTTGTTTGTACAAAAATATGTACCAACAAAATCAGCATATACTGTGTGAGTCCATAGGACATATGGAGTTCAAGAACAGGTAACAATAAATAATAGTAACACAAGTAGAATAGCAGCTACCCCTGGAAAGAGGACTGACTTGAGAAGGAGCATGAGAAAATACCAAAGTTGATGGAAGTGTTCTGAGTGGTAAAAATGCACATATTTGTAAGTGTAAATACACCTCAAATTTTTAGGAAATAATATCTGCAAGGGTATACTGCTTTTATCTCCTTCTTTATTAGAGTGAAATCAGTGGAAATATGATGCAATTTGAAAGAGTGACAAATATTTTCAACATTTTTAGTGAAATACAAAGCAAAAGAGAATAGATACTATTTTTACAAAAGTAAAATAAAAATAATATTATAAATATTTTCATGTTACAGTCTATATGAAAATACACAGAATTTTAAAAAGAGTGCTCTTGAATAAACTATAGGAAAATATTTTTATAAAGAAAGAAATCCAACATACCAATATCATGGTTATTTTGGAGGAAGACAACAGGCTTAGTGGAAATGTGGTCAAGGAGATTTTAATATTCCTAATATTTTCAATGTGTTCTCAGAAAATGTATTAATTTTGTAAAAGCAGCATATACTATAATGATGCAGCCCCTTTAATGTTTACAGCAGCACAATTCACAAAAGCTAAATTACGGAATCAAGCCAAATGCCCATCAATAAATGAATGATGTATATATGCAAAATGGAGTTTTACTCAGTCACAAGGAAGAATGAAATTATGGAAGCTGCTGATAAATGGTTGGAAATGGAGAACATCATGTTAAATGAAATATGCCAGATTCAAAAACTCAAAGGTTAACTATTTTCTTTCATATGTAGACACTAGAATAAAATAAAGGACAGGAGGAGGGAAGGATAGGATAACATAAAGATAAAGGGAAGGTCAGTAATGTAGAATAAGGAGATATAGACGGAGAGGCAAAGTGGAGGAATGGGTGAGGGGAGGCAATGCAGAATGAATTCTTTAAAAATCATGTTATATGGGCTGAGGTTGTGGCTCAGTGGTAGAGCACTTGCCTAGCACATGTGAAGCCCTGGGTTCGATTCTCAGCACCACATACAAACAAAGATGTTCTGTCCTCCAAAAACTAAAAATAAATATTTAAAAAAATTTTTCTCCCTCTCTCTCTCTCTCTCTCTCTCTCTCTCTCTCTCTCTCTCTCTCTCAAAAACAAAAATTCATGTTATGTGCCAGGTATGGTGGCACATACCTGTAATCCCAGAGGCTCAGGGAGGCTGAGACAAGAGGATTCTGAGTTCAAAGCCAGCTTCAGCAAAAACAAGGCACTAAGCAACTCAGTGTTGAGACCCTCTCACTAAATAAAAGATAGAAAATAGGGCTGGGGATGTGGCTCAGTGTTCAAGCGCCCCTGAGTTCAATCCCCAGTACCAAAAACCAAAAGTCATGTTATGTGCCTATATAAATATACCACAGGGAATATTATTTTTATGTATAAATTTAAATGATCAATCAAATATAAATAAATAGATGAGTAAAAAAGGAGTCTAGCAGGGTAGAGGAAGGAGAATAGGGGAGAGGAAGAAGGGAAAATGGGGGTATTTCGAACTGAAGTCAAATTCCATGCCTGTATGAGTTTGTCGGAGTGAACCCAACTACTATACATAACTACAAAACTCTAGTAAGAAAAATGAAAAGAAAATGTATTCATTTTGAATTATACATTAATTTAGAAATAAACGTTATTTTAAAATCAAAGTACTTTTTATATTTTTCAAAGATTATATGATTTTTTTTAAAATCAAGACCATAGTTTGGGGTCTAGCTTAGTGATAGAACACAGATCATCATGCATGAGGATTAAATCCCCAGCATCAAGAGAAAAAGAAAATCAAGACCAAGTAGTTTACCTAATAGACAGTATGCCCACATGACTATGTATATCTGGACTAATCTGCAGCACAGTGAAATTACAGTTTGTAGGCTGCCTTAGCCTTATTAGTTATTTCATGAGTGAGGAGTGCTCAAGAGAAAAGTCCTCCTGTCTGTCTACCTGGGCAATACTTACTGTTAAACCATTTGGAACCTTGTGGATCAGGCACTAGCTGTTGATTTCAGTTATAACAGACTTCATTGTGTCAGAGACTTTACTTGTTGTCAATTTTTTAAAGAAGTTCAGACCAATTAAACTTCCACAAGACCTTCACAAAGAAGATCGGGGGTAAGTTGTGAAAAACTGAAGTGCTGTATTTTAGCCAATCCAACAATTTCTTTCCCCTTATATTAACTATGGTTAACTATGGTGATTATGATTATGATGATTTTTTTCCTTAAACATATGGTTTTTTGTGATGAAAGCATTAATTTGTGAAGAAGCTTAAATGAATATTTTCCTAAAACATCATCTATCTTGCTTCATATTTTTGTATTAAACAATAGAAATTCAAGGAGACAATGAAAGGAGAATGTGGCCTTTGATAATAAGAAGATATTTAAACTTAAAATATTCTAGAATTAGAAGTTTTGTGGTGAATACTTTTTACAAAGATAAGTGGTTTATTTTTCCTCCTTCACAAAATAAATGTACGTATACATTCTCAGTGAAATGAATGAAACCTTCCCAGTTGTTTCCCTTTTTAAAATTGCTGACATAAATGTGTGACGGTATTACTTCCCCAGGAGAGGTTTACTGGTGGGACGTGTCTTTCCTTCCATCTTCCTTTTGGCTACAAATCTAAGAATGAGAAGGATGGTCCTTGTTCGTGTTTTCATCTCATTCTGCCTTTTGAGTGGTAAGTTATTAAGAAATTACATAAGAAATAGCAGAACTAGGGCTGGGGCTGTAGCTCAGTGGCAGAGCGCTTGCCTAGCATGTGTGAGGCACTGGGTTCGATCCTCAGCACCACATAAAAATAAATAAAGGCATTCTGTCCATCTACAACTTCCAAAAAATTTTTCTTAAAAGAAAAGAAATAGCAGAACTATAATATGACTAAGTGGAAGGTAGCCTCAGATGAGGTGATTTGAAAAATACTAATGTTAGGAACATCTTCTCTTGCTGCTTCTTCCAAACCTACTCTTGGGTTAACCATCTTCTGCCTCGTAAAAGACCCTGTTAACTTCTGCATTCTTATAACAAGGCCTAAGTAAGCACTCAACTAATAATAATGGGAGCTAAAATTTACTGATCACATACTGTATTTCGGGTTCTATCCTAAACATTTAATTTGTATGAATTCACGTAATCCTCATGACAGCTGTTTTTCCCATTTTATAGAGGAGGAAATTGAGTTGGTAGAGTATCACAGATGATTATCGTTATTGCTAAGTTAGAAAATACATACCAGGGCTGGGGATATAGCTCAGTTGGTAGAGTGCTTGCCTAGCATGCACAGACCCTGGATTCAATCCCCAGCCCCACAAAAAAATAAAAAATTAAAAAAAAATACATACCAAACTCGGCTGGTATAAATACAGGAAAGTGAGAGAACTAATTGCAACAAAAAACAAAGCAAAGCCAGGGCCTCCAAGCACTTTTCCTCTTCGAAGTGCTCATTTCCACAGACTCCAACATTCCTTTATTTATAAAAACCACTGAAGGAGTTCCAGGGAATTATTTTTATTCCTTTTACAGAATTCCTAAAGTGCCTCAAACGAGGTGGGTGTTCAGAAAGGTAATGTCTCCAAACAAGGAAGATCCAGCACCACATGGGATCCTCCTCCCTCTCTGTACAGTGGTAAGAGGGCAAGGAGCACAGATGTTCTCTTACTGCACATAGAGTTAAACAGAGTTCCTTAGAAGAAGAAAGAGGAAGGAGCAAAAGAAGCTGGCTTCTATGGCACGATGTACGGAGGAGTCACCTGGCCAGCTTATCAACAAGGAGAGGGTTAGATTCAGTAGGTCTCAGGGAAAGCCTGAGGTCCCAAGATTCTGCATCTCCAACAAGTTTCCAAACGTGACTGAAGCTACTGGTATTGAGACCACACTTCAGTAGGAGGAATCTAAAAGATACCCCAGAATAAATAAAACCCTAATTTTGAGACTTGGAGACATTTGGTACCAAATACTGGGGTCAACAATCAAATGCCCCCTATGTTTGGCATATAACATAAATAGGGGAAGCCAGCTAGCCTCCAACACAAGAAGAAAAGCTCTGTCTAAAGAGAGGCAGTGAAAACTCACAAGAAAATAGTTGAAAACATCAAATAGGTGAAAAATCACAAGAAAACATCTTCTGTACCTTGGATATCATGAAAAATGAATTCAGGGGATTGCATTAATTTTTCTGGACAAAAAGGAAGATGTGAGAGCAAAAGAAGAAAATTCAGCATAAAGAGAAATTTTGTTGTTAGTACTTAACTTCTGCTTCTCAACACTGACCATGAAATGAAGAGAATTTAAAAAGGTCACCATCATCATGATTTATAACACATTTTGGAAAAACTATATATTTGTGACTTGTATACGACTATATATGTATATATACATATACATATACATATAACATTTACATACGACTTATAATAGCTATACACACACACACACATACACATACACAAAATGTTGGATATTCCTCCACTAATAAAGTCATACATAGAATAGCATACATCAGAATTATTCATGTAAGGAAAGCATTCATCTTACATCTAATCTAAAGCATTAATCTTAGGGGCTGGGGATGTGGCTCAAGCGGTAGCCCGCTCGCCTGGCATGCGTGCGGCCCAGGTTCGATCCTCAGCACCACATACCAACAAAGATGTTGTGTCCGCCGAGAACTTAAAAATAAATATTAAAAATTCTCTCTCTCTCTCTCTCTCTCTCCTCTCTCACTCTCTCTTTAAAAAAATAAAATAAAATAAAATAAATAAAAAGAAAGCATTAATCTTAGGTTCCAAATTGGAACCTGCCATGTAGTTAATAAAATCTACAGTAAATTTTTAGACAAAAGGAGACTGGAAGAAAGAAAAGGGGAATCTGAGAACATATTTGTAAGTATTCAAGTAGCTGCAGAATTACAGTCACCAAAAAGGGCTGGCAGTCAAGATATCGTCTTCATTTGCAATGAAGGATACCAGAATCAAGGTTTTAGGAGGAAAAAGGCTATGGACCTTGGAATGGGAAATCAGAAGGTGGGACAGTTTGAGAGGAAGGGATTAAACCTGGAGCAGGTCTCATCCAGAAACAGTTCAGCGGCCTCAGGCAAGGAGCCGGGCAGGGGGTGATTTAAGTATTGTGTGAGCACTCCATCTTGGGGCCTCCTAGTACCAAAGGTCTAAGTAATGTGGCGGATCTCCAAGGGCAAGTTGTGAGATTGAGTGATCATAAATCCAGAAGAAAACTCATTTGGGTGATTTGAAGAAACAGCCAGGCCAGTGATCAAGTAATCAATAGAACCTAAGCCAGGAGGAGCCAAGGTCTCCATCAGGAAGAGGTTGATCAGGTCTGGTACACATAAAAGGAGGGCAGGCTGAGGAATAGCTCATTGGCAGAACTGTTGCCTAGCATGTAAGAGATCCTGAGTACTATCCCCAACCAGAACAAAGGGAATAAAAGGAGGGAGTCAATATTTTTGCCAGGCATGATGGCACATGTCTGTAATCCCAGCAGTTGGGAAGCTGAGGCAGGAAGCTCAAAAGATTCAAAGCCTCCCTCCCAGCAATTTATGAGGACCTAAGCAACTGAGACCTTCCCTCAAAACAAAAAAAAGGGGGGGGAGGCGGGGGGAGGGGACTGGGGATGTGGCTCAGTGGTGAAGCGCCCCTGGGTTAAAAAAAAAAAAAGATTGGCAATTTTAGGGATACCATGAACTTGCCAAAAAAGGCTTGGATTTCAACAAACCCTCTGTCTCTGCCACTTCAGCAAACCATTAAGACCTCAGTTTTCTTTTATATGAAATGAGAGAAACTATGATACCTGGTGGAAAGGTATTGAAGTTGGGTGAATGATTGTGCTAATGCATGTAAATTTTTTTTGGGGGGGGCGTTATCAGTGAATAGGTGGTGGTCATTATATATTTAAAAGATGGAAACTGTGAACATTAGGTCAAATTTTGGCTCAATTACAGAAGAATCTTTTAACAAGCCGAGTTGTTTTTTTGGTTTGGTTTGGTTTGGTTTTAGGGTTTTATTTTGGTTTTGTTTTTTTGTTTTTTTGTGTGTTTATTTATTTATTTATTTTTTTTTTTGGTGGTGTTGGGCATTAAACCCAGGGCCCTATGCATGTGAGGCAAGCACTCTACCAACTGAGCTGCATCCTCAACCTCTGAACCATTTTTGATGATGGTGCTGAACTCTTCATCACTGACCAAGGATCTCTGCATGAGTTTCAATCCTATAATTGAAAAACCAGTGATTCTCCAATACTATAACAATCCAGACATCTATGACCAAATCATATCCCCTCAGCTATTTTAGCATATACAAAATACAAATTCCAGGGCCCTTTTTCATAGATTCTAACTCAGGTATGTGGGGTCCTTGGGAATCTATTCATTTTAATCATTTAAATAAATCTGATGCCTATTGGAATTTGAAAACCAATATTCTAGATAACACCTTTACAATCTTACTTGTGTTTCCTAAGATCAAGAATCTCAGAACTCAATCTACATAACAAAATGAATAACATATTTGAGCCACTAAATCTGAGTATTGAAGATAACCAATAAGTAAACATTAATCAAGTAATAAATATTCATGAAGAACCCATTATGTATTATATGCTACCTTAGGCATTGAAATGAAGTCCTAACAGCAATTATGCAGCTGAAATTCTCTGGTGAAATAACTTTGGTTTGATTTAATGAAGCACTAAATTATTTAATGAATAAATTTTAACTAAGTCATTTAAACCACTAGTTCTCATTTCTGATTACTATCAGTTCAGGGTGCTTTCAATCATTTATGTACCATATGCTTTAATTTTTCCCCTGTTAGAATATCAAAATGATTTTAATTTATGTGAGTTTTTGAAAAAAAAAGTTTAATATTGCTTACTTTTTAAAGTTGAAAATCTCTTCTTTATTTTTTCTTCTTCCTCCTTCCCCCCCAACCCCATCTATTTTTTCTCTCTGGTATCCAGCACTATTTTCCCATTGTTTTTTCATCTCTGGAATCCAGCTTGAGGCAAGTATGATTTGTAAAGCATGCAATCTCTCAGTCCCCTTCCATGGATGTCTTTTGGACTTTGGAACCTGCAGAACAAAACCTGGTCAGTATTGTTTAAAAAAGATTCACATTAAAGGTAAGTCTTTTTTTTTTCATTTTAAATTTTTTTAATATTTTTGTTAGAACATTATAATTATACATAGTAGTTGGGTTCATTTTGACAAAATCATACATGCAAGGAATTTGATTTCTTTTTTTTCTTTTTTTAATTGTAGATGGACAATGCTTTTATTTTTCTTTATGTGGTGCTGAGGCTGGAACCCGGTGCCTCACGCATGCTAGGCAAGTGCTCTACCACTGAGCCACAACCCCAGCCCAAGGAATTTGACTTCTTTCCCCATTCCCTGTCGTCTCCTTTTCCTTACTTCCCTTCCCCTATTCTCCTTCCTCTGTTCTTTTTGCTCCATGGTTTTTAATTGGTACTTTCTATATATACATATAGATGAAATTCCCTCTGGTATATTTATAAATACATATAACACAGGCTGGGGTTGTGGCTCAGTGGCAGAGCACTTGGCCTAGCACATGCGAGGCCCTGGGTTCGAGCCTCAGCACCACATAAAACTAAATAAATAAAATAAAGATATTGTGTCCATCAACAACTAAAAAATAAATATTTTAAAATAAATAAATAAAGCAGGATTTATTTATGGATTCATTCCATATTTCTTCCCCGTTCCCATCCTTCCTCCCTCCCTCTTGTTCTCCTTCTTCTATGCCACTGATCTTCTCTATGTCCGTATGCTATCTGATCCCTGCCTCCGCTGCCTTCTTTCTCTTATTTTATTCTAGTTTCTACCATATGAGAGAAAATAGTCAACTCTCGATTTTCTGAGTCAGGCTTTTTCACTTAGCATGATGTTCTCCATTTTCATCTGGCAAATGCCATTATTTCATTCTTGGTGGCTGAGTAAGCTCCTTTGTGTATCTATACCACATTTTCTTGAACAATTCATCTATTGACAGACATATAGACTGATTCCATAATTTGATTGCTGTGAATTGTGCTGTTATAAGCATTGAAGTGGTTGTACAATTATAGTGTGCTGATTTTAGTTCTTTTGAATAAATAGCAAAAAGTGAGATAGCTGGGTCTTATGGTGGTCCCATTCTTAGCTTTTTGAAGAATCTCCACACTGCTTTCCAGAATGGCTGTACCAATTTGCAGCTCTACCAACAATGTATGAGTGTACCTTTTTCTCCACATCCTCACCAACATTTATTATTATCTGTGTTCTTAATTATTATTATTGTGTTATTGCCATTCTGACTGAAGTGAGATGAAATATTAGTGTAGTTTTGATTTGTATTTCCCTAATTGCTAAAGATTTTGAACAGTTATTCACGTTTGTTGGGCATTTGTGTTTTTTTCTTTTGAGAAATTTCTATTTAGTCCTTCCCATTTTTTGAATGGAGTTTTAGTTTGTTGTTGTTGTTTGTTTTTAAATTTTACTTTTTGGGGCATTGAGTTTCTTAAGTTCTTCTATATTCTGGATATTAATTCCCTATGTGGCAAAGAATTTCTCCCATTCTGTTGGCTTTCTTCACATTTTTTTTTTTTTTTTGCTGTGCAAAAGCTTTTTAAAAGCTTTCAGCATCCCACTTATTGATTCTCAATTTTATTTCTTGCATTGTAGGTGTCTTGTTGAGAAAGTTGGTGCTTGCACTTATATGATAAACTGTTTACCCTGTGTTTTCTTCTGGCAGATGCAAGGTTTCTGGTCTAATTCCTAGGTCTTTGATCCATTTTGATCTGACTTTTATGCAGAGTGAGAGACAGGGATCTAATTTCATTCTTCTAGTTATGTATATCCAGTTTTCCCAGCCCTTTATAGTAAAAAGGCTATCTTTTTCCAGCATGTATTTTTGGCAGTAAAGATAAGTCTGGGCACTTGATATACACATATTAGAGTTATAAGGGAGAGCTGTGGATATAGTTCAGTTGGTAGAGTGCTTGCCTCGCATGCACAAGGTCCTGGGTTCAATCCCCAGCAACACACAAACACAAACACACACACAAAAAAAAAGTTATAAGAGAAAACCCTTATAACAACAAACGTTCACCAGCAATACACTGACGTCTGCTGGACATGGCTATCACTGTTGCCATTTTAAAGATGAGAAAGCTGAGGCACAGATTAAATAACTTGTACAAAGTTACACAGCTAATGAGTGTTGTAGCCAAGATTTAATTGCATGAAGTATGAGTCTGGAGCACTGATAAATTTCTATATGGCCTCATTTAAACTATTCACGTTAAAAAAAATAATGGTTAATTTACAGAGTCCTTGTAAACATGGGACCCTGAGCCACTTCACAAACTACATGCCAGTGAATCTGACCTGGTCCACCTGGACTAAAAAGTTAAACCTAAAGAAAGGACTGGGGACATAGCTCAGTGGCAGAGCACTTGCCTAGAATATGTGAGGCCCTGAGTTCCCTCCCCAGCACCACAAAAATAAATAAATAATAAAATTAAGCATAAAAATTCACATGACTTAAAACTAGAAGAAAATGTGAGAGGACACATATATTGAGTTTGAAAAAGACACGGTCTCCTTAACATCGCAATCCCAAAATTTATAAGGAAATGATAGATAAATTTAAATATATAAAAATGTTTAAATTTATTTTAAAAACTCCAATGTGTAAAACATAAGGAATAAAATGGGTAGAAATAGTTGTAACATAGATAACAGAAAAAAATATATTAACATTTATCCAGAATGAAGAATTTCTAGAAAATCAATTTTAAAAAATACCAACTATCAGGAAAAAAATTGTTAAAGAAAATATGAAGGCAATTCCTAGAGGAGAAAGTATAAATATGCCTAAAAGCAAAAATAATGCTCAAACTTGTTGATAAAAATCAAGACAATGCAAATTACAGAAATATATGTAATATTTTTAATCCATCAAATTGTTAAATACAAAAATTTATTATATTAAGGTTTCATAATAGTGTGGAGAGATGGGAAGTTTCAGACATTTTCAATGGCAATTTAGATTGGTTACACCTTTTTTTAGATAATTTGCAAATTTTTATTAAAATGTTAAATGATGGGCTGTGGTCCATGGCTCAGTGGTAGAGTGCTTGCCTAGCATATGTGAGGCACTAGGTTTGATTCTCAGCATTGCATACGAATAAATAAAGGTCCACTGACAACTTTTTAAAAATTAAAAAATAAAGTAAAATGTTAAATGAGCATAGCCTTCTTCAAAGCAATTATTTTTCTTGGTATCTGCCACAGAGAAATATTTATATGCATCAAGGTTATCATGACAACATTGTGTTTAACAGCAAAGCAGTGGAATTGGCCTGAAGACGCACCTACAATAAGCTGTTGAACTATGTTGTGCTCAAGCAATTGAATGCTTAGAATGAACTAGATCTGTTTTTAACATGATACCGAAAACACTGCAGACAGCTGGGGGATTGGGGGGGATCAGTTGTAAAACAGTAGTACATACAGAATACTACATATAAATACAAATCAACAAAGCAAAACTCTACATTTCTCCAATTTCGTAGTTGGAGAACATGACAGGTGAAGCCATTTACCTCATGGTGGCCAGGAAGCAAAAAAAAAAAAAAAAAAAAACAAACAGAAAATCAATGGGCTAAGATCCCAATATCCCCTTCAGTGAACCCCCCCCACCAATGACCTAACACTGTCCCACCTGGCCCCCACCTCCAGAAATTGGAAAGGAAGAACAAACATTAGAGGAGGTCAAACTAGTTGAGAGAAAGGAAAAGAATCATGGGTCACATCTGGAGGGGATTTGCAATTAAAAGGGTTATCACACTCTCTTCACACTTGATAGCCTATCTCCCCTCTCTCTGCTCCACATTAGTCAGAGCCCCATCATTATTGACAGGGCACGATACCAAGGTCCCTTGTGCTTTGCACTTTTGTTCATTCTTCACATTTTCTAGAGAGAATGTTCATCACTTCTTTAACTAGAGGGGAAGAAAATTAGTGGGGTCATGAAAAGCCTCCTTTACTGAGAAACACACTTCTACATAATCCTGTTGTGGTTCCAGCCCTGTAAATATCTCATGAACTGGGTAAAACTGGGAGATGGAGATTGGTTCTCAGGCATTGCTCTTCGATCCCTGAACATGGACAAAGTCATCTAATCTGACTGACATCCCAATAGGAAAGGACTCTGTGCATAAGAAAGAGCCCAAAAGTTTACAGAGCAAAACATCAGTGATAACTGTGGTGGGTCAAAGACCTGGAGTGACTAAAACATCATGGGAAGAAGAGTTTCCTAACCTGGAAATTTTGCCATTCCACACTGTTATGAAACAAACAAATCTAAAATTTTAATTTTTGATAGTTTTATTAACAAGGTTTCTCAACTTTGGCATTATCAACATTTGGGGCAGTTAATTATTTGTTATGGAGGAGAGTTGCTAGTGTGGATTTTGAATGTACCCCAAAGGGTCATGTATTAAAGGATTGATCCACAGCCTTTTCTACAGAGAATGTTCATCACTTCTTTAACCAGGGGGAAAGAAAATTAGTGGGGTCATGAATAAGCCTCCTGGAGATCCAACATGGCGGCAGGCGCGAAGAGATCAAGTCTCTGACCTCTTCAGCTGCACGGGCATAGGGAGTCTTAAACCATCTAAATGCTGTTTGCTCAGGATCACTAGGCAATTCTGAGCTGACGTGGATCTGAGGCGAACAGTCTGTGCCTCTCAGAACACACACCAAGCCCGGATGGGCTGAATTCAAGTCCCATTCACCTGCGTCTCGCAGATAAATCGCTGTGACTCAGCACTAAACAATCCTGCTGAAACAACTGGTCGGCCCCTTCTGAACCTGCGGAGGTTAATACCAACCGAGCTTTCATAGGCAGTGGCCACAGGATTGGGACGGGGCTTGGGAGAGCCAGTCAGGACCCACCCGTTGCATTGGTCACTCGGCAAAGGGAACAAACTGTCGCCATTTGCATGGGATACCACCATGGCAGAGAACTGACGTCACCAGAATGCGGCAGAGGAGATAACTTCATTGAAACCGGTGGCGACAGGTGTGTAACCCCCTAGCCTTCCCTCTCCACACAGCGGGGAAACCTCAAGGGCCCCTCCCAGCTCTCCCGTGAGTGTGATAGTCAGACCAAGAAAATCAGGAGTGGCACGGGACCTGTGGCGCGGGACCCCCGGCTACCCCTCCCACCAGCACTGACAACTGAGGTCTCTTGCACCAGCTACCCGGTGCGTGGCTACTGGAGGGCAAGCAAAATATGCTGAGTGTTCTCAGCCCCAAGCTCCACAAACTTAGGATCTGAGGGAATGGCAAACAGAGAGAGTGTGCCCAGTCATTCAAGAAAATAGGGCTCCCAGGAGCAGCAGACGTGGTGTGTAGCCAATATTGTGGTGAGCGTCACTGGTGAGTGGGGCCTTGCTTGAGGAAAAGTGGGGAAGTAACTAGACACAAGAGAAGGCCCTAGGCACTTAGGATTGGAAACCCGCCCAGTTGGGGAGGAGGAGCTGCTGCGCAGTGATTGGTTCCCGTGTATTGAGGTGAGAAGCTTGGCCCGGTGGGCACAGCTCCATCTAATGGAAAAGTTAATCAAACTCTAAGACTGCATTTATTAAATTTTTTTATTTTTTTTTCATTTTCATTTTTTTATTTTTTCATTTTTTTATTTTTTTAAAAATTTTTTAAATATTTTTTTATGATTTTTTTATTTTTTATTTTTATTTTTAAAAATTTTTTTTTCTTTTTTTAGTTTCTATTTTTTTTCTTTTGTCTTTTCATTTCTTTTCAATTTCCTTATTCCCCCTTCCTTGAATTCTACCTGCTTACTCTCATTCTCATTAGTGACTTCTTCCCTTCCCTTCTAATACCTTTCCTCCCAAGCATCAAATAAATTTATAGGAGTAAACAGCAACTCAGCAGTCAAACAGAACAAGAAGTAACATGAGCAGCATGAAAAAGCAAAGAAGAAAAGGAGTACAAACAATGCAGGACAGCCTAAATATTCAGGAGGACCTAGAGTCATCAGAAAAATGGTCAAATAAAGAACTCAAGGGATACCTTAGACAGATGGAATGGAATCTTAAAGAGGATAGGAGACAGCAAATTCAAGCAATGAAAGAACACATTGAAAATGAATTACATAAACAGATAAAAGAAGCAAATAAGCATCTTTATCAAGAGATAGAGATTATAAAACAAATCAAACAATAATTCTAGAAATGAAGGAAACTATAAACCAAATTAAAAACTCAAATGAGAGTGTCACTAACAGAGTGGAGCAAGTAGAAGCCAGAACGTCAGATAATGAAGACAAAATATATCATCTTGAAAAGAGTCTAGCCAACTCAGAGAGGCTGGTAAAAAATCACAAGAAAAACATCCAAGAGATATTGGATAACATAAAAAAAACAAACTTAAGAGTCATTGGGATAGAGGAAGATATAGAGGTTCAAACCAAGGGAATGAGCAACCTGCTGAATGAAATAATTATAGAAAACTTTCCAGAAATAAAAAAGGAAACGGATGTACAAATTGTAGATGCATACAGGACACCAAGCATACAAAATCACAGGAGACCAACGCCAAGACACATTGTTATGAAGATATCCAATATACAGAACAAAGAGAAAATATTAAAAGCTACAAGAGAAAGGAGGCAGATTACATTCAGGGGTAAACAAATAAGGTTAAAAATGGATTCTTCATCACAGACACTGAAAGCGAGAAGATCCTGGAACAACATATTTCAAACACTGAAAGACAATGGATGCCAACCAAGAATTTTGTATCCAGCAAAATTAAGCTTCAGGTATGACAACGAAATAAAAATCTTTCATTATAAACAAAAGTTAAAAGAATTTGCAGCCAGAAAACCAGCATTGCAAATCATATTGAGCAAAACACTACACGAGGAAGAAATAAAAAACAATAGCCAAAACCAACAGTGGGAAGTACCTCAGTAAAGCCAGAGGGCAGGGGGAAAGCTAATCATGGAGAAACAAACCAAATTTTTTTAAAAAAAAGAGAGATAAATAATCAAACATGGATGGAAGTACGAACCATATATCAATAGTAACTCTAAACGTTAATGGCTTAAACTCTCCAATAAAGCGACATAGACTGCTAACATGGATTAAAAAAACAAATCTGACAATATGCTGCCTCCAGGAGACTCATCTGATTGGAAAAGACATACACAGGCTGAAGGTGAAAGGTTGGGAAAAAATATACCACGCACACGGTCCTTGTAAGAAGCAGGGGTGGCCATCCTCATATCAAATAAAATCAACTTCAAGACTAAGTTAATCAAAAGGGTTAAGGAAGGACATTATATACTGATAAAAGGAACCATTCACCAACAAGACATAACAATTATCAATATTTATGCACCAAATAATGGTGCTTTGACGTTCATAAAACAAACTCTCCTCAAGTTCAAGAATCAAATAGACCACAACACAATAATTATGGGTGACTTCAATACACCTCTCTCACCATTGGACAGATCCTCCAAACAAAAGTTGAATAAAGAAACTATAGAACTCAATATCACAATCAATAACCTAGACTTAACTGACATATATAGAATATATCAACCATCATCAAGTGGTTATACTTTTTTCTCAGTAGCACATGGATCCTTCTCAAAAATAGACCATATATTATGCCATAGGGCAACCTCAGGAAATATAAAGGGGTAGAGATAATACCATGCACCATATCCGATCATAAGGGAATGAAACTGGAAATCAATGATAAAAGAAGGAAGGAAAAATCCTACATCACATGGAAAATGAACAATATGTTACTGAATGATCAATGGGATACAGAAGACATAAAGGAGGAAATCAAATAATTCTTAAAGAGATAAATGGAAATATATACAAAACATATCGGAATCTATGGGACACAATGAAAGCAGTTTTAAGAGGGAAATTCATCGACTTGAGGTCATTCCTCAAACAAAGAAAAAACCAACAAATAAATGAGCTCACACTTCATCTCAAAGCCCTAGAAAAGGAAGAGCAAAACAACAGCAAATGTAGCAGAAGGCAAGAAATAATTAAAATCAGAGCAGAAATCAACGAAATGGAAACAAAATAAACTATTGAAAAAATTGACAAAACTAAAAGTTGGTTCTTCGAAAAAAATAAATAAGATCAACAGACCCTTAGCCATGCTAACAAAGAGAAGAAGAGAGAGAACTCAAATTACTAACATATGGGATGAAAAAGGCAATATCACAACAGATGCTACAGAAATACAGAAGACAATTAGAAATTATTTTGAAACCCTATATTCCAATAAAATAGAAGATAGTGAAGATATCGATAAATTTCTTAAATCATATGATTTGCCTAGACTGAGTCAGGAGGATACACACAATTTGAACAGACCAATCAATGGATGAAATAGAAGAAGCAATCAAAAGACTACCAACCAAGAAAAGCCCAGGACCGGATGGGTATACAGCAGAATTTTACAAAACCTTTAAAGAAGAATTAATACCAATACTTTTCAAGTTATTTCAGGAAATAGAAAAAGAGGGAGCTCTTCCAAATTCATTCTATGAGGCCAACATCACCCTGATTCCGAAACCAGACAAAGACACTTCAAAGAAAGAAAATTACAGACCAATATCTCCAATGAACCTAGATGCAAAAATCCTCAATAAAATTCTGGCGAATCGGATACAAAAATACATCAAAAAAACTGTGCACCATGGTCAAGTAGGATTCATCCCTGGGATGCAAGGATGGTTCAATATACGGAAATCAATAAATGTTATTCACCACATCAATAGACTTAAAGATAAGAACCATATGATCATCTCAATAGATGCAGAAAAAGCATTCGACAAAGTACAGCATCCCTTTATGTTCAAAACATTACAAAAACTAGGGATAACAGGAACTTACCTCAACATTGTAAAAGCTATCTAATAAGCCTCAGGCTAGCATCATTCTGAATGGAGAAAAATTGAAGGCATTCCCTCTAAAATCTGGAACAAGACAGGGATGCCCTCTCTCACCACTTCTGTTCAACATAGTTCTCGAAACACTGGCCAGAGCAATTAGACAGACAAAAGAAATTAAAGGCATAAAAATAGGAAAAGAAGAACTTAAATTATCACTATTTGCGGGCGACATGATTCTATACATAGAAGACCCAAAAGAGTCTACAAAGAAACTACTAGAACTAATAGATGAATTCAGCAAAGTGGCAGGATATAAAATCAACATGCATAAATCAAAGGCATTTCTGTATATCAGCGACAAAACTTCTAAAATGGAAATGAGGAAAAACACCCCATTCACAATATCCTCAAAAAAATAAAATACTTGGGAATCAGGTTACAAAAGAAGTGAAAGATTTATACAATGAAAAATACAGAACCCTAAAGAGAGAAATAGAAGGAGACCTTAGAAGACGGAAAAATATACCCTGTTCATGGATAGGCAGAACTAACATCATCAAAATGGCAATATTACCAAAAGTTCTCTATAGGTTTAATGCAATGCCAATCAAAATTCCAATGGCATTTCTTATAGAAATAGATAAAGCAATCATGAAATTCATATGGAAAAATAAAAGACCCAGAATAGCCAAAGCAACTCTAAGCAGGAAGTGTGAATCAGGTGGCATAGAGATACCAGATTTCAAACTATACTACAGAGCAATAGTAACAAAAACAGCATGGTACTGGTACCAAAACAGGCGGATGGACCAATGGTACAGAATAGAGGACACAGAGACTAATCCACAAACTTACAACTATCTTATATTTGATAAAGGGGCTAAAAGCATGCAATGGAGGAAGGATAGCATCTTCAACAAATGGTGCTGGGAAAACTGGAAATCCATATGCAACAAAATGAAACTGAATCCCCTCCTCTCACCATGCACAAAAATTAACTCAAAATGGATCAAGGAGCTTGATATCAAATCAGAGACATGGCGTCTGATAGAAGAAAAAGTTGGCTCTGATCTACATATTGTGGGGTCGGGCTCCAAATTCCTTAATAGGACACCCATAGCACAAGAGTTAATAACAAGAATAAACAAATGGGACTTAGTCAAACTAAAAAATTTTTTCTCAGCAAGAGAAACAATAAGAGAGGTAAATAGGGAGCCGACATCATGGGAACAAATTTTTACCCCTCACACTTCAGATAGAGCCCTAATATCCAGAGTATACAAAGAACTCAAAAAATTAAACAATAAGATAACAAATAACCCAATCAACAAATGGGCCAAGGACCTGAACAGACACTTCTCAGAGGAGGACATAAAATCAATCAACAAGTACATGAAAAAATGCTCACCATCGCTAGCAGTCAGAGAAATGCAAATCAAAACCACCCTAAGATACCATCTCACTCCAGTAAGATTGGCAGCCACTATGAAGTCAAACAACAACAAGTGCTGGCGAGGATGTGGGGAAAAGGGTACACTTGTACATTATTGGTGGGACTGCAAATTGGTGAGGCCAATTTGGAAAGCAGTATGGAGATTCCTGGGAAAGCTGGGAATGGAACCACCATTTGACCCAGCTATTGCCCTTCTTGGACTATTCCCTGAAGACCTTAAAAAAACGTACTATAGGGATACTGCTACATCGATGTTCATAGCAGCACAATTCACAATAGCTAGACTGTGGAACCAACCTAGATGCCCTTCAATAGATGAATGGATAAAAAAAAAAAATGTGGCATTTATACACAATGGAGTATTACTCTGCACTAAAAAATGACAAAATCATGGAATTTGCAGGGAAATGGATGGCATAGAGCAGATTATGCTAAGTGAAGCTAGCCAATCCCTAAAAAACAAATGCCAAATGTCATCTTTGATATAAGGAAAGCAACTAAGAACAGAATAGGGAGGGAAGAGCATGAGGAGAAGATCACCACTAAACAGGGACAAGAGGGGGGAGGAAAAGAGAGAGAGAAGGGAAATTGCATGGTGAAGGAAGGAGACCCTAATTGTTATACAAAATTACATATAAGAGGAAGTGAGGGGAAAAGGGAAAAAAACAAAAGAGAGAAATGAATTGCAGTAGATGGGGTAGGGAGAGAAGATGGGAGGGGAGGGGGGATAGTAGAGGATAGGAAAGGCAGCAGGATACAACATACAGTAGTATGGCAGTAGGTAAAAAAGTGGATGTGTAACCGATGTGATTCTGCAATATGTATATGGGGTAAAAATGGGAGTTCATAATCCGCTTGAATCAAATGTATAAAATATTATATGTCAAGAGCTTTGTAAAGTTTTGAACAACTAATAATGAAAAAAATTTTAAAAATGAATAAGCCTCCTTTTCTGAAAAACACACATCTACCTATCTTTCTGTGGATCCAGCCCTGTAAATAACTCATGACCTGAGTAAAACTGGGAGGTGATTATCAGCAAGCTTCCGAACAGCTAACACTTCAGAAATTTCTATACAGTCAATAGCAATTACACAGCTTTTATAATCTGAGTTGGAAAGCCGTTTTGTTTGACAGTTTCAAGGCCTGGGTATTGCAATGTACCCAACTAAAATAGTTTAAGTGAAAGTATTGGAAGACCAGATGACAAAATGAACTGTTCCCAGTACTGTGGACACTAGATTTGTATATCTTGATAAACCTAGTATTTTTGTTTTGTTTTGCTTTATTTATGTATTTCTAATATGTTAGTTAGCTGAAGCATCTGAGACAAGGAAAATCGTACATCTCAAGATATTCCACTGTCTCTACTCTTTTCTCCTTTAGGTGGCATTCAATGGTATTCAATTAAAGGCTGCACGGAGAGCTCGGCCCAATGCTTCCAGAGAACGATACTTGCTTATGAAATTCACTCTACTCACTGCTGCTCTCGTTCTATGTGTAATTTCTGAGGAAGTGGCCCTTACCCAACCTTGACTGATTGGACTCCAAGCCTGACTGGTTTTTCAAAGATGGCGTCTACCATCAGTTGAAGATCCTTTAAAAATGTCAATCTTTATAGGTCACCCAGCTTATGATCCGAAATGGATTTTGGCATTTGATGTGCCCAACTCCTCCCCCACCACCTCCCACTCATCTCAGAAACATCCCTTTCAACACCATCTCCCTCCTCTCTTCCTTCTGCTTAATTTCTCTTCCTGCCAATGGTCATATCAAGGCTACAAAGAGGTGAAAATGTTAATTATTTTCCAAATCCAACTATGCACATCATCTCTAGTTAGTTTATTTCCCTAAATATTCCTAGACTGTAAAATACATTTACAAATTAATCGTACTACAAAATGCCAAGTGAACTAAGAGTGTTCATTTGGTTTCCAAAAGAAACTGCATTGTCTCCTGATTTACAGTAGAGAAGAAACTAACTTAACAAATAGCATAGGAAAAATAAGCTGTAAATCAATAAATCAGGCCTGTGGGAACTATAAACCCAAATGGCAAAGAACCGAAGCAGGTAGAAGGAGGGCACTACTTTCTCCCATCTGCATCAGGATTTGTATAAATTCTGGGTTTCCATACCTTAAGTGCTTTATCTCATATTGGTAGATTCCACAGTCCTAGTTAAGCACAGGAATATGTTCTTAATGCATAAAGAATTTTAAAGGGGCATAAGCACAATGGTGCACACCTGTAATCCCAGCTACTCGGGAGACTGAGGCAGGGGGAACACAGGTTTAAGACCAGCCTCAGCAACTTAGTGAAGCCCTAAGTCAATTGGTGAGACTGTCTCAAAACAAAAAATGAAAAGGGCTGGGAATGTAGCTCAGGAGTTAAGCGCTTGCCTAGCAGGAGGCCCTGGGTTTAGTCCTTAGTGCCACCAAAAATAAAAAAGTTGTTTTTATCTGTATTTTCAGCAGTTTGAAAAATCCAAAATGTAAATATCAATAAACTTTTCTCTTTTTCTTGGGACTTAGGACAATATCTGACACCCATGCTTTTCTATTAACAAGCATTAAAAAAAAAAAAAAGCTAGACTTTTCCCTCCATACTTATTTCGGGTCTATTCCTTAGGCATATTTCTGAACCTAAGAAAAAAATGTCTTCATCCTTAGTTTCAATCCAGTTGGCCCTATTCTGTCATTTTGTGCATCAGCCCCATTGGTAAACAGTAGTTGCCTTAGATCAGTAAACTTCTTGAAATTTAACTTTTGTTTTTCTTGTGTTTTTTTAAATGTGTTGTTATTAACCCCATTTCACCTGGGTTGGGGAATGGCAAAATCACATAGCGACTAAGGCTGAAGCCTAATTCTCAAGCAAGGCATGGTCATGAGAAGTAGGAAGTGGGTGCACATCTCTTGTTCACTTACTAGCTGTTGACCTTCACAGGTTGTATCAGACTCTCTGAACCTCAGGTATAAGATGAAGAGAGTTGGATCTCACACAGTGTCTTAGATACCCTTGATTCTGACATTTTGTGACTTGACATTAATACTTCTTTTTTTTTTTTTTTAAAGAGAGAGTGAGAGAGGAGAGAGAGAGAATTTTTAATATTTATTTTTTAGTTCTCAGCGGACACAACATCTTTGTTTGTATGTGGTGCTGAGGATCGAACCCGGGCCACACGCATGCCAGGCGAGCGCGCTACCGCTTGAGCCACATCCCCAGCCCACATTAATACTTCTTTATTGTTTTCTTAGATTAAAAATAAAACAGGGAGTCGGGCGCAGTGCTGCACCCCTATAATCCCAGCGGCTTGGAAGGTTGAGGCAGGAAGATCACAAGTTCAAAGCCTCAGCAAAGACAAGGCAATAAGCAACTTAGTGAGACCCTGTCTCTAAATAAAATACAAAATAGGGCTGGGGATGTGGCTCAGTGGTCAAGTGCCCCTGAATTCAATCCCCAGTACCAAAATTAAAAAATAAAATGGAATAGTTATTGTGCTGCATAACTATAATCTCAGCAACTTGGGAGGCTGAGGCAGGAGGATAACAAGTTTGAGGTCAGCCTCAGCAATTTAGTGAGATCCTACCTCAAAATAAAATAAAAAAAAAAATAGAAAGGGCTAGGGATATAGCTCAGTACCATGGACTTACTCCTCAGTACCAAAAATAAGATGGGTGAACACAACTCCAAGGTCAGGCCCTGGTTTGACAATTGATCCTCACCCAGCTCTATGTAATCCAGGAAACAGGGAAGAGAATTACAAGCCATGAGAGCAATGACCACCGTGGAAGCTCTTGACCCAAAAGTCACCATGGAAACATAGCTGAGTTTCACAGCCTTAATATGGGAGACTGAATTATGGTCCCCAAAGACATCTCACATTCTAATCCCTGCAACCTGTGTGTTCATTTCCTTTCTTGGCAAAAGGGATCTTTGCAGATGTGCTTAAAGACGGTCAGGTTGAGAGATTACCCTAGAGTACACGAAGAGGCCCGAAGTCATTACAACCATCTTTCTAAGAGGAAAGTAGAAGGATCCAGGGAGAGGAGATGTGGAGACCACAGATTTGAGAAGTCCTCTGCTTGCAATGAAGATGGATGACAGAGGGTCACAAACCAAGGAAACTGGATGTCCTCTAGAATTTGGGAGAGGTAAAGAGACAGTTTCTCCCCTATAGCCTCCAACAGGATGCAGCCCTGCTGATACACTTTCCACTATGACCTCACTTTCTTTTAAAGCACCTTGTCACAGTGGCCATGGGAAACACTTGGTACACCGAGGATAACCGGGCATTTCCCCTCCCCAAGGCAGCTCCATCCATCCTTGGATCCTGTGGGATTTGATCTGAAGAGGCAGCCCCGGCACCACATTGCCTTCTCAGCATTCCCCCCCCCCAACACACACAGATGGCCTACAGACAGCCAATCGCACCGTCCCTGCTGACACCTCCCACTCAAGCCCCTTTCCATTCAGGGTTTCTTCAGCTCACAAGTTTATTCTTTTCCAGTCCTTCACACCTAAAGACAAAGTGATACCAGATTAGCCCCAAAGCAATCTTTTTATAAAACATCAGACTGAGGGGCCGGCGGAGGCGAGGATCTCCCTTGATCCTCTGAGTACCAGCTTGGCTTCCTCGTTGATGACATTTTTTTTTCCTTCAGCTGAAATAGAAACCTCGTGCCTCTTAATAACATTTCAAAGTCTCTGTGGTTGATAAATTGGGGGCGTATGGAGAATGTGACAGAGTAGAGACTGAATTTATTCTCTCAGCAAAGGAGGTAATATTTTTCCTAGTGGCACTCAATGATAAGGCCTCCTGAACTTCCAGGGGGCATTCTTTTTATAACTGAGATAGCCATTGCTGCTTTTTCCCGCTGAATGGAGGAGTCCCAAGCCCCTGTAGGTGGCAGAGCAGAAGCGTCTCGGGATGTGCCATATGACCCTCACCCATACCATCCCTTGAGAGAGTCCCATAGGTGGGCAGGAAGCTGAGCCTCCTCTTGGGTGCTGCTGCCCTGACTCTCCTCATAGGCTTCAAGTCTCTGAGAAATGAGACTCAGGGATATTTGAAGGAAGCACAGGAGTAAAGAGAAGGAAATAGCATGGTTGAGGATTGGCCCCTTTCTGTGGACAGAAAAGCACGTCCACATTCCATCCTAGCATAACTTCCTCGTGTGAGTATATTTTACTTTTCGTTCCACATGTAAAGTTAATAGTTCTGCCATTAAAAGGTACTGTGTGCAGTGGAAATGTCCAGGCAGAGCATAAAACATGCCCTCAAATCAACTTTGTAATTCATTTCTCAGCTCACATGTGACTGCTATTGATAATACTCTCCATCTGGGAGCTTCCCATTTTAACTAATTATTCTTGCTAACTAGGTGTTAAACTTAGTAATACATCGTGCATGTGTATTTTGGTTCAATTTTTGTTGCTCTAACAAAAAAAAGAGTGCTGGGTTAATTTATAAAAGGTCTATTTCACTTCTGTTGTGGAGGCTGATCACCACCAAGATCAGGTGGTCACATCTGGTGAGGGCTTTCCTGTGAATGACATCACACAACAGGAGCATATTCAAGACACATGGGTTATCTTCACTTTATAACTACCTGCTCTTGCAGTAACTAATCCGGTCCTGCAAGAACTAGCCCCTCCTGCAAGATGGCCTTTAATCCCTTCTAAAGGTGGTGTCCCCATGACCTAATTGCTTGCCATCATGTCCTCTTAATGATTCTACCACCTCTCAGTACCATTTACATTATGAACCAAGCTCCAGCACATGATCTTTGAGGGATAAAACATTCCAAACCATAAGAATGTGCTATTGGGGGCTGGGGATATGGCTCAAGCGGTAGCGCGCTTGCCTGGCATGCGTGTGGCCCAGGTTGGATCCTCAGCACCACATACAAACAAAGATGTTGTGTCCGCTGAGACCTAAAAAAAAAATAAATATTAATAAACTTACTCTCCCTCTCTCTCTCTCTCTCTCTCTCTCTCTCTCTCTCTCTCTCTCTCTCTCTCTTTCTCTTTAAAAAAAAGAAAGATTGTGCTATTGAACTAACTGAAATAGTAATTTTAAAACCTGGCATACTGTACATTTCAGAGTGCTGTGGCAAAAGCATATTAGGTCTAGTTACCACTCTGTTTATGGAGACAGGAGAGAGAAAGAAAAGGTGGGCTACAACAGGAGAAATTGGAAGCACATAGGACTCATTAATTCAATAAATATTTAAGGAGCAACACTTAGGTGTCAGGTATGGAGGAGATGCAGTTACAAGACTGAATAATTTAGATGTTCATGCAGCTCCTGGTGTGAGAAATGAGACTACAAAAATAGGCATTTGTGATAAAATAAATCTGTGCTCTGAATAAGAATAGGGTAATGCCCAAAGGGGAGGTAATAGCCCCAATGTTGGAAACAGGAGGCTCTCAAAGAAATTGGTGTCTAAACCAAATCTGAACAACAGAGATGAGTCTGAAGATTTGGAAAGTTGGATAGAAAAGATTCTGTGATAATTGATTTTATATGTCAATTTGGCAAGGCCAGAGCACCCAGATGTCTGGTCAAACATTACAGATATTTCTATTCTTTTTAAGCAAGATTAACATTTAAATCAATAGACTTTGAAGAAAGCAGATGACCTACCATAATATGGGTGAGTCTCATCCAATTAGTTAAATTGTGTTACTATTAAGGAACACATTTAATTACTTAATAGAAAAAAGATGGGAAGAAGAAATTCTGCCACTAGGCTATCTTCAGACTCAACCTGTAACTCCAACCTGCAATGAATCAATTCCTTAAAATAAATCTCTCTCTACATATGCAGATGGCCCCTGGTTTATGATGACTCCAATCTTTCAGTTTCACAAAGGTGTAAAGCATGCCCATAATCCCAGCACTTAGGAGGCTGAGGCAGGAGGATCCTGAGCTCAAAGACAGTCTCTCAGCCTTAGCCTGAGGCACTAAGCAACTCAGTGAGACCCCGTCTCTAAATAAAATACAAAATAGGGCTGGGGATATGGCTCAGTGGTTGAGTGACCCTGAGTTCAATCCCTGATAACAACAACAAAAAAAAAAGGTGTAAAAGTGTACCCACACAACAATCCTGGCTTTCACTTTCAGTACAGATTCAATAAATTACATGAAAGAGTCAATACTTTCATAAAAGGGGCTTGTGTTAGATGACTTTGCCCCACTATAGGCTAACAGAAGTGTGCAGAGCACTTTTAAGGTAGCCAAGGCTGAGCTGTGATGTCCTGTAGGTTAGGTGCATCACATGTATTTTGACTTGGAATATTTTCAACTTATGATGAGTTTATCAGGCCACAACCTGAAATATCTATATGCATGCTGTGGTTCTGTTTTTCTGAAGAACTCAGACTAATATAGATTTAAATATAATGATTGCACATGCCAGGGCCTTTGAAAGAAGCTCAATATGGCAAGACCCCTGCTGAGCAGGCACAGACAAAGCAAGGTCGTAAAGCAGGCCAAGGAATCTGACATCATCTAAAAATTGTGATAGCCTACTGTGCTGTCTGTCCTACACATCCCCACCCTTTTCTGGGGATAACATGACACCTTTATGGGAACCAATCCTCACCCCAATTAAAACCAAAGGATTTCCACCAAAATCTGTTTCGATTTCCCCATCCCTGAACATTGTTACTTCTGGCGCATATGAGCCAGCACAGGCCAACTAGAGTTCTTACCTGGGATTTTTTAACTAAACTTGAAAGAAAGATAGGGAGAGTGATCAGTCATCTGCACAGTGGGATGGAAGAATTAATGAGACACTGTGTTTCCCATGTGTGGAAAACATGGATTTGCTGGAGTAAGAATAAAGTCAATAACATAGAATAACATCAGTTGCAGGGGGTGGGTGGACAGAGAACCTTAGCAGCATTTGAATACCTCATTCCCTTTGTTCTTAAAGTCCAGCCACATCCCAGTTCACCCCATAATTTAGTTACCAATGCATACTTAGATTCTTATGCTGTACTATTCCACACTTGGCTGAGCAAATGTGGAATATTTTTGGACATAGTGAGTTTGAGATGCTAATTAGACACCCATTTAAAGATAGTTAATATGAGATAGAATTGACAAATGTGAAGTTCACAGGAGATCTCTGGCTGGACAGAGAGTCAAGCCTATGCTTTTAAATGCCTTTGAACTGTATGAAAGTACCTAAGCAATGTGAGTATTAAAAAACAAAAAAAAGAAAGAAAAATAAAAGAAAGAAAAAAAGGGGAGCTTAGGACTAAGCCTGCAAAATTTAGATGTAGAAGAGAAGGGTTTTTTCTGGCCTCTCTACTAAATAGAGATGTTAAAAAAGTCTTTCCAGCCAGGCGCAGTGGTGTACACTGGTAATTCCAGTGATAAGGGAGGCAGAGGCAGGATTGCAAGTTCAAAAACAACCTCAGAAACTTAGCAAGGCCCCAAGCAACTTAGTGAGGCCCTATCTTAAAAATTAAAATAAAATAAAATGGGTCAGCAATGTGGCTCAATGTTTCAGTACCTCTGGGTTTGATCCCCAATACTGAGGGGGTGGGAGGAGGTTGTTCCTTTCCACAGAAGCTGTCACCCAGAAACTAAGGAAGCTTGCAGGAAAAGATGGTTGGAAATAAGAATGGAGTCCAGCTTGTTGAATTTTAGCACCTATCAAAATGGCACTAAGCATTTGGACATATGAGTTTGAAGCTCAGCAGGGATGTCTTGGCTGGAGATGGACTGAGGATTGTAGTATATAGGTGCAGGAATAAGGTCAGTATGAAAAGTGAAGAGAGAAGACAGCAGGGCAGAACTTTTAGAAGGACATATAGTCATCTTTAGTATTTATGAGGAATTGGTTCCAGGACCCCCATGGGTAAAACCCAAGGATGCTCAAGACCCTTATAGAAAGTGACATCGTATTTGCATAAAGCCTGCACATATCTTCCCATATACTTCAAATTGTCTCTAGATTACTTGAAATATCTAATAGCATGTAAATGCTATGTAAGTTGTGGTTCTACTCTCTTCCTTACAGAATAATGACAGGGAAAAGTCTGCATATGTTCAGCACAGATAATATTTTCAACATATTATCATTTCATGATGTGGAACCCAAGGATATAGAGGGCTGTGCTTTGAATGCAGTACGCAAAAAATGAGAAAGATTAGGTAGGCTCAGTGGTGCATGACTGTGATCCCAGCAACTCAGGAGGCTGAGGCAGGAGGATCACAAGTTCAAGGCCAACCTCAGCAATTTAGTGAGAGCCTGTCTCAAAATGGAAAATTCTAGGGATGTAGTCTCAGGGGTAAAGAGCTCCTGGTTCAAACACCAGTGAGAGAGAGAGAGAGAGAGAGAGAGAGAGAGAGAGAGAGATATCTCTGTGAAGGGTAAAGGGAAAGTCCAAGTTATTTCAAAAAAAAAAAGGAGAAAAAAAGTAACATGCATTGAGACTTGGCATATGTAAAGGTACAAGATACAGTGCTCTAAACCCTGAAACTGAGTAAATGAGAGACCTTGGAGCTAAAACAAAAACAAAAGAGGGATGTAAGTTCAGTTCCACCATTTTCTAATTCTGCATTTGCCTGAACATTTGGCCCTCCGTGTTTAGAACACCTGTTAATAAAGTTTCTGGGGTTAGATACAGTCCTGTAAGGAGCTTCCCCGGTAGCCAAAACTTTAGGACATCCTGGGACCTCCTCACTGTGCAACGTGCTGAGTGCCTCTGCCATCTGGTGGTCAATCGTGGTAAATGCACCCAACGGTCCAACCTGATGATTGCCCTGGCAACTTGCCTGGACCCATCAAGCCAGGATGCTCTAATTATTATCTTTGTAGATCCCTGTGTCCCACACCAAATCAGGCAGAAGTAACAGCCAGGGCTTATCAGAATTCATGCCAAATAGTATTTGTGGCAAGTAATGAATCAAAATCTGTATAGTGCCAGTGGAGGTTTGAAGCCTGGCAAAGAGGGCAAAGTGTAAAATTTATGATGAAAAAGGAAAGAGGGAAGATAATTCTTGGAGTCTAATGAATTTGATTGACCCAGTAAAGTCTGTGGCTCTTCAATTAAAAACAATAGAATTTTTTAAAAAATAGCAATGTTAGGTACCTAACCTAAGGCATCACATGCTAGGCAAAGGTTCTACCAACTCAGCAATACACCTAGTCCTGACAATTGATATATTGGGAATATAAACACTGTTGAGGACATAGTTGGATTCAGCGCTAACCACACAACTGACCAGTCTGGGCAAGCGACCTAACTTATCTGATTAACATCATTGAGATTATAATATTTAGTCTGGTTGGGGTTTGGGGGGGAAGGGTTGGTTTGATTTTTTGTTTTTGTTTTCATTATTTTGTTTTTTGGTAAATGGGGTTTAACCCAGGGGTGCTCTACCAATGAGCTGCATCCCCACCCGTTTTATTTTTTGAGACAGGGTCTTGCTAAGTTGCCGAAGCTGGTTTCAAATGTAATCCTCCTGCCTCAGTCTCCCAAATCACTGCAATTACAGGTGTGAGATACCATACCCAGCTGTGTTGTTCTGAAAATTAACTTAAATGCCTTATGCAAAACACCAGCCCCAGTCAGTAACAGGCAGTAAGTACTCAATCACTGGTGGCTCTTATTAATGTTACAGAGATGATTCAAATGTGTCTAAATTTAGACTTGGAATGTGGCTCAGTGGTAGAGCACTTTCCTAGCACCCAAGAGGCCCAGAGTTTTATCCCCAGCATCACCAAAAAACAGTATCTGAATTCTTTTTGTTAAAACTAGGCAAGCACCTACCATATCGTGTGATCATGTAAGAGAGAACTGCCAAACTTTAGAGGAGTGGGGATTAGATATGCAGAAGAATCTAAAGAAAAAGTTGAATGTGGGCCTTTTTATGTGTAGAGAATCCATTAAAAACCTATGTAGGCTTATAAAGGACTCCCCCATGGAGAACACTAACAGGTCACTGTCATGCCTCATGTCCACTAAAGGAAGAATCAAAGGGAATAAAGCTGTTTTGCCAGGAATTATGCCTAAAACAAAAATACCTCCCAAAAGTTTGTGGATTCCTTTTATGTTTTAATCTTGAAAGCATTGTATCTTCCCACCCAGAGAGAATAATTCCCAGATATGGTTTGACATAACATGGTCTGGATTGCCACCTCCTAGTAAAAATCGTAATCAATCTTCCACCAATGAGCTGATGTCCTCCAGATATTGCACCCTACTGGAGACTCTGTGACATTCAGCATTGACAGTAACCAGTGGGTCAGCCTTACTAAGAGACAGCAACTTCTGCTGGGTAAATGCAGAGCCTCCTTCCCTACCAGGATGATTCCACCATCCATGAGCCCCTTGATTAAGCCCTGGGCCCAGGAAGAGTTGCCGGCTGACTGTCACTTGGGTAAGCCTGCTTGCCCACCTGGTTGTTGAATATCTCCTCTGTAGCAACTGTTTTCTCGTCCTACATGCCCACTGATACAGGTCCATCCTGTTTAGCCCATGAAGGCTACTCTGACAAATCACCAGAATGTCTTATAAATGTCAGAAATATTTCTTACAGTTCTACAAGCTGTGAAGATTAAGGGGCTAACAGATTCATATCTGGTGAGGCTTATTCTTGGTAAGCCTCACCAGATATAAATGATGTAAGCATCTCATATAGTGAGAAAGATCTGGCTAGTTCTCTGACATCTCTTTTATAAGGCAGCACCTTCATGACCCAATCAGCTCCTGAAGACCTGCCACCTTCTAATATCACCTTGGTGTTTAGGTTTCAATATATGTATCTGGGGGCAGGGGGACATTCAGACCATACCAATGCCCATGTCTCCAATCTTCCAATAGAGCTAGTTCCACTCCCCTGGCCAAATAATCAAGCCATTTTTTCCCTACCCAGAGGCCTATTTTTATCCATATTTTTGGTTACTCTTCCCACATAAAGTCAGCAACCAAGGATATTGGTTGCAGCTCTGTCCATAGAGAATATGTTCCCTCACTATCCCTGAGGGTCAATTTTTTTTTTAATTGAGGACTTGTTTTTAATGTAAAGTTCATTGTTTTTTCTTTCACTTTTAAAAATTCATTTGATTTTAAATGAACTATTACAAAACACCCATCAAAACAAAAATTTGAGTAATAGGATTTAATTTTTAAAAATACAACTGTATGTAATTTATAGGCTACTCTAAATCTAAGGACACAGGTAAACTGAAAGCAAAAGAATACAAGAATGTTACATGCAAAAGAAAGCTAGGTGACAAAATTATGCTACACAAAACATTTTAAAATAAAATGTTATATGAGATAAAATATATTCTAAATTTAAAACAAAACTTTGAAAAGAGAAAAAGTAGAATAGTACATAAAGATAAAGGGACCTGGAGGCTGGGGCTGTGGCTTGGTGGTAGAGCACTTGCCTGGCACATGTGAGGCACTGGGTTCAATCCTCAGCACCGTTTAAAAATAAATGAAATAAAGGTTTAAAAATGCACATAATATTTTAAAAAATAAATCAAGGGAACTTTCCGTAGGTACTGCAATAGAGTAGATACACTTGCAACTCACATCATACTTCCAAAATATAAAAAGGTAAGATGGAGAGAATTGAATAGAGAAATAGAAAGCAACACTTTAAGAGACATCAATCTTGAGGGTCAATGTTGACCAAGATTACGCAGAATGCACCAATTATCCACCTTCTCTTTCCTCCAATACACCAAGCCAAACTTTCCGGGAATGAATGCAAGTGGTTTCTTCTTCCTCCTTCAGATCACTCAGAAGCTGCAATGAGGCCATGTGCATAAACAGAGAAAGAGGCACTAGTACCACAAAGATGACATACTGTCCATGAACCATTTTTCATCACACCATGGCTTGTGTCAGTTCCTTATGGTTCAGTGGTTATGACAATACCTAGTCTACAATGAACAACTCTATTCTCACAGTCCATTATGGTTTGGATGTGAGGTGTCCCCAAAAAGCTCACATGTGAGACAATGCAAGCAGGTTCAGAGGAGAAATGATTGGGTTGTGAGATGCTTAACAAGATCAGAGAATTAATCCCCTCATAGAGATTAACTGAGTGGTAACTGAAATGGTAGGGTATGGCTGGAGGAGGTGGGAATTGGGGCATGGACTTGGGGCATATATTTGTATCTGGGAAGTAGAGATCTCTTTCTCTGCTTTCTGATCATCATATGAGCACATCACCCTGCCACACTCCTGGACCCTCTTGGAGAGAGAGGCAGAAGGTGGGTTCTTTGGTCTTATACAATAAATCCACTCTATCATCCCTCTTCTCTGAGCCTGCTCAGACTCTACACACTGCCATATTGGTCCTGACCTCTCCCACCTTATTTGCTAAAGGTTATCATCATATTTAAGCTTCAAGGAGTCATCTCAATAGCATAATGGGGCAAGACATCTCATTCTGAGTCACACAAAACAGCACCACTTATTTGTTTGTTTGTTTCTCTTGTTTTGTTTTGTTTTGGTGCTGGGGATTAAATCCAGGACCTGGAGCATGCTAGGCAGGTGTTCCACCACTGAGCCACACCTCCAGCCCACTGTCCTTTCACTCTCACTTATCCAGGTTCATTTCTTGGTCCTCTACCCTCCCTCTTCTCAGTACTCTACCATTCTTATACATGCCTCCCTGGTTCCAGATGGTATATGTTGGTTAGATCCTGCAGTTATTTTGGTGAATACTTATTTTTACTATAGCAAGCATAAAACCTTCCCTCTTGGGTTATCTGAGACCTAGCCCAAGTAATTGGTCTGAAAGCGATGAGCTGGAAGATACAAATAGGCACGTCCAATCTCAAGAACAAGCACCTTTCTTTTCTTTTATTTAGGCTGTATAGTATTTTTTTTACTATTATTAGAGCTTTATGTCTGTATACAGAAGTTGGGTTCATCCCAACAAATTTATACCTGCATGGAAATAGATTTCAGTTCATGATCTCCTCCTTTTCCCCCCCCATCCTCCCACCCCTCTCCCATTCTCCTTCTTCTACTCTACCAGTCTTCCTTTCCCTTGACTATTAATTTGTATTTGGTTCTTTATGTAATCTCATCCTTCCCTTCCCCTTTCCTTTATTTTACTCTAACTTCTGCATACAAGAGAAAACATTCAACCTTTGAGTTTCCGAGTCTGGCTAATTTCATTTAGCATGATATTCTCCATTTCCATCCATTTACAGAAAATGCCATATTTCATTCCTTTTAATGGCTGAATCAAGCACTATCGTGTGTATACACACACACACACACACATACACACACACACACACACACACACACACAATTTCTTAGTCCATTCATCTATTGACAGCATCTGGGTTGATTCCATAGTTTAGCTATTGTGAATTGAGGCACCATCTTTTGCACAGCAATCTCAGGTTAGGTCTTTCATGGTCTCCAGGTCTGTATTCTTTGCAGCCTTGCCACCTGGGCTGCATCTTAGGCCTGATTTTGAGCACAGGCTGCCGTCCAGCTACAGGAGACAAGATTTTCTTTATATACTTCCAAGGAAGCCTCCTAGCCTTTAGAGCTTCTTTTGAGTTCATAGCTGGCTGACCTACATCTGCTCCTTTCCTTCCAAGATGCCAAGGCGGAAATCGAATGAACTCTGTCATCTTTATAATTACCAATGCCCCAGACCACTCCAGGGCTGAGCCTCTGAACAACTCAGCACTTCCCCTTCACTTGCACCTTACTCTAACCTGCCAGGCTGAGAGCCTTGGCAATGGTGATGCCAGGGCCACCTAGGGGCAGCACACCTCCCTTACCACCAGCAGGCTCACGAGCCATTAAGAGAGCTCCAGCAAGGTCTGCTTTCTAGGGCTGATTCTGGTTACTAGTGTTTCTGTTTAGACTCTTCCTGGGGCGGAACTTGAGATGAGGACTTGCATATAATTTGTCTATTTGAGAGGTGATTCCAGGAAACAGGAATGAGGAAGAGAAGACCGTGAATCAGGCAAGAAAGATAAGCCAATACAAGAGTTCATCAACAAGATTACACTTCTCCTGGTGCCTCTGGTACTGCCTAGAAAGGGTACAAAACAGCTTCTAGAATTTTCCTCTTAAGGGATGGGAGCCTGAAACATGTTTACTGACTCCTATTCACCACTGATTTTTGAGAACAGCTGCTAGAGGCACTAACTCCCCTCACTTGCAGGCTGTACTTCACAGGGTTACTCTTCACTAGTAATTAACAGTCTATTAGTAAATCATTATGAATTTTTTTTTTTTTTTGGTACGGGATTGAACTCAGGGGAGCACTTGACCACTGAGCCACATCTCCAGCCCTATTTTGTATTTTTTTAGAGACAAGGTCTCACTGAGTTGCTTAGTGCCTCCTCACCTTTGCTGGGGCTGGCTTTGAACTCGAGACTCTCCTGTCTCAGCCTCTCTAGCTGCTGGGATTATAGACATGTACCCAGCCATAATCTTTCTTTAACCCAAAGAGCCCTTATAGTCATAGGCTTACAGATAATATTCATGAAGCTTTGGGATTTGTTAAGATTTGTTCATAGTAATACTACCTGTTGACTACATAGATTCAATGAAATCAAACTCTGTGTGTGTGTGTGTGTGTGTGTGTGTGTGTGTGTGTGTGTGTGTATTACTAGAGATTGAACTCAGGGTATCTACCAGGTTGGCCTCCAGGGTCCCTGGGATTGCAGGTGTGTGCCACTAAGCCCAACTGAAATCAACCATTTCAAAGCTCTTTTCATAAGACTAGAAAGCCCACCCCACCAAAAAAAAAAAAAAAGCAATAGGAATGTTAAATGAGTATTTAATGAGATTATATATAGATTCTAACTAATGTAACTAAGATTTCAATAGGTCTTAATTGTCCAAAATCTTTATTCTCTTGGAACTGAATTGAGACCTCTGAAGGTCATTCTGTGTGAATTTCATGATATTAAATGCTGTAGTAAAAATCCAACATAAGGGGCTGGGATTGTAGCTCAGTTGTAGAGTGCTTTCCTCAAATGTGTGAGTCACTGTGTTTGATCCTCAGCACCACATAAATAAATAAAATAAAGATATTATGTCCATTTACAACTAAAAAAAATTAAATCCAATATAAACATTCAAACATCATTGTGAAATATTGTCTTCAACACATAATTACATTTAATAAGATGCAGAAGAATGTAAATGTTAGAAAACAATCATAAAAGATTAAGACTAGCTGGGTGCGGTGGTGTACGCCTATAATCCCAGTGGCTCAGGAGGCTGAGGTACAAGGATCACAAGTTCAAAGCCAGTCACAGCAACTCAGCAAGATCCTATCTCTAAATAAAAATGTATTTTTTAAAGGGCTGGGGACTGGCTCAGTAGTTAAGCACCCCTAGATTCAATTCCCAGTATCAATTAATTAATTTAAGACTAATAATAAATATGAAAAATATTCATAGAAGAAAGAGCAGAAAAATTTGTATATACATATGACTATGGAAGGCTCTGGTCAAAAACCAAAGCTACCATATGACTGCCTCTTGGTAGGTTTGAAAGGTAATAAGTATTTAGTAAGTCAAATCATTGGGAAAACATGAAAAAAACAAAAACTGTTTGGCAAACAGGTTTGATGCTATGGGCACAGGAACAATTCCCCCTCAAAGTTCCTATATCTCCTAATCTCTAACAGAAGTCACGCCATCCATCCTTTCCTTGTGGGAGAAATTGTAGCTTTAGGCTTTTGACATATCCTTGACCATGGCCTAGGAAGGGTCGTACCCCTTAAATCCTATAATCCCCCTCTCAGCAAAACTCCAGAGCTTTTCTTCAATCCAAGCATCTCAATGGATTAATATCAAGAACACCTATGGTTCTGTTGACCCAGGTTTGAGCACTTCCAGTTCTAGAGACCTACTGTTCGATACAGTTTAAGAGATGATTCCCCCTTGGAGACTCTAAGAGGAAGTAGAACCCAGGGCAAAGAGTATGAATTTGGGCACTAGGCTCTGATACTCAGCTCAGTGAGAAATGCTGAGTATACTTCTTGAATTGCTATTAGCTATCGAAAGAGGCGGCTAACAACGGTATTATTTCAGAGCTAGACCTAATCGTTTATTTAGACTTCCTGCACAAATTGTTCACTCAAAAAATAACATCATACTATGGGGTTGGAAGTGTGGGTTCTAAAATTCTTAATACTTACTGGTTATAAGATATTGGTCAAATTTTTAACCTTTCCTTACCGCAGTTTTCTAATATATAAATTTGGAATATTGACAAAATCTTCAATGACCTCTTTGAATACATCAAGCTTATTCCTATTTCAGAAATTTTGTCTTTTCCTGTACCTACAATGTTCTTTTAAAGATAGTTTGGTTTGATTTTGGTTTTGATTGGCAGGTTGGTTGGTTGGTTTATAAAACATTTAGAACAGTGTCTGACCCAGTGAGTGTTCCCAAAGATTGAGAGTGTTGCAATAATCACTATTCTTTCTTTACCCCTTTTTTTTGGTGGGGTGGGTTTTCTAGTCTTATGAAAATACTTTGAATACGGTATTGTTCGAGTTAGGTTCCTCTCAGAAAGTGAAGGGGAAATTTATCTCCATTATGAGAAGGTAAGAGATGGGAACAAGAGAAATATTTAAGAGGCAATCATGAGGGTTCTGCCCTAATGGATGAATTAATCCATTCACATGGTTAATGAAATAATGGATCAATGGGTTAATGGGCTATCTGGAGAGTGGTCTTCTACAAAAGCCAGTTCGGTCTAGGCGTTGTAGACTCTCTGTCCCTCTTTGTGTAATATCCTGTGCTGCCTTGAGACCTTACCTGTGCTACCAAGCGTGGCCCCTCCAACCTTGGACCAGACTTTGAGCCAAATAAACTTCTTTTTTCTCAATAATTTGCCCAATCTATGGTATAATGTTTTGTTTTTGTTGGGGGGGTTGTTTGTTTTTTGGGTACTGGGGATTGAACTGAGGGGCACTTGACCACTGAATCACATCCCCAGCCCTATTTTGTATTTTATTTAGAGACCATCTCACTGAATTGCTTAGTGCCTTACTTTTGCTGAGGCTGGCTTTGAACCCAGGATCCTCCTGCCTCAGCCTCCAAGCTGCTGGGATTACTGGCACACGCCACTTTACTCGGCCAGTATTGTGTTATTAACAACAGAAAATGGACTCAGACAACCTCCAAGGCCAACTGAACTGCATATATTTGTCCACTAAGAAATACATCTCTCCAGGACAGACATACACACACCAAGTCCTTTATCATGTACTTAGGTATTCATAAATAAAGTGCAGGACCCACCTCCCACCCTTGCCATTAATCTTACTCCCACAAAATTACAAATACAACAATTTGGGAGATGTTTGGCATGTGGAACCCAGGCAGATTTGTCGCCTTTGAAAAGGTCTTTCCTAGACTACATTATACGCTTCACTGGTTAATAGTGTGGATGACATTGTTTAATGAACATGCTTGCTTTTGGCCCAAAGTCTTCCTCAAACTGGATTCATTTTTGGACACTAGAAATAGTGTCAGTGGCACAGATGAAAAGATTCAAAGCAGTAATGAGCTGCTTTCCACTCAGACCCTTCCTAGGTATGGTGATTAAGTGGCCTATCTGGGACAGGTGGAGCCAGGATTTGGTTTCTAACAGAATCTATACCAAGATCTCTTGATTGAGGGTCAGTTCCACTCAGTGTTTCTGGATGTTGGCTCCCACAGGTCTTCCTGGCCTCAGGGCCCATGAACAAGCTCTTCATCAATGTCCATATTCTTGCTCCTTCTTAGTGCCCATAGCTTGGCTCCAAAGTTAACTCCTCAACCAGGTCCTCCCACTGGGAAGTAAATTCCTAGAGGGCAAGAACCTGTCTGTCTCACTTATTCTTATATCCTCTCACTGCAGGACAATGCCTACCCCATAATAGGTGCTCAATAAGTACCTATTTATTTATTGAATGGCATACAAATTCAGATTTTTTGCTGGTGTGTTTATGTTCACAATTCTGTGTTGCCAAGATCTCTACGATCTTCATACTTTGTCAATTATCTGTTTGGCTTTTAAGATAAGAAGCATTGACTTCAGAGTACACCAGAACTCGGTTTTAATATTAACACTGACATCTCGATTTTCTATGACCTTTGGCAAATCATTTAAGCCCTGCTCTCTTCCTCATTTTTTTTTTTTTTTTTTTTGGTACTAGGGATTGAACTCAAGGACACTTGACCACTGAGCCACACCCCCAGCCCTATTGGATATTTTATTTATAGGCAGGGTCTCTCTGAGTTGCTTAATGCCTCACGTTTGCTGAGGCTGGCTTTGATCCTACTGCCTCAACCTTCAGAGCTGCTGGGATTACAGGCATGCACTACCACTACCGTGCCCGGCTTCTCATTTTTGACTTTACAAATAACATCTTCCTTACAGGCTGATTTAAAAATTAAAGCCCAGGTGTGATGGCTCACACCTGTAATCCCAGTGACTCAGGAGGCTGAGGCAGTAACATTGCCAGGTCAAGATCAGCCTCAGCATTAGCAAGACCCTTTCTCAAAATAAAAATAAAAAGGGCTGGAGACGTAACTCCATGGCAAAGTGCACTTGGGTTTGATCTCCAGCACCCAAAAAAGAACCCAAATAGTTGACTATATATAAGGCTCGATGCAAGTCTCTGCACATGGTAAGTTCTCAACCAATACAACCATTAAAATTATAATAAAATATGATTATTATTATTATTTGTGCCATTTTTTTTATCATGGATTCACTTTGCCCTAGGAACAGTGTGATTTAGCAAACTTGCCACATGCTTATTAAGCAATCACTCTGAATCTCAAAGGACAGGTGGACTTTTGAGAGGCTAGAACTGAACATACCAGGGAACTTCACATTGAAAGGAATTTGGTGAAGGAAGAGGAAATTCCTAGAGCAGCAAATAGTTCCACATAACCAGACCATGAGCTATAGTCAATCATTTATTCACTTGAAAACCATTTTTCAAATCATCTGTAATTATGGGCACTGTGCTAAAGACTAGCCTCGGCCCTTGAGGAGCTCAGTGTAGACAAAGGGCACAGTTGTGGAAGACACTTTGCATGGGCTGCTGCTGTTGCATGAGGAACACAAGTGGGAGGAAGTGAGCAAGAGTTGCGAATGGGAACAGTGCTCTTCTGCAGAGGCACCGGAGGGCAAGTCTGACAGGAGTGTCCCAAGCTCACCCTCTGGAGGTTTTGAATCCAGGAGTCATGTGAATACCAGAACCAGAAAAGGTAAATAGACCAGCAAGTATTCGTATTAGAAAACCCTCATATTCACCCATTTCAAAGCCTGGTCTAGTATAAAGAGATCAGCAATATCTCTTAATTCAATAAAGTTGCAGCTTCCAAAGTTGAACATGGTAAGAAGTCTCTTTGTATCAGAAGGGACAGAAGGATTTGGAAACCCTGACTCCCTGGAGTCCTGTGCTGCTCCTTTTCTGTGGTTGCTGTGACCACATGGCCTCCAGAGGGCGCTGCTCCCTTTAGTTCTCTGAATCAAGCCCACATCAAGACTTCCCTAGGAGGTTTCTCTAGTCTCTTGAGTCCTGTCCGGAGTTCCTGATCCAGCAGGTAAGGGTGAGCCACAAGAATTTGCAATACTCATGCATTCCAAGGGATATGCAGACTCTGCTGACTCTGAGAATGCACTTGGAAAACCACTGCTTCCAAGGATCTATGATTCTTCTCAGAAGCATAAGTGAAACAGAACCAAAATTATTTTGTTTGCTTAATTACTACTGGGGATTGAATCCAGGGCAGTTTACCACTGAGATACATTCTTAGTTCTTTTTATTTTTTTATTTTGTGAGAAGTTCTCGCTAAATTGCTGAGGCTGGACTTGAACTTGAAATCTTCCTGCCTCAGCCTACAGGTGTGTACCACCACTCCTGGCTAAGGTCAAAATTTTAAGGACCTTTCTATACACTTAAAAGGAAAAAAAAAAAAAGGAAAAAAAATTATATGTGTGTGTGTATAATAAAAATTTAGAAGTAGGGACTGAGAGTGTAGCTCAGTGGCAGAGCACATGCTTATTAGCATGTGTGAGGCCCAGTGTTCAGTCCCCAGCACCAAAACTAAACAGAAACAACAGATCTACACCCAACCATATAATGTAGCTTATGCTCTGCAGCTTTAAGATCTGAGTGCTGGCTTCCCTCTCTTTCCCAGCCCCTCTCTTAAGGGCAGTAGTACAACCCTTATAAAGACCCCTTATAAAGAGGTTTTACCCCTTAAGAGAAACAAAGGCAATGAGAACATAATACAGAATGCACAAGAACTGTATAATCTGAAGAAGCAACGTGCACATCAAATAGAAGGAAGTTTTTATTTTCTTAACAGTGTCTTAATTATATTGTAGTTGTAACCACTTCCTAGAGCAGGACTTTGTACATTACGTGTGCCTAATTAATGTCTGAAGTGAACTGAGTTCCAGCATACATAGAAACATAATTTCACACATAGAAACACAATCTACTTTACCAACCTTACTCATTTGTTCTCATCTAGCTATATTTATCCAGTGAACTTTGAATCATTTATTATCCTTAATACAGCTATAGCTTCCCAGATAGCACACAGGCTCAATAAATACAGATTTCTTCTTCCTTATCTCTGCACTGTGTCTTCCTTGGATCATTATTGTGCCAAGATTGTTAAATACTGCTTAGAAATCTGTGCTTAAGGGCTGGGATTGTGACTCAGTGACTGGGGTTGTAGCTCAGTGGCAGGGTGCTTGCCTACCATGTGTGAGGCACTGAGTTCGAGTCTCAGCACTGCATATAAATAAATAAGACAAAAGTCCATCGAAAACTATAAAAATAAGGAATTTTTAAAAAGTCTTCCATCTGTTTAATTATAGTACTTCAAATTAAGCAAGATAGTCAAATAAAAAGAAAGAAACCTGTGCTTAAGCTCCAGGCTCATGTTTACTTTAGTTTCAGGGCTTGTCATGACTATAGGTTGTTTCTGAAAGAAAACATAAATGCACAAAATTTCTCCCTTCCAGGTGAACAATCAAGAGCTATCCTTTGAAATCATCCAGGAGCCTCTTGGGAACTAAATTAAAACTCCCTTGTTGTGTTCCCCTTCTTATCTTTTTTCCCTTGTTGTCCGTCCCTCTGAGATGGAAGACAGTAAAGCTCCATCATATTTCCAAAGTCCCAGATGTCTTCAGAACACAGGCTAAAGCAGGGATAGGAGAACATGAGGATGGCTGAGAACAGGTGACAGTAGTGTCCAGACCTCATGAAGCTTCCCTGTGAACATCAGTTTGGATTCCAACTAAAGCAAGGCAGGACAGAGGAGGAGCAATGGGAATTCGGACCAAGTCCCAGTGGGGCAGCCATGGGTCCACAAGTCCTCTTGCCTGCCGGCCCTGTCATGCCTTAAGCAAGAACTTTGGACTAGTCCTTAAAAGAAATGCCAGAAGGAAACAGGAGTTGAAGCCGAGCTGAGATAAACAGTGAGCGTTCCAGAGAGTTCAAGTGGGAACACGAGTGAATGCGTGAGAGCATACTGGAGAGAGCAGACAGACTTTTCCAAATGATGAATTGTTTTTGTCATCCAGCTATACACACACACACACACACACACACACACACACACACATACACAAATACCTCACAAGTTCCTCATCCTGGAAGTTGGAGCCTCTTGGAGCTGACTCACTACCCAAGCCCTAAATAAACTGCTTGACCTACTTCTGAAGAGGATTACTTTCAGCCTGTCACTCAAGGATTATTCCCTTATACAGGAAGTGGTCACCCATCCCATCCACCTCAGGTGATTGATGGACTAAAGTCATTCTTCTTGACATCAAATGTGTGACATCAACCTCAAGTGGCCGTGTTTAAAAGACCAGTCAGACTGGAGCCAACAGAATGTGGTTCCAGGATTCTCCACCAGGAGCCAAACCACTGAGAATATTTCCTCATTCCTAGAGAAATGAAAACAAAGAAATCAGAAGAAATAAAAAACATAGTAGCTGCTTTCAAACACTTATGCAAGTAAATCTTTTCTGAAAAAAAAAAAACAATATCTTGAAGAGCAGGGGTCTTATTTTGCAGGTAAGGACTGAAGAAACTTAATAACTTTCAAACTAATGATTTATGGATGAAGGGGAAAAAAAGCATTAATAAAGAAAAAATTCATTAGGTCCTCATTTCCAATGAGGAAAATCAGTTTTATTTTACATGAGGAACCTGTGGGTCAAACAAGGTAGAACCCAGGCCTTCTAACTTATAGTCTAAACAACTTCTTCTTCTTCTTCTTCTTCTTCTTCTTCTTCTTCTTCTTCTTCTTCTTCTTCTTCTTCTTCTTCTTCTTCTTTTATTTATTTATTCATTATTTTTTTTGTTCTGGAGATGGAACCCAAGGATATTTTACCACTGATCTACATCCACAGCTCTTTGCACATTTGGGGGGTGGGGGGAGAGGGGGAGGTACTGAGAAGTGAATTTAGGGACACTGGATTACTGAGTCATATTCCCAGCCCTATTTTGTATTTTATTTAAAGACAAGGTGGGGTGAGGGGTAGCTCAGTGGTAGAGCACTTGCCTAGCACTTGCAAGGCCCTGGGTTCGATCCTCAGCACCACATATAAATAAATAAAATAAAAGATCCATTGACAACTAAAAAAATATATTTAAAAAAAGACTTAAGCTGGATTCCCAAGAAGGAGTGACTGAACAGCCTTCAAATGAGTTAAGGAAGAGAGAAAATCACAATAAAAAAATAAATAAGTTCTAAAAAAAGATAATAATATATAAGTTGAAAGAAAAATGACACTCAAAAATTTCGATGCTTAGTTAAAAAACAAACAGCCAAAGCAAAACATTGTTGTTTATTATTTATTTTTATTTATTTATTTATTTATTTATTGTACTGGGGATTGAACCCAGGGGTGCTTAACCACTGAGCTACATCCTCAGCCCTTTTTATATTTTATTTAGAGATAAGGTCTTTTGCTGAGTTGTTTAGGACCTCACTAAGCTGCTGAGGCTGGCTCTGAACTTGCCATCCTCCAGCTTCAGCCTTTCGAGCCACTGGGATTACAGGCATGCATGGTTAAGCAAATCCTTTTTATACTTTAACTACCTCTCACTCTCCCTTCACAGGATGTTTTGTTTGTTATGAATCAAAAATAGCCAGACATTGTGGAAAGCTTCAAGTAGGAAAACTGGAGGTTCATACACACACAAAGAACACAGAGGAAACAGTTATAATGCAGGAAATAGAATAAAATCTTTTTTAAACTGCCATTATTTACAAGCAAAAAAAAAAAAATTCATCCATAAAACTAAAAAAGATACTATTGACAGATGTGAATGGTGGGAACATGAGGTTAAGGGAATAACTCTCTAAATGGATCCACTGTACTAAACCCCTCTATGCTTTCACTTTTAAAAAGCAATTTACCTGCAGCCCTGTCTGGCTTAAGTGGGCAGGATATGTTATATTCCTCAACAAGCTACCTCCTATCTGAAGAAGAAATGCAGACCCTGCAATGCTGATAAGAACACAAGTTAAGCTGGGAAGGGGGATTTCGATGACCCTTACACTAACCAGATCCCAGAACACAGGAAGATAAGGATAATTCCCCCAATAATAAAAGCTATAAGGATAGGATTCGATTAGAACCAGTCAGCATAGGCCAAAGTGACCCAGAATGCTCATGACTGTGGCGTTTGAAAGTCTGATGTCATCCTGCTGTCAGTCAAAAGTCAAGAGGTGGACCTGGGCAGGACTCCCTGGAAACCTACGTGGGACCCCCAACAAAACTGGAGGACAGGAGAGGTGTGTTTTCCCTCTCCTCTTTGAGAGAGACCCACTTTCTCCCTGGAGAGTGTCCCCTTTTCCCCTTTCCTATTCATTTTAATAAACACATGTCTGTTACTCTGAGTGACATGTCTGAAATATTTCTGACATATTTGCAAGAATCAGGGCTTGAAAGTGGGTGGGTGGGTGGGTCTTCTAGCAGCCTCAGTTTCTCAGAAGCCCCCCAGCTCTGTAACACTCTGAAAAGGACACTGAGAATAATAAAAAGTTCTTAGAAACAGAGTATGACTAGAACAATTCTAATCTCAACTAAGAGCCGGATGTGGTGGCACACACCTGTCGTCTCAGCAACTCCGGAGGCTGACGCAGAGGATCACAATTTCAAGGCCAGCCTGGGAAGTTTAGGGAGCCCCTGTCTCAAAATAAAAAAATACAAAGGGCTGGGAATATAGGTGAATGGTAAAGCACTTGCTTGGTATGTGAAAGGCCCTGAATTCAAACCCCAGCACTGCCAAAAAAAAAAAAAAAAATTTTTTTTTTGAGTCAATTTCCCAGAATGGAAAATTTCAAGACACAAAGAGATGAAAACAGGACGAAAAAGGCAAGAGACTTAGAAGAAAAGTCAAAGATATCTATCAAGGGACCATTAATGTTTCCAGAAAAAAAGTAAACAGAATGAGGGAAGAGTAACCTCAAAGAACAAGTATCTGTCAGGCCTGGGGCACTTGCCTGTAATCCCAGTGGGAGACTGAGGCAGGAGATTTGAAAGTTGGAGCCCCTAAGTATAGTGAGACTCTGCCTCAAAATAGATGGACACAATATCTTTATTTTTTAAAATTTATTTATTTTTTTAATGTGGTGCTGAGGATTGAACCCTGGGCCTCATGCATGTGAGGCAAGCACTCTACCACTGAGCTAAAACCCCAGCCCAGGAATTAATTTTTATTTTATTTTATTTTTTATTTTTTTTAGTTGTTGATGGACCTTTATTTTATTCACTTATTCATATGTGGTGTTGAGGATCGAACCCATGCCTCACACATGCTAGGCAAGTGCTCTACCACTGAACCACAAATCCATCGGAATTAATTAAAAAACAACAACAAAAAACGTTTTGGCGAATGGAATACTGTAAGTCTTCAGCTTGAAAGAACTCACCAAGTGTCCAGTTTAAAGAAAAAGACCCATACCTCAGCATATCATAATAAAATTTTAGCGAAACAAAATAATGATTCTAAACATTTTCAGAGAAGGAACAACGGGTCACAAATGAAAGGGGGGGGGGATCAAAAGGACATTTAATTCTCAACACCAATAAATGTTAGGACAATTCAAAATATTCAGGAACCATACCTGCCAAACTCTTTCACAAACTGCAAATCACATGTGAGAATGAAATAAAGATATTTATAGGTTAGCCAGGACTCCAAAATTTTACCTCACCTGTCCTTCCTTAAGAAACTACAGGAAAGCGTGCTTCAGACAAATGAAAAAAATTATAATAATGACAAACAAAAGCAGCCAGCACAGGACACCACCAAGGAGAACAGAGAACCTACTGGGCAGAAGCAAAGGGAAGTCTCCAAACCAGCAGGGAGTCAGGACCAGTGTTAACGGTCTCCCCAGTGCACTAGCTGCTCGTTTAACATTAGAAACTTTAAGAAGACCCCTCATTGCCCTGCTCAATTGTTCTTTTAATTATTTCTCCATTCCAGCTTCCCCCAGGCAATCATCTCATGCTGAGAACAGAAGCTGAATGGAAACTGCTCCCTCAAACCCTGGCGCCAAGGGGATGCCTGCTTGACCGGAAAAACCAGAGGTGCAGCTTCTCATGTCTGATCCACAAGCATATCTCCACCCCTCCCCCTTTGGTTCTTCTATTTATTCCCAATGCTTCCCTGGATTCAAGAAGGCAGGCTAACTGTTTTCCCAGTTTGGGTCAAACTGTAAATAAATTCGTTTTTCTTTTTCTGTTGGATTTTTCTTACTCCCAAACAGGTGGAGGACCGAATCCAGCCAGTGCTGGCCCCCAGTACCAGCCACATGGTGGCTGAACGGAGGGAGAAGATGGAACACACCAATGGTCAAACGTGAACCATATACTCAGTAAAACTCTTTTTCTTTTCAGAAAAACCAAGACTCAAATTGTTTACTACCAAAGGACCCTCACTTGGGAAACATTAAAAAATATTCCCAAAGATGGAAAATGATCACAGAAGACACAAGGAAAGGAGGAGAGGGGCAGGCAGACATGCTGGGAAATGCCAAGAGAAGAGATGGAGCATATAAATCAGTAATAAAGAAGTCTAATTTAGGGGAGGAAGGTGGAGAAGCCAGGGCTAAGTCCTTACAAAAATAATATGTAAGACTAATAGAGATATTCCAGTATCCCTGAATTTTGGTGAAAGAGAGTAGAGATATTGAATCATTTAGATTTATTAAGTTTTCAAAGTAAATAGTTAAATCTTCATACAGTCTTTGAAATAAGAACAACAGTTAAAAGTAGCCAAAGAGCCCTAGAAAATGAAAAATATTGCTTATCAAAGAATTCCTGCTCATGTATGTAAAAGAAATAAAGAATCAGAAAGTCACTATTTTGTAAAAAAATACTGAAAACAGATGGGTGCAGCAAGGACTACCAAAGGATGCTGAGACCATGCAGAAAAAAAGCTGATGGGGAACTGAATATTTGCAAAGTAACAAAAGGACTATCCTTACAGGTTACCTGTGAGTCACAGGGAGAAAAACCAGCACCCTCAATGTTCTGTTCCTGTCCAAAGTGTTTACCCTGAATCTAATTAAGCTTTCCTCCCACTCCAGTTTACAGTATATACAGGGCTTAAAAGAGGAGTTCAACAACACTAAAAGGAAGCAATCAGACAAACCTAGAATCTAACTTCTACAAAACATTTGACATGGTCTATACAACCAGGTGATGTCCTAAAAAGAAAAGGAGGGAGGGTACTCCAGGTTTAAAGAGGCTAAGAGACATAAAACATTATGGCCAAAACTATGTTCAGACCAAGATTGGATCCTAGGCAATTGGATTAATGCTGAACAACAGCAAAAGCTATTTGGTAAACAACTAGGGAAATTTGAACACTAATTACTGATATAAAGTTATAAAGTAATATTAAGGAATTATGGTAATGTCATTAAGTGCTATTAAATTCTACATATATGAATATGTAGAAATATCCTTATTTTAAAGAGAGCCATTTTAAATGGTTTAAAGTAGATAGGTTGTACTTAATCTCTGTAACTTTTTTTTTTTTTTGTGTGTGTGTGTGTGTGTGTGTGTGGTGCTGGGTATTGAACCCAGGGCCTTGTGCATATGAGGCAAGCACTCTACCAACTGAGCTTAAAGCTGTAGCTTTGAACTATGTAAGGAAAAAATGGGTATATGAAGCAATTATGATAAAATGTTAACATTTGTTAAGCAAAGGAGATGTATATTCATGAAACCAGTGCTACTCACTTTAACATGCACAAGAATCAACTAGGGATCTTGTTATAATACAGGTTCTGACTCAGTAGGGCTGGGGGAAAGGCTTGAGATTCCAAATTTCTAAACAGCTCTCAGTTCCTGGGGTCATGAACAACATTTTTGGTAGACAAGATATTATCATATTTTCTCTTAAATACAGATTGTTTGAAAAAATATTAAGTCTAATCACAAAAGAAATAGAAATCATTATATAATTTCCAAGCAGAAAAAAGTAAAAGTCAAATTTTAAAAAATAATTCAGTGGCTGGGGCTGTAGCTCAGTAGGTAGAGTGCTTGCCTAGCACGTGTGAGGCACTGGGTTTGATCCTCAGCACCATATAAAAATAAAATAAAGGTATTGTGTCCATCTACTATAAAAATATTTAAAAAATAATAATTCAGAAGAAAGCAATAATAGAAAAATCAGGATAAGAAAGCAAAGAAAAATTAGAAATAAAATTGAATACATCAGTAGTCACAAAAGTAAGTATATAAATAACCTCACCTTACTAGTTAGAAGACAGATATCATCAGGTTGGAAGATAAAGTTGTTGTTGTTTTTTTTTTTAAATCCTATATATGAGAGATGAAACTAAAACATAAGGACATAGAAAAACTGATAGTAAAAGATTTGAAGGTGTAGGCAACGTGGCTCAATCGTAGAGCACTTACCTAGCATGTTGAAAGCCCTGGGTTCAATCCTCAGTACCACACCAAAAAAAAGAGAAATACATACATGTATTTATATGCAAATACTAACCAATTCAAAAGCTGTTTTGACTATAACAATATGTGCAAAATAGAATTTAAGGCAAAAAAAAAAAAAAACCTATAGGTTAAAAATAATTAGGTTAACAAAAGTTCCATTATTAAACTTTGGTGTTCGCATAACATGGAGAACAGTAAGAAGGAACTAGTCAGAGTAAAATGCTAAATTACAGAGAGATACGCATCATATCTCTTATACCACTTCTATTGTGTATAAAACCAAGCAAAACACTGATATTTAATATTTTATGGGTATATATGTATATATGTACACATCGAAATGTGCACATGTGTATAAGTAGTGTCAAGATGTGCAGACATGAGGGCTGGGGATGTAGCTCAGTGACAAGGCACTTGCTTAGTAATGTGCAGGCCCTGGGTTCCATCTCCAGCACCTCAAAGGAAAAAAAAAATTCTCAAGAATGAAAAAATAGGGGCTGGGGTTGTGGCTCAGAGGTAGAGTGCTTGCCTAGCATGCGTGGGTGAGGCACTGGGTTCGATCTTCAGCACCACATGAAAATAAAATAAAGATATTGTGTCCACCTATAACTAAAAAATAAATATTAAAAAAAAAGAATGAAAAAATACAAACTGGGCCAGTTTAAAAGCTGATTGGTTCTTTAACCCAAAGATATATAAAAATATAGTTTGGGCTATATCAGACTTACAGATGTATTTTGCTTGGCCTGCAAGGCACTTATTGGAAAGTTTTAAATAAAAAATGAAATTTAAAAAAAAGACAGGTTGGTGGTGCATGCCTGTAATCCCAGCAGCTCAGGAGGCAGAGGCAGGAGGATCGAAAGTTCAAAGGCAGCCTCAGCAATTTAGCTAGGCGCTAAGCAATTCAGTGAGACTCTGCCTCTAATAAAATACAAAATAGGTCTAGGGATATAGATCATTGGTCAAGTGCCCCTGAGTTCAGTTCCCAGTACCACCCCCAAAATAAGAATAAAAATAAATTTTCAGCTTCATTTAAAAAACAAAATAAAATACTAAGGAGGGGGGTTGGAGCTGTCGTTCAGTGGTAGAGCGCTTGCCTATCATTGTGAGGCACTGGGTTGGATCCTCAGCACCACATAAAAAATAAAACAAAATAAAGGTAATATATCTATCTACAACTAAAATAAATAAATAAATAGAAATTTAAAAATTAAGAAAACTTATTCCTGACTGTGACCTGCTGGTCCCTGCTGGACCCATCTGTGCTCTTCAGGAGCTGGAAATTCCCACTATCAGCTTCAGTCTTTTACCTGCTTGGCCCCTAAAGTACTTTAACTTTGCTGTGGATTTGGGTTTTCCATACTTGCCCCTCCCCGCAGTACTTGCTAAATACACACATTTCCAGGTCTTTGCCTTGAAAATTCTGATTTGGCAGTGTTATGTCTTAAACTGTGTGCCCCCCAAATTCATATGTTAAAAGTCCTTAACCCTGCCAGGCATGGTGGCACACGCCTATAATCCCAGAGGCTCTGGTGTCTGAGGCAGGAGGATTTCGAGTTCAAAGCCAGCCTCAGCAAAATCGAGGCGCTAAGCAACTCAGTGAGAACCTGACTCTAAATAACATTCAAAAAAGGGGCTGGGGATGTGGCTCAGTGGTAGAATGCCTCTAAGTCCAATCTCCAGTACCAAAAATAAAAAAGTTCTGGGGCTGGGGTTGTGGCTCAGCGTTAGAGCACTTGCCTAGTATGTACAAGGCCCTGGTTTGATCCTTAGCACCACATAAAATAAATAAATAAAATAAAGATATTGTGTTCAACTACAACTAAAAAATAAATATTAAAAAAAAAAAATTCCTTAGCCCTAGTTCCTCTGAATGTGACCTGATATAGAAATAGGGTCCTGGGCTGGGGATGTGGCTCAAGTGGTAGTGCGCTCGCCTGGCATGCGTGCGGCCCGGGTTCCATCCTCAGCACCACATACCAACAAAGATGTTGTGTCCGCCAAAAACTGAAAAATAAATATTAAAAAAAAAAAGAGAGAGAGACACAAATAAAAAAAAAAAAAAAAGGGTCCTGTAGAAGTAATCCGGTTAAAATGAGCTCATTATGGTGAGACCTCAACTAATAATGACTGATGTCCTTATTTAAAAAACGAAATTAGAAGGAGCAGACAGACAAGTATAGAGGAAGGATGATGTGAAGAGAAACAGAGAGGACAGCCATTGATAGATCCAGGGGAGAGGCCTAGAACAGATCCTTCCCTCCCAGCTCTCAGAAGGAACCTACTTGACCACAGCTTGATTTTGGACTTCTTGCCTCCAGAATTGTGAGGCAATAAGCTACTGTAGTTCAAGTCACCCAGTTATGGTACTTTGTTAGGGCAACCCTAGCAAACTAATAGGGTAGGCTTGGTACAGAGTCTGAAAATTTCTACTTTGAATAACAACTTCAACCAACATGGCCGCACTTTGCAATGACCCACATTACTCCAGAGTTGTAGGAAAATACTGAGGCCTGAGTCCTGGCTTCAAAGATTCTGACCAACTTTATCGACAGTGGGACCTAGCAGGTGAATGTTTTGGTTGGGTTTGGTCTGGTCTGATTGGACCCAGGGGTACTTAACTACTGAGCCATATTCCCAGCCCTTTTTATTTTTTTGAGACAGGGTCTTACTAAGTTGCTGAGGCTGGCCTTGAACTTGTGATCCTCCTGCCTCAGATTCTGAGTGGCTGGGATTGTGGCTGTGCACTACCACACTCAACAGCATCAGTATTTTTGTTATGTTTTAAGTGTTCTAGGTAGCTCTATGAGTGGCCATGGTCACGAACTACCAGTTGGGGAACACTAAGACCAGATTTTAATAGCAGTTACGTTTTACTTCACATACTTTCATTTCCTCACTTTCTAATCTGTAAATAACTTTAATTGCTACCATTTATTGGAGCCCTTAAAGATTTTCTGCCAGACACACAGGTTTATGTGTGGGAGTCTCTGCACCAGTGTCTCTCCTCTGTTATTTGGTCTCCCAACAAAATAGGGGCTAAATCAAATAACCTCTAAAAATGTATTTTGTTTGAAAAAAAAAAAAACACTTTGATTCTAAGATCCTTGAATTTACTAATGCCTCTGTCAACAGAACCTGTGCGCTCTGGAACCTCCTTCTAACTATAAATAAGTGAATAAATTACATTCTCTTTTCTCTTTTTAAGGCAGAAAAGCATTACCAATTCACTTATATCTATTTCAAAGGAATGAAAAGTAAAGACACATTAGAGCATAAACAGAACCCTGGCAAGATGAGACAATGGTAGCTTAAGTTATTATTTTTTACATGTTTAATGAAATACAATGGTTTAGGTATCCATTTTGTTATGCTTGAATTCGGGACCCCCAAAAGACCACCAGAGACCGAGATCCATGTAAACAGCAAAGAGGTGTTTATTGCGAGCTAGCTCGGTCCTCTGTGCACACACAGCAACTGGTGACGCTGAGAGGCCCCGAGCCCAGGGTTTGCGGCAGTTTTATACATTCTTTGGAGGAGGCAGGGACCCCCACATACATCATAGCATCTCTTAGCAAATCATCACACACCCTGGGAAAATCAAACAACAACTCTAAAACATGAGTAGCGTATCAAGTGGCGGGAAAGAATCTGGAAAGAATTATTGGTTAGTTCAAGGGGTTGACACACTTAAAATTGATTGATTTAAACCATGAGGGTGTCACAAGGGGGGTACGTGCCAAGCTGCAGGGCTTCTAGCTTAGATATTGGTCACCACACCTAGGTGGGGGCCATCTGGAATTTCAGATATTTCATATCTTGGCCTATCTTAGGGGATCACCATCTGTGGCTTTTCCGAGAACTGTTTCCACAGAGCTTTTCTGTGGTATTTTCCTGACTTTAGGACTGCAGTAGGTCAGAGGTTAAGTTTCAGAGCAAAATGAGGTTCCAAGTAGAATGAGGTTGCTTAGGTCTTTCAATTTCTCCAATGGTCTGAGATTAATTGTTCTCTGCATATACACCAAATATGACAAAAGTAATTTGTTTAAGGATGTTTTATATTCAAACATAACTGTAAAGGTAAAATTTCTAAGCTGATTCTAAGCTGCAAAAGTCTGAGTTAAAGTGTAAAAGACCAGGCATTGTAAGGTTTCTAAATTACAAGGCTTGGGCTAAAAAATAATAGACCAGGTATTGTTAAAATTCCTCTGCTACCCCCGGAACCCGTAATCTCTGTAGCTGTTAGGACAATACCTGAACTGCCCAGTAAATATTTCCATTGATAGCTCAGCACGTAAGCATCCAGGCCACAAAACCAATCAGTTTAAATGTGTACCTCGCTCAGGAGTGACCAATCACCCCTGCCCAGACTGTTCCCGCCAATGAATGTACTAATCATGTCTCAAAGTTGTTCAATTTTCCTGTGCCTCAAGATGATTTGTTCTGATGTATGCAAAGCCCCCCACCTTCTCCAAAAAGTGTACTTAAGCTCTGCTTGACCTCTGCTCTGGGCTCTGGGCTGCTCTCCCTTCCTGAGTGAGCCTTGAGCCCCAGCATGCTGGTTCAATAAATCCCCTTTTGCCAATTGCATGGAGCTAGTCTCTTGTGGTCTCTTCCTCCGATGTTTCGCCGGTCCCTTACAATAACCATATATTTCTCTGAATCTGTGCCATTTCAGTTTCTAAAAGATTCATTGCAAAGCCAGTCATGGTTGTGTATACATTCAATCCCAGTGACTTGGGGGCACTGAGGCAGAAGGATTGGAAGCTCAAGCTCAGCTTGGGAAACTTAGTGAGGCCCTGTCTCAAAATAAAAAATAAAAGGGCTAGGGCTATGACTCAGTAGTAGAATGTCTCTGAGTTCAATCCTCAGAATAGATAGATAGATAAAATTTAGCAGGTTTACGGTGTTTGAGAATTTACTGCTCATTCTACTCAAGAGCCCACTGATGTGCCAGACATTCATGGTACAGAGGGAAACCTATTCCCTAACCTAATGGAGCCTTCACAGTCTGGTGGGAGATGATGGTCAAAGAGAAATTCAATAAGAAGAAAATTACAAATTTTGACAAATTCTATAAATTAAAAAAAAAAAAATAGCTGAGTGGTGGCTCAGGCCTGTAAACCCAGCAACTCAGAAGGCTGAGACAGAAGGATTGCGAGTTCAAAGCCTGCCTCTGCTATTTAGCAAGACCCTATCCAATTTAGTGAGACTCTGTATCAAAATAAAATCAAATGTATGATATATGATATGACAAGATCATTGTAATGTTTTGAGCAACCAATTTAAAAAAAAATAAAAGGTCTGGGGATGTGGCTCAGTGGTTGAGTGCCCCTGAGTTCAGTCCCTTATACTGCCCCTACTGCAAAGGTAAAATTTCTAAGCTGACTCTAAGCTGCAAGAGTCTGAGTTAAAGTGTAAAAGACTGGGGATTGTAAGGTTTCTAAATTGAAAGGCTTGGGCTAAAAATAATAATAATAGGCCAGGTATTGTTAAAATTCCTCTGCTACCCCCAGAACCTGTAATCTCTGTAGCTGTTAGAACAACACCTGAACTGCCCAGTAAATATTTCCATTGATTCCCTGGTTGTTTATTAGCTAAGGGCTCCAAATAGCTCAGACGTAAGCATCCAGGCCACAAAACCAATCAGTTTAAATGTGTACCCCACTCAGGGGTGACCAATCACCTCTGCCCAGACTGTTCCCGCCAATAGATGTACTAATCATGGCTCAGGGTTGTTGTTCAATTTTCCCGCGCCTCAAGATGATTTGTTCTGATGTATGCAAAGCCCCCCACCCTCTCCAAAAAGTGTACTTAAGCTCTGCTTGACCTCTGCTCTGGGCGCTGGGCTGCTCTCCCTTCCTGAGTGAGCCTTGAGCCCCAGCATGCTGGCTCAATAAAACTTCCCCCTGCAATTGCATGAAGCTGGTCTCTTGTGTGGTCTCTCCCTCCGACGCTCTGCCGGACCCTTACACTACCAAAAAAAAAAAAAGAGGAACTGGGTAAGCAAAAAGCTGGGCACCATCATCCCAAGTAAAGTTCCTGAAGTGGGAATGAGCTTAGGGAGTTTGAGGGACGGCAAAGCTGATGTGGAAAGACATTGTGAGTGAAGGGAAGGGTCCTGTGGGTGAGGGTGGAGGCTGGGCAGGCTGCAGCACACACAGACCTGAGTGCCTCAGCAAGCAATCTAGGGTGTACTCCAAACATAAGGAAAAAGGAAGGAAGCCAGCTTAGCAGATGATCCCTTGTCAAACATAAACCTGTGAGGTATGTCACAGGACAGTGGGGAACAGAAGCCCCAAACCTCAGTCCTTGTGTCCCAACAAAAAAAAATTTAAAGTCAGACACAAAAAGTAAAGCAAGAGAACTTTATTATGAGTGAATTTAAAGTAAGGCTCAAGCAAAGAACACTCTTGAGAGAGTGGGTCGTCTCCAAGCAGAGAGAACAGCAAAGGAAACAATGCTCCTTCCAAACGTATTGTTGTTTGTTGGATGTTTGGCAGAACTGAGATCCACTTTCTGCATTCCTCCCCAATCAGTTGTTTATCTCCTCCTTCACATGGTGAGGGGAAGGCAATGTTTTTACACTAGTTGGTCCTCTCAGGAACTGTCATGCTGGCCCTCCTATTCAGGGGAGCTTCATCTACAAGTGAATTCTATGTTAATGTGGGTGCTGGGGTTGAGAACCAGGCCCACTCCATCTTAGTGCACCTGCACTACTAAAGAAATTTCCCTTTTGAAATCCATTGAGAAACCTGTGACCACAAAGCCTAACAGAGGAGACCCTGCCAGGAGTTAAGCTCCATTGATCTCTCCTTCTTTAATTGGCTCCCTTTGTTTCCAAAAGCGTTTAATTTTCAGGGTTAGAACACCTGTACAAGTTACTTGATGGTTCATTAAGGGCAATTCAAAGAAATCCTGTGACCCTGATATTGGTTCACATTCCACTGCTCATTACCAACTCCTGCCTCACAGGTGGCCCTGGCTAGGAGGTGAAGAGTGAGCTGTCCAGACCTTTTCTAGGTCTTCGTGGTCTTCATGATGATTCTGATGCACCTCCAGTTCCAAACAACTGCTCTGGCAGATCCCAATCCCAGGGAGATGACAAATTCTCATATTTGCTTCTCCTATAGCTATTGTTTTATTCAACTCAAAAAAAAATATATATATATATCACCTCAATAAACTGTTATTTGCAGTGTAGGTAAAGCAGTGGATGTTATTAGCAGAATACCTTTTAGAAAAGCCAAGCAACAATATATATAATTTCTAAACCTGTATCTCAGTTCTTTCTGGTTGAGAGAGCAGCAACAGACCTGGTAAAATCATCTCCCTAAATTCCCTTAAAACACTTATGAGGACCAGGCCATGAAGACTTCAATAAAAACATCCTTCATCCTTCCACAGGTAGGTAGATTTTAATTTTTCAGTAAAGATCACATGGTTGAGAAACCATCAATGCCTAGTACAAATTATGCTCTCTGAAACTGAACTTTGGAAAAAAAAAAGTTTTTTCTTTTTCTTGATACAAGGGATTGAAGTGAGGGATGTTCAACCCTTGAGCCACATCCCCAGCCGCCCCCTCCAGCAGCCTTTTTTTTTTTGAGACAGGGTTTCAGTAAGTTGCTTAGGACCTCGATAAGTTGCTGAGGCTGCCCTTGAATTGTGATCCTCCTGCCTCAGCCTCCCCATTTCCAGACATTTGCCACTGTGCCCAGCTCCAAAAAACTTTGTTTATTTATTTATTTTTAGTACTGGGTTTGAACTTAGGGGCACTCAGCCACCGAGCACATCCCCAGCCCTATTTTGTATTTTATTTAGAGACAGGGTCTCACCAAGTTACTTATCATCTCACTGTTGCTGAGGCTGGTTTTGAATGTGCAATTCTCCTATCTTAGCCTCCTGAGCCACTGGGATGACAGGTGTGAGCCACCTTGCCCAGTGAGAAACTTTCTTAGAACAAATCCACAGGGATGTCCATAGCTGTGGATCAGCTGGTATAGGGGCCAGTTGCAAACATCTGCAGTGGGTACAGGGTATGAACATAAACAAGGTGGAATCAGACCAGTTGCTTTCGTTCTTTGGAGAGTCAAAGACCAACCAAGGGGACACTCCAAAACTGTGGGGCCTCTTCTGAGGCTAGGACAGTTACCATATCCTTAAACCCAATTATTACTTCTTCTCTATTCATTCTGAGTCTACAAATCCTAAAAACCACAAGAAGTACCAAGTTCCAACCCATGCAAGAAAAGCTTCAATAGAACAACTCTCTGGGCATACCTATAATCCCAGTGACTCAGGAGGGTCACAAATTGAAAGCCAGCCTGAGTGATTTAAAAATAAAAAAATAAAAAATAAAAAAATATGTCTCAAAAATAAAAAAAAACTGCTATGATATAGCTCAGTGGTAAAGTACCCCTGAGTTCAGTCCCTGCTACAGCCAAAAAAGAGAGAGAGAAAAAAAAAATTTAAAGAATCAGGTTTCTAGCTGGGTACAATGGTGCACACTGTAATCCCAACAACTACATGAAGCAGGAGGATCACAAATTCAAGGCGAGCATGGACAACTTCGTGATGAGTCTGGGGATATGGAGCAATCCTGGGTACAACCCACAGTACCAGGAAAAAAAATTAAAAAGGATCAGATTTCTGCCTCTTTGAATTCTTGAGGAATGGGACTGCACCATGAATCTAGATAGGAAGATTTTGGAAGTGAGAATCTGACTAAAGAAAGACCAGCAGAGATGGCTAGAGCAGAGAGATTTGTTTTCAACTGCACAGCTGGGGGCTCACAACGGAAGGTGTTTTCACACACCAGTGAGCCCTTAGTAGAAAGCCAATCATTTTCTTTTCATTGTATTTAAATTGAAGTGTGGCATGGAAAAACATACAAAACACATCTGGTGGGGCTGGGGATGTGGCTCAAGCGATAGCGTGCAGCCCGGGTTCGATCCTCAGCACCACATACCAACAAAGATGTTGTGTCCGCCGAGAACTAAAAAATAAATGTTGGAAATTCTCTCTCTCTCTCCTCTCTCCTCTCACTCTCTCTTTAAAAAAAAAAAAACACATCTGGAGCTTCATGGATCATAAGTATTAACATTAGGGGACTAGTTAGATAAGTTCTGATAGATTTAAGTCTATACAACAGAATATCACACAGTTGCAAAAATGAGTGGAGAATTATTCTTGAAGCAATTTGAAAATGTTTCTAGATACAACGAGTAGAGGAAAAGGCATCTTGCAGAAATGCACCACATACTCTCCTGTGTGTGTATGAGAGAGAAAAGAGTAAGTGTCTATTATCCATTAAAGTAAATAGAAAGGCTCTGGAATGATGCTGTGCTGGGTATCCTTGATTTTTTTTCTCTCCAGCTTTAATCTTCAACTTTCCGTGCCCCCTCATCCCCTGTAAGCTAAATGTTATGTTTTAGAGATGCCCTGTCCCAGTGGGCTGCCATTGGCAGACAGGAGGAAAAGCAGGAGATGGGGGTAGAAAAGAATGTAGTAAGACTTATTTTCAAGTCTTTTTTTGTTTGTTTGTTTTTGGCACTGTGGATTGAACCCAGGGGTGATGTATCACTGAGCCACATCACCAGCCCTTTTTATCTTTTGAGACAGGATGTCCTAAGTTACTGAGTGTCTCACTAAGTTGCTGAAGCTGACCTTGAACTTGGGATCCTTGTGCCTCAGCCTCCTGAGTCACTGGAATTCCAGGCAGGTACCAGCTCTTTTCCAGTCTTTCTCCTTGACTTAACTCAGCTTTACACTAATTTTAAAACTCTTTCTAGTTCCAATAATTGCTTCTTCAGCTTGCCCTATAAATAATATACAACTATAAACAATACAACCTAAACAACAATACAACTCCTACCTGATCCTGCTTTTGCCAGCCCTGGATGCTTAATCACGCACAAAACTTTGTAGACTGTCCCTCTATTAAACTCTCCTCAGCTCCTCCACTTGTGTTTGCCATCTATTTCCTGCTGAGTCCTCCACTGACATCCATATTGAGCTGATGGATTTCAGGGATCAAAAGGAGATTTTTCATTGTATACTGCTATATGTCTTTTGGTTTCTGAATCATTTAAATCTATGTAATGTTTTTTTAAAACATTTATAGGAAGTTGCAAGACAAAAGTAGAGAGAAGACCCTGTAGCCTTCAACAAGTCTTTCCTAACAATTATATTTTAAGAGACTACCTAGGAAACAGTGTCAAAATAAGGAAACTGACACTGGTACTGTGTGTGTGTGTGTGTGTGTTTCTACGCCATTTTCATTTTATAGTAGGTGTAGATCCAGTGCAATCAGAATACAAAACTATTCCATCCCCACAAAGACCTCCTTTGTGTGGCTCTTTGACAATCATACCTACCTTCTTTAATTCCTAATCCCTTGCAATGTGTTTTGTACCCCTATGATTTGTCTTGACTATGTTCAATGGAATTATGTGATACTTTGTGTTTTGAGATTGACTTTTCTCCCCTTAATACAATGCTCTTGAGACTCACCTAACTTGCTGCATGTGACAACTTTTTATTACTGTGTAGTTAGTACTACATGATATCAATGTACCCATTTATTTACCCTAACCAGAAGAATATGGGTTGTTTGCAGTTTGGGCTCTTGTAGATAAACATTCTATGAACATTAATGCATGTTTTTATGGGTGGACATGAATTTTCATTTCTCTGGGATAAATGCCTTGGAGTCTGCCTCTACGTCATAAGCTAAGTGTGTTTAGTTCTTTAAGAAACTGCCTAAGCATTTTCCCTGAGTAGCTGTATCATTTTATATTCCCACTGGCAATGATGTATCCAAGATCCAGTTTCTCCTCTTCTTGTCAGCATTTGGTATTATCCCTATTTTTACTTTAGCTGTTATAATAATAGATGTATGAGAACATCTCATCATGATTTTCATTTGCCTTTCCATAATGGCTAATGTCGTTTATTTTAATTAATTAATTAATTTGTAGTATGGGGGATAGAACCCAGGGCCTCACATATGTCACACAAAAGCTCCACCACTGAGTCACATCCCCAGCCCCTCATTAAATATTTGTTATGTGTTTATTTGCCATCCAAATATCTTCTTCAGTAAAAGGTCTCTTCCTGTCCTTTGCCCATTTTCTAACTGCATTCTTTGAACACACATTTGGGTGTTGCGGGGTACTCAGGATGGAAACCAGAGCTTCCCTCATGCTAGGCAGGTGCTCTGTCACTGATTCACATCCTGCCTGAACATATACTTCTTAAAAGTTTATGGATTGACTTTGGAAATGTAAGTTTATTTTGTAAGCACAAGGGGAATATAACAAGGTTATTTAAAGATAGCGTGGGTGTATAAATGTAGACACAGGAGACAGAATGAGACTAAGACAAATAATGGCAATGTAGTGTCAAGATGTGAACACAAGAGAGAGAAAGATGGAAGGAGAAGAGGGGGTAAGGTGAAGAAGAAAAAGAAAGGGAGAGGGAAGAGAGAAAATAGTGCAGGAGCAGGGAGGAGACAGGGGTGGACAGAATAGGAATAAAGATGAAGGGAGAAGGGGCCATGCAGTGACTCCGAGGAGGAAGATGAACTATGTCAAGGTTGAGAGCACCCCAGAAAACAAGGCCTTTGCCAGGGCTAGAAAATATATCTAAGATGAATGGCAGGAGAGACTTTAGCTGTCCATAAAGAAGTTTTTGGTGGCTGGGGATATAGCTCAGTGGTAGAGTGCTTTCCTCACATGCCCAAGGCCCTGGGTTCATTCCCTGGTACCCCCCCGCAACACACCCCCAGAAAAAAAGAGGAAAGTTTTCGGCATTTTTAAATTGAATTGTAAACTGTAAAATGATGAAGATATTGACTCCCTTTAAACTAAATCTGAGGTGATTGATAGAGGTGAAGTCAAAAGGGCACAAGAGTCAAGGGATTTTTAAATCCAGTTCTACAGAACCAGAGACCTCTGACCAGCTTGTTCATCTGTGACTGGGAAACTGAGTCATTTCCCATCTCTCAGGAGTCCCATGCCAGGTGAGACCCTTACTAGGAAACGCTTTACATCCATTATAGTTTGGATATGAGGTGTCCCCCAAAAGCTCATGTGTAAGACAACGCAAGAAGGTTCAGAGGAAAAATGATTGGGTTGTGAGACTCTTAAACCAATCAGTGAATTAATCCCCTAATAGGGATTAACTGAGTAGCAATCGAAATGGTAGAGTGTGGCTGGAAGAGGTGGGAACTGGGCATGGCTTTGGGTATGTATTTGTATCTGGCAAGTGCAGACCTCTCTCTCTGCTTGCTGATCTCTCTGCCACACTGTTCTTCCATGATGTTCGGCCTCACCTCCAGCCCCCAGGAATGGAGCCAGCCTTCTATGGCTTAAGACCTTTGAAACTGTGAGCCTCTACGTAAACTTTTCCTCCTCTACAGGTGTTCTGGTCAGAACTTTTAGTCACAGTGGGAAAAACACTGACAAAAACATCTGTAAGGTGTTCCACAAGAAAAGTTGTGACTGATGATGCTATTTTCACTTTGTGCTCCTTCCTCACATTAGAGTTAAGTTATATCCTCTGTAAATGATACTGTAACACCACCACAGGACTGCAGAGCCTGAGGCCAAGGAAGGAGACACAGAGGCGGAGTTTGTGACCTAAGAGCCTGCACCCAGGAGCTCAGTGACCTAAGAGCCTGCACCCAGGAGCTCAGTGACCTAAGAGCCTGCACCCAGGAGCTCAGTGACCTAAGAGCCTGCACCCAGGAGCTCAGTGTTTGCCAAGAGCCAATTCTCAGCCTCTCTCCTCCTGCCAAGGCCACACTAGGAAGAGGGAGAGCATCCAGCACATGGAAAGGCAGTTCCTGGGGCAGTCTTTCTGCCTTCCGATTTTCCAGATTCCACCCTCTCCAATCCAATCAGACACAACTCAAAGCCATTTTTTCTTCCCCAAACCACAATTCAATCAGACACAACTTAAAGCTACTTTTCCTTCCCAACGCCATTACCCTCATCAAAATTCTTATTGCTTCACACTAGAACTTTTGCATCGGCCTCTAGCTCAGCAGCCCAGCAGCCCAGCAGCCCAACAGCTCAGCACTTCCCCTAGACCAGCTTTTCTTGATTTTGCTATCTCAGCCAAGAGATGGCAAAATGTAATTGACTGGTTTAACTATTTTCGTTTCTAAGCTTTGAAGTCAGCCTTGAATCCTCTGATTCCTAACCATGGACATATTGTGGGTTTTGTGGGCCCTAGGCATCTTTGCTTTTGTGGGTCCTTTCCTCCACTAAAACACACACGCGTGCACACACACACACACACACACACACACGCATACACAAATATATTTAACAAATGTATAGGTATAAGGCTGAATATAATTGAGACTGGATTTAGTTTATATTATTTAGTCATTATTATCATACTCAATCTTTTTCATTTTGAGATAAAATTAGAATTTTATTTATATTGGGGATAGAACCTAAGGGCATTCTACGCTGAGCTTTACATCTCCAGCCAACCATTTTTATTTATTTATTTATCTATCTATATATCTATTTATTTATTTATTTTGGTGCTGGGGAATTGAACCCAGGGCCTTGTGCTTGCGAGACAAGTACTCTACCAACTGAGCTATACCCCCCAACCCTGCCCTTTTTATTTTTTATTTTGAGGTTGGGTCTCACAATGTTACTGAGGCTAACCTTGAACTTGCAGTTTTCCTGCCTTCACCTCCAGACTTGCTGGAATTACAGGGGTGTGCCACTTCCCTCTGGGAAAATTAGAACATTTTTATGAGATCCTGCAAGAATCCTGGGCTCTAGGCACCATGCCCAATGTGCATTAATAGGAAGTCAGGCCTGCTCCTATCCCAATCCCATTATTCACTAAGATCCACAGCCTGTGAATCATGACTTTCAAATCTGCTGCTTGCCATTGTAAGTCTTTTTGACCCTGCTTTCCCTAAAGAATGCTTTTACTCTAACTGGCCTGCTTATCATTCCTACCACCATTATTAGAGTTGCTTCTCTGAATTTTGAACCTCATTCCCCAAAATATTTACTGTTATTTATATTTGTCATATGTCAAAATCCAATTTTTGTAGAGAGAACCCATGTGCATAGTAGAGACAGAAGACCATCAAGTTGATTTAGATAAGGTTAAATTCCAGCTTTCCCTGAACTAGTTACCTTTCTTCTCTGAGCTAAAGTCTCCTTATTTCTAAAATTGGGATAACAGTCTCTTAGAATTGTCATGAGGATTAAATGAGATAAAGTAAAAAACAAAAGAACCTGATGCAGTACCTTGTATATAAACATTGTTTCTTACTTTCCCTTCTGACTTTCTCTTAATTATGAGAAGCTTTCAGTGATCTAGTTCCCTGTTACAACTCCTGCATCATAGGTTAATCCAGACTAGGCAGTTATTTTCTTTACTTATATATTAAATAAAGAACTTTATTAGGATATTTAAGTGACATGCTATATAAATTGTGCTTATTTAAAATGTACTATTTGATGAGCTTTATATATGTTTAAATCCATGAAACTGTCACCATGATAAAGATCCAGAAACACCCGGAGATTGTGGCCAATGCCTAGAATCCCAGCCATTCAGGAGACTGAGGCAGGAGAAGTTCAAGGCCATCCTAGGCAACTTAGTGAGAACCTGTTTCAAAATGAAAAATAAAAAGGGCTAGGGATGTGGCTCAGTGGTTCCTGGATTCAATCTCCAGTACCAGAGGAAAACCAAAAAACACTGGATAAAACTACAACAGGAGCACAACCCTGCTCTGTGTATTCTATCCAATTCCAATAGAACATCACAGTGATTGGAATACAATGGCACAGGGTAACACTTCAAAAATGACTAGCTCAGGTAAAACTGAAAGCATTTAATACAGTGACAGCTAAATAAAGATTTCTGCCCTCCTTGAATTATTTCATAAGTAGGCATCAGCAATCCAGCCAGTGTTGCAGGTAAACTCCCTGAAATCAGATGCACCCTGCCTGTGACTTTAAAGTGATAGCTGAATAATGGATGCTAATTTCCTTTTCCACTGGATTTTTGTGCATTCTGCTAAGCGACTCTTGTTTTCATTTTCCTAACACATTTTTCTTCCCTGAATGCCCTTCAAATATGCCTTGTTTTAATGGTAAATAGCTTAATACAATTTGCAGGAATTTGTTTCTCTCTGCTACAGAATGATTCTTCTTACCTCACCTTGATTTGTTAGGATGCATTTGGCCTCCTCTTACTTACAGGAGAGGGGGTAAGGACTTTCTCTGCAAATAATAAAGAGCAGATGGTTTCATTTCTTAGATTTATTATAAAATTTGAGGAGAAAGGAAGAGATACCAGAGAGTTTCTGGAAGAGATTCACACACTTGGTGGGATGTGGACTCTGGACACAGGCAAATATTCAAAACAAACCAAAGTTTTAAATAGAGACCATGGGGCCTGGCAGTATAGCTCAGTGGTAGAGCAATTGCCTAGCATGCATGAAGCCCTGGGATTGAATCCTAGAACTACAGAAAAAAAAAAATGGGCCCACTGTGCTGACACCCACAAGCTTTCTTTTTCAAGAAGCAATTTACCTGCAACCCTGACTGGCCTAAGGGGAGAGGACATGTTACATTCTTCAGCAAACTACCTATTAACTGCAGGAGAAATGCAGGCCCAAGATAATGTAAATGGGAGGAACCCAGAAGATTTTTGTAACCAGATCCTGAAACTCTAGAAGATAAGGATACTTCCTCCTAATCATGAAAATCTATAAGAATTTTACTGTTAAAAATCCAGTTAGAGGGCTGGGGATATAGCTCAGTTGGTAGAGTGCTTGCCTAGCATGCACAAGACCCTGGGTTCAATCCCTAGCACCACAAAAAGAAAGGAATTTTCTTTAAAAAAAAAATCCAATTAGAGGACTGGGGTTGTGGCTCAGTGGCAGAATGCTTGCCTTGTATATGTAAGGCACTGGGTTCGATCCTCAGCACCACATAAAATAAATAATTAAACAAAATAAAGATATTTAAAAAAAATCCAATTAGAACCAGTCAGCAGGGACCAAGGTGACCTTGAGTTGCTATGACAGTGGGGACTTGTCACTCTGCTGTCAGTCAAGAGATATGTCTGGGTGGGACTCTCTGGAAACTTCTCTGGGATCTGTTGAGAGCCATAGCCAAAAGGGCCCCAGCAAACTTCCAGCTGCCAGCACCACTGTGAGCCAATCATCAGCTGGTAGCTGGAAGTTTGCTGGGGCAGGGATCCCCAATAAAACTGGAGTGCAGGGAAGGCACCCCATCCCTCTCCGCCTTGAGAGTGTCCCCTTCCCCTTTTCCTATCCCTTCAATAAACTCATTCCTGTTCCCTCAGTGACATGTCTGAAATCTCTCTGACTTGATAGCAAGAATTGGGATTTGAAGAGGGGTCTTCACAGCTTTTTTTTTTTTTTAATATTTATTTTTCAGTTTTCGGCGGACACAACATCTTAGTTGGTATGTGGTGCTGAGGATCAAACCTGGGCCGCACGCATGCCAGGCGAGCGCGCTACCGCTTGAGCCGCATCCCCAGCCCGTCTTAGCTTCTTGAAAGGCCCTGACTCCGTAACAATACCACTGGGTACATCCAGTTTTTTGTTTATCATTATATTGTGAGATTCAGCAGCATCATTGTGTACAAAACCAGGTTTTTTTTAAAAAATATTTTTTAGTTGTTGATGAAGCTTTATTTTTTATTTATTCATTTACATGTGGTGCTGAGAATCAAACCCAGTACCTCTCGCATGCTAGGCAAGCACTCTACCACTGAGCTACAACCCAGCCCCCAAACCAGTTTCTTTTTATTGCTGAGTAGTAGTCTATTTCATTTTATATCATTTCAATTTCTTTGAACAAATTTAACAAAATGCAAGTGAATATTTAACAAATTTCATTCAGATATAAATCACTGAATATCCTCTTACCAAAACACAGTCTCCTCCTGTGCATCTCCAAAGGCAGTTTTGAAAATGTCTGTTCTTCTCTATTATAGCAACACCTAGTGGCTTAAGCAAGATCCGAGACTAGAGGTGTACATTTACAACTTGAAGCACACTGACTTGTTTTTGAAGACCTCAGAGAACTCTAGACATATGTTAGAACCAACACTGTCTAGACATCACCTAAAACCATTTAAATCAGAGTCTTTGGAGAGTGGGTCCAAGGTTGGTAGGTTATAAAATCTACCCACATGATTTTAATGTGCAGCAAAGGCTAAGTACTGCTAATCTGGACCAGAGGTTGGTTTGTCCAACATCAGATTGACCTGGAGGGCTTCTTCAAAGGCAGATGGCTGGGCTCCAACCTGGAGTGTGTTTCAGCAGGCCTGGGGCAGAACTCAAGAATTTGCAAGTCTAACAAGTTCTCATGATAGTAATGCAGCTCCTCTGGGAAGCACATCATGAGAACCACTGATCTAGACCCACTCTGTTATTTTATGTAAGAAAAGACTGCAGGCAGACAGCTGAAGTAGTTTGCTGGAGTCTCCGAGTAAGTTAGTGACAAAGTTATAATTAGAACAGAGGCCTCACAATCACTTTCTTCTCATCTGATAGTTTCAAAACTGCATATTGCTGAGTGTAATGTCATCTGAAGCTGTTTTAACTGAGCACTTTCCCTCAACAAAAATAGACAAAACAAGGAAATGTTCAAAGGGCTGGGTGAGGTAACTCTTTTTCATAAATCTACTTGCAAAAACATAAGCACCTGGAGGATATGGAAGCCGATCATACACAAGGGACAGGAAACAGGGGCTGTTCCTTTGGGCAGACTGAATGCTAGTCCCTGCTCATGAATGGGTACATCTGCCCTAGCATCTCTCTTTCCTGTCCAAAGACTTGGCCACTGCAAACTATCTGGCCCAGATGGACACAAGGCACCTGGTCAGGAGACACCTTGCCAATAGTCTCTTTGAGATCTTTCTCATAACACAGGATTTATGCTGCCTTATTGTCTTTCACTATGGCTCCTAAACCTCTCACACTTGTCTCTTACGATAAGATTTCCCCCAAATTTGGCTGCCTTGTCCCTGAGAGCTGGGGCCCACCCACACTGGATATTTAGATAGCCTGTGCCTGTGGGTCTGTAGTACAGTGACTGTGGGCTAGGTGTGAGCTCATCCTCACAGCTGTGCAGTATGACATAATGCAGGGACAGCATGGACCTTGTCTGGCTGAGCCATTGTGGCCTTCCCCAGTTGATTTCTAAAGTGGATCAACTTGTATCACTGGCAGGAGAGCCTTCTCTACAGGGCTGGAAATTCTGTATTTTAAATTCACATCACAGGTGACTTTAATGTAGATCTGTTACCCTTGGGATGTCCAGTCCTGAACAAAGAATTGAACGAGACACAGAAGAGAAACAGAATACAGATTTATTGAAGGTGAAGATAGCGCTCTGTTAGGTAAAATGGAATGGGCCCAGTGAGAGAGAGGCTCCAGGCTCCCAAATCTGGAAACTCTGAAAGGTCTGATTGAAGATCTTATCCCATTTTCTCCTGTTGGTTACCTTATGATTCCTGATTGGAATATTTTCCAAAGCCCGTTCGTTGGTTACTTTAGAAAACCTAATTAGAATACTGCCACTTTACTTCCATTGGCATTCAAAAACTTGAATCTGTGGCAGGAGTCATGGTGATGTCCTCAAGAGCAGGGATTGTCATGGTAATGGGATTTATTGTAAACAAGGACAGACCACATCTTGTCCTTTAGGGCCTTCTTTCTAATACCCTGTCTCTGCCATCTTGGTGTCCCTGAACTCTTACCTAACAGATGCAGGTCTGGGGACCACTGCCAATATCATGCTGGGCATTTACCTGGTAATCATGTGCCTATTAGTCGCAGGTTTCCTTGGTGGGGGGCGGGGGATGGGGTTCATGGTATTACAATTTCCATAATGTCTACTTCGGAGAAATATAGAAAATATTTTCAACTCAGGATTTAAGCAGGAACTGATTCATTCTATCAAATGGGACTAGAGAGAAATGAAACTGTCAGCCGGAATGCAGGTGCAGAGCATTCACATATGTTTTTAAAGTTTTCTGTAGAAAATAACATCAGTTTGCAGATGCAAACTCATTCTTTAATAAGGAAATAAGCAGAGTTAGGGATTGAGCCAAAGTTGGCCAGTCCAGTGGTAAACAGTGCCAACCAGGGAAAAAACCAAAAATGAAAAACTAAAAGAGGATCTAAATGGACCAAAATAGGCCTTGCAACTAAAATGGTTAGTTATAGCACCATTTTTTTAAAAAAACATTTATTTCTTGGTGTAGTTGGACACAACGCCTTTATTTTTATGTGGTGCTGAGGTTCGAACCCGGTCCCGCCCATGCTAAACGACTGCTCTACCGCTGAGCCACAATCCCAGCCCACAGCACCATTTTTAAAGAATCAGAGTCTGATACTGGAATTTATTTTATCTGCTTTCTATACAGTTTCTATGATTGAAGTTAGGTTTAGTGATTGTTTCCTTCATGCAGTCCCTGGTTGACCACTCACTCCAGGCATGTTTACACACACACACACACACACACACACACACACAATTCTTGGTATCCCACTTTGTTGAAAAGATATGAGGCGCTGGGTTCAATCCTCATCACCACATTAAAAAAAAAAAAAGATAATGAAAGCTATTTTTTCACATTCTCAGAGAATGTCACTCTCCTTTCCTCCCCATAATCATATATCATGTTGGATAGCTCCACAATATATCTACCACAGAAGTAAACAACCAAATATTTTTATACACACACACACACACACACACACACACACACACATTTGGTATCAGGGATTAAGCCCAGGGGCCCTTTACCACTGAGCTACATAACTAGTCCTTATTCTACTTTGAGACAAGTTTCTGAGACTAGTCTTGAACTTGACATCCTTTTGTTTTAGCCTCCTGAATCACTGGGATTACAGGCATGCATCACCATGTCCAGCTAAAAGTAACAAAATTTCTTAACGTTCATACTAACCTATCCATCATGGCAATGTGTTAGATTACATGCGTTCTCTGTCTTTGACTAAAAATCTTTTCTTTCCCTCTTACTACTGGGGATGGAACCCAGAGCCTCACACATGCTAGGAGCCCTACCATTGAGTTACATATCCAGCCCCTAAAAATCTTCTTAAAGAATCAAAATTGCACATGTGTCAAGCATGGTGGTGCATGCCTATAAGCCCAGGGGCTCAGGAGGCCAAGTCAGCAGGATTGAAAGTTCAAGGCCAAACTCAACAATTTAGCAAGGCCCTAAGCAACTTAGCCAGATCCTGTCTCAAAATTAAAAAAAAAAAAATAAAAAGAGCTGGAGATGTGGCTCAGTGATTAAGTGCCCCTGGGTTCAATCCCTGTAACAAACAAAAAAACCCCCAAACAAACAAACAAACAAAAACACGCAAAAAATTGCATACGTTATGTTTGCTCTAAAATTTTTTGAAAACTATGCAGCATGGTCTTGAGGAGAGGGCAGGGGATAGTCTGTTAGGCTTCAAATTTCTATCCATAGGAATATGGCTCCATGTGAAAAACCTTTTTTTTTGGTATTAGGGATTGAACCTAGGGGTGCTTTACCACTGAACTATATCCTCAGCTCTTTTTATTTTTTATCTTGAGACAGGGTCTGGGTTGCTCACGGCCTTGCTAAATTGCTGAGACTGACCTCAATCTTGCAATCCTCCTTCCTCAGCCTTCTGAGTTTCTGGGATTACAGGCGTCAACTGTCATGCCTGGCTGTGAAGACATTTTTAATAGATATATAACAAGACACAGACTGGCAGAAAATATTTCCAGGTCATACCTGATGAAGGATTTGTGTCTAGAATATCTATAAACAATTATTACAACTTATTCTTAAATATGGGCAAAATGTCTGAATGTACATTTCCCTGAAGATACATCATTGGATAGTAGACACATGGAAATATGCCAAATCAACACTATGAGAAATAGAATTATACAAGTTAAGGCTGGGTTGGTGGCACATACCTGTAATCTCAGTGGCTCCGGGAAGCAGAGGCAGGAGGATCTTGAGTTCAAATCCAGCCTCAGCAATTTAGCAAGGCGCTAAGCAACTCAGTGAGACTCTGTCTCTAATAAAATACAAAATAGGGCTGGGTATGTGGCTCAGTGGTCAAATGCCCATTAAATCCCCGTTACCCACCTCCCCCAAAAAAGAAATATACAAAACCACAAAGAGACTTCACATACTCACGGGAATAGCAATAATTAAAATGGAGTGGCAGTTCTAAGCGTTAATAAGGTTCTACTTCTTTGTGTGGAACCACTACAGAGCTGGTAGGATTATATAAAGGTGCAGCATCAATTTATCATATAATCTACTATCTTATTCTCTGGGAGATATATTAGGAAAAAAGAAAACACATCCACATGGAAATTTCACATGCAAATGTTCATTGCAGTATTTTCATGATAGCTCAATGTAGAAAAAAGCCCATTTCGAGAAGGTAAACAAAATTAATGTCCATTCAATGTAATACTATTCAAAACAAAATATAAAAAGGAATGATGAATTTTGGTACATATTATAAAATAGATGTGCCTCAAACATGTAAGTTAGGTGAAAGATGCAAAGACACATTTCATTTATATATGAAGTTTATTTATTTATTTGTTGTAGGTGGACATATACCTCTATTTTTAATGTGGTGCTGAGGATCGAACCCAGTGCCTCCCAAGTGCTAGGCAAGCTCTGCCACTAAGCCATGACTCCAGATCTCATTACAGTTTTTATATTGTAATGTACATGTTAAATTTTCTTCCATTTTCAGCACTTATCAAGTCCTTAATAGAGTTGGGTATTTTTTTTTCTAATTGGTGCAATAGAATTATACATAATAGTGGGATTCATTGTTACATCCATGTACTCACACGTGATATGATAGAAAAAATTTATCAACATAAAAAGGAGATTCATTGCTTGGGGCTGGGGATTAGGGATAGGGAATCACAACAAATGGTTGTGAGGAATACTTTGGGGGTGATGTTCTAAAACTTCATAATGGTGATAATTATACAATTCTGTAAATTAGCCAAATCACTAAATTATACACTTAAAATGAGTGAATTTTGTGCTATGTGAGTTATACCTTAATAAACATTTAAGACACATAGAAACATACATTGTAGAAAAAGTTTTTTATGGTGCTTTACAGAATTGACAGCACAACGAAGGCTGGTATTTTTTTTACCAGTGGCTTCAAACCTTTCCACAGGTTAGATTACTCAGTTAACCCAGAGTCCCTTCTTTTCTTTTTTTGGTACCGGACACTGAACTCAGGGACACTAAACCACTGAGCCACATCTCCAGCCCTTTTTTTATATTTTATTTAGAGATAGAGTCTCACTGAGTTGCTTAGTGTCTTGACATTTCTGAGGCTGGCTTTGAACTCGTGATCCTCCTGCCTCAGCCTTCTTAGTTGCTGGGATTACAGGCATGCACCACCATGCCCGGCCATCTCTGTAGTTTACAGCTGGGAAAAATATGACTTATTTTTTGGACTATAACTATGTCTCAAGTTTGGGCTAAACATACTTGATGAGAGGATTGTGAAAGATATCACTGACTGGAAACATACAGAAAGCTTGACTGGTCAGATGTTTGTCCAAACATATTCACAGAGTTGGGTGCGGTGGCACACACCTGCAATCCTGGTGGCTCAGGAGGCTGAGGCAGGAAGATCCTGAGTTCAAAGCCGGCCTCACCAAAAGCAAGGCACTAAGCAACTCAGTGAGACCCTGTCTCTAAATAAAATATAAAATAGGGCTGGGGATATGACTCAGTGGTCAAGTGCCCCTGAGTTCAATCTCTAGTACCCAAAAAAGAAAAAAATTTAAGAAGCTGTTTTATGGATTACTATTTGTCTCTATTCTGTCCCCCAGGTCACATTTCAGTGGTACCTGGCCTGGTCACGCCACATCTACCCAGCAGACCTCCTATGACCCTGCAGAGACGGTGTGCCCCTTGCATGGTTTCCTTCTGCTGGGATTTTTGTTTTCCTTAGGATATCCTCTCAAAATTTATGGACAGTAGTGTAGCATCATTAAGTATTTCCAGCACTCCCAGGGGAGGACTTCCCGCACATAAATCAGTCACTGAACAGGATCTGACATGTACACATTTGCTTCCAATTTATTTATAAGAAATGCTTGTTTCAGTAAGTCTTGTTTTTGTCACTGCCCATTGGCAGAGACTCACATTGCACCTGTCTTGTGTCAGCTGGAGACCACAAGTGCTGTCACGGCAACCAACACAGGGGAAACTCCCTTTTAAACAGTGTTCAGTTACACTTCCAACTAGTGTGCTCAGTATGCTTTTGGGTGAAGTAAATAAATGCACTATTCTTCCTGTGTTTCCAGACTTTCTGGGCACTCTCTACTGTATTAATTATACTTTTTTTCCCCCTCCACAGCAACAACTGGACCTATTACAATAGAGTACCAGAAAACATAATGAGTATACTGCTGCAAGGTAAATGAAACAGCCTAAAAAACATTTTTATCTTACATTTCCTGACTTGGCGGACATGTTGTAATATCCTCTGCTGAGGGACGTCAGTGTTGTCCTATAGTAGCACATCTTTTCTAACCTCAGCTGGTCCTGGCAATTTCCCCAGGGCCAATTCATTTCCTGTATTATTTAGGTCATTGTTCCCATGCTCCCATGATTTTTCTTAATAATGGTAAAAGAAATAAACAACTCCAACAGACTTAACATTCCACAAATAAGTAAATTAAATAAGTAAATTCCAAAAATTAAGTAAATAAAAGGTGAAATAGATAAAATCATACTCAATTATGCAAAATTTGTTACTTAAATATGCAAATTTATAAATTAAAGTTCAGTGTAAGGGACTATGATTTTCTAATTCACTTTCCATTTTTAGTTCACTGTGTAGTTTTAATTTTTTTTTTTTTTTTTGCACTGGGGATAAACCTAGGGGCACTTTACCACTGTACTTTTTATTCTTTATTTGGAGACTGGGTCTTGTTAAGATGTGGAGGTTAGTCTCAAACTAGCAATCATCCTGCCTCAGTCTACAGAGTTGCTGGGATTATAGGTGTATGCCACTGTCCCTGGCTCTAAATAGAAACTTTTTGGTTATTTGCTTTACTGAAGTTTCTGCCTGTACATACATAACTAATAATAGTTACAAATATGGCCTTTGTTTTGACAAAGAAATGAACAGTGACCGAAGGTGTAGCTGCGCAGTGGAGCACTCACCTAGCATGTGTAAGGCCCTAAGTTCAATCTGCAGTATTGCAATAAACAGATAGATAGATAGACGGATAAACAACCATTGTTCAGTGCAGTGGCACATGCCTGTAAGCCTACAATCCCAGCAACTCAGTGAGATCCTGTCTCAAAATAATAAAAAAGGGCTGTGGGTATAGCTCAGGGATAGAGTACCTTGGGTTCAATTCTCTGTACTGCCAATGAAACAAAAAAGGAAATGAAAAGTTGTAAAGTTGTTATAGTCAGAAATATTTTTTCTAAGCTTGATATTGTACTTGCATTTATGAACAGTGTTACTATATCTCTTAAATATCATAAATAGCCAATAATAAATTGGGCACAGTTTAATCCCCAGTACCCCCTCCCCCCCAAAAAAGCTAATAATAAGCCTGACATTTCCTGTATAACATTTCATTGGAGGGATCTGCTTCATCTTTCAGTGCAACAGGAATTATTTATCAAGGTTTCTTTCTTCTATCCAAGAATTTAGTTTACCTGCTTCCCATGTCCATAAAACCTCCTAGAATAACTTGAAATGAAATGTCTAAGCCAAAATTAACAAAGCAATGTTTCCTATGTGAAATACAAATAAAAAATAAAAAGGACTGGAGATGTAGCTCAGTGGTAGAGCACCACTGGGTTCAATCCCTTATTGCAGGGAAAAAAAATGTCGTATTTGGGGAGGTATAATTTTTCCCATATGTATAATGGTAATGGCTAACAGAATTGTGAGACTCACTATTAGAGAACTCAGTAAGCACTCCCAACATAACTCCCAACATAAATTTCCAATAAAATTTGTGAAAAACAGTCCTACAACATTCAATATTTCTGAAAAATATAAACAAAATGAGTGATAGAAATTTTGTCATAATTATAGGATATATATACATAGTCTTTATTAAAAATATAGCTTTTGAGCCAGATGTAGTTGTGCATGTTTGTAATCCAAGCTACTTGGGAGGCTGAGTCAAGAGGATCACAAGTTCAAGGCCAGCCTCAGTAACTTTGCAAGGCCCTGAGCAACTTAGTAATGTTTTGCTAAATTGCTGAGGGTGGCCTTGAATTTGTGATCTTCCTGCCTCAGACTCTCAAACTTCTGGGATTATAGGTGTGTTGAATTTTACTGCAGTCTAAACTCCCAGAAGCAGCCGAATGATTCAGAAAACGTAAATCTTAATGAGAAACTCTTTGCTGTCTATTTTATCCCAACAGGCTTTTCCAGGACTTTCCCTATTTGCAGGATTTCCTGGGGAAGGAATATATATGTGTGTGTGTGTGTGTGTGTGTGTGTGTGTGTGTGTGTGTGTGTGTGTGTATGTGTATATATATATATATTCCCCTTATGTTTGAGCCTGGCAACATTAAAATGCATAGAATAGACTAACAATATCCTCAAATACTTTAATCATGTGTCATATGTAACCCCCACATGATGTTAAAATTTTTCCTGCATAAAGTATTTAATTAGCCTACATATAATATAAACTGGATTCAACATGTTCAATATATAAATATTTTTAAATTTGGCAAATTGGGAATATATTCATCCATATTTCTGAATCTGCAACAATAATTTATATGTGAAATAAGAATGCTTACAATTTGCAGAATATCTACCATGTATCAATATTGCTTTTAACCCTTAAACATTACAAAGTTGCTATTATAACATTTCACAGAAATAAAATGAAATAAAACTCATAGATAACAAAAGGCAAACCTAAAGCTATTTGACCAAAGGACCTATTTGAACCTAGATTTTTCTAGTTCAAAAGGTATCTCAGAGGGCTGGGGTTGTGGCTCAGTGGTAGAGCACTTGCCAGCATGTGTGAGGCCCTGGGTTCGATCCTTAGCACCACATAAAAATAAATAATAAAGGTATTGTGTCCAATTACAACTAAAAAATAAACATTTAAAAGGCGGGAGGGTTTCTTTTACCCACCACATCTTGCCACCTCTCTGTATTTGCTGCTTTTTACACAGAGGGAATTGTTCCTCCCATCAAACTTGTATAGTGGGTTGAATTTGAAATTAAGAAGAAAGCTCAGCAGATTAATGATTTAAACTCAGACAGCTAATACATTACAGAACTGATTTGAATACCCTTCTCTAATTCCAGTTTTATTTTTACTGATCTTTGATGAGGATTCTTCTGTGTCACTTGTTTCTAACTTGACTTGGATGGTCTTTTTCATTTAAAAATTCTATATAATATTTTTTCTTTGGCTACTGTCAAATTCCCTATGATTCAGAAAACGTGTCTTATGAGAAACTCTTTGCTAGTCTATTTTATCCCAACAGATAGGACTCAATTGCCTTCAAATTTTACAAAAACCAAAATAAAATTTAACCTATCAAAATCAGGTCTTTATCTTACATGACACATCTCCCAAGATCACATTAGATTCATGGCCAATATCACACCCTTCCACTTGCACTGCCATTGCCCCACCCACTTTCTTTCTTTCTTTTTTTTGTGGAAATTTAACTTTATTTCCTTAGAAAACTGCTCTGTGCTTTTTGAATTAATTTTTTTAATTTATATGACAGCAGAATGCATTACAATTCATATTACATATATAGAACACAATTTTTCATATTTCTGGTTGTACACAAAGTATATTCACAACAATTCGTGTCTTTTTTTTTTGAGAGAGATAGAGAGAGAGAGAGAGAGAGAGAGAATTTTAATATTTATTTTTTTTTTTAGTTTTCGGCGAACACAACATCTTTGTTGGTATGTGGTGCTGAGGATCGAATCTGCGCCACACACATGCCAGGTGAGCGCGCTACCGCTTGAGCCACATCCCCAGTCCAGTTCGTGTCTTTATACACGTACTTTGGATAATGATGGCCATCACGTTCCCCGACCCACTTTCTTTTCACTTCTTTTGTACACGCTTATTCAGATAGCAGTGGCCTGCCTGGTACCTTGCCCAAAATTCTTGTGTGACTTTTTTTTTTTTTTAAATGTTTTATTCTTCTTTTTTGAGAATTTAATCAGTAAACATGTTTGATTTTCTCTTGCATCCTTGGGATTTTAAAAAACTTTTGCCATGACAATGTCACAAGTGTGCTGAATATTTTGATTTTTTAAAATATTTTTTAGTTTTACGTGGACACAATATCTTTATTTTATTTTGTTTATGTGGTGCCGAGAATCGAACCCAGTGCCTCACACATGCTAGGCAAGCGTGCTACCACTTGAGCCACATCCCCAGTCCCTCTTGTATGACTCTTGATATCCTTATATGGAATTTCAGCATCAAAATCATTTCTCCCTCCTTCTCTCCACTCTCATCACCAATTAAACCTTTCATTGTTAAAGGAATCTCTCTATTGCTTAATTAAGAGAAAGTTCATCAGAGCCCTTACAGACCCTTGTGTCTTGGCAAGGGCCCTGGCTGAGTCACAACATGGAAGTGAAATGAGAAGGAACTGGCTGTGTTTAGAAGCGACCAATAGTGAGTGATCTAGATTTCCAACAATCAGTTCCTTGCCACAAGTCACTCTGGTGAGAACTATATCAACTTCTTGCAAGAGCTGACTCAATTACCTTGCACTGGGTCCTACCTTTTAAAGATTCTGCCACTTTAACAACACTACAATGTGGACCAAGTTTCCAGCACATAAACCTTTGGGTGATACACTCAAGGCACATCCAAGCCATAGTAATTCTCAAGTTAACTAGGACTAAGATGTCAAAGAAAAGAGAAAATAGGCAAAGATGAAATATTTCAATTATAAAGCTATTAAAAAAACAAAACCAAAAACAGACAGACTACTGGGCACAGTGGTTCAGCCCTGTAATCCCAGTGACTAAGGAGGCTGAAGCAGGAGGATCACAAGTTCAAGGCCATCCTTGGCAACACAGCAAGACCCTAAGCAACTTAGTGGAACCATGTTTCAAATTTAAAAAAGTAAAAAGGTCCAGGGACATGGCTCAGTGGTAAAGTGTCCCTGGGTTCAATCCCCAGTAGCCCCACCCCCACCCCACCCCCCGTACACTTTAGAACTATACAATTCAGTGTCTGATATTAAGAACTTATCAAATAGGTTTGAAAGAAAATTGTACACATTAATTCTATTTCTCTAGAAGATAAGATTCTTGAACGCAAAAATGGCAAATAGAAAATATACCAGCTACAGCCCAGAGAAGAAAAAATGAATGCACAAAAGAAAGCAGGGAAGACAGACACTGGAGACAAGCAAAAAGGTCTACCAGTATGTGTAACTGAAGTCTCAGAAGGGGAAAGAATAGAAACAACAGACTTTGGAGAAACAATAATTGACAATTTTTAAGTCTTCTATATATATATATTTAATTATAGTGGACACAATACCTTTATTTTATTTATCTGTACATGGTGCTGAGGATCGAACCCAGTGCCTCACATATTTGAGGCAAGTGCTCTGCTATTGAGCCACATTAAAGACACCAACAGATTTCAGAAACTAAGAAAACTAGGATAAGGCTGTGGCTTAGGGGTAACGCACTTGCCTGGAAAGTGTGAGGCACTAGGTTCGATCCTCAGCACCACATATAAGTAAATAAAAAGATAAAGGTCCATTGACAACTAAAAAAAAATTAAAAGAAAAACCTAAGAAAACCTTACATAGGACAAATACTTACGAATCATTCAAATGGCTGAAAACCAAATACAAAAGGGAAAACAAATCTTTTAAAAGCAGGCTTCTATGGTGTGACCTTCCATCACTTCTCTGACTTAATCTCTTGGGACTAACTTAATCACTCCCTTCCTTGAACACATCAACCACAGTCTTCCTTTAGAGCTCTTGCAGCCATCGATTCCTCTGCCTGGAACATTCTTCCCATCTTTTGAAGATTTTGTACAAATGATGTTTTTTCACTGAGGCCTAAATTTAAAAGCACATCCCATCCCCCACCCACTCGTGCACCTCAACCCTGGTCCATCACACCCTCAGGCTCCCAATCACCCTCTATGACTCACTTTTCCCATAGCCCTTTTCACCTACTAACACATAACCTGCTTACTTTATTTAATGTCTATTTCCATCCAAATGTTATCTCTGCAAGGACAGAGATCTTTGTTTTGTTCACTGTTGTATCCCTACTATCTTCAACGGTGCCATGCACACACTTCAATGATTATCTATTAATGTTAGGTATTATTGTATTATTACAGAAATTTTAGTCACCAAATAACCTATCATGCCATGCAGTCTAATATGCTCTAGCTTTAGAAAAGTCTTTGGCATTTAGGCTGGCCTATCTGGTGTCTGGAGTGAAATCTTTGGCTAGGGTCTCTGATGGCATCTGGTCTCTGAGGGTCCTGGAGTTGAGTAAAGAGTAGCGACACACATTGGGGAATGGCAGAGTGCTCTTATGGGAATGCAGTGTGTCCAGCAAATTCTAGATAGACAGAGCTGTGCAGAGCTGGGCAACAGGACTCGGGCTCCAGCAATGTCTCCTTCTCTTTGGTATCAGTATAAGTTAAGCAGGGTACATTTTAGCTTAAAGTCACTTTTGTCTCAACCAATAGATAGATCCCTCCTTCTGACCCAAATTGTGGGGAACATTTGTCTTAATTTTCACCCAGGACTGCTCTTCTATCAGTAAGTTCTTCAAAATCTACAGGTGTGTATCTCCAAAATAAAAATTGGCCCGGCTTCTGTAGAAGTAGGTAGTGCTCTTGAGTGAAAAATTTAAATAATAATTATGAAGTCTTAAAATACATGCTAACCCAGACCTTTCTCAAAAAAAAAAAAAAAAAAAAAAAAAAAGAAAAGTCTTTGGTATGTGACAAAGGAGTTGTACAATGCAGTAGTTGAAAAGCAGACTCTGTAGCTCAGGAGACTGAGGCAGGAGGACTGTGAGTTCAAAGACAGCCTCAGCAGAGCGAGGCACTAAACAACTCAGTCCAGTGAACATGGACTGAATCCTGGTTCTATCACTTCAGCTATATGACTTGGTAGAAATTCATCTTTCTGTGCTTTGTTTCCATAAAGTTGGTAGTAGCATTAAATGTGTTGATAGATGCAAGATGCTTAGAATTTATGAATACTATATATTTGATATTCTAATTATTGCTACTATGTGATTAGTTGTGATTTAATCAGAATTGTACAGAGCAAAGGTAAACAATGAATTTTTTTTTTTTTGGATATATTAACTAACCTAGTTGTCATAGCACACAATGGGTTCTATAAAACAAGGCTTACCAAATTTGCTGTGTTATCAGCTGGAATTCATTTTACTGCCAATAACAGATTTCTGATTAGTAACAGCTTATACAAATAGGCACTTATTTACAAGAATTCACAAGGATTCATTATGTCAGCAGCTTAAAAACATCAGGGCTCTGGACTACTGTCTCGGCAGCTCAACTTCCTCTTTAGGGATACAAGTTCTAGACATCATGTCTTCTCACAACCACATTTAGGCAGGAAGAACATGGTAGAAAAAAACGTTTTCTTTTTGCCAGTAAGACTAATCTTTCCTAGAATCTCCCAGTGGAGCTGGCTAGCACCAGTTACAAGAGAAGCTAAGAGAGAACATGACAATAGAGTATGGTATTATGGTAGCTAAAAAGCAGCAGATGGGATGAAAATGGCTTTTTGGCACATGCAACCAATTGCATGCAGTAGCTGATGATCAGAATCACCTAAGGACTTGGAGGGAAAATATGGGGCAATAATTCAGACAAAGGAATCACAATATCCCAGGAATAAGATTTTTCTTAAAAGCTCATCATATGAATTTAATGAGAATTCAGAACTTCTGTAATAAAGTACTGTAATATTTTAGAATATGTGATGCTAAAATATTAAGGAGGGATAAGCTAATTCACTATATTAAACTGATATTCATTATTTTAAAATAAAACAAGGTCTTCATTTTGTTTTTATGTGCCGAGTTCCAAAAAAAAAACAAAAAAACAGTTTTGAGGTTAGAATAATTCTTAAAGAAATATAAAGGAAGTATAACAAAGTCTGTTTACAAAACAAAGCAAAAGCCAGGTGTGATGGGGCAAATACATAATCCCAGGAGCAGGAGGCTGAGGCAGGGAGATGGAAAGTTCAAGGCCAGCTTCAGCAACCAAGCAAGGCTGTAATCAATTTAGCAAGACAACGTCTCAAAATTAAAAAAAAAAAAAAAAAAAAAGGCTTGGGATTTGTCTCAGTGGTTAAGTGCCCATGGGTTCAATCTCTAGTACCAGGGGAATAAAACAAAGGGAACAAAACACAACAAATTTTCTTACTATTAAAGAATAAAATGCAGCTATTGATATATGTTACTAGGTGATGCTCTGAGGAATTACAAGCATTCACATGGGAAAGAATTTATGCTAATCAAATCATAAGTTAGTTGGCTCTTTAATCACAAAAGTTAAATAAATCTATATATAAAAAGGGACGAAAATAGATACCAAAATAAATTTATATAAAAAGGAAAGCCACACAAGTTAATAAAGAAACTTTTGTGAGACTAGAAGCTTAGAATATTGAGATATCTAAATCATGAACATGATATTTCTGTTTATTCATTTTGTACTGGGAATTGAATCCAGGGATGTGTAACCATTGAGCCACATCCCCTACCCTTTTCATAGTTGCTGATGCTGATCTTGAGGCTGAACTTGGAACTCATAATCCTCCTGCCTTAGCCTCCTGAGCTTCATTTATTTTTGTCTGTTTTCTTCAAAATCTTTTTTCTTTTAGTTGTAATTGTACACAATCTTTATTTATTTATTTTTATATGGTGCTGGGGCTCGAACCCAGTGCCTTGCCCGTGCTAGGTGGGTGCTCTACCGCTGAGTCACAACCCCAGCTCCTCTTTATTTAATATCTTGATAAGATTTTATATTTTGGTTGACAGTTCTTGAGGACTTTTTATTTATTCCTAGGTAACATTTTTTTTTTTAATATTTTTTAGTTCTCGTTGAACACAACATCTTTGTTGGTATGTGGTGCTGAGGATCGAACCCGGGCCGCACGCATGCCAGGCGAGCGCGATACCGCTTGAGCCACATCCCCAGCCCCAAGGTAACATTTTTTGACGCAACTGAGATGTTATCTGTATATTTACTTTCTTTACAACAAAATAAGGTAAATTGACATTATTAATTCAGTATACCTTTTTAAAAATAACATTATTATACTTAACAAAGTTATTTCTTAGCATTATCTACTAGGAAAAAATTACTAGTAAACATAAAAAGGGGATCTGAGTTATTAATAATTCTGGAAATACAATTAACAATAACACAAGGAGATACTGTTGTACACATATCAAATTGGCATAAATTTAAATTTTTGATACTAAGCATCAGAAAGGATGCAGAGCACAGAAACAGTAATATGTTGCTGAGTGAAGGGAGAATAACTGTACCTCTGGAAAAAGTTTCATGCTATATAGGAAAATTGAAGATGCATACACCTGATTTCTTTTTGCATACACCTGATTTCTTTTATTGATATATACCTAACAGAAATGCACATATGTACCAAGAGACACATATAACAGTGTTTATACCAATATTGCTTACAATAGGAAAAATGTGAATTAACTCAAATGTCTTAACATTAGAAAAGATAAAGAAACTATGCTATGTAATTCCATAGAATAATATAAAATGAACTTTTGTAACAACATGAGTCAATCTCCCAAACTTTATAAAAATGAAAAAAAAGATGCAAAATAGTATGCATACTGCAAGTCTATTCACATACAGTTCAAAATCAAATCCTTACTTAGCACTGATTTTCAAATGGTTTTACAAATTAAAAATAAATATATGTCCACTTATGAAGCTATAAAGAAAACATGGTAAAATGCTAACATTTGAAATCTAGGTGAAGACTATATAAAGGTTCATGTACTACTTTGCTACCTTTCTGTAGGTTTGAAATGTTTCAAAATAAAAAGATAGGAAAGTTTAAGAATCAGACAAAGTGAATTTATATTGTTTAGTAGTAGTAAAATGACAAAGGAAATAATTATCAAAATTCAGGTTAGAGATGGATGTGGTGGCACATGCCTGTAATCACAGCAGCTTGGAAGGCTGAGGAACGAGGATCATGAGTTTGAAGCCAGCCTCAGCAATTTAGTGAGGTGCTAAACAGTTCACTGAGACCCTGTTTCTAATTAAATACAAAATAGGGCTGGGGATGTGGCTCAGTGGTCACGTGCCCCTGAGTTCAATCCCTGGCAACCCATTCCTGCTGACCCCCAAAAAATTCAGTGTTAGTGCCAACTCCGGGAAGAAGGATGAACTTGTGATGAGGGAGAGCTTCTTGGGGAGCTTCTGGTCCCAGCAGTTTCTTCATGCAGGTCTAAGTGTAAAACTCCCTTTTATAATTATTGAGTAAACTGTACATATAAATTGTATGCATTTTTCCTGGTTCTCAAGAGGAAAAAGGTACAACAGTGTGAAGGGGTAAATAAAAATGCTTTCAAAGGAAAATTGCTATACATTATTATAAAAAAACAAAGTAAGGGAGCTTTTATCAAGAGGACTATTTACTGATTTTTAATATTATTTATAATAATATCATCTTATTTTTACATGAGATAGTTCTTACATAACCACCGATTCTGAGTCTCATTTATTTTGATAACAAATACATTTATGTATTTAGGTAATACATTCTTGAATTTCTTTTTTTTTTTTTTTGAGAGAGAGGTGAGAGAGAGAGAGAGAGAGACAGAGAGAATTTTTAATATTTATTTTTTAGTTTTTGGTGGACACAATATCTTTCTTTGTATGTGGTGCTGAGGATCGAACCCGGGCCGCACGCATGCCAGGCAAGCGCGCTACCACTTGAACCACATCCCCAGCCCCGGTAATACATTCTTTTAAGTAATTCTCATGAACTACAACAGGATACCACAATATGTATTTTTGCTGATATTATTCTAATTTATGCAACCTAAAAAATTTGTTATAAAAAACTCTGGATGAAAGCTTTATAATGTTTGATAATTATTCAAATATTTTACACAGTTTATATTGTTCATACATATATTTTATGTATTTTCTATAGTTTTTCTTATTTCCTCATTAGGATTTCACAATATTTTTGGTAAGCCTCTCAAATGCAAAAGTTGGTCAAAATTTCACATTCTTTAACTTGAGTCATTAATCCACTTGATTATTATCTGTATCATCTAAATAAATATCAAAATCTAAATCAGCATCACTTTCTTCATGGCTTTTGCTGTTTCTTGTATGTTTGTAACTTTCATTATTTTCAGTCTTTTCTGGATCTTTATTAAACCTAAAGATAGAAGAAAAAACATTCTAATTATTTCTCAACCATGCAGGTTGAAGAGACCTTTACCACTACATTTCTTTCCTTTTTTTAAAAAAAAAAATACTCTTTTAGTTGTAGAAGGACACAATACCTTTATTTATTTATTTATTTATCTTTATGTGGTGCTATGAATTGAATCCAGTGCCTCACATGTATGAGGCAAGCACTCTACCACACTGAGCTGCAGCCCCAGCCCACCACTACATTTCTTTCTTTCTTTCTTTCTTTTTTTTTTTTGTGGTGCTGGGGACCACCACTACATTTCTAAAGGAGCTTAATAAAATAAGTACAGAGAACAGGTTCTTGAAAACTAACTTAGGATTCAACTAATTATAATACTGTTGCAATAGAATAGGCTCTAAGAAATTAATAAAAGGTATCCTTTGAAGGAAAGTTGTTACATAATGAGCAATTCTTTTTCAATAAATGTGAACCTCACAGCTAAACATCTGATGTTCTTAAAAACATAAAGAGTCACTTTTATTGTAATAATAGAAAAATTTAACAAAATAGTGACTCTTTTTCTATAGGTAGAAAAATGTCTACATTAGTGTGATAGGTTGTAGCTTCAGACAATAGTTACTTAATGTCTCAATAAAAGAAAATTTAGCCTGGTGCAGTGATACACCCTGGTAATCCTGGTGGCTTAGGAGGCTAAGGCAGTAAGATCATGAGTTCAAAGACAGCCTCAGCAAAAAGTGAGGTGCTAAGCAACTCAGTGAGACCCTGTCTCTAAATAAAACACAAACTAGGGCTGGGGATGTGGCTCAGTGGTTGAGTGCCCCCGAGTTCAATCCCAGTAACCCCCTTACTCCAAAAAACGAAAGTTCATATATCAATTACTAAGAATAAAATCTAAATGTAAAAGGAAATACTCACGGAATAACAATGTCTTCTTTCTTTCCACATTTTGCACAAACTTCAAGCTCAGAGGCACATGGTCTACACATTATGTGGTAAGAATCCTTCACTGTCTTTTGTAAGCATTTAACACTAAAAGTGAAAGGGAAAAATCAAATATTAACTTTTACTAATTAAGATTCAGTTGATGAACTAAGGGTATAACTAAATGAATGGATGAGAATCTAAAAATCAAAACTCTTACATTTCGATCTCAGATATTTATTTTATATTATTTTAAAATTACATATTCAGCTTTTCTAGATAACAGTTACAGCTGCAGAACAGTATTGATGTTTATCTACTTTCTTAAAGCTTTCTAAGTGTTATTAAAACATGTCATCTGGGTGTGGTGGTGCACGCTTATAATCCCAGTGGTTTCAAGGCTGAGACAAGAGGATCACCAGTTCAAAGCGAGCCTTAGCAACTTAGTAAGGTTCTAAGCAACTCAGTGAGATCCTGTCTCTAAATAAAATACAAAATAGGGCTGGGGATGTGGCTCATGGTTGAGTGCCCCTGAGTTCAATCCCTGGTCCAAAAAAAAAAAAAATATATATATATATATATACACACAAAATCAATTGCATTTCTATACACTACCAACAAAATAATTCACTACAAAACATCACTGAAAGAAACTAAAGACCTAACGATCTGGAAAGATTCCCATATTTATAGAATAGAACACTTAATATAGGCAAGAAGGCAATACTCCCTGTATTAACATAGAGACTCAATGGCATTATAAAAATTCTGCCTGGCTTTTTTTTTTTTTCCTTTCACAAATTGGCAGGATAAGGTGTTTCCATAGTGTAGTGGTTATCACGTTCGCCTCACAAATTGGCAGGATGATCCTACAGTTCATACAGGGAAACTTTATTTTACTGTGCTTTGTTTTATTGTGCTTCACAGATACTGTTATTTACAAATTGAAGGTTTGTGGCAACCCTGGGTCAAGCACATAGTGTCTCTGTGTCACATTTTGGTAATTTCTATAAAATTTCAAACTTTTTCATTATACTTATATTTGGTGTGGTGATCTGGTTTTGGAGATCTTTGATGTAATGATGGCAATTGTGTGGGGATGCCAACCATAGTACCAATATAAAACAACAAACTGAAATGATAAATATTGTGTAAGTTCTGACTGCTCCACTAATGAGTTATTCCCTGTCTCACTTCTCTTCTTCAGGTTCCCTAACTCCATGAGACACAAGAGTATTGAAATTAGGCCAATGAATAACCCAAAAATGGCCTTGAACTGTTCAAGTAAAAAGAAAAGTCACAGCTCTTTCACTTTAAATCAAAAGCTAGAAATCATTAAGCCTTTTTTAGTGAGGAAGACATGGTAAGCTGACCTGATTGAAAGCTAGGCCTCTTGTACCAGTTAGCCAAGTTACGAACATAAAGAACAAGTTCTTGAAGGAAATTAAGACTAATATTCCAGTGAACACAGGAATAAGAAAGTGACTCAGCCTTATGGCTGTTACAGAAAATGTTTGAGTGGTCTGGATAGAAGACAAACCAGCCACAAAACTCCCCCATCCCCAAACTAATTCACAGCAATGGCCCTAACCTGCTTCAATTCTATAATAGTTCCAAGAGGTGAGGAAACTGCAAAAGAAGTTTGAAGGTGGCAGAAAATGGTTCCTGAGGTTTAAGGAAAGAAGCCACCTCCTTAACATAAAAGTTCAAGGGGCAGCAGCAAGTGCTGATGCAGAAACCATAGCAAATTATGCAGAAGATCCAGCAAAAATAATTGACTACAAAAGCTACAACAAACACCAGACTGTTTTCTCCTTCTCCTTCTTCTTTTTTGGTATTATGAATTGAACCGAGGGACACTTAACCCACTGAGCCATAGCCGAAGCCCTTTTTATTTTTTATTTTGAGACAAGATCTCGCTAAGTTGCTCACTAAATTGCTGAGGCCGATTTTAAACTGTAATCCTCCTGTCTTAGCCTACTGTCGCTGGGGTTATATGCGCCACCACAGTGCCAGGCCAGATTGTCAACATAGACAAAACATTCTCATATTGGAAGATGTCTTCTGTGACTTTCATAGCAGAAGAGGAGGAGCCAGTACCTGGCTTCAGAGCTTCAGAGAACAGGTTGAGTCTCTTTTTAGAGACTAATGCAACCAGTGATTTTAAGTTGAGGTCAATACTCACTTATCATTCCAAAAATCCTAGGTCCCTAAAGAATTATACTAAATCTACTCTGCTTGAGCTCTATAAATGGCACTAGAAAGCCTGGTGACAGCACAACTGTTTACAACAGGATTACTGAATATTTCAGGCCTGGTATTGAGACCTATTGCTCAGAAAAAAATAAAAATAAAAAAGATTTCTTTCAAAATATTACTGCTCATCAACATTGCACCTGTTCAATAGAGAATGTTGACAAAAGTGTAAAGGATACTTTTGTTGTTTTCATGCCCACTAACATAACATTCATTCTGTAGCCCATATAAGAAGGAGACATTTCAACTTTCAAGCCCTATTATTAAAGAAATACATTTCATAAGGCTACAGCTGCCACAGATGGTGATTCCTCTGATGGAACTAGGTAAAAGTAAATTGAAATCCTTCTGGAGAGGAGTTACCATTTTAGATGCCATTAAGAACATGGTTTATTGGAGTTCAAAATATTGCATTAATAGCCATATGGAAGAAGTTGACTGCAACCCTTATGGACACTTTCAGGAGTTTAAGTGGAAGAAGCAACTGCAGATGTGGCAGAAAAAGCAAGAGAACTAGAATTAGAACTGGAGCCTCACGATGTGACAGAACTGTTGCAATCTCATGATAAAACTTAATGGATGAGAAGTTGCTTCTAACAGATGAACAAATAAACTGATTTACTGAGATGGAATCTATTCCTGATGGAGATGCCATGAATATTGTGAAAATGATAACCAAGGATTAGGAACATTGTGAAAATGATAACCAAAGATTAAGAGTGTCACATAAACTTAGGTGATAAAGCCATTCCAGGGTAGGAGAGGACTGACTCCAATTTTGAAAGTTGCTTATATCTGGGTAAAATGCTATCAAACAGCACTTCATGCTTCAGAGAAATCTTTTGTGAAAGCAGGGGTCAGTCAATGCAGCAAACTTCCTTGTCTTAAGAAACTAGCACAGCTACCCTAACCTTCTGCTCCTATCATCATGACTAGTTAGAAGACATCAATATTAAAGGAAGACCCTCCACAAGCAAAAAGATCATGAGTTGCTGAAGGCTCATGTGAATTATACTAAATCTACTCATGTGATCATTAAGGTTTTTTTTAGTGCAAACAAGTATTTTATTTTTATTGGTTCTTTTTAGTTATGCATGACAGCAGAGTCCATTTTGATAAAATTATACATGCATGAAATATATCTTATTCTAATTAGGGTCCCAGTTTTGTGAATGTACATCATGGTGGGATTCACTGTATGGTATTCATATGTGTACACAGGAAAGTTATGTCAGATTCTTCCCATTGTTTTTCCTATTCCTATCCTTCCTCCCTTCCCTCATTCCCCTTTGTCTATTCAAAAGAACTTCTACTCCGCCCCCCTACCACTGCCCCCACCATTGTGGGTTAGCTTCTACACATCAGAGAAAACATCTGCCCTTTGGTCTTTTGGGATTGGCTTATTTCACTTAGCCTGATAGTCTCCAGATCAATCCATTTACTAGCAATTGTCATAAAGTCATAGTTCTTTAGGGATGAGTAATATTCCATTGTGTATATATCACCACAGTTTCTTTATCCATCCATCTGTTGATGGGCATCTAGGTTGGCTCCATAGGTTAGTACTGTGATTTGTGCAACTATAAACATTGATATGGCTGTGTCACTGTAGTATGCTGGTTTTAACTCCTTTGGATATATACTGGGGAGTGGGATAACTGAGTGAAATGATGATTCCATTAAGAAGTACTTTTTAATTAAAGTATGTACAATGTTTTTCTAGATGTAATGGTATTGTACACTTAACAGACTACCATACAGTATAAGCATAACTTTTACCTGGAAAACCAAAAAATTTGTGTGACTCATTTTATGGTAATATTTGCTTTGTTGTAGTAGACCATAACTGAGACCACAATGTCTCCAAGGCACCCAAAGAAATACTAGGCACTCAAGAGAGCCAAAACAATGTTGAAAAGGAAATATAAAATGGAAGGATTCATATTCCAGATTTCAAAACACACTGCAAACCTACAGTAAACCGGACTGTTTAATACTGCCAAAGGATAGATGTATACATCAACAAAATAGAATTCAGTCTTGAAATAAACCCTCACATTTTGATCAAATGTTTTTTGACTAGGATGCCAAGATAATACAATAGGGAAAGAATAGTCTTTTCAATAAATTGTGCAGGGCCAAGTAAATCTCCAGGTGCAAAAGAATGAAGTTTACCTCCACACTCTACTTCACACAAATTAACTCAAAATGGCTCAAAGGCCTAAATAGAAGAGCTACACATATAAACTCTTAAGAATAAAAGTAAAATCTAGAAAAAAAATCAAGGAGAAATCTTTGCAAACTTGAGTTAGGTAAAGTATTCTTTCATATGACATTAAGAGAATAAGTAACCAAACAAAAAAGTAGGTAAATATGACAACTGAAATTAAATACTTGTGCATTAAAGAAAATTATCAGCTAGGCATGGTGGTCTACCCGTAAGTCCCCACTTACAAAATCAGGAATTTGAGGCCAGCCTCAGCAACTTAGTAAGATCCCTGGAATCAAAAATAAAATTCAAAAGGCTGGTGATATATTTACTGACAGAGCGCCACTGAATTTAATCCCTAGTACCACAAAAACAAACAAGCAAAATCTCTGAAAAAATATTAGTAAATCAAACCCAGTAACATATATGTTGGCCAAGTGGGGTGTATTCTGGGAAAACAAAGATAATTCAATATTCAAGAACCATTAAATGTAGTTCATCAAATTATGTTTTAAGGAAGAAAAGCCACATGATGACCTCAAGAGATACAGAAAAAGCTTCATGTAACCAGGTGCAGTGGTACATACCTATAATTCCAGAGATTCAGAAGGCTGAGGCAGGAGGATCACAAGTTTAAGACCAGCCTCAAGAACTTAGCAAGACCCTGTCTCTAAATTAAAAAAAAAAAAAAAAAAAGCTTTATCCAACAAAATTTCACGACTATTGGTTATATATTTTTCAGTAAACTATAATTGAATGAAATGTCCTAAAGCTGACAAAAAATTTTTACAAAGAACCCACACAGGGCTAGGGGTGTGGCTCAAGCTATAGCACACTTGCCTGGCATGTGTGCGGCCCGGGTTCAATCCTCAGCACCACATACAAAGATGTTGTGTCTGCCAAAAACTAAAAAATAAATATTAAAATTCTCAAAAAAAAAAAGAAGAACCCACACAAATATCATACTTCATAATAAAAGACTAAATGCCTTCCCACATGATCAGGAATAGGGCAGGAATATTTGATTTCACCACTTCTTTCCAGCATAATATTGGAAGTCCTAGGTAGTACAATAAAATCTGAAATAGCTAACTAAATGTCAGATTGATTAGGGAAGAAGATATCAAATTGTCTTTCTTTAGGGAAAAAAAAATTATCATTGTCTATGTAGAAAATCCAAAGAAATCTCCAAAAGTGTTCTAGAAATTTAAAATGAGTTTAATAAAATCATAATATATAGGATCACTAAACAAAAGAAAACTATATTCATATGTTTCATGTAGAAAGTGAAAAGCTGATTTTAAAAGTTATATGAAAAAGCAAAGAAACTATCACAGGCAAAATAATTAAAAAACAAGGTTGGAAGCCTCTCAATACATAATTTCAAGACTTAACAGAAAACTGCAGTACTCAAGGTGCATTCATGAAGGGACAGACGCATAGACCAATGAAACAGAATAATATCCAGGAACAAACCCATACTCTATATATAATTGACTGACTTTCAACACAGTACAAAGACCATTGAATAAAGAAAGAATGGTCTTTTTAACAGAAGATGCATAAATAATCAGACATCCCTAAAATTAAAAGGAAATAAATTATAAACTCACAACAGAATCATACAACTTGGAGGAGAAAACATAGGTGAAACTATTTGTGATTCTTAGCTAGATAGAGTTTTTAGCTATGATAATAAAACCATGATCCATAATCTTGATTTAGTAGATAAAACTTTCTCCTCTTCAAGGACACTTGGTGTCTTCCACTTTCGTCCATGAATTTGAGACCAGCCTGGGCAATACAGCCAGACCCCATCTCAGAAAATAAACAAAGACAAAAGACACTAAAAGAGAATGAAAAAACAAATAAAATAAGGCAGATATTGGCAGAAAATATGTGCAAAACACAGATTTGATTCATATCCATAATATACAAAGAGTTTTTGAAACTCAGTAATAAGAAAACAAGATAAAACATGATTTCAAGGTCTTTGAACAGAAAGTTCAAAGAAAGATGTGAAACGAAACATGAAAAGATGCTTATCTTCACTGTTCATCAAAGAAATGTAAATTAAAATTGCAATGAGAGATATCTATTCATTTGTGGCTAAATAAAGGGGAAACTGAAACAAAAAGCAAAAACTTAACAATCCTTAGTGCTGACCAGGATGCAGAACTGAAACTCCTACTCCCTGCTGGTGAGAATGTAAAAGGTACACAGCCTCTTTGGAAATCAGTTTGGAATACACATACCCTTGACATACAACCCAGCAATCTCACTACTAAATATTTACTCAAGAAAAATAAAACTATATTCACACAAAATGCAGTATATGAATGTTTATGGCAGCATGATATACAATTGCTAACCCTTGAATATCCCTCCACAGAAGAGTAAATGAACAGTCTGTGTTACACCCTTACAATAGAACACTGCTTGGCAATAAAATGGATCTCTATATTAATTCACACAATGTGGATGAATCTCAAATAATTATGTTAAACTAAAGAAGCTATACTCAAAACTCTACATACTATATGATTCTATATAGAGGACATTCAGGAAAGGTAAAAGTGTAGGGAAGGAAAACAGCAGTACTTGCCAGGGCTGGCAGTGAGCAGGAATCTCTATAAAGTGGTATGTATACAACCAGAGATATGAAAAATTGTGTTCTATATATGTAATAAGAATTGTATTCTGCTGTCATACATTTATTTATATATACATATATATATGTATATATAAATAAAATAAATAAAGTGGTATGAAAAATGTCTTGGGTAATGGAAATGTTTTATACACATATATTTTTATTAGAACATTACAGTCATACATAGAGTAGGGTTCATTTTGACAAAATCAAGCATGTGATTTACTCTATTTTAGTTCCTGTTATTCCTCCCTACTTTTCTCCCCTCCTCTCTCCCCCATTCTCCTTTATCTACCATTCTTCCTGTCTTTTATTTATTTATTTATTTATTTTTGATTGATGTTTTTTACATTTACAGAAAGGCAGAATTCCCTTTGGTTATTTACATATATACACAGCATGATACAGCATGATTTTGTTAGATTAATCACACAGGAAATGTTTTATATTTTGGCTGTGATGTTGTTCTTACAACTATATACATTTGTGTGTGTTAGAATTTAAACTGTGTGCTACAAAGGGTGAATTTTGCTGCACATAAATTATACTTCAAGAGCCTCAAAATGGGAAAAATTTTAAACAAAAACCAAACCCTCTGATATATGATTTAAATGAAAATAATTATAAAATGTCTGGGTTGAATTATTTTGGTATACTTGTGTTTTAGTGTATCAAAAAGCTTTACTTAGTTACTCTGCAATAAAAAATAGATCAACAATTTCTAAACCGTTAGAATGAACATGGGATCAAGTTCTAATAATTCAAATGAATTAGAAAAATCTTCACAATGCTTTTTGCCTTCAATATTTTTAAAGTTTTAAAATAATGTTAAAATCTCTCTTGGTTAGGTTCATCTGAGGCTTCAAAAGAAATCAGAATCTGGTTATATACTAGAGACCCCTGGGGAAAACAAATCCTTAATTGCTAATTTGAGGATAAAACTGTATTAGCAGCACAGCTGGTGCTAAAATTTACATATAAAAAAGGTTTAAAATGGCTAACTTGTTTTGGAGTCTGGAGTCAAAAGGTCCTAGTTCTCTAGCCCATCTACTCCTAAGAATCTAAACACTTGCATAGTTTATTAAAATGCAGATTCCTGGACACTCTGAATTATTTAGGTAACCAGAATCTTGGGAATGAGTCCCAAGGATCTGTTTGATAAACTCTTCAAGAAATTCTTATGCTTACAACCTTTGAGAAGTCTTGACCAATATCAAAATAATATTGCCTTCATACTCAAGTTTTCCGGTGTTCCTATTGCTCATTGAGACTATAATAGCCAATTCTGAGAACAGGATGAATTCTATTGTTGAAAGCAACTATGCTCTTCTCAAATTTAAACTTTTTCTGAAAATCATTTGTATTTTGTTAGGATAGTAGTTCTGACTATATATATACACATACATATATACACACACACATATCTCACAGTAAAGCAAATATGAACAATTACATTGACATTTTGTCCTTTTTTAAAATAAATGACATGCTTGTGAAAATATGAATTATAAAATTTTACTTTCCCTATCATAAAAGTAAGTGGCACCTTGGTATGCCTCTTTCAAACCTTTAAATACAGGCTTTCCCTGGAGAGTACAGTGAGAGGCTTTCTAAACATGTAACTGAATGCTGTGTTCTCCTCTTGCTGAGTGCAAAGCCCATGAGCACAACGAGAAGATAAAAGCATGGAGAGAGGTTTATTAATTGCAGCAAGTAAGGACAGCAAAGGAGTTATTTGTGAAGCATTGCTCTCCTATGACAGAGAGAGAGGGATTCATTGAGGAAACCTACACTTATACATAGGAAAGCGTGTGGAGGGGGCTAGTACCTTCCTGAGCATGCTCAGTTTAGGTACATATTCCTGAGCATATTCAGTTCAAGATTATTCATCACATATTCAAAAAGGAAGACGGTAGACATATTTTTTTGTGTGTCTCCAAAGAGTCTTAGCTGAAACAAAAAAAGAACAAACTTTGTGTGTGTATGTAGGTGTGTGTGTGTGTGTGTGTGTGTGTGTGTGTGTGTGTGTGTGTGGTGGGGAGGTGCTGGGGATCCAGGACTTCTCACTTGCTAGTCAAGTGTTTTACCACTAAGCGATATCCCCAAGCCCATTTTATTTGTTGTTTTTAATCTTGAGACAGCTTTTGGCTAAATTAACCAGGCTTGCCTTGAACTTGCTACCCTCCTCCTGCTTCAACCTACTGAATAGCTGGGATTACAGCTACATGACACCTTGCCTGGCTGAAAACTTTGAAGGTATTTTAAGTTTTCTAAAGGGACACAGTTCCCCCCACCCCCTTATAAGTATAGGAGGTTACTGTTAAAGGTAGCAGTTTTTGGCTAGCAAAAGTAACAGTTTCTGCATTATTTTTCCACCTCAACATTACACTTATCTATCTAAATAATCTTGATCTTAAATATGAGAATGTTTTAGCGGGGCACAGTGGTGCACACCTGTAATCCCAGTGGCTTGGGAAGCTGAGACAGGAGAATGGAGAGTTCAAAGCCACCCGGAGAAACTGCAAGGCACTAAGCAACTCAGTGAAATCCTGTCTCTAAATAAAATACAAAATAGGGCTGCATGGATGTGGCTTAGTGGTCAAGTACCTCTGAGTTTAATCCCTGGTACCAAAAAAAAAAAAAAAAAAAAAAAGAGAAAGAGAAAGAATGGTTTAGACATCATTTTAATAAGAACTATACATTCCAAGTAGTCACAAAACCTATAAAGTGTTGTAAAATACCTTTTAAAATATCTATAAATTCTTTAATTTAATATCACTCCAGGATATTTTCTTTCCTTATAGAATCCATGAAGGAATAACTTTAAATTAGCTCTAAGTAGGGCTGGGGGTATGGCTCAGTGGTAGAGCACTAGGGATTCCAGCACCAAAAAACACCACCTAAATATTAAATTTTTCCTTGAAAATAGTTACATTTGAAAATCTCCCCCCCCAAAAAAAAATTCAGAGATATTATATAGTTGTTTTGACTTCATTTCTCGGGGAAATACAATTTCCAGAAACAATCATTTGAACAATCATGATCATGCCTATACTACAACTAATAATTTGGTGGAATATACGGTCAAAGAAAAATACAGATCACTTCTACAAACTATGTTTACTGACAAGGGAGATAGTAATACATTTTTAAAAAATGGTACTGTATTTTTTATAGTGAAAAACATAAAAGAAAAATTAAATGAAGCTAATAAATGTTCTATATAAATATATATGTATATATCTATGTATGTATGCATGTGTGTATATATATGTATGTATGTGTATATATATGTTTTTATGTGTATGGTACTGGGGATTGAACCCAGAGCCTCACTCATGCAAGGCAAGCACTCTATCACTCAGCTATCTCCCCAGTCCTGTTCATTATATATTTATGAATAAAGATTAGAGATAGAATTTGAAGTTTTTAATCGACCACCATAAGAACTAGAAAATACAATTTTTTGAAAATAAAAGAGAAAGAACACTACTTTGGAAAACAGGAGACCAAGATTCTAGCCCATCTTTGACATGTCCCTGTCATATAATCATTCATATATATATATATGTGTGTGTGTATGTGTGTGTGTGTGTGTGTGTGTATATATATATATATGTATAGGCATATATTTATTTATTTATTTTTTTCTGTGGTGCTGGGAATTGAACCCGGGGCCTTGTGCATGTGAGGCAAACACTCTACCAGCTGAGCTTATATCCCCAGCCCTCATATACATCTTGTCATATAACCTTCACTTCTTTGAGTCTCATTCTTTATAATAGTACTAAAAGTGCTGACACCTTACTATTAATAATAGTAATCAATGTATTCATAACCTCCACTCAATTAAAAGTCATTTAATAATAACATGACTTTTCATATTATATAATTAAACATATCAATAGTTGGACTATCTATCAGTGAGGTAAAATTTCTCCTGGACTCTTAGGATTTTCCATGGGGACAGGCTTAAAATAGATTAGTAATTGTCAGAAAGAAAATGTCTCTGTTACAACTTTTCTGACAATGCCTTCATTTCCTGGTCATTACCCTTTAACCTATACCATAATTCAGCTGCACTTGTATTATCACTTATGTGATGACAAGGTGCTTTGGTATGCTTTGGTAAACAGTGGCCTGTGGTACTCCACCCTCTTGAGTACAAATAATAGACACTCAATATTGGTAGAGTTTCACAAAGTCACATTTCCTGAAGTGGCTGTAATTCATCTATACCCAACAGAGGAAGATTCTAATACCATATTATAGGATTACACCACATGCTACTTATAAGATGCATATAAGGAAACAATATTCTCAAATTTCAAGTACCCTGACTGTACATAGTTCCGATTCACTTCCTTATGTCTCTAGATTATGTATTTGAAAGTAAATGGAGAGGTTATGCTACTTCTTATCGAAGCTTGGATGAGATTGGATGAGAATTCTTAAGAGTGCAACATATTCACCTCTGACCAGGAACAATTTAAGGGGGAAAAATAAAAGAGAGAATGAAATTATTTAGGGCAGACAATTCTAAATCAAAAGTTGCTGCACCAATGAATGTTAACAAGTAATATTCACATACAGGTAAATGAGTAATAGAAGTAATGAAAACTACTTTTACCTTTATAAACATGAAAGAAGACCCAAGATCTTAGGCAGGAGTAAAGTCAGGGGTTAAAGTCATCATATAATACACTCATATCAAGAGCAAACTATGACTAAAACTTCACTCTTGGATATTCTGATGCTCCTGAATGTGGTGACACAACTTTCATAACACTGATTAACTTTCAGAGCATGTCTATTACAAGAAATGCTGTATTGAAAAGCACAATCACAGAGACCAATATATATAGCTAATTGCCACATACACAGTGCCACGTGGAGGGACTGATAAAACTGTAGTACTTATCATTTTTATATAAACAAGATTGTAATACACGTTTACTTTGGTAAAAGAACAACAAAAAAGTGATAACCCAGTTTCTAAGGCTAGGAGTAAAGCTACAAACCAGAATTCCAACTCTTATTTTTTCTTCATCATGTGTGCATTCAAGGAAGAACAAAACCTCCTTTTGATTGGTAACTCTGATCAATGTTCATGGATCACCAAAGTAAAGTAATGAGAAAAAAAAAAAAAGAAAACTAAAAAGGATAATGAATTTACAAGGAACTAACAGGATACAGAGAGAGAGCTCATGATTACCAAATTTTTTTCTGAGGGAAGAGGAGATTCTTATTTATTTTCCCTTAATTTCTTCCTCATAGGATTTCCTGCAAACACTGTTTATACTACCTTCTACTTTTAATTCATGTCTTTTCTAGACCTATCTCTCTGTTTTCATTTTATTATTCCTCTGCAATCTCAGTCTGACATTATGTCCTTCCCTTTATACTTACACCTAGCATTTCTTGTGATCTACCCAAGAGTTACCTGCGGACTCTCCAGTTTTTAATAGATTGCAAATTTATTGGGAGCAGAGATTCACCTTAGTATATTCTATAATATGCAGCATAGTGTCTTGTATATTAAATATAATATTTAAAATAATTGCATATCGAACTGAGTTTCCTGTCGTTGCTAGCAATCCTTTTTGCTCTGAAATTCAGAGCTATGTCTCAGTTAATATTCTTTGCTATTACCCTGGACTCTTCCTATAGACAGTTGTTTTTTAATCTAATAAAACAAGTAGATTATAGTAAATTAACTTTCAAATTCATCTCAGTCTCTTGGTTGTTGTAGGTTAATGGAAATCTGGTTACACAATATGAGGTTTTCGAATAGGCATATTTTAACTTTATAAGTGAAAATTCTGTTTTGGTTAATTTAAGATATAGAAGTGGTTCAAGTCATGGAGGATGACTTTATATCAAACCTCTGTGATCTGATATTGAAATAAAAGAGAGTAGTGAGAGACTATGATTTAAAAACAAAAAAAATCTGAATCCTAACTGTGAATCTGCTGCCTGCTAGCTGAATAGGGTAAGTCATCTAAATTCTAAGGCCACTTCCTCATTGTTTCTAACTCTACAGCGTGGTTAATAGAATGCAATAGGTATGGCAGAGCTTTGGAAAAATGTTAAATTCAATAAAATATCAATTAAAAAATTATATATATATATATATATATTTGCAGATAGACACAATATCTTTATTTATCCATTTTTATGTGGTGCTAAGGATTGAACCTAGTGTCTCACAAATGAAAGGCAGGTGCTCTACCACTGAGCTACAGCACCAGCCCCTCAATAAAATATCTTAATTATTCACTGACTGAAGATGTAATCTGAAAAAAGAAAAAATTGGTGTTCTCAGGTTAAAGAACAGCTATATGTGACCTCCTTAGGTCAGCTTTAAGCAGCTGAGATCTTTTCCTTTCCCTTTTACCCTGCTTCCCCAAATTGCATCAGCTTCCTGAAAATTCCCTGAAGAATTCTTGCAATAATTCTCACAATTACCATCAACAGAATTTAATTTCTAATTTTAGAGGCATTCTTGCATACTGGTTTCTACCTTTTTACCGTTAAAATTCAAGTCAGAATTTTAATTTCAGAGCCTCAACAGTAAAACTGCATTTCCAATACCATTAAAGAGGAATGCTCTACAACAGCAGCTATTTCTATATCCCAGAGGGCAATCCTTGCTAAAAGTACTTTATTGATCTAAGACATATTCTCTGCAATGTCATTCCTAATCCTTAATTCATGAAGTCACACTGTATGGGTGAGGGAAAGACTCCACTGCTGGGGGTGGGGGAGATGGATAGCCTTCCACAGCTGTTAACAGCAGATCTTACTATGCACATGAAGGATGGAGGCAAAGAAGGAAGTGAGGGCTAGAAAGAAGATGGACAAGCAAAAACTACTACAGTTGTGTCTTTATTATCTTTTAATTCTGTTTGGATTCTGGAAGATGGCATGTACTACTCAACTATCTTCTTCCCAACAACCTCTGCCATCACAAACTTACCTGAATTTTCAAATAAGTTACACAGGTACACATCTACAGAGAGAGGAACAGACTGATCACAAAAGTTTAATCTTAAATAGCCCTTTCTTCTGTTGTATTTTAGAATAATATTTTTCTTCCTAATCAATTAATTATGTCTTATAGCAGTAAATAATCAACTTTTCATTGGTCTGGTAATGTGATACTTTGTATTTATTTCTAGTAATGCATTTATTTTGATGAAAATTGTTGAGATGTCATTTGGAGTTTAAACTGGTAAAAATTTAGTGAAATATAATACGACATTTAAAATGCCAGTTCTTGGGGCTGGGGATGTGGCTCAGCGGTAGTGCGCTCGCCTGGCATGCGTGCGGCCCGGGTTCGATCCTCAGCACCACATACCAACAAAGATGTTGTGTCTACCGAGAACTAAAAAAATAAATATTAAAAAAAAAATTCTCTCTCTCTCCTCTCTCACTCTCTCTTTAAAAAAAAAAATAATAATAAAATAAAATGCCAGTTCTTGTCTCTTAGTCAATAAAATATAATAAGCACATTGCTATTTACTCTAATATCCTAAATTAATAATAAAAAATGATATTTGAAACATGGTGGTATGGGAGGTATCTGATAATGTATAAACTGAAGAGTAATCCAACTGCTATATTTAAGTGGTAAGAATAAAACAATTTATAGAACATCAGTCTTTAGGCAGTAAACACAAATTAAATATTCTATTTTTACCAAACCTTTTATAATCTCTCTTTCTTCATGCTATTTCATTCTTATGGTACTCAACTTTGCCCATTACTCTTTAGCCATTTCCCTACAGAAATATTACAAAGTCAAGAGTCTTCTCTGGCTATGATATTTCTATGATCAAGTATGAAGGCTTTGCATTTCCATTCCAATTATAAATTGTGATAAGCACCAATGCTTATCAGCATTTAGACAGTTTTTCTATTAAAGATTCTGTAATAAGGCACTTAATTTGTAGATGTCCTGATATAAATACACTCTATAAATTCAAAGACGTTTTGAAAAAATAAGGAAAAATTCTCCACAAGGTAATTCATTTTAAAAGCATTCATTTAGTGCCAAGCATGGTGACTCATCTCATTTCCCTTGCTCATTTTCTTCCAAATAGTATGACTTTTTTGTTTCTAATGCATTGTAGAGGCAGGCCTCTCTCCCCAACCTATTGGCTTTTCCCACACTATAGTAGACATAAAAAGTAGGAGTTCTCTGGAGACAGAGCTTCAGGGAGCGTCCTGCTGCTACAAGACTCACCACTTCCCCACTGGAGGTCTTGAAACAGTTAAGAGGATTAAGGCTCTCCCCACCTCCACCCCAAACCACTGTCTTATTGGCCTCATATCTGTGTGTAGTTCAGATGGGAAGCAAAGATATTAAAAAGGAGAGGAGAATTTATTTGTTCAAAGTAATTAAGTTCAACGAGACAAGGGCTACACTGGGACACTCAATAAGAATAAAAACTTAGAATCAATAAGATAAAAATTGCCAATTAGGAGGTACTAAATTTTGGATGTGAGAAGCAAGGGCCTAACTTTATTCAGTAAAAAGATTTAGCTGGGCATAGTGGTGCACCTCTGTGATCTCAGCTATTTATAATTCCAGCTACTCAGGAGGCTGAGGCATGAAGATCACTGTTCAAAGACAACCTGAACAATTTAGCAAGACCCTATCTCAAAATAAAAGATAAGTTTAAAAAAGGGCTGGGGATAAAGTGTCCAATACAAATAAGAAGATTTAGTAAAAAAGGAAACAGTTTCTTAGTTGTAAAAAATTAAAGCAATTGTCAGCCCAGACATTTCCAGAGCAATGTAGATTCCAAGGCAGGGTATACCAATTTTTCCATTTTTTCACTTGAAATATTTTAATGATCAAAGCTACTTCCAGTGAACATTCATCTCACAGCATTTAAGTTCTGGGCTACCTTCTCCCCATTAGTGACAGTTATTTTAACTTGTTGTGCTCATGGGACTCCTGAGTAAGCTTCTGCTTTACTAAAGAATTCTATAGCTGAAAAGTTTGAAAACCACTGACTTAAGATACAGGACAATTCACACTGGGCACCGAGGCACAGGCATCACTAATCCCTCTAATCCTCATCACCTGTGAGGCTGAGGCAGGATCAAAAACCAGCCTCAGCAACTATGCAAGACCCTAAGCAACTTAATAAGATCCTGTATCAAAATAATAAACAAAAAGGGCTGTGGATATGGCTTTGTGGTAAAGTGCCCCTGAATTTGATCCCCAACACCAAAAGAAAAAAAAAAAAAAGAAGAAAGAAAGAAAGAAAGAAAAAGGTCTCCAGATTCTGTCCAATGTCCCAGAGGGACAGAAAACTGAAATAGAAAACTTATAGGTTCAACTGTCAGCTCAGATCTCAGTCTGTTTGTGGCCTGCCACTGTTTTATAGCAGCTTTTCTTTTTTACTACTATGGTGATGTTAATCATGAACTAATGCTGTATTCCTGATGATACAGCCTTCATTCATTCATTTGCAGTTCTGGGGAATGAACCCAGGCATTCACACATGATAGGCCTACAATTTTTTTTTTTTTTAAAGTGGATGGAAAGAGGAAAAGAAGTAGGCTAGACATTTTAACAGAAGTGTGCATTATTTGCCTACCACATTTCTAACTTAATAGAAGAAAAACGTTGCTTGGTTGCCTGAAACAAAAGGCATTCAGCACCTGGAAGCAAACCTATTTAATACTTTCCACAGAAACAAATATTAGAAAACAAAGCAGGATGGTACTCAGCAGTATGTGGTAACAGCACATAGCCCACAACTTCCATGAAACAAGATGGTGACATTTGTAAAAATTAATGAAGCATCAGGCTCAGGTTGAAGAGGGGGAAAAAGTCTTTTGACTGAACAATACAATACTGAAAAATCACTATGAAAGAGAAGGAAAACATGCCTTTGCAATCTGACCAATTTGCATTTGAATCTTTGTTCCCTCTACTTTTGTCTAGGATGAAACATCTAATCTCTCTAATCCCAGGATAAACAAAGAATTTCTTTCTGGCCTAAGATTGAAGAAGGGAACAAAATCTTTTAACAGTTTATATTTCAAGTACCTGGAAAAATATAAATACATATTTTAAAATATTTCTTTACTTGTTTGCTTATTTACGTGTGCTGGGGATTGAACCCAGGACCCTGCACATGTTAAATAGACACTCTACTAAGTATTAAAAAACATGATTCCTTCCTCCTTCTCAAAGAGTTACACAAATCATTTTAAAAGATCTCTTGCTTTTCTAATAATTCAGCTCTACATCCAAAGTTATTTATACTGCTCACAAGTGATTTGGGACAAATCAGGAATAGTAATGAACAGTTTTAATTAATCTTTGGGTTTCTTTTTCAAAAGTCAAAAATAAGGTCACTGAAAAAGTAATTTTATATAAAATGGCAGACTTGCCCTGAACCACAACTCATACATTTATTAATAATAATATTAAAATCTGAAATCTAATAGTGATCATGCCATTTAGTGCCAAAGGAGATCTGTATCCCACCATAGCAGCCCTTCTACCAGGGAGTAGCAGGTACTGGCCTTAAGAGCAACTATCTAAGGAAAAATGAGTGGGGAATTCTGGTAGAGACTGATCTGACTTCTAAGTTACAGTGTATAAAATACAGGTGACTGTTGATTCTAGGGTTTTTACTTTTGTGAGCCTTTCACTTTATTTCTATAAAGACCTCAAACTTTGAATATCCAGAGCTATTTACTTATTTATTTTGTAGGGTTTGGGCTTGGTGGCAAGCACTCTATTACTGAATTACATTCCTAGCCCTATGTAGAGCTATTTAAAATTGACTTATCACAAAGGGAAGCACCAGCTGCTTTTTATCCCCTATCCTCTCACTGCCTTAATTTAATTCCCATCTATCAAATACAGTTTTCAACCCATCTCTCTTTCAATCAACTCAAGTTAGGACCTCTATTCTGTTTTTAAAATTCTCTGGTGATGGATCAGGATTATTTCCAGTAACTGGGAGAGACTGCCATAATTATAAAAATTCCTGCAGCATGTTAGCACACTGGAAGAAAATAAATATGCAACATTGTTTGCCAAGTACAAACATGGGATCATTTCTGCTTCCCATGGTTGAAGCAGGTATGTGTGAAAATTTTGATGCCAAACTTTTTTTCTCTGCTCTAATTTCTGGTATCAGATCCCCATGAATGATGGAAATTTGCTAATGGTATGGGTTTTGACATTTGAGAAGACAGACAAATGGGAGAAAGGGCTTTAATTGTTCCCATATTCAGAATATTACTACTTCAATTTAAAATAAATGTCACTTACAAAGAGCCCCCTTTTCCCTTAACATTTTATATTCTACTTAACATTTCTTTATATACATTGTTTTATTGAATAATTTGTGGCAAGTGATATTTAGACAAGTAAAATAGTGTTCAACATATGTTAGTTGTGGTTAGACACAATACCTTCATTGTATTTATTTTTACGTGGTGCTGAGGTTTGAACCCCACTCCTGGCATGTGCTAGGCAAGCACTCTACCGCTGAGCCACAACTCTAGCCCCAGTATTCAACATTTTAACGAGAAAAATAAAATTACACAGAAGTTACTTTTGTTTGTGTGTTTGTGGGTGGGGTGGAGGGTTAGTACTAGGGATTGAACCCAGGGCCTAATGCATGCTAGGCAAGTGCTCTGGCTACAACTCCAGTTTTTGAAAAATTTTATTTTGAGATATGGTCACACTAAATTGCCTAGATTGGCCTTGAATTTGTGAGCCTCCTGCTTCAGGTTCCCAGTATCTGGGATTGTAAGTGTAAGCTACCATGTCCAGTTAAAAGACACATCTTTGACAGTAACAAAGTACAAATGGTCTACTACTTCTAATGTTTTGACTTACAATTTATTGATTTCATCATAGTATAAAAACAAACCCATACAAGGATTGTTTCCCACTTTCAATACATTATACAATTAATTACATGTTTTATTATGAAATAGTTTGTATTTTCTGGGCATGGTGACACTCATCTGTAATTCTAGTAACTAGGAAAGAGAATTGAAAGATTAAGGCCAGCCTCAGGTACTTAGCTAGGCCTTTTCTTAAATTGAAAAAAAAAAAAAAAGTGTGTGTAGGTGATTGCTATAGCTCAGTGGTAAAGGACCCTTGAGTTCAATTCCTGGTAGTACACACACACACACACACACACACACACACACACACACACACACACACACACACGAACAGTTCCTGTTGGATACTTTTTGCCTAGCTGTAGATTAATTATGCTGAGCATATTTAGGGAAGGTAAAGCTAAGATACGATGTTTGGAAGGTTAAATATACTAAACATATTCTTTTGCATGTTTAATTCTAGGGATCAAACTGAGATATCCACTTGCTAGGCAAGTATGCTACCACTCCTAAAGACATTTTTATTAATTTATATTTTTGGTGGTTCTGTGGGTTAAACCTAGGACCTTGTGCATGTGAGGCAAGCACTCTACCAATTGAGCTATATCTCCAGCCCTCTAAATACATTTTTAACTTAAGATATTTTCAACTTATATGACAGGTTTGTGAGGATGTAACACCATTATCAGTTGAGAGGCATCTGTAAACATCTTATAGAAACCCTAACAGAGGACAAATTTAAATTATAGGTGACTACTAACTTGAACAAAATATTTAAAATTTCAAAACAAGTTATGTTATGTTAGCAACATCATCAATAGATTTACATTCCTTATAATGTTGGCATGTCTTTTTTTTTGGTGGTGCATTCGAGGCAAACACTCTACCAATTGAGCTATATCCCCATCCCCCTGGGCATGTCTTAATACACAGAAAAAGCAAGGTGGATATTGATGAGTTATACACTCTATAACCATTTCAGTCATGGGACTGAAATTTGAAAGCTAGGCTTTCCTATGTACCATGTACCATGTGTCTAGGATTATCAGAAATTTATGATGTCTTGGGGCTCGGGATATATCTCAGTTGGTAAAGTGCTTGTCTCATATGCACAAGGCCCTGGGTTCAATCCCCAGCACCACAAAAAAAAAAAAAAAAAGAAGAAGAAAAGAAATTAACGATGTCCCTAGTGGGAAGGTAACATGTTCAGATTGACAAGGTTCAAAACATGTTAGTCTAAAATAAGGTGTCTCAGCAAATTGAATAGTTTAAGATGAAGGAATCTGAGAAACAGCAGGTGTAGGAAATTCTCTCTGACCTTCTCCTTATAAGACATTCATTCAAGACATGCCCTCATGATACCTGGATGAAAAGATCATCATTATCTCCAAAGGCAGACAAAGGTCTAGCTAAGTTTCCTACTTTGTCCTATCACATTTTCCCATGGCTTTCCATTCCTTATCAAACCTAATATGAAAGCACTTGGGTTTAATCATTTCTTCAAATCTTTATTTCTTTATGAAGGTTCCCATGGCACATAAAATTTGGGTGGGGTGCAGCTCAGGGGTAGAGTACTTGCCTAGCCTGTAGAAGGCCCTAAATTGAATCCCCACAGCACTGCCTAAAAAACTAAACAAAAAACTGTGTAAATGTCACATAAAACTCATGTTAAATAAAGGTGTCCTTTTCTCTTGCTATTGTTTTTGTTAAAAGAAGGGCCTCAACTGAGAACCTAGAAGGGTAGATGGAAAAATAACTTTTTCTTCCTTTACAAGATCCTATAAGTCTCATAAGCTATGACCTGTTTTCCATTAGCTTGGGCCTCTTTACTCTTAGAGATCTTCCTTTAGGCTTTAAAATCTTGTTATCTATATTTTGGCATTTGTACAATATTTCCCTCATCTTGCTTTATTGTGAGCTGAAGTACGGCTAACCACATCTACCTCAATATAATGCAGAATAGTAGCTCTTGAGGTCCTTCTTAGCTCTCACCTCCTTGACACAATGATCTCTTGAAGACTTCTGAATCACAGCTAGTGACACAGCTAGTGACAATACCACCACAAACTCCCCTAACTCCAAGGACTTCAACAGCTTTGAGTCAGAACAAAGTTGTATGTGTTTGAGTTAATGTGTTCACATCCAACCATTTTCAAAGATTGGTATATTCTAAATTTTCTGGAAAACTAATTATAGTTATGCATTATATAATGATATTTTTGTCAATGATGAACCACATACAGGATGGACTATAATGGTAAGCTATCCCCATCATTAAGTGATGTGTGACTTATAAAAATTTGCCACTTACACTGCTTTCCTTTTCTTTTTGTTTTTAACTGAATCTTTGTGTTTGTCCAAATAAATATTTGTTTTTCTAGGATTTAAAGTATGCAAGTTTTTCTGGCCATGAAAAAAAAATTTTTGGAGGGGGTACGTGGATTGAACCCAGGGGCACTTAACTGTTGAACAACATCACCAGCCCTTTTAAAATTTTATTTAGAGACAGGTCTCACTGAGTTGCTAAATGCCTTGTTAAGTTGCTGAGGCTGGCTTTGAACTCACGATCCTCCTGCCTCAGCCTCCCTAGTCCCTGGGATTATAGGTGTGCACCACTGCACCTGGCACTGGCCATGAAAATATTAAGATTATAAGTAACACAGAAAAGAAGGGAAAAATCTAAGAGCCATATAAGTACGTCTGGAAATTCTATAGCCTGTGGAAGACTAATAACTTATATAATCTTTCACATACTAGCACATTCATAATGAAGATAAACACCTAGGATTTTATTTATATATATATATATATATATATATATATATATATATATATATATATATATATATATATATATATATATACTTACTTATTTTTCAGGTACCAGGGATTGAACTCAGGGGTACTCATCAACGAGCCACATCCCCAGCCCTATTTTGAATTTTATTTAGAGATAGGATCTCACTGAGTTGCTGAGGTTGGCTTTGAACTCTCAATTCTCCTATCTCAGCCTCCTGAGCTACTGGATTATTGGCATGTGTCACCAGCTAGCATATATTAAAGATGGGCAATTAGAATACAAACAATTGCTGAGACAGAAATATTCTTAAAGATTTTCTTTCTTACACAACACTAGTCTATTAAAATCCTACGAATATGCAAATATTTATTACCTATACTTCCAATTCTTTTAGGGAAAAAAATGCTAGAAAGAGAAAATGGAGATTGATGAAATCTTAAAATATCTTTATAGAAAATGCTTTGTAGAAAATACTTAGAAACCTACAAATCTTGTATTAGGCCTATTAACTAAAAGTACACAACTAGTATTTAATTGCTATCCAGAGAATATACTTAATTCATTTATAAAAATCTAAATTAGATATTGCATACAATTTCCCTATTATTAAATTTCCCTACTGCTAATTTGGGCCAGTGAGAATAAGACTCATCAGACTTGTTTAAAGGTGTTTTGTTCTAGAAGGGAATGCTGAAAAACAAGAAGAAAACACTGAAAGACAGAAGTGAGAAATTTATAAACCTTTTAAAGAGGGAGTCAACTATACCCAAAATAAATCTAAAAATTCTGGTCTGAAAGATTAGTACTGGAAAAAAAATTTTCTAAAAAGTTTGTAACTTTCCATACTAAAAAGCAGTATCCTGTGCACGTTTCATTGTCTTTTAAGAGAAAAGATCTCTTTCTTTCTTTTTGGTACTAGGGATTGAACCCAGAGGTGTTCACTGAGCCCCATTCCACAGCCCTAATATTTTTTATTTTGAGACAGGGTGTCATTAAGTTGCTTAAGCTGGTCTCAATCTTAGAATTCTCCTGCCTTAGCTTCTGGAGCTGCTGGGATATCATGCCTGACAAAAAAGATCTACAATGTGCTAAACAAACTTGGAGGTAAATGAACAGTGTGACTATCTTAAGCATTGCAATCAGTCACCTTCAGAAGTATCAAAAAAACTTCACGATAAAATTTGCATTTTTTTGTGTTGTATGATGTTTCAGTGTATTTGAAAAATTGAAAGCATTTCAGATGTTTTAGTATCTGTTTCATAGAAAGTATAATTCTTAATTTTAATAAATTTTATAGAATAAAAAGTTAAGAAAATGCAGCATATCTCAGGCAAAATAAATCACTCAAATTAAGGCACTCAAAGCTATCAAATATTCCCAAGTAAACAAATTATTCCATAGCTTTAGTTTTAGATTCACAGATACGCTGACATTTTTCGACAAAAATAAACACCAACAGCTATATTACATATATTTAGACAGATCTTCCAAAGTTTAAGTAAAATTTTCTCTCATAAAGTGAGAATACCACCTACTGCAGTGGCACACACTATAATATCTCAGCAATTTGGGAGGCTGAGGCAGGAGGATCAAGTTCAAGGCCAGCCTCAGCAATTTAGCAACACACTGTCACAAAGTTAAAAAAGGCTCAGTGGTAAAGCACTCCTGAATTCAATTCCAAGTATATTAAAAAAAAAAAATAAACAAAAATATAAAGAAGAACACCTTTTTCAAGGAAGATGAAGCTATTGAACAGTTAAATAAAGAAATAATGAATAAAGGTTATTTTTTGGGGTACTGGGGATTGAATTCAGGGGTACTCAACAACTGAGCCACATCCCCAGCCTATTCTCTATGTTATTTACAGACAGGGTCTCACTAAGTTGCTTAGCACCTTACCATTGCGGAGGCTGGCTTTGAAATAGTGATCTTCGGGGTTGGGGATATAGCTCAGTTGGCAGACTGCTTGCCTTGAATGCACAAGGCCCTGGGTTCAATCCCCAGCATCACACACACACAAAAAAACATGAAATAGCGATCCTCCTGCCTCAACCTCCAGAGCCGCTGGAATTACATGCATATGCCACCATGTCCTGCTTGAGCAAATGTTCTTAATAGCTACTATATAGATTACCAAATTAAATTCATAATGTAAAAAGAATATGCTAATTTTTACATTGAAAGTAATTACAAAAAAATTTTATGGATTGAATTAAAAGATTGGATTCTTTTTAAGAATTGGTAAAGATAATCTATAGTAAATATTGTTATTTCATTAGTAAGAGACATTTTGTAACACAAACTTCTTCTCAGCCAAAACTCACTTTTTATGAACAAGGTTCTATGAGTGGTGCATTATTATTTGTGAAAGACTGGATCAGGAAATGATGAATCTACTTTTTCTCATCTCTAAAAACCAAGATTCAATATGCATGCAAGACAAAATGCTAAAAGAGAGAATGGAATTTTTATGTGTGTTTGTGGTGCTGGGGATTGAACCCAGGGCCTTGTGCATGTCAGGTAAGCCCTCTATCAACTGAGCTATATCCCCAGCCCAAATGGAATTAAAAAAAAAAAAATTAACCTTGATATTTATTTGGATACAATTTTAGAAATTAGGAAATGAAATAACAAAGTATGATATATATGCCACTGGTTAAAGTAATGAAGAAACTTAACTCACCATTTTTTAGGTTTTGATAATGGTTTGTATTTGTTGTATTTTACACGCCATTCAAGAACTTCTTTACAGCGCTGACATACTCCATCGTGAAGTTTTTGGTTAATTTTCTTAAAAACAAACAGAAAAACAAATTAAAAATTTCACACATGAGTATAGCAAACCCCTTAAAAAGGTATGAGAGAAATTTACTTTTTTTTTAAATATATTTTTTTAGTTGTAGATGGACACAATATCTTTATTTATTTTTATGTGGTACTGAGAATTAAACTCAGTGTCTCATACATGTGAGGCAAGTGTTCCACCACTGAGGTACGCCCCCAGTCTGAGAAGTTTACTTTTTAAAAATATTTTTAGTTGTAGATGAACACAATACCTTTATTTTGTTTATTTATTTATTTAAATGTGGTGCTGGGGATCGAACCCAGGGCCTCATGCATGCTAGGCAAGCACTCTGCCACTGAGACACAACCCTAGCCTGATAAGTTTATATTTTTTAAAAAACAATAATCTAACTTTAATCTGTATAACATTCTATGACATATTACATATTTTATGTATATTATCCTCTGATTCTTTAAAAGGTAATTGTTCTTAACTGGGTTTAGCTCAGAATCATCTAGAAAACTTTTCAATTTTCTGATGAGTATTTTGAGAAAGGTTTCCTGTTGACCAGATGTACATCATATCCTGATGGGTCAAAATTCATACTGTATAGTTAAGACATATGTATTTTAGTATATGTTAATTATACCTCAAAAATGCAAAAATTAAAAAAGAAAACATAGCTCATATTATTTCAACAATTCAAATATAATCAGTACGTTGGAATTAAACTGAGGAATCCATTCTGAATTATCTTTTTTTTCAGTCTCTAGGGTTCCAACCCAGGACCTGGGACATGTTAGGCAAGTGTTACCTAGCTGCACCTCCAGCCTGGGAATATGAAAAAAAAAAAAGGGGGGGGGGGAAAGAAGGCTGGAAACAAGGCAGCATTTCATTACTCAGCCCTTCTGCATTCTTACATAAGGAAAAAATATTTTCAAAAAGTTCTTCTTGAGGCTGGTTGTGGTGGTGCACATCTGTAATCCCAGTGGTTTAGGAGATTGAAGCAGGAGGATCTTGAGTTCAAAGCGAGCCTCAGAATAATCGAGGTGCTAAGCAACTCAGTGAAAGCCTATCTCTAAATAAAATATAGAATAGGGCTAGGGATGTGGCTTGGTGGTTGAGTACCTGAGTTCAATCCCCAGTAAACCAAAAAATGGGCTGGGGATGTGACTCAGTGGTTAAGTGCCTCTGAGATCAGTCCCTAGTACCAAAAAAAAAAAAAAAAAAAAAAAAAAAAAAAAAAAAAAAGTTTCTCCTGGCTTTACCAAAATAGGGGGGGGGAAAAAAACAACTGTATGTGTAAATAGCTTGGTGAGAAAGGAGCTTTATAAGGAAAGAAAACATTTTAAATTATGATTTCCATCTCAAAATATGGTGGGGTAGAAATGTGATATATAGTAAAATTTTAAATGTATCATACCATTTCTGTAACAGATTCAGAATCTAAACTATATATTTTCAAAGTACTCTTGAAAATTTTCTGATCTCTTTGGCTGAGGAACATTGTCTTTGCCTATTACTGAACTTACGAATAGAAGGCATTTTAAATCTTTTCTTTTTTACTCCCTTTGTTCTTTTTTAGATTTCTCAAGGGGAGAGAAACATATTGCAAAGATGCCAATTCTTTGAAAGGATATTTGATAGAGTTAAAAGCACAGTGTTTAGACTAGATCATCTGAAGGAAAACAAAACTTTTGAGAAGTGCTTGATATTCTTGAAAGCTCTGAACAAGATGACAAAAATAATTGTACAAAACATTTATTCAAAGAGAAAATATTTCAAGGATATTTTCAAAATCCATAAATTAAGCTGTGAATACATTATGTTTAACTCTGGTGAAAAACATATTGTTACTATCATTATGTATGGGTATATCCCTTTCCTCCTGACTTTATGTAGAGTTCCCAGGAATGTCAGCTCTGTATCTCACTATATTGGTTCCATAGTGTGGTACACTGGTTTCAGAAAGAAGGACAGCTATGCCCACAGGCCAAACTCCTCTTTCTCCCAATCTTGGTCCTCAGTGATCATGTACAAGCTAATTAAGAAATATGCAGAACTAGGGGACTAGGGATATGTTCAGTTGGTAGAGTGCTTGCCTTGCATGCACAGGGCCCTGGGTTTAATCCCTAGCACCACCAAAAAGAAGAAAAGAAAAAAAGAAATATGCAGAACTAAAGTTCGCATTTCATCATTTGTTCTCACTGCCTTCTGTTGCCTAGAATATCTTACTAAAAACATTACTTGTATTTTCTTAACTCCAATAATAATAGGAACAAGTTAATGACCTTGAACTATAATTACAATAAGAATATGATATAAACTTTCTAACTGGAATTTTCTTAGAATTAAAAACATTTTATGACCTGCAATTTTACTACACATAGCACGCTCAGCTTGTTAACTGCCATGTTAACCAGGAAGTATTATTTGGCTTTTTGTTTGCTTCTGTATCCAATTTCTGACCAGTTCATCTTGATTTACAAAGCTGTGCATAGTTTGGAAACTGGTTTCTTCAGGGTGGATTGACAGTAGAACAAAAGAGGTCTTTGTGGGAACTTGTCCTGAGAGTGATGTGTGAAGCAGTATAAACGGAGATGTTGTACAGCATTCACATGACCAACTGGCCATAAGACAAAATTAAAGTTGATGTTTATGTGTCAAGAAATGAATGAGGGTGGGCTGGGGATGTATCTCAGTGGTAGAGAACTTTCCTAGGAAGTGTGAGGCCCAGGCTTCCATACCCAGTACCACACACATAGAAAGAAAGAAAAAACAAATGAAAGTAAAATGCAGAAAGAAAGATATACACCTTATTTTACCTTATTTTGGCAAACCAGAAGTGAATTCCAAAGGTGAGCAAAGAAAGCTAAATCCTGATTCTAGGAATTGTTCCATCTGGGGCAAAAGAGATGGCAGTCTTACTTCACTCACACTTAAGTGAATAACTAACCTGTTGGGAGCCACAGATGAATTGTGAGCTTGTCTGAGCCATCTCTAAGCGGAGGTGTGCCCCTCAAAGAACTCTCTGTGCCATCTCACCAATCTGAGACCACTCCGTTGCCTTGGCAACGTCCTGCTCATAGAGAATTCTGTGATACTGCAGAATTCTGTGATATTGTTCAGACAGCTCCAGGTTCAAGGAGGTAGAAAGAGATATCTGTGCACCCATATAGTCTTGAGGTGCCAGCTGCCTGGAGGAGGAGGAATTACTGCGAAGGTGATAAGGCTCCATTCAGGCCAACTTCACCATAACCTCCTGCTTCTCTCTCATTTACCTTTAAGAACCCTTCCTCATAATAAATCCCTTTGATGTGTTCCCCTATAAATAAAGCATGCAGACCCTCACTCTTTGTTAGAGACAGGACTCATTAGGTCCAATTTTCCCACCAGGACCCCGCTGTGAAACTACTTTCCTGAGTCTTTTATTTCTTATTAATTGTTTCAGACTTTTAATTTCTTAGCTGGCTCATACCTCTGTGCAGTTAACTAACTGATCCCTTGTTGTGCAGGACACAGCGACACCAACCCTCTTTTGGCAATTAATTTGAGATACCACTCAAGATGGGAGATCACAGGTTATTAAGGTCAGACTTAAGTATGCCCAAATATAAAATGAAAACAGTTTTGCAAATATAAAAGCCTTTAAAAGCTAGACATGGTGGCTTATGCCTGTAATTCCAGCAACTCAGGATGCTGAGATAGGAGGATCAACTTCTAGGCCAGCCTAGAAATTGATCCTCCTACCTCAGGAGACCCTGTTTCAAAACAAAAAACAAAAAGGGCTGGTAGCTCAGTGGTAAAGTGGCCCTGAGTTCAAGTCCCTATCACTAAAGAAAAAAAAAAAAAAACTTCTTTGGAAAATTTCACTGAATGAACACTTTTTAAAAAGTTAAATACTTACCTAACATATACATAATATCTAAAAATTGTCTTAGCCATCATTAGCTTACATATTTTAGAGTAAGTGGTATTATCCTTGTTATAAGCATTCTGTTAGAGCACAATAATATAACACAGCAATCCCACACAGAAATGGGGTGAGGACTTTGACTTCCTGAAAAGTAGCAAGAGCAAATTTTAAATATGTGCATCAACACGCTGATGCTGAAAAGTATTTTGTAAAATGTAAAGTCTCTTTTAACAGAAGAAAGATACTATTGCAGGAGGGAAGGAATTTGAATACCATTCAAAAGCAACTAATGTCATTGTAGATCACAATTCTTTCAGAAATGTTAAAGGTAAAGTGACTGCAAATGGCATATTTTACTTCCCTTGATTGAAAAAAAGAAAAATGAAATTCTCAAAGGAAAATGCTAATTCCAACTGCTGTTAAATATTTATTTTCATGGACTGGTGTTGTTCTTTGTCTTGAATTACTCCTCCCCATAAAATAAGGAATTTTACTTAAATATAGCAATGGCAATGTTATTCCAGAAAATAAAAATGTTTATATCTTAAATTATATTTAAAAGTATATAATTTTAATTTTCTAGAAACATTCTCTTATTCTAAAATTGACTAACAGACAATGGAGTACTGCATTTGGAAGTTGGAACTTATAGGACTAATGAAAATAATGTGAAAATCTGTCTTTTAGTTTGTGACTTTCAAATAATAAACTACATTATTTTAAATCCTTTGAATATGGCTAGAAAAAAAAACAGATAAAAGTGGCTGGGGTTGTAGCTCAGTGGTGGAGTGCTTGTCTCACACTTATGACTGGGTTCGATCCTCAGCACCACATAAAAAAATAAATAATTATAAGTAAATTTTTAATTGTGTCCATCTACAACTAAAAATATAATAAAAAAAAGATAAGAGAATCAAAGTGAGGAAAAACTAAAGGAAACAGAGAAAAGCTGAAAGCACTCAGGGGCACAGTTAGGAAGACCACCTGCTGGAGATGGCTACAAGTGAGGTCAGACCTTTCTAGCATCCAGAAAAACAGAACTCAATGTTTGTAACAAGCCAAAAATCCAGTTTCTCAGAAGCAGCTTACCTATTCCTGTTACTAAAATCCAAAGTTTCATGTTCCCCAAAAGGATATCATGTGATATAATAAGCAAAGCTCTCTAACACAACTGTTTTCCATCCTGGTTCTCAATGGAACCTGTGTTATGGTACTCAGACACAGCCTGGTAAAAAATGTTACTCAGGAATCAAGTATAGGTACAGATCCCTGATGGTTGGTTGTATGACCTGTAGAATGCACTGTATATCATAAGGCCACTCAATAAATACTATTTCTCTCAATTAAGTTTTAAGAACATTCCATTCTATTATAAAAAAATGTCAAATTTGCAGAAAATTTTAAATAATAATATTAACATTAGCCACATACACACTACTAGAGACAATCTTGAACATTTTACATATTTGCTTTTTATGGGTGTGTGTGTGTGTGTGTGTGTGTGTGTGTGTGTGTGTGTGTGTGTGTGTGTATGTGTGTATATATATATATAGTGCTGGGGATTGAATCCAGGGCCTTGTGCATGTGAGGCAAGCATTCTACAACTGAGCTATATTCCTATCCCAGGTGTATACTTTTTAAAGTCATGAACATAAAGGCACTACACCTCTTACTACTTATCATATTCTAGAGATACTTTCTCATGTTGAACCATAATACTGTTACCATACTGAAGAAACAGGTAAAATAACTCCCTAGTATAAATGAGTGTACCTATTCCACACTGAAATTTCCTTGACTGCTCACATATTTTTCATAGCTGTCCCCCTGCCTCCCCCTGCTCTCCAGCATCAAATCTAGGATCAAATCAGTATTTAGCTCTTATGTCTCTTTTGGTCCACCCACTTTTATCCTTTTTTACAAAGTTGTTTTTGAAAATACCAGGCAAACTATCTTAGAGAATATCTCATATTCCAGATTTGTTTGATTGTTTTCTCATACTGGAATCAAACTCATTGCTTTACCTTCTATATTTCCTATGAAGAGGAAGTTAAGTTCAAAGTCTTGATAACATCTGGGAAAAATGTATTTTGATCAGAACAATTCATACATGTTGCTACTGCTGTGTATTTTGTATTATTCCAAGTTAGGAGGCAAAGAATGTCAAGTTCTCACCTAGTCAACAGTGCTAGATTATCAATATTAAATTTTACTCATGTAAAACTTTTGAACCTATAAATCCTTCTAAAAATGTAATAATAGGTAACAATTTGAACATCTATTACTCTCTGAAATACATTATTTGGATAAGTCACTTTTTGTGTGTTTTACTATTTCAGTAAATGAGCTAGTCATATATATAGTTCAGAAATACTTTTGAAGCAAGTTCTAGTAGTAAAATTAGTTTTACTGTCACTTGAGGAAAAATGTAAAATCAAAGTTACTATTGATTTACCTTTTTTTTTTTATTTAAGGAAACTATAGTTGTACAACATTGCTAGTCAGAAATTAGCTATCAACTTTTTTTTTTTTTTGGCTGCACTAGAAATTGATTCCAAGGCACTTTGCTACTACTTTACCATTGAGCTACATTTCCTGTGCTTTGTATTTTATGTTGAAACAAGGTCTCAATAAGTTGCCCAGGCTGTTCTTGAAATTGTGATCCTCCTATCTCAGCTTCCTGAGTCACCAGAATTACAGGCATGTGTCACCATGCCCAGCAGTTATTAACATTTTAAAGATTTTATTACCAAAAACATCATCCCATTCTCCCTCAAGCAAAATATTACTCTAGTATTAAAAAATGTCCGGTATAGATATATACATTGAATACATATTTAGCTTATTTTTTTTTTAGTTGTTGATGGACTTTATTTTATTCCTTTATTTATATGTGGTGCTGAGAATCAAACCCAGTGCCTCACATATGCGAGGCAAGCGCTCAACCACTGAGCCACAACTCCAGCTCCCATATTTAGTTTTTATTTATACAAATTTAATTTAAAACCATAAAACAAAGCATGCCTCTACTATGAGACAAAATTATTTTCTTCCTTGAAGTCTAGCTCATCTTTCTCTCATTCACTCTAAAGTCATCACAAATCTTTAAAATACCAATAAGAGAATTCAAAATATATGCTAAAAATGTTCCTCTTGTTCAATAAATACACTTAGAACATAGCTTTTTCTAGAAGTAAAGAAATAATATTTGATTCCCTCCTCCTACTTTTCTTATTATGGCTGGAATCTTTAACAAACATCAACTGCAACAATAAACAATCACATTTCATCTGCAAGACATCTGAATCTAAAATGAGTTCTGATCATCCCAAACAGAGGGCTATTCTCTTAATAGGTCGATACACAGATACTGTCAGTTGCAAATATACAGAGAGGGTCTATGTACAGACTATCTACTGTTGTTACAACAACCAAGCAAACTATCTAGATTTTCACTGACAATCTTAATGCAGACACTTAAATAGAATCACACCTGTCTACAGGCAAAAACACAATGTGGCAGTACCTTTTTCTAGCAGTAAGAGAAAATCCATTAAGGCGATTTTCTTTTCCAAATACATCCCCCCTCTTTTGAGAATCAAACCTAGGGCCTTACACATGCTAGACAAGCATGCCACCACTGAGTTACAACTATGTATATGTGTGTGTGTGTGTGTATACATATTATATAATACACACATACACACACACCCCAAAATTCACTTTTTTTTAAAAATATTTATTATTTAGTAATCGGCGGGTACAGCATCTTTGTTTGTATGTGGTGCTGAAGATCGAACCCGGGCCGCACACATGCCAGGTGAGCGCGCCACCGCTTTAGCCACATCCCCAGCCCCCCAAAATTCACTTTTATTTCTTTCCTTTAACTGAGTTTTATTCCCCCGCAGGGGGTGTACTATTCCTGGAGGTACTGTAATACCAGATTGATGTGTGGCATGACAGAGCAAGCTCCTACTCCATCTCCTACATTTTGAGATGGGGTCTTATGAACTTTGAACTAACCTCCTGCCTCAGCCTCTTGAGTACAAAAATATTTTTTAAAAAAACATCGTCAATACAAAACACAGAAGTAATTCTCTCTCGACAACAGGTAAATTTTTGCCTTAACAAGAATTAAAAAATGGGTACTGAGAGTTTTAACATAATTGGCTTCACTTACCTTTGTACCTGTTGAACATTTTCAGTAAATAAAAAACCCAGCTATTTAGGAGGCTAAACCAGGATGAGCCACCAGTTCAAAGCCAATCTGGGCAACTTGGATCCTTCTCAAAATAAAAAGTCTGGGGATGTAGCTCAGTGGTAGTGCACCCCTGAGTTCAATTCCTAATACCAAACAAACAAACAAATAGAAAATCAATTTGCTTTTGATTTTTTTGTGTTTGGAGAACATGCCCAGAATGATTATTCCGTTTTAATTTTTTTTTTTTTTGTACTAGGTATTGAACTCAGAGGCACTCAACCTGAGTCACATCCTCAGCCCTATTTTGTATTTTATTTAGAGACAAGCTCTCACTGAGTTGCTTAGTGTCTCACTTTTGCTGAGGTTGGCTTTGAATTCATGATACTTCTGTCTCAGCCTCCAGAGCCACTGGGATTACAGGTGTACACCACTGCACCCGGCTCCGTTTTAAGTTTTTGAGAAAACTCCATGCCACTTTCCACAGTAGCTTTACCATTTTAGTTTCACCAACAGAGCACAAAGGTTCCAATTTCTCCAGTCTTATCAACATTTGATTTTTTTTTTTCATAATAGGGATCCTATGGCAATCCTATCTTGTAGTTTTACTTTGCAATTCCCCAATGATCAGTGATGTTAAGCACATTTTCACATGTTTATTGCTCATTTGTATGTCTTTGGCAAAATGCTTTTTTCCTGTTGAACATTATTCTCTATATAGACATACTATTGTCTTATAATCCTTTTTATTTCTGCAGAATGGGCATTCATTTCTGCAATTTATTTCTGGTTTTAGTAATCTAAGTGTTTTGTTTTGTTTTTTTGTTAGTCTGTCTAGCTAAAGGTTTGACAGTTTTGTTGATATCTTCAAAAAACAACTCTTAAGCAGGCAGAGTGGCACACACCAGTTGTTCGGGAGGCTGAGGTATGAGGATTGCAAGTTCAAAGCCAGCCTCAGCAATTTAGCATGGCCCTAAGTAACTTAGTGAGACCCTGTATCAAAATTTAAAAAAATAAAAAGGGTTGGGGATGTGGCTCAGTGGTTAAATACCACTGGGTTCAACAACAACAAAAAACCCTTTAGTTCCTCTGATTTTCTCTATTGTTTTTATGTTCTAATTCATCTCTGCTGTACTATATCTCTTTCCTTCAGTAGCTTTGGATACAGTTTCTTCATTTTCTAGTTTCTTAAATTGTAAAGTTACATCACTAATTTAAAATCATTCTTATATTTTAACATAAGCATTTGTTTACAGCTATAAATATCTTCCATAGTGTTGTTTTGTGGTATTCCATAAGTTTTAGTATATTGTTTTTGTTTTCATTTGTTTCTAAGCATTTTCTAATTTTCCTTGTGATTTTCTTCATTGATCCATTGGGTAAGACTGTGTTTAACTTCCACATATTTGTGAATTTTCTCACTTTTCTTATTTTAATGTTTATTTGTAGTTGTTTATGTGGTGCTGAGGATTGAACCAAGTGCCTCACACATACGAGGCTAACACTTTACCACTGAGCTACAGCCTCAGCCCCTCAAGTTTTTCTTGTGTTACTAATTTCTCACTGCATCCCACTATGGTTGGGAAGGTACTCTGAATGATATCTATCTACTGGTACTTAATATATGGCCTAAGAGGTGGTCTATCCCTAATGTCCTGAGTGCACTTATGAGAATATTTTGTTGTTGTTGGAAGAATATTTTGTTGTTGGTGGTTAGCATTCCGTAAATGGTAGTTATATTTAGTTGGTTTGTTGTTAAGTCTTCTGTTTCCTTCTGTTTGGCTATTCAATCCATTATTCAAAGTAAGGTATTTAAGTCTCCAACTATTATTATGGAACTACTTCCCTCTTCTCCTTTCAACTTATGCTTCACAGATTTTGATGGTCTGTCATTACATACATACATGTTGTTATGGTTTAGATATGAGGCATCCCCTAAAAGCTCACGAGTGAGACAATGCAAGAAGATTCAGAGGAGAAGTGATTGGGTTGTGAGAGTCTTAACCCAGTAAGTGAATTAATCCCGATAGGGATTAACTAAGTGGTTACTGAAGTGATAGAGTGTGGCTGGAGGAAGTGGGAATTGGGGGCGTCAATTTGTGGTTTAAATTTGTATCTGGCAAGTGGAGACCTCTCTCTTTGTTTAGTGATCACCACATGTACCGATTCCCTCCGCCACACTCTTCTGCTGTGATGTTCAGCCTCACCTGAAGCCCCTGGGGAATGGAGCCAGTCTTCTACTGACTACAACCTCTGAAACCATGAGCCCCCAAATAAATTCTTCCTTCTCTACAATTGTTCCGGTCAGGTCATTTAGTCACAGTGGTGAAAAAACTGATCAAAATAAGTTTACTATTGTTATATCCTCTAAAACTTTTTATTAATATAATGTCTTTGGTCTCTGTAATTTTTTTAAAAATTTAAACTCTATTTTGTCTGAGATTAGCAAAGTCATTCCTGCTCTATTTTTGTTACTATTTAACACAGGCTATTTTCCCCCCATTCTCTTCACTTTTAACTTATTGGATCTAAACTGAGTCTTTTGTAGACAATAATACCTCCACAATCTTTCTCTTGATTGGAGTGTTTAGTGCATTTACGCTTAAAAATAATTAGTGCTAAGAAGGGATTTAAGTTGGGCACAGTGGCATATGCCTGTAATCCCAGTGGTTTGGGAGGCTGAGACAGGATTGCCAAATTCAAAGCCAGCCTCAGCAAAAACTAGGCACTAAACAACTGGGTGAGACCCTGTCTCTAAATAAAATACAAAATAGGGCTGGAGATGTGGCTCAGTGGTTGAGTGTCCCTGAATTCAAGCCCCAGTACCACCATCAAAAAAAAAAGGGGGGGGTGTGGATTTGATTTTGTCATTTTGTTATTTATTTTCTGTATGCCTTATTTTTTGTTGTTGTTATAGTTGTTGTTTTGGCCATCATTTTCGTCTCCTATTGTATTTTGTTGATTTTTTTTTTGTAGTGAAATGTTTATAAATTATTTTATTGTTTCTTTATATGTATATTCTATAAACTATTTTTTCTTTGTGGTTGTCATGGGATTGCACTTAAAGTTTTAAAGCAAATTTATAATATAGCTTGACTTTAATAATACACAAATACTCTGCTCCTTTAATTTCCATCCTTACCAGTTTCAGTTGCTGATGTCATAAAACTAGTTCTTTAAACATGTGTGCCCCAAAACAATTACTTTTTAAAATGGATTCAACTCTTAAATGTGGAATTATAAACACTTGTTACAATAATTCTAGCTCTTAGACTAATACTTTTTTTAAAAAATGTGTTTATTTCTCAGATCAAATAGAAAACAAAGAGTGGAGTTACACACCCTGTTTAACCTAGCTTGTATAACTGTCTATGAATTTACTTTAACTGAGATCTTTATTTCTTCACAAAACTTTGGGTTACTACCCATTGTCTTCATTTCAACCTCTAGAATTCCCTTCAGCATTTCTTACACAAGCAAATCTAGTAGTTACAAACTTTCTCACCTTTTATCTGGGAACATCTTAATTAATCCTTTATTTTTGATGGACAGTTTTGTCAGACATGGGATTCTTGGTTGATAGTTTTTTTCTTTTAATTTTTTTATCAGTCCACTGCTATCTGGCCTCCCAAGTTTGATAAGAAATCTGCTGATAATGTTATCAAGGATCCCTTGTGTGATGAGTCACCGCTCTCACTGCTTTCAAGATTTTTTAGGTTTTCAACTGCTCAATTATAATGTGTCTCGATGTACATGTCCTTGTGTTTATTTTTCTTCATGTTGAGTTTCCTGAATTTTTACATTCATGTCTCATCAAGTTTTATTTTTTTATTTGCTTATTTATTTATTTTTAGTTGTAGATGGACACAATCCCTTTAATTTTACATGGTGCTAGGGATTGAACCCAATGCCACACACCTGCCAGGCAAGCACTCTACCACTGAGCTACAACTCCATCCCCTCAGTTGTTATTCTTTCAAATATTTTTTGCCATTTTCTCTCTTTCTGGAACCCCACAATAAATGTGTTCCACTTGAGCTCCTTTAGACTCTGTTCACTTTCCTTCCATTGTTTTCCCTTTCTGTTCCTCTTACTTGATAATTTCCACTCTCCTATCTTCAAGTTTGTTGATTCTGTTTTATTCCTGCTCAAATCTACTTTTGAATTCCTCTAGTGAATTTTTCATATCAGTTACTATACTTTTTAGTTCTTGAATTTCTTTTCGGTTTCTTTTTAGGTTTTTTTCTCTCTTTACTAACGTTTTCACATCATTTTCTTAGCTTTCTTCTTATCTTTCTCTAGTACTTTGAGTATCTTTCAGATAGCTATTTAAAATTCCTTGTTTAATAGATCTACCATCAGTTGCCTCTAAGGGACAATGTCTATTGATTTAGTTTTTTTCCATTTAATGGGTCATAATTTCCTTTTTCTCTGTATGTCTTGTGAATTTTTTGCTGAAAACCAGACATCTGAATAATGTGGTTATTATAGATTGAAAATTGGGTGTACCCAAAAAGCTCAGGTGTGAGACAATGCAGGAAAGCTTAGAGGTGAAATAATTGGGTTATAAGAGTCTTGACCTAATTAGTGCATTAATCCTCTGATAAGGATTAACTTGGGTCATAAATATAGGAAAGTAGGGTATGGCTTGAGGAAGTGGGTCATTGGGGGATGTGCCTTTGGGGTATATATTTTGTCCCTGAAGAGTGGAGCTCTCTCTCTTTCTCTTTACTTCCTGTGTGCCTTGCTCCAAGGCTTCCTTGACCACAATCTTCCACCCTGAGGAATGCAGTTGGCTGTCTATGGACAGAGACTTCTGAAACTATGAGTCCATTCAAATAAATTTTTTCTTCTCTAATTGTTCTTGCCAGGTCCTTGGATCACAGCAGCAAAAAATCTTACTAAAACAGTGTTTTTTCTGGAGGTCAGATATCCCCTTCCTCCATTTGATTTAAAATTATTATTGTATACTGTTTCTGTGTCAACAATTAGCCTGAGGCAACTCTTTTATAAAGAGCCAGACTTTCTTTGGATGTATATGGGGACTTTCTAATTTTTCCCACAAACGCATTTGCCTTGGAATGTCCTATTCTTCAATGTGTGACTTCCAAAGGGGAAAAAAAGAGAAAACTGAAGACAGGGAAAAAAATGTTGGGTCTTTTTTTTGTTTTGTTTGAGTTGTAGTTGGACACAATATCTTTATTTTATTTTTATGTGGTGCTAAGGATCGAACCCAGGGCCTAAGTGCTAGAGGAGCGCTCTACTGCTGGGCCACAACCCCAGCCCCCAAATGTTGGGTCTTTAAGTCTCCTAGAAGTCATTTCATTCAGAGGAGAAAAGGTCTGCAATGGGAATGGATGAACTCTACTGAAACTGACCAAAATTTATTATCCCAGTCTTTCCCTGAAGCTTCAAGCCTTCAACAGACTCCAAAGTGCCAACCATTTATATAGACATATTTTTTCAGTGAAATTGCTGCTTAGGCGGTGAGACCAATCCTCAGTGCCTTCTACTAAGCCATCTTCCCAGAATTTTCTATCCTATAGACACATTTTAACAGATACCTGGCTATGTTTCTCTTCTGGTCAAAACACAAATTCCTTAAGGCATTTATTAGGCAGATATTCAGAGCTCTACACAATTTGATATCTACTTTCCATTCTGAGCCTATGACCTGTTTTCCTCTCAAGCATCTAAACACTCCCAAGTAAATAAATCTGGTAGTATAAAACCTGCATTCTTCTTTCTCCTAAGTTTTCCTCCTTCCCTCCATATTTGTGTGTTAAAGTCTTCATTCCTATTCTAGTTTTGCTTTTCAAGCAATCCTCCAAAACTACCTGTGGTACTTCTCATCAAATTCTGCACTGAATTCAGAAGATGTACAGAATGCCTATTATTGGCTAGGCATATATTTGATAGTGGGATACAGGTTAGGAAAAAAAAAAGGTAGGATCCTTGTTCTTGAGCTAATAAACAGACAATGTCTTTCACGGATAATGTCTGTTGATTGTCTATTGATAATGTCTGTTGATTTTTTTTTTTCCCATTGAGATAAATACAGCAGTGTGGAAACTACTATGACAAAGTATGCTTTGGTATCATTCTATACCTAGCAAATCCAGTGCCAGTACACGCAGAAGCCCTCACGGAGCATGAGAAAGCATATAGTCTATTTGGAAAACTGCAAACAGTTAGAAGGGCTAGATAAAAGGGGATGAAGACAATGGGAAGAATAAGCTAAATTATAAGAGATCTTGTTTGCCAAGCTGAAGAATTTGGCCTCTTTAGGGAAGGGATATGACTGGATAAGATTTTGAGCAGCAATTAAAGATAAAAGAAAGGATGAGATCACTTAGGAAGTTACTGAAGTAATCTAGAAATGATATCCTTAAACAGTACAGTTGGCTGTGGCAGGGTTGACAGAAAGATGGACACAAACATGGGAGATGATGAAGATGAAAAATGACTTATAGCCAGTAAATGGTTAGTGATAAAATGACTAATACAGTGTTGGGGCAAAGTCAAGACTGGGGAGAGTTTGGGAAGAGTGACTTTTAAGCCAGTTCTGAAATCCCAATTTTAGAGTACATTAAAATTCAGATTTCCAAGCACACTCCTTGATATGTTTGATTTTGTCAGTTAGGAGTTTTTGTGGCACAGATGACACTTAAAGGATGGACAATGCTCTAGAGCAAGGCACAATTAATGCCAAGAGCCCATAAAGGGTGAGTTTACATAACAACCCATCTCTCTCCCTCATCCTCACCTTCCAAGGTACACTTAAAAGCATAAACTGAACAAGTCTGATTCTTGGAAAGTTACTTATGTACAGTAGAGTGGCACATTTATATGGGGGAAGGTAACTACCTGGTATTTTCATGTGTGGTTTGAGGACCATGTATATCAGAATCACCTTCAAGGCTTGCTAAGAACGTCACTCTTGGGCTCAACACCAAGATATTAAGAATTCCTGGCATCTGGGATTCTGCATTTTGAACAAGCCTTCAGACGATTCTTAAGCACACAAAATTGAAGAACTTCTCTTCTAAGCAGATGAAACAAACTGACATTGCTAACAAAACCTCACCTCTGCTACTGGGAATACAAGTTTTAATAAGGTGATATACTTTACCTTAGAAAGAAAGTTATGATTATCACAACTGAAACAGCATTAGTTAGTATAGATAAGAAATAATAATAGCTGGGTGTAGTGGTGCTTGCCTGTAGCAAGCTTCTAGGCAGGCTATGGGAGGACAATCTCAAGTTCAAGGCCAGCCTGGGCAACTTTGACTCTATCAAAATAAAAAATAAAATGGGCTTGGGTGTATGTGTGGCTAGTGGTAGAATACCACTGGGTTCATTTCTCAGCACTTAAAAAAAAGGGGGGGGGAAATAAATACCTGGCAAGTGTTCTGTACAGTTCTAAGTATTTGTCAGCTATTACCAAACTATACTTGTCATTGATATCACTTAAAAATCAATTTTCTCAGTTAATTATATTAACTACCTTGATGGATAACATGTTATTCTTACTCTACATACAAAGAAATCCGACAGATTAAATAATCTGCCTAAACTATTATGTCTATTAATTATTATTCAAGACAACACCCATGACTCTAAATTCCATATTATGCCCTACTATTCCAGGTAACTTTTCTTCTAGAGACTAAATCAATAGCTGACTTTTAGTTTCACTACTGAGAGCATCAATTCTTTGGCAAGATGTATCTTGAGTACTAAACAAGTGACTTGAAGAAATCTTTGAAAAAAAAATATATATATACTAGATTACCTGTATGCTTGAGGAATGTATCAAATATCTTAGTCCCCAAAATAATCCCAGAATCGACAGGAAAAGCCATGCTAGAGGCATAAATCAGTAATCCAGAAGGGCTATTATTTAATATATCATTTAAAAAGCTTTTCTAACATTTGTAACAAAGGACATCAGCCCCAAATGTAATTTTCCCCAGATTTTTCAATCTGTCTTATAAAGTTCCTTAATTCAGACACCGTTTGACCCTGGCATAGCACAATATAGAAAACATCTGTTATTTCTACTGACTTCCTCATGATTAGAAAAATAGAATTTATTCCTATTCCTGGAATTTAGTCCAATCAAAGTACACTAATGGATGGAAAACTATTCCTTCTTCATTCTTTTCTATTTCTTAATAAGATCAAATGTCAGACCAAAACTTAATTAGTTAGGGAATCTAAAATTAGGAAACACACTAGGAAATGTGGGTAATTTCTAGATCAGTTATTCTCAGTCTTTGTTTCTGCTTCCACTGTTCACATGCTCTTATTACATACAGAAGACAGTATATCTTAACAGGTAAGTAACAAATATTCTGGAGAAGGACAAGGAAGAAAATTTCTGATATATTATTTCCCAGTAAGGTACATCAAAACTATATATATGTGTGTGCGTTTCTGTCTTCTCAAGGGGTCTTCTGCTGTCCTTGTCACTTAAATCCCTGCCTGATTTGATGTTTCTGATCAATGTTCTTTTTCTTACACAAATCTTCCAGTGATTTCACATGCATAGACATAGCTGTATTTTGGTCAGTGTATTTGGGAAAGAGCTCTTTACATAGTTTACTATATATCAGGTCTTTTGGTTTTTATCATAAAAATAATAGCAAGCTAAATAATTTGTACATAAAAGACTGCTACCATAAATCTATAAATCACATGTCTAATCCTTTATAAAAATTCTCCCTGTTGTTTTTACAACATTCCTGTGGCTAAGAGTCGACATAATTATCCTCATTTTGCAGATGAGAAACCTAAGGCTCAGAGAATTAAGAGATTTGCCTGAGGTCACAAAATTAATCGAGAGCAGCACAGGTAGCACCCGTAAAAAGATGCTTTTTAGTTTAGGGCATGCTATTAGGTTACAAGTAGAAAGTGTTTCCTCTACAGCCTTCAAGTTCTTTTAAATTTTAGAAAACAAAAACAAACAAACAAACAAACAAGCCCCCCCCCCATTTTGCAGAGTATACATTTCAATTTGTATAGTGTTCTGACTTATTCTAACACTGATATTTTAACTGATGTATAGTATGCAGTACATTATTTGTTTAAAAGCACAAAGAAAACTTGCAAAGTTAGAAAACCTCATTTAGAAAGAAACCATTATGTTTGTTAAGCAGTGTTCTAAGATAGGAGGATTTAGTTTTCTATCACCACCTATCTAAACAATGAAGGATACCTAATTGTTGAACAATACAGGCCAACATATGTACAATTCAACTGGAATGCAAAAAGCCCTATTCAAGCAGCAATGGTGTAGTGTCACAAGGCAACACAAATGTTTTTATAACCACTCATTAGAAGTTAGTCACAATTTGAGATCTTGTCCAACCAGTATGCTATGCCCTAAGTTAGTGATATTAAGACAAACAATTGACTGACCACTGTTTAACATGTACTAAATAAATAAATAAAAAAAGAACATTTCTTTCCCCCTAATACCATATTTAGGAACTTGTGGATTTAACATTTTCAAGCATATTAATTGGTAATATCCACAAACCAAATGATTTTATCTTTTAAAATAAAACCATGTTTTAAGTCATTTATTTGGGGCAGATGTAAGAAGACAATTACATCTTGAAGCTAGTAAACTTCTTCAAAGATAGTTGCCCTGCTCTGGTCATATTAACACATCAAAAAAAAAATCTATTTATACTGATAATGGATTCAGGAGTCAAGTCACATGAGGAAAAATTTAGGTTTGTACCATGATTCATTTAGTTTAAAGCTCAGTTTTCACATATGACTTACCTAACCTTCAGCTGAGAGCATTTTCTTATCTTTAAAAGAGAAATAACATAAAGATATTTTGATGACAAGAATATAAAATTAAAATATACTGAGCAAAGAATGCAAATCACCTATAACAAAATATAGTCCTACCTTGTATTTCTATAGTTTTTCTGAGATCTGAATTTTATCTATTTATTTTATTTATTTATTTAGGCAAGCACTCTACTTTTGAGCCATAACCCGTCCTAAAATCTGAATTTGTTATACAATTCTTTTTTGTTATACAAATCCTGGTTTTTTCAAATCATCCCTGTACAGAGGGAAGAAAGTGGTTATTGTATTTGTTGTTATTCTAACTTATAGCAAGTTGATGTAACTCACCCAAGATTACATAAAAAGTGACTCAGTAGCCACACTAGCAGTCGGGGGGAGTCTACTACTGGTGTTGCTCTAACTCCAAGTTTAGGTCTCCTTTCAACTTACCAAACTATAAATATATTGTAGATTAGAATTAAGCACAGCATGTATCATGACCATCTCTCTGCTGCCTACAGAAACAATTAAAAGGAGTAAGGGTAGCTGGTATGTACACCAGCCATCTCAAAGATTCAGAAGATTTATGATGCATAGTTCCTTCCTCATGTTACTTAAAATATAGTTGGAAAGACTAAATTAACGGGCATAAAATAAGTCGGAAGAGAAAGCATCATTTTTAGAGTTAAAATGATATTTAAAGTAAGAGATTAACTGGTTGGCTTCTTAAACTGGGCTTTCAGAAGGATATGGACTGAATGGGAATCACTTCAGACCCAGGCTAATTGATAGCCTCCAGATTAAGTTTTTTTTTAAATCAAATTTCATTCAACTCCAATCTGATGTGAGTAATGTATTTCTATTACATATGACAAATTTATAAGGTGTGACAGATGGAAGAGGCATTTTATGCTTTCGGTGGCTACTGTTAATCTTAAATACAGTAAGTCCTCAAAAGGTTTCAGATCAAAGTCTACGGTGATGCACTGATAATTTATAACAGCAACTTCTCTTCCTTCAAACCTTCCTTGTACCTCTACAGTCAGAAGTTAAGATCAGAAATGGCTTTAACCACAAGCAGAAGCAGGAAAGATAATGTGGATAATGTGTAGATAATTATCTCAGGCCACTGTTTTTCAGCCTTTCCTGACATGCATGTGACTTGATTTTGGGTCTCATAGAGAATGAGGTGATTCAAAGAACTGCTTCAATCAAAAATGAGAAATCCCACGTTTTAAACGCTCAAGTATCTGAACAATATTGCAGTTCAAATTTTTACTAATTGAAAACTCATTTCAAACCCTTAATTCAGCTATTTTTAATTAAAAAAACTTGTTTTATAAGATGCTCTTAGTAAAATTACTAGTTTGCTCACTATTATTTCTGTACAGTGATTTTATGGCCCCTGCTAGACTTTCAACACCATGAAAGCTAGAATTGTTCTTATTTTCGTCTCCACAATGCCTAGCACAAATATCAAGCAACAATAGGCAGTCAGACTTGAAAATCTTGATGGCAACACTGATTTTTCTCTTATGTGGCGTCTCTACCACCCCCAATCAGACAAAATCTTTAGCCTGTATTTATTTTTAACTCCTAGGCTTGGTTGAAATCTGGCGCTATGAGTCTAGATATTATACTTCTAAAAGATTTACCTCTTCTATTTTATGATTCATTTTAACAAAAGCATTACATTTCATTGCCATATTATCAATCTTTATTTAAAATCAATTCAGTTTTACTAGATTCATGATTTATCACTATTTCTGCTTCTATGTCTTTTATTTTTTCCTTTCTTTTTTGTACTAGAGACTGAACTCAGGGATGCTTTGTCACTGAGCTACATCCCCAGTCCTTTTTATTTTTTGAGACAAGGCCTCCCTAAATTGCCCAGGCTTGCCTTGAACTTGTGATCTTCCTGCTTCAGCCTCCTGAATCACTGGGATTATAGGCATTCATCACTGTGCACAGCTTCCACATGTCTTTTTATAGTCTGGAGAAATTCCTAAAAAAAAAAAAAAAAAAAAAAAAAAAATCCCCCTCCCCCCTTTTTTTTCAAGCACTAGGAATTGAACACAGGGGCACTCTATCACTAAGCTACATCCCCAGCTCTTTTTAATCTTTGTTTTGAGACAGGGCCTTGTTAAATTGCTGAGGCTGGCCTTGAATTTGTGATCCTCCTGTATTAGCCTCCTAAATCACTGGGATTGCAGGAGTGTATGACCCAGTGTTTCTGGATAGTACCCCCTCACACACACCTTTTCTTTTGACAAAATTTAGTGCAAATGATTTTTTTTAGTTCTAGAAAAAAAAAGCTATAACTTAGTTCTATAAAGAATTCTAAATTAAAAATGCTCCCATTATAGCACTTTGTAGACCTTGCCCTATTTTTTACAAGTAGCAAATGAGAAATCTGATGCCTGTAGTGTTATGGTGACCTATGGGTAATCTCTATCTTTTTCTTTTTCCTGGAAACTGGTAGGAATTTCTATCATTAGAGTTCAAAAACATCACACTGTTATGTCTAGGTAATATCTTTTTTTCTGCAATATTCCTGTAAAGCACTTGACAGGGTCTAAGATTTTCTTCAACTTTGGGAAAATGATTTTTTCTTTATTTTAATCATTTTTTCCTCATCTTCCTTGATTTGAACAAGTCTATTACTACCTACTTTATATCTTAAATTTCTTTGAATTTTTATTATGAAGATAGGACAGTTTAAAGGGTCTCTACATTCAGATATTTAAATAACTTGTTTATTTCCTATAAAAGATCTGATTTTTGTCATAAGCTACCAACTAAGTTAAAACAATCCCCTCAGATATGGGTTCAGTTTTACAGAATTCTACTTCTTTGTCCCTTTTCTCCCCAAGCCACACAGTACACAAGGGAGTTAGTCCATTGTCTCCTTTGACTTCAATAATGAATATAAATTCAAATATTATGTATGTAAAAGCAATCATAATATTCTTTATTTTTTTCCCCGTTGTGTATTGAACCCAGGGGCGTTTAACCACTGAGCCACATCCCCAGCCCTTTAAGTATTTTATTTAGAGACAGTGTCCCACTAAATTGCTAAGGCTGGCTTTGAATTTTTGATCCCCCTGCCTTAGCCTATTGAGCTGCTGGGACTACAGGTGTGCGCCACTGAGCCTGGCCATAATATTCTTTTATATAGATAATACATGACAAGTTATCCCACAGGACTATTCTAACTCTATTGAAGACTATATCTAGCACTATTATGTCATTGATGTTCACATGAAACTTGATATCATGTTCCATAGTGTCTTTCGATAAAAGTTAATGATGGTCTACTGAACATTCAACATACACAAGTATATACCATGCTAGCAAATATATTATGCAAATCAATGACTTCAGTGACATGAGTAATTTCAAAACAAGCAAGTCAGACACCTGGTAGGAAAGGGCTGAGCATTTAATAATATATGAATCTTTACAGAACAAAGTATGTAAAATAATCCCAAACTCAATTAATATTTCATATCCATGATGTTGTGAATGACTTAATAATTTCAAATGGCCTTCAAAACTGAGTTTGAGTAACACCAAGTTAATTCTACTGCTAAAGGACCATAGCTTGAAAATTGTTACACATACATAGCTTCATTACCTGCAAGAAGAAATACTTTCTTGTTAATTACCCTGCTGAAACAAACAAAAAAGCTCCTGCAGAAACAAACAAACAAAAAGCTACTGACTTAGTTGCAAAAGAACAATTTGAATAATTACATTAACATTACAATGTAGACCCAATTGTTCCAACTAGAAATAAACCTGATATCAAAGAAATGTCCTCCATTAAGTTCTAAAACTGTCATTCCACCTCATGAATAAGCAGATAAAAGAGAAGAGAATTAGGAAGGAATTGAGATAATCAGCCCAAAGCTATGGGAAAGTCCAAGCTTACACCTGATATTTTTAGAAACCCAAAACCCTACAGGGACTGTTGAAAAATCAAATCACACTGATTTCTTTCAGTCCAAAGAAGGATTATCTGAGATTGTACTGTACATATGAAGTAGAAAGATGATCGATCCATCAAGGAGCTTTTCCATATTCACTAACATTATTTCTGTAAAGGCTGGCCATCCAGGTACCTATATATCCCTCTCCTTTCTTCCCCAAAAGCTATGACTTATTTTAAAATACTTCATATTTTTGAAGAGAATGGCTATATTTGATAAGGAGAGATGATACTGACCAAGAGAAGGCGATGGCATTCTCTGGATCTAGGTGGCAGTTATATGACTGTGTTCATTTGTGAGAATTTGTTGGATTGCATTATAATATACATACTTTTTTATATGTTTTTAAGTTATATTTCATTTTATTCTTTTTTTTTTTTTTTTTTGGTACCAGGGATTGAACTCAGGGGTACTCAACTACTGAGCCACATTCCTAGGCCTATTTTCTGTTTTATTTAGAGACAGGGTCTTAATGAGTTGCTTAGCACCCCGCAGTTGCTGAGGATGGCTTTGAACTTGTGATTCTCCTGTCTCAGCCACCCAAGCCGCTGGGATTCCAGGCATGTGTGACCGTGCCCGGCAATTTAAGTTATATTTCTTTTCTTTTTTTTTAAATTTAATTTTATTTATTTATATGTGGTGCTGAGAATCAAACCTAGTGCCTCACACATGCCAGGCAAGTGTACTACCACTGAGCCACAGCCACAGCTCCCTTAAGTTATATTTCAATAAAAAAGTTTAGTAAGTGAAAATGCTTTATGTCTACCTTTTTCCACTTTTAAAATTAACTACTAAAATGAGATTTCTGAATGAAGAATTTATATCATACTCATCTTTGTAAGTGTTTGGTACATGATAGTGACCTAATAACGATAGGTAACCTAATTACAGATCAGTAATCGATTATATTATGCCAATAAGAACTACTCAATTTCCATACTTTCATGCCACCTCATAGGATCGTTGCTCCATGGTATATATTATACACCATAAGTAGTTAAAAAATGTTTTGAGTCCCTGTCTTTAGTAGATAGTGTTTATGTATGTGTATAAGAAAAAGAAGCCGAGACATGTACACTAATAACTAAGATGACATGCATCCTATGTATGGTGAGGCTAACAAATGCCACAGGGAAGTAGAGAGACATTCCAGCCAGGATCAACCAGGAAAGGCATCACTGAGGCAGTAGCACATGAGCATGATGTACGTCTTAGCAAGATAAAGAAATGAACTGACATTTATGAAATGTTCAACACTATATGTCAGGCACCTTATGGGCATTTTCAAAAACTTTAACACTTGAAATACAGTTAAAACCCATTAATATTCTGAAAAGTTAAGATATTCGTCCAAGATCACACAGCCAGTAAATAGCAGAGAAATTGACCTACATCTTTTGACTCCAAAATCAGTATCTTTCTGCCAAACCAAGTTGCCTTTAGTAGATATGGTCTTGAATGAGAACTTGATAACTTTGGGCCAAAAAATAAAAAACCTCACATCTGAAATCTTACCAGAAAAGGATTTTTTTCTCTACCTGATACAAATACTTCAAAATGTCTTTATTTTTCACAGTAAACTGACCAAAGCCAAAACAAAACCAACTATGTGTCTACTTACAAGAATGATGGCCTAAATTGATAGTATTCGAATTTTCACTTGTAGCCTAATATGAATCCACCTGATTACCCTTTTTGGTAAAAAGGTCTTATTCAACTACTAGAATTGCCCTAGAGAGTTAATAATAGAGAGATTTCCTTCTTATGCTTTTGTCGCCACATAATGTAATACATTCATTTTGCCAAAAGGCATTAGTGCCTAATTGTAATCTTGTTTTGGAATAATCACTGGGGTGAGGGGATAACTTCACAGACTCACCTATTGCCTCTCTTTCTCTCTTGAATGGAATACTTCTGAGGCACCTTCAATGTGTCTCTTCCCTCAAAGATAAATGAAGAAAAGCCCTGTTTCTAAGATTGTCCAGTATAATAATTTTACCTGATTCCTTTTTCATTTCCCTTTGTTTTCACATTAAGCTAAACTCATTCAACTTTTGATCAACAACATATAAACTCACATGCATCCAGTCTTCCATCTGGTTCATTCTTCCTTGATCCCACATCACCAAGCTCCACTATCTCTTTGAGGAAAATAATTATGTTATTCTCTTTCTCACCCATTATTTTTTAATTATAATGGTACTCCTCTTGTCAAAGCATTTAATACAGTTATTTTTTTTAAAGAGAGAGAGAAATTTTTTTTAACATTTATTTTTTAGTTTTCGGTGGACACAATATCTTTATTTTATTTTTATGTGGTGCTGAGGATCGAACCCAGCACCCCACGTATGCCAAGTGAGCGCTCTACTGCTTGAGCCACATCCCCAGCCCCAAATACAATTATATTTATTTAATTTATTCAGTCACCAACTACTTACTTAATACCTTGTATGTACAAACCCCTAGGTATTGTGGATAAAAAAAATCCTTTCCTTTATTTATAATATTCTAAGGTGAGCTATAAATAAAATAAACAATATAATGTCCAAAAGTAATAAGGCTATAAAAATTAAAACAATACAACAATACAACAGTTCAATTTTGCTGATGAACTGAAACATGGAATGTGAGAAAGGCCAAAAGTCTAGGATGATACTTTTATTTTTGGTTTAAGGAACTGAGTAAATGGTAGAGTGCTTTACAGAGTTACAGAACATGGGGGAAAAATTTTTGAGAGAAGAAAAAAAAGAGTTTCTTTGCCATCTTATGTTGGAGATCCCTTTTAGAAATATTAAGAACAGAGGTCAAATACATACTTAAACATACAACTCTGCAGCTCAGAAGAAAGTTTGACCTGGAGTTCAAAACCTAGGAATTACAAGCACAAAGATGTCGTGGTAGGTTGTGGACTAAATTACTATTGATGCATCTACATTGACACATTTTTTTTCACCTGAAATGACTAAATTTTGTTTTGTTTAGTGTTATTATAGATGGAACCCAAGGCTTCTCACACTGCTGAGCAAAAAGGTTTGAGTATTTTTGTTTATTTGGTTTTTTTTTTGTTGTCGTTGTTGGTTTTTTTTGTGGTGCTGGGGATTGGACCCAGGGTGTTGTGCATGCAAGGCAAGCATTCTACCAACTGAGCCCAGCCCAAGGACTGAGTATTTTTTTACTAAAGATCTTGTATATCACAGACATCCATGACCTCATCATGAGTGATTTTAGTGAAATGATGGGTGCAAAAACAATATGAGATGAAAAAAAATGGGGAGGGCACATAAAGAAGCGGAAAAGCAGGGACTTTTCTATAAAGGGAAGAAAAAAATAGGGTGGCAGCTAGAAAAATAGATTCTAAGGAAAAATTTTAAAGAAATGGTATAAAGTCATTAAAGATGGAAAGATTATATAAGAGTATATGAACAACAAAGGAGTTTTGCACCTTTAAGTCTTTAGATAGGCAAGAGAGGATGAACTCCAGGATATAAGGGAAGGGGCTGGCCTTAAAGAGGGAATGGCATTTCATCTATTGTAATAGGAAGGCAGGATATATAGGTACTGGTATAGGTAGTTTGGTAGGTGTGGTGGTAAAATAATAGAAATCTAGATCTAAGTAGGCTTAGAATTCTGTCAAGAATAGTCATATTGATGAAACCAGACTCTGAGTTAGAAGTAAGAACATGAATGAAATACCGTGGAAAGTAGAAATATTAACGGACAAGAGCACCTAATGCGGTTTAAATATGTACACATACACACACAAATTTATAGTTGAGGCATAAGCAAACCAGTAGATGGTGATACTTCTTTGTTGTTGTTAAGTTTATAAGTTACAACAGTTACCAGCAGCAATAAGGTTAGAGTTTGCCTTTGGGAGTAGACTTCTGAGGTGGGAGGATGTCTAACAGCTGAGATAGATGTTGGATGGATTATCCAGGTGTATATAGCAATTACTAAGTATGATGACAGGAAATGTGAAAAGGCAGTGAGCCAGTCACTAATGAGGACATGTAATGAGAAGGTTAGTACTGGGATAAAGGGGATACTCTTCTGATGATACGTATTTCAGAAGAGCTAAAGCATTTGAGTGAAAAGAAATGAACTAACACAACAAATGGGAGTCAGGTTCCACCTGGGAGGAGGTGAAGATGTGAGGCAAAAAAATATCACCTAAGAAGTCTATTCAGAAACAGTATTCCCAGAAGAATCGGGTATGGCAAGAAAGTAACAAATTTTAAGTATATGTCTCTATTTAGTGACAATAAACTATAAATTCATGAAGGCAAATGGAAGGGTAAGGGAGGGGCTCCATAGGGTTGGAAGATTGCGTCAGATTAGGAGATGTGCAATCCAAATGGGGTAAGATTTCCCAGTAATGATGGCTGACTAGGAAATCTTAGACAATAAAAAATCAGCCAAATGAGGCAGAGTGATGCAAACTTGCTACTACAGCGACTTGGGAGGCTAAGACAGCATAATCAGCCTGGGCAACTTAGCAGGACCCTGTCTTGCAAAAAAAAAAAAAAAAAAAAGGGTGTAGCTCAGTGGTAAAGTGCCCCTGGGTCCAATCTCTATTACAGGGGCTGAGGAATAGCCAAAGAAATAAATACCCTATGTAAGCTTCATAAGTCTAGCTTAGGATTGTTCCAACAAATTCCCTTTTTGCTTAATTTAACAGCTAAAGAATTTTAATTCCAAATACCTTTATGTACACTGCCTTGCACACATCAGAGGAGATCAGAGAAAGAATATTTATTTACTTCATTCAATACATTTAAATGCTACTTGGACTAGAGTGATTAGGAAAAGTTGAGAAAGAAACCTTGAGCATGTTATATTGCTTTATCCCCTTCTCATTTCTTCATCTCACAAAAGCCATTGTTTAAAAAAAAAAAAATGAGAGAACTGACCATTGAGGATGAAGTGAGCCAGCAGCAGGGGTGTTCTGAGGACAAAGAAGATTCTCAGTGCACCTATCTATGACCTTACAATAACACTTCTGCAGGTGTGGAAAGAGCCCTATGGCTTAAAATAACAAATGCCAGACTGTAACTCTCAGTCCAGTTCTGTGTCCAATTGTACCACTCTCTGCACAGTGTTTTCTGAAAGGACAAAGGACCATTTTGGTGGGTAATTCATAAAAAATTATAACTTCCCCTCTCTCCAATGAACTAATATGCCTGGATGAAGAATTCTGAGACTTATTTGTTTCTAACAATGTAGTATTTAACTTTATGTAGAAATAAGTATTGATAAGATAATTATAAAATATCATAATTAATTCAATAGTGAACATAGTACCATTACCTAACCCAACAGATCAAGTCAAGACAAATTAATTTCAGTTGCTATTCATTATATATAAAAGGAAGTGTCTAAAATATTTGATTAATGCAGAAAAACAATTATATTGTTTGTAGCAGGTGTCAACATCAAGAAATGTGCAGAAGTGTTTTACTGGCTTCAAGCAGAAGCAAGTCGGGAATGAAAGTATATGGAAATCTCTAGGAATCATTTTGTATGAAAGAGAAAACGAAAGGTAAAGAATAGTATAGAATGCAGCACTTAAAACAATGAAAAAGACACAAGGGAAAAGCAAATAGTTCTATTAGTGCTGTGACTTTCATTAGGTATGATATGTGTATATATATATATATATATATATATATATATATATATATATATATATCTCACAATGCTGTGCATGTCATAAATTAAGTCACTTTATGAGTTGAAAAGGTATGTTGAATCTAAAACCAGATCAATGAAGCAGGCGATACATTTAATATCAAAAGAGACTGATCTCTATATCACTAGAATGATCTCTAGATTACCTAAGATAGTCATCTCAAAACTAATGTGGAGTCTAATGTTTTGAATGACCAACAATAAAAAAAATAAAAAATTTAAAAAAAAATTAAAAAAAAAACTAATGTGGAGTCTACATCTGCTCAACTGCTTTGCTCAATGGAAACCCACTGGCTTAACCCCCTAATTGCTGACACCCATTGGTTGAGAAATAAAACTTATTCCCAGGACTAGCACTTTATCATTCACACGAAAGTTACTCACACCAAGGATTACTTGAACCAATCGGGGGCAGTTCCCTACAGCTTAACATTCCTGAGCTGGTGGAGATGGGACAAACATCCAATAACATCCTATAATCCAATTCCAAAGTACCTGGATTAAAAAGAACCTTTTCAATAATATAGAGGTTTTTACACAGCAAAGTTTTATTCATTTCATTTATTTATTTTGGTACTAGAGATATAACCCAGGGTCGCTTTACTATTCTGCTACATCCCCAGCCTGTCCTCCCTCATTTTTTTTTTTAATTTTGAGAAAGCATCTCACTAAGTTGCTTAAGGCCCGGATGAGTTGTTGAGGCTGGCCTTGAACTTGATATCCTCCTGGCTCAGCCTCCCAAGCTGCTGTGATTACAGGCATATATTCATTCATTTTACAGTGTCAGGTATCATGGGCAACTAAATTAGGATTAAAACTATCTTAGAGTAAGATTAAAAAAAAAAAAAAACAGAATCCAATCTCAGTAACTTAATGTACAAAATCAACTCTGTAATTATTATCTGTACTTTTACAGAGAGACAAACTCAAGTATCATTAGAGTTTGTAGATAAAACTTTATGAATAGAAAAAACTGAAAGACAATTAGTAGAATTGTTATTTGTGATTAGCTAAGATATTCAATACCTGTTAAGAGTGTTAACTTGTTTTTGTTACACTCCTGAAGAAAAAATGTTTTCTTTTTCAAAAGTACTGATAAGGTAGTGTTCCTATAACTTTCCCTAAACAAAAAGCAAACTCAGTTCTTTTGCTGAAATACCTATTTTTTGGTATGAGGGATTGATCACAGGGGCAATTTACCACTGAGCTACACCAAATCTTTTTTTTTTTTTTTTGAGCTAGAGTGTTGCTAACCTACTAAGGACCTAAGTTGCTGAAGACTGGCTTCCAACTTGGGATCCTTCTACCTCAGTATTCTGAACTGCTAGGATTATAGGCATGTGCTATCATGCCCAACTAATACCTATCTTTAATTGAGGCAAAATTTACATGAGTGGCATATACAGACTGAGCTGTACAATTCAGTCAGGTGTGATAAATGTTTTCACTTTGTGATCTTTACCCATCCACTACCCCAGAACATGCCTATTCTAGTCAATCCCCCTACCACTCAAGGCAATTGCAGTTTAAATTTCCACACACGGTATCATACAGAATGTTCTTTTTTATTTTCCCTCCACATAATGTTTTTGATATTCATTCACAGTTTGTATGTATCAGTAATTCTTTTTTAGAAAATAACAGAGTACAGGAGGCTGAGGCAAGAGGCCAGTCTAGCAATTTAGCAAGAGCCTATCTCAAAATAGAAAATAAAAAGGCTAGGAGTACAATTCAGTTGTAGTGCATCCCTGAGTTCAATCTTCAGTACCATCAAAAAAGAAAAAGAAAAAACACTCCAAGGTATGTATCTGCCATAATTTGCTTATATAGCTCCTGATAATGAATATTTGGGGGCTTTCCCCATTTTGGCTACTGCAAATAAAGAACCTCGTAAACATAAACTCCTATTCTGCTGAATAAGTATAATTGTGTTGTTTAAACTTAAGACAACTTTTTGTCTGAAGCAAACCAGAAGCTGAGGGATTAGACTGATTTAGCATCTTCTTTTATGTTAAGTGAGCAAAAGGAATCTTAACTAGAAAGCCTGGCTTATTAGGTAAGATCCACCCCAACCTGCATATGATACTCCAGAAACCACATTCAATGAGGAGAGACTCTTTCCTTTAAACATTACAAACAGGCAGTGTTCTGTCCATTTTCTGTTTCCATAACAAAACACCTCAGGCTGGGTACTTTATAAAGAAAAGAGGTCTATTTAGCTCACAGTCTTGGAGACTCAAAGTCCAAGATCTGGAGGCCCCATCTATTCCGCCTTTGTTGAAGGTTCCCTTTGTTGCACTACAACATGGCAGAGGGGCAAAAAGGGAAACAGCCACAGGCAGAGGAGGCCAAGCACATAACATAGTCTTACTTTATAAGAACTCAACTATTAGGAAAACTCACTCACTCCACAAGACCAACAACAATCACTTCTGAGATCAACACCTTCCTAAGTACTTAAATCACCTTCTACTGGGACTCATCCTTTAAAAGTTCCACCACCTTTCAACACTACAACATTGAGGACCAAGTGGTTAGCACACAAACCTCTGCAGAACAAAACATATTCAAAGTGTAACAGAAGGAGCAGCAATAAAGTTCACACATCTTTATCCTGACCTCAGTCACAAGGCCTCCACTGCACACAAAAATACAGAAAAAGACATCCATACACACTTATATAATAGAGGGCTTTTCAATTACTTGCCCTCTAAGGTCTCCTCAAACAGACTCCACCTCACCAATGGATAGCTACCTGATAATTTATGTAACTTTCGGTGCATAATTCACTCCCCTAAGCACTAATTTCCCAGTATGTGATATAGGATAATTATGGCATCTATCCTAGTGTTATTTTGAAGATTAGATCTTGTGTGGCAGGTTGGCTTAGTGCATAACACACTTAAGTACACAAATATTAGCTATTATTAATATCACTGTATTTCCAAAGCTAGAGTATAGTCAGACTTTCATTTTCTATCTTCATAGCAAGGTGAAGATCAGTTTCCAAAATGAGTGTGTTCCACAATAAATTAATTCAGCAAGTATTCTGTAAACTAGAGTTCATAGCCAAGCAAGTTTTAGCTTAATTTTCTAAAAAACTGCAGAACATCTCAGTTGTTCATGCCAATGCACACTATTCCTGTCCCCATAGTGAAATCTAGCAATATAGCATTTCCAAAGTAATGACATTTACTATTTCCCTATTACAAAAATCTCATGTCTCTGGGGATCTAAAAAATACACTTTGGGAAATACTAGTTAAAAACAATGCTGACTATTCATATAAAACAAACAGCAGCCTCCAGAGGATGACATATGCTCTTCCCATTTCATTCAGTTAAATATTATCTATACTTCCAATCTCAGAAGAACCTTCCTAAACACTCCAAACTTAATCCTGCTATATACTCTTTGGCTCCTTAGACTTTTCTTTCATAATTCTTACTGCTATTGGTATTAGCATACTTGAAAGATTATTTGACTAATGTCTGTCACCTGTCCCACCAAATTATAAGCTTCAATTATGATAGTGACTGTGTATTTTACTTAACCCTATATCCCCAGCATCTAGTAGACTATGGCTGGTACCAGACACTAGATGTGGAATAAATGCATGGATACAAAAATTTCACTGCAACCTTTTAAAAGCCACAATAAAAAAATAAAAAGAACTCAAATGTTTATTAACAGAAAAGTAATTAAGTAAATTCCTGTTTATATTACATTATTCACCCATTAAAAACAAAGAACTTAATCTCCATGCTCTGATACACTCACTTTGCTATATGAGAAAGAAAACATACTTTATTGCATACACACTTAGATGTACACACTACAGATGTACATATTGTCTAGAAACACTCACAAGAAACTTAACAGCGATTAAACCTAAACAGGACTAGGGCTGGGGACAGCAATCTTCACTTTCATGATTTTTATACTTCTCTACTGTTTCCACATTCTTCAACAATCTTGAAGTTCTTTTCTAATTAAAATTTTTTAGGCTTTAAGCAACTACAGATCAAAATAAATTATCACTTGCTTTATGCTTAGTGCAGATTCATATCCCTATTTCTTTAAAAATTTTTGAAATGATCCTCACAGTGATCCTGAGAGGAAAGTAAGACAAAATATTTTAATAACCCAGAATTATAGATTAAAAGCTATAGGCAAATTGCCTGACATAACAAAACAAATGATAGACCTGGAGCTAAAAGGTCTTTTCTCTTAGTTCAAAATTCACTACGTATCATTATCTCTCCAGTAGAGGAAACAAGGCTAACTTGACAGAATTGACATTTTATTACCAAATTTAAGCGTATCCCCTTTTTCACCCTTCCCAACCACCACTTGCACACTGCTGACCAATGACCACGGCGGCAGGACCTTTTTAAAATAACTCCCGTGACAGAAGATTACAAAAGGCGATTGCTACTTTACTGTTAGATAATTTCCTCATAATAAGCCAAAATTTATCTTTCTTACTCTGACCCTTTGGTAGAAATTTGTTCATTTGAAGTGCCACAACAAAATTTCTCTCTTTTTCTAGAATATATTTAAGTATGAGAATGGGTGCTTTATCTGGATATACTTCTCCCCAAAAAACATCTATCATTACCCAACTTCTAATTTCAGTTAAGTCCTGACAAATCACTTGGCAGAGGAGAATAAAAGAGAAGTATCATGCACAACGTTTGAGTTCTTTTCAGTTTTTTTACTGTGCCTTTTAAAAGGTTGCAGTGAAATTTTTGTATCCATGCATTTATTCCACATCTAGTGTCTGGTACCAGTCACAGTCTACTAGATGCTGGGGATATAAGGTTAAATAAAATATACAATAGGTGTAACCTATTGATAATTGGCACAGTGTTGGAAAAATCTTTCCAAATATTGCTTATGATTTTCTTTCTGAAAATTTGCTCAATTTAAGTGGGAGAAAGGAGAAGTCCTTAGAGGATAATTTACGGAACTGTCTTACACTTCACCTTGTAAGTTATGAGGTAAAACTAATCACTTCTGACTTTAAAGGGAATTACCACAAATTTCTTACCAGTCCTGAGGTAGAGTCAGATGGTTCTGGAAAGTCTTAGCTTTAGACACAAGATTTTTGAGCCAACTATGTATATTATTTATTAGTTCTCTATTAGACAGTTGTTCCTTAGTAAAATATTTCTTGCTATTTTTGTTAGAACTTCCAATAACAAATAATCTGGTGGTCTGACCTACTGACAAATGAGACTTCTTCACAATTTTAAAGAGGAAAAGGAAATCAAAATCAAAATCCTTGTGACAAAACTGTAGACATTTTTTGGTATAGTGCAGCTTTTTCTTTTTTCTTTCTTATTTATTTTTATTTTTTTGGTACTGGGGATTGAACTCAGGGGAATTCATCCACTGAGCCACATCCCCAGTCCTTTTTTGTATTTAATTTAGAGACAGGGTCTCAATGAGTTGCTTAGTGCCTCACCAAGTTGCTGAGGCTGGCTTTGAACTCAGGATCCTCCTGCCTCAGCCTCCTGAGTCTCTGGAATTACAGGCTTGCACCACCACTCCTGGCTAATGCAGCTTTTTTATTCTGGTGTAACCTATTGATAATTGGCACAGTCTTGGAAAAATCTTTCCAAATACTGTTTATGATTTTCTTTCTGAAAATTTGCTCAATTTAAGTGGGAGAAAGAAGAGGACAATTTACTAAACTGTCTTACACTTCACCAATATGTATCACAATTTGTAATAACATATATCTTGTCTTAATTATTGCCCATATTATGCAGAAAACTCTTAAGTTCTATAAAGAGTCAACACTTGTGAATACTGCACAACCAAGAGCATAGGGCCTTGCACATGGAAGGTGCTCATTAAATATTTGTACAGTAAATGAAGAGGCAGAGGAAACAAAATAAGACTATAGGTTACTATAAACAGATGACTTTGTTTTCTCACTCAACTAATTACTTACTGAACACCTATTATGATCATTTAGTTTAGCATTACAACAATCCTTCCAGATTTCTCACTTGAGACAACATTAAAGCTCAGATAAACATTAAATAACTCAAGTCTCAAACCTAATACATTTGAATTCCAGTTTAAATATCAAAGTTTATCTGATGTAATGTTGGTCTCTAATATACCCTTGCTCTCCATAGGGCTAAAGGTGCAGGAAGAGAGAACCACAGTAAATTAGTAGTTACATACAACCCAATTTCTCTGGCTTATCGAAACAGTCTGAATTTTCTACCAGTTTACAGAAGTTCTGCTAAAGAAGTAAAAGACTTCATAAAGACCAAAGGTACCAGTTTTACACAAATGAAATAATTTGCTCTTCAAAACAATCTTAAGAAAAAGAGAAATTTCCATCACGTTGGTGAGGACATTGAGGCTATTGCTTGCATAAACTTGGTGCAAATTTTGAAAGAGACACTCGTGCCATAATCCTTGTTTTCCTACCCCAAACGAGAAAGGATCCAGTTGGGAGCGTTCAACGACTCAGTTTTCTCATTGGCACCTTAGGTTTAACGAGGGTCCCGGTTCACTCTGTGCAATTAGTTAAGTGTGTCGATCGTGACATGTATTTACGAGGAGACAACATATCCAGGTCAAACAAAGGGCGTGGGAATAACATTTTAGAAAGGGCTGCACTGCAGCCAAGACTAACCCTGGGCTGCGGTCCACACTCGTTCTCGCCCACTGCACTGATTTCCTCACTTCCCCTCCAATAAATCACTTCTTCCTGGAGTCAGAGTTAGTACAACAGGCAGGTTCCTACCTTGGTCTGAGCACTCTTATCGAACTTGTCATTTTTGAAGCTAAATGTATTCTGATGCTTCTGGGGCCTGGAACGAGCCACGTTGCCCTTCTGGGAACTCATCCCCGAAACCACAACCACCTCAAGTATAGTGTACCTAAAAAGTTGCAGGGAAGACCAGAGAGCTTCCTCCCCAGGTGTTGACGCTTCTCTCGTGACCCGGAAGGAACTTATCCAGCCTTTCCGCCCCCAGTCGGCACACGTGACTCCCCGTCGTGGTGAAAGGACATCCTCTTGCCCTCCCAGCACTTGGCGCAGGAAACTCCACAAGGCTCAGCCTCTACCAGCGCCCCCGACCCCTCCGCTCGCGCAACCCTTGCCTCTAACCCGGTGAACAAGTCCCACTTTCTTCGAAATGAGCATTCTCCCAGTGACCCGAATGCGGCAGTCCATCACGGCGGAGGGGAGGATTTCCTCTACTCCTATTGGCTCTTCCTTTCCGCAATCCCCGCCTCCTGCCGAATCCGTTCAGCCTCTCCGGAAGTCGGCTGCGCTACCGACTCTACTGAGCGGCTTGTGATTGGTGCAAATTGGGCGAGGAAGGGCTTCGTCCCGCCCCACACCCGATCGCAGCCTGGAGCCCGGGTCAGCTTGGCACCTTCCTCCAGTCAGTGACCAACTCTTGGTGTGGAAAGGGCTCGGCTACCCCCCTCCGTTCCTATCCAGTGTCTTTCCCGCTACTAGAGCAAGCCCAGCGCCTGGCGGGCTGAGGAGGAGAAAGAAAGGAGAATTGAAGAGAAGAAAGACCTGGCTGGGACTGGGTGTTGTCTACAGTGCCAGAAAAGGAGGCGGTGGCAGCGTTTGCGACCACGGCCGCTCGGGACGTGAGGCCCGAGAGCAGCCGGCGCCGGCGGCCGCCGCTCCAGCTCTTCGAGCCGGGGCCGTTAGTCAGCAGAACGCGAGCTTGTGTGGAGAAGAGCCGGCGCGAGGAGAGACTCGGGGCTCCCTCAGACCCCGCGGTCCTTCGTCCCGGCTCCGGGGACTGCAGCCCTCGTGCCCCCTCCTCGCCTGGGCCCGTCCGCGGACTGGGAGAGTCCGGTGGCCGGAGCGCGGGTCGCGCCTCGTGGAGGACAACGCGTCGCAGACGTTCTCTCCCGACCCCCTCTGCTCGGCATCTCGGCCGTGGCCGCCTCTGTGCAGGTGCGTGGGGCCGCGGATGGGACGCGCTGCGGCTGCGGCCGGGCTCGGGGAGGGGGCGCTAGGCCGGGAGCCGCAGCGCGGGAGGGACGGGCCGGGGCCGGCGGGGGAGGGGAGCGGGAGGCGTCTTTGTTGTTGGCGACCGAGATGCCTCTCCGCGCCGGCAAAGGCCGAAGAGCTACTCCGGGTCGGGTCGGTGTATTGAAGAGGACTCTGGTGTATTGGTGAAGGGGTAGGTGGGAGGGTCCTTGCGTTCCGCGGAGCTGCTGGAGTCTAGGGGTGAGGGAGAGACGGACGCCCTGGGAAGGTCTTGGGTCCTCCTCAGCGGGGAAGGGTCCTGTTTCACTTCCTTTGCTTTTCTCCCAGTGGACCGAAAGATGGGGTCAGGTTTACATTCCTCTCCTTCGCTCTCTGAGATTTGCCGGTGCTTAGCAGCTTTCTACTCAAGGTCCTCATCGTGCCAGCCTCGATTTTAGATTGAATCTGCGCCGAGCTTGGTGATTTGTGTATTCTGGCCGGGCCGTCGCAGGGTTCTTCTTTAGATAGTTGAACTTTCATCTGCTCTAGAATATGCTCATCAGGGATCAACTTTGAATTGGAAAATTAAGAGTTTGTGTTTGAAATTTTATTTTACCCCTGAAACAAGAAAGTTGTGGGTTGTATTGTGTGGAGGATGTTCGTAGAGAGGCTCTAATAGAACTCGGCTTCTTGTTTTTTTTTAAAAAAAAATGTTGATCCAGTGTGAGATTTCTGCCTTTGGCAGAACCAAATTCTTTGAACCTGATGCTTTAAATCAGTGTGGTAATCAAAAGGTGAATAACGGAATATAGAGAGGGTGACCTTTAAATTTTAGCTATTTAGTTTCTGAAAGGTATTCCTCTAACACTTTCTGTAACGTATAATGCTTGATCCATAAGATGATTCATTGGCTTTTTTAAGTATTCGGTAAATAGGATTTTGGATGTCTTGTGTCAGCATTTGAAACTACTACGTTTGGACTCTAAAGTTAGAACATGTAATAAAATTAATATGTTTACATTGACAGGAAGGTTTTCAATAATGGACTTTTCTCCATTAAGAATTAGTCTCTTCGTATGTTTATCTTAGGAACTTGGGTAATAGTCACAATCAAGACATTATTTTGATAATTACCAGGATTGCTAGTACTCAGTAATCTAAGACTGCCTAATTTCATGCTTGTTGGAGAAATTTTTTTGGAAGAAGTGGTAGTGGCCTTACTTCAGCGAAGTTAAGCGTGTTAAACTTCTAAAGATACAAATTCTTTTCTGTGTCATAATTGATAAATTATTTGAGATCCAGGAGGAAGTGAAAAGCTCTCTCACCCACATTTTGTCTTCTCTTTTCTCCTACTCTAGCATTAATAAGGTTAATTGGCAAGGATAGGATTAGATTTTCAGCAGTCTAGGTGGTTTTAATTTTGTCTCTTGTTGTTCAGTCCTCTAGTTGATATGTGTTTTGTTTCCTTGAGTATCTTTGCCCATTTTGAAATGTGTATGAAATGATAGTTGACAAAGAATGTTTTATTTCTTGGGACAATAACTATACAGCATCCTAACAATTTTTTTTTTTTTTTTTTTTTTTTAGTTAGCTTTGTGAACACAGAACTAGGCAAGTGGTATCTGTTCCAAGTTCTGTTACTGAATTGGTATACAACTCCAGGCAGTGCTATCTCACATCTGAGTCAGTTTCTCCATCTGTAATATAGAGCTAATAAAATGTGCCACCTGCTCACTTTATAGAAAAGGCAATGAGAACTTTATAAGCAACAGTTACTCTAAGTGTACGACATTATATTCTGTTTAAAATTACCATCTGATGAACTCAAAATTTCTTCCATGTTAGTATTGGTGTCATATCCTTAGAATCAGTGATAACAAAAAAATAGTTCATTGACTTGATTGGTTTATTTGCTGATAGATTTTATTTCTTGTCTAACCAAGGTTTTTCTTTTAATTCTCAGAATTACTCCCACTTTTCCTACTCTCACATACATTGCACTGTTTGTCTCTGAAACCCAATCTTCTGAGGTGGAGTGGAAAAGTGGTTTTATGGCTTTTTTAAATTTTATTTTTTAGAGGTGAAACGAGTAAAAACTAAAGAAAAGAATTACTTGAATTTCCTAAAGCTAAACAATTAATGAGATGCAGAATTGAGACTTGAATGTGTGTCTTCTGACCTTTAGTCCTGAATGCTAGCGTTAGAGCAGTGTTTTCGCAACACATATAGGCCCAACATTTTCAATCCAGGTGAACTGAGAAATAATATAGCAATATAACTATTGATGACCCACAATATAGTGATTCTCCATTTACCTATCACTCAATTGAAGAAATAAAGCTACAAATCAAAATGAGACAATTTACCTTGTAAATCCTCTTAAATTCTATTCTCTTCACCTCAGCCACTAACTTAATTAACATCCATCCTTTCTATCTACTTGTTTATACTTAACTATCTACTTTTATATTCCAGAACACTACTTTGTTTTTGATTGTTTTAAAATGATTTAGGCTGAGTGTGGTGGTATACGCCTATAGCTTCAGCATTCAGGAGGCTAAGGCAGAAAATCAGTTAAGGATTTTGACCAGCCTGGATAACATAGATCCAATCTCAAAACAACAACAACAAAAAAACTATTTAAATATAATGTTTATATCTTTATGTAGTTTGCTTTTTTGTCATTAGGCCAGGATTTATTTTTTTATTCAGATAGCTCTAGTATATTTTTATTGCTAATATGGTATGTACTCCATTATGTGACTATACCAGCTTTCTGTAGTTGATCATTTTAGTTGCTTCTCAATTGTTTGCTATTCAAGAATTAAGGAATATTCTTGTATACAGTCATGTACCACATAATATTTTGGTCAATAATGGACAGCAAACTCAATAGTGATCTCATAAAATTGAATCACCTAGTGACATCTTAGCGATGTTTTAAGTATATGCTGACATTCTCACAACAATGAAATTACCTAATAATACTTTTCCCAAACTATCTCTTTATATTTTTGACCCTACATCTAATTTTATCAAGTATTTTTAGTTATAGATGGACACAATACCTTTTGTTTATTTTTTTATGTGGTGCTGGGTATCAAACCCAGTCTCTCAAGTGTTATACCAACAATGTCCTCTCTAACATATTAGCAGTTAATTACAATACATTAGTATGTATTTCACTGTGCAAATGCTTCGTTCAGTTCAACTATACTCAAGTTTTAGCTGTGTGATGCTAAGACCTGACAACCTGTTAGAAAAGTAGAATCTCAGATCCTATGCTGCTGATTCAGGTGCTGTAGGTTAATAAGATTCTCAGGTCATTTGTGTATGCATTAAATTAGAAGCACTACTAGAAGAAGTTTTGGGTACTTTGCATCAATGGATAGTAACACTGTCAATACAGCAGCTACCAGTGCATATTTTAGTTGTTATATTGAATTGGACATTCAGATACCAAAAGCAGCACTGTTGGTGAAAAATGATTTTCTAAAACTATTTTCAGTAAAGTTGAATCAAAGAAAGTGAATCTTTTTAACACAGTAATTGAATTCTTTAAAATCATCACCTGTATTAAAGCAATGTTGATTGCAAGTCCTGTTGAGAAATATCTGACTTTAGGGTTCTTGTTGTTTTTCCTCTCCCTCAACCCCTCTCTGAAAGTCTGTAGAACAGTTAAAAGTCATGGGACACAGAGTAACATCTTTATGCAAGAAGAGTGCCTGGCTCTTTGACTTCTAATTTTGTAGTACCCCTATTCATTAAAACAACCAGAAAGCTGTAATTGAGAAAGATGACTCTGGAATATAAATCTGGTAGTCGTCTGTTAAACACCAGGTATGAGCTAATTCCACTTTTTAAGATAACTGCCAGTTTTCTCTCCAAAGTGATTGTGGACAAGAGATGTGTTCTCTGCCTTACAAATACTTCAGGCCTAACTTTTGCCATTTTAAGGAGTATGAAATGGCACATGGTGGCAGTTTTTATTTATTTATTTTTTTTAATTTTTCAAAAAAAATATTTAGTTTTTGGCGGACACAACATCTTTGTTGGTATGTGGTGCTGAGGATCGAACCTGGGCGGCATGCATGCCAGGCGAGTGTGTGCTACCGCTTGAGCCACATCCCCAGCCCATCATGGCAGTTTTTATTTGCATCACCCAATAACTTGTGTAGTTGCTAAAACTTTCACTTATTTGTTGGCCATTCATTTTCTTTTTCTATAAATTGCCTGCTCAGGGTTACCTTTTCTTATTAAATTGTAAAAATTTTTCTATTTTCTATATAACAGTACTTGACAGGCTCTAAAGATCTGTTCTTCCAGTTTGGGGATTGTCTTTTTTACTTTAAATATGGTATCTTCTAGTGACTAAAAGATTTTTAATGCCACATTTATCATTTTATGATTTGTCCTTTTTCTAAATAAAACTTTAACAATTTTATTTATTCACATTTAGAACTTAAATTTACATGGAGCTATTTATATACTGATGTGCTTGTGAATTCAGTTTGCTAATTAAAATTAACTCTTTTTTCTCTGAAATTGTCTTTTTTTTTTGTTAATATGCCATGATAAAATTGTGGTGGTAATATGTATTTAGTTTTTAATATCCCTTTAATTTAAAAGTTAAAACTTTGCAACTCTGTCATTCTAACTCTCTCCTCTCCCTACCCCAAACCATTGCTTCAAAATATACGCTGACCATGGGTATCACAAAAATCTGAGCAGTTAAGGATTTCTGATTTTTCAGATTAAGGATGCTCAACTGATAATGCCACACAGATATTCCAAATTGGAATGACTTCTGATCCCACACATTTTAGATCAAGGATAATGAAGCTGTACTGTTTGATTCTTAGGTTTCATCTATACCTCACATTCAGCTTCTAAAAGTCATGGAACATGGCAGGTTCTTTTAAATACTAATCACTGCAACCTACACTTTGCAGTTTCTTTTCATTTTGGCTAGAATTTTTTAAAATTACAATCATAATTTCAAACTTAATTTTTATTTCAAATTTTAGAATACATTTTATATGTAAATTTGACTTAGATATAAGACCTTTTTGTTTTCTAAGGAGATAAAAGTAAAAATGACTAAACTAGTTTTTACATACAGCTAACATTTAAAAATGCGAAAGGAAAAATGGGCTGGTGTCTATGATGTATGTACCAGTCACTTTTGATTTGACTTGTTCAATAGGGTGATCATGTTAGACCTCAATAAATAGGGGAGAATGAAAAAATGAGCAATGATGTGCAGTCAGGGAAATCGTAGCTGGGCAGACATTAGCCAAATCCAGGAACAGTGGACAGAAGACAGTCTTTAAGTTAAACCTGTGTTATGTCTCTCCCACTTACAAGTTGTGTTAACTCAGACAAGTTAATAACTTAACAACCTAAAGGCTTAATTTCCTTATGTGCAAAGGGATGATAGCCTGAGAACAGTATTAGTAAGATTAAGAGATAACAAGTGAAAGGGCCACCTTCCACCCCTGCCACTTTGTTCTCGTATACCACTTTTTATTTTCTTAGTATATATTATGCTCATAATTATCTGTGCCATCATTTGTGATAAGTTTATCTCACCCATTCTAAAATATTGATGGGTCAAACTAGTCTGTGCAGTAATATATTAGCATATAGTTATTCTTTTTAAAATTTTTTTTACTTTTTAAGCATTTTTAACCTCTTTTCATTAGAAAAATCATCTTGTGCAGATTTGTCAAGCAAGTGTTTTATATTTATAGTGTCCTTACACCAGAGCTTCAGATTGTATTGTAAGTATTAGCACATTTATTAATTACACATATCTTTGTAATGAAGGCAGTGGGTATGTATAGTCTTGTACATGAAGGAATTGAAGCTACTTGAAAATCAAAGCAAATTAGGATTGAATCTGATTATATTTGGTTACATTTCCTCTGTGTTGCTTTTGTACTTTCTACAGTAGTGCTAAAATTGACTCTTTAAGGCATAAAAGTAAAAACACAGCTTATGTTATATTGTTTTGTCATAACCTTTGGAAAAATCATTAGGAAACATGAAATGGATATTCTAGTTGTGGTTTTGTTTTCAGTTTTCCCATGAAGCTTTCCCCCAGTGTCTTAGAAGTAGTATTAGAATTGTCAGTAGTCAATTGTAAAGCCTTTTCTCTTAAAAATCTACATGCAGTGAAAGAAATTCTTTTTATTATGACTGCTATCAATTGCAGCAAACTTGTTTGGCTTCTGAGTTTGGATTGTTCTTTGTGTGTTTTAAAAATTAAAATTAGTTGACATACTCCTTATAATAAACTGTTCAAAAAAATACCACCTGCAGATTTTGACCTAGATATTTTGTTTTCGATTAGTATCCTGCTTAGTATGCTGATAATTTTTTACCCTCTAACATCTGCAACCCCCAAAGAAAAAAATTATTCTCTGCTTATTGGTTATGGGGGGAAAAACTATTCAGTGACTTGGGTTGTCAAATGTAACATCTGGTTACATTTGGGGTTTTGTTTTTTGTTTGGAGATGGGTCCTTTCTATGTTACCCAGGCTCACTTTGAATTCCTGTGCTCAAACAGTCTTCTTGTTTCAGCCACCTAGGTAGCTGGGTTGATGCTACCTTACATAGCTTTTTAACAAACCTCAATGTTACTTTTACTAATTAAAGATTTAGGGCGGTAAAGTAATGCAGTGTGGAGGGCATGCATTAATAAAGGACATTCTGATATGAATCCCTAGGGCAATGTTTTTCAATTTTTTATATGTTAGGATCCCTAAGAAAGACATAACATAAATACACAATCCCAAACATAAAAATCTCTGAAGAGATTATCTAAATCAGTCAGCATAGGCATGGTTCAGAGGAGATTTTTATTTTCCCTAGAGGAAGAAATTAAACTTTAACAGAGGGTTAAATAAATGTTAAATTAGCTTTCTCCCACCTTTTTTGAAATCTAACTGGTTCTAAGACATTAGGTTTGGAGCTAGACATAAATTCAAAAATTGTTTGATTTTTGTTTTGTTTTGTTTTTTGAAAGGGGAATGATGAGTTGGAGGATTTTACCAACAGTGAATTAGCAGTATGTGCAAAAGTATAGAAGTGGAAAAGAACACAGTATGTTCAGTAGAATAAATGGAGAAGTGTTCAAAACTAAGATAGAAGACAGGAACAGGAGGTAGGAGGGAATCATATATGGCATGCTAACGAATTTATGCTTATTCAACAGGGCTTGTAAGGCCCATCCAAAGAGTTTAAACAGAAAAGTGACATCACATTGCAGTAATGTAGAGTATGGATTAGAAGAGTATGAGGTAGATATTAGTCAGTGAGTGATTAGTCAGTGAGTGATCTCAATGAAAACTGGTTGAGCAGAAATGTGGTTGAGAGAATTGGAAAGGAATACCTAGGAAATGAGCCTTCAGCCAAGCATGGTGGCACATGCCTGTAATCCCAGCAACTGGGGAGGCTGAGGCAGGTTTAATGGAAGTTCAGAGCCAGCCTAAACAAATTAGCATGACCCTGAGCAATTTAGTAAGACCCTGTCTCAAAATAAAAAGGGCTAGGGATGTGGCTCAGTGGTTAAGCATCCCTAGGTTCAATGCCCAGTCACTCCCCATCCCCAAAAAACAGGCCTTGGTTTAAGGACGGGGAGGGTAGTGGGTTACAGACTGAGATGTCCGGGGACATCATTGCAATCTTTAGATGTAGGAGTTAGTAGTGTGGAAGTGGTATTTAAAGCTCTGGGTTTGACTGGCATAAAAAGACAAAAGAATACCAATCTGTTTAAAATGGAATTTTTGATTGAGGCAACCAAGAAACCAAGTTTGAACAGTAGTTTTAATGCTTAATGAAGGAAAGTGGTGTTAAATGCCATAAAGTAAAAGTTGCACAGAACTCAGTGTATTTTGAAATTATAAGAGGTTGTCAGAGAGTCTAAATGATGAGCAAGTAAGGATAGACACTGGACCAGAACACATTTTGAGCCTGATGGAGTAACTGTGAAATGGAGAGGTAAAGTAATTTGATTCTAAAGGATGTTTTGAGATATATGAGATAAACTCTAGATACAGATATGTAGGCATATATCTGTTTATCTACTTATATATACACACACAGTATTTTTTTAAAATGGAAAGTCTTCAATATAAACAGAAGTGGTGAAACTAGAGGAGGAGAGACTGAAGATACAGGAAATGGGTCTGTTGATAGAATAACTGTTTAGTTATTAGGTCTCTGAAGATATTTGCCGTAATGGAATTCTCCAGAATATGTGTATTGGGATTGGTAAAAGCATGTGAGACTTTTCCCCAGGACTGAAAAGACGATCTGGATTTGGATTTCTAGGGCCCAGAAAAAGATAAAATAATATATCTGCGAAGTAAAAGAACTTTTTTTTTTCTCTATGTAGCCTGTGCAGAACTTAAAAGCTTATCTCATTTAATCTTCCCAGCAACTCTGTAGAGTTTACAGTTGAGAAAACTGAGACCCAGAGGAGTTTGTCTGAAGTCTTATAACTAAATTGTGATTTGAATGAATTTATGTCTAGCTCCAAACCCAGTTAGTTTTAAAACCTAATGTCTTGGAACCAGTTAGATTTCAAAAAAGGTGGGAGAAAGCTAATTTAAGTTTTGTCTGGTAGAAATCACTTAAAAGAAATGAAACTTGACATCTATTACCGTTGTTTTATTTTTTACAAAGGTTTCATTTTTCATGAAAAATACATTTTAGCATTAGCAAAGTAGAAAGAATATAATGTGAACAAAAGGCATCCCTTCTATTCCCTTCAGTAGAAATAGATTAAAATTAATTTAATACATTTAATTTGTCCAAAATTGTTTTCATTTTGCCAAAGAATCATGAAAACATTAACATAGACTAGCTAGCACCAGATCTTGGACCTTTGTTTCCAAGAAACAGTCACGAAATGGCAAGTTTATCTACAAAAATATGGTATATTATTACTTTTTTAAAACAAAATAGTTATGGCTGAGCATTTTATTGTGTTCAAAAAATTATTGTATTTCCCTCATTTTGTAAATTTTTTTTATATTTCATTTTGTTCTAGATTGATTTTTGAGGATTCTACTCATTGCCAAACTGGTAAGAAACTAATGAAGTGACAACTGAAGCAGTTCTGAGAAATATGTGTTTTGTTTTGTTTTTTTGGTGCCTGGGAATGAACCCAGGGCACTTACCCATTCAGCTACATCCCAGCCACCTGCCCCCCACCTCTCCTTTTAGTTTTTTAATTTTTAAAATTTTTAAACAGAGTCTCCCTAAGTTGCTGAGGCTGGCTTTGAACTTGGAATCCTCTTGCCTCAACCTCCCAAAGAAATAGAGCTCTCGCAGAGTGTGTGGTATGTGTGTATGTCTGTGAATATAAAAAATATATAAATATTATATATATATATATATATTATATAATTAGTCTTAAATTCTGTTTCTGCTAGTTAAGATGGCACTGGAAGTAATTGAGAGTGAGACTGGGGTAGTAGCTCAATAGTAGAGCCCTTGCCTTAACATTCAGTGTTCAGGAGCACTTAGCTACCGTAAATACCAACATTTGCTTCCTGTAAGTCCTAAGAAGGTGGAAATAGCAGAACACAGGCTAGTATTTCCTGTGTTGTGCTGAGGGTGGAAAAGAAGGGGGAAAACATAGAGTTCTTGCTATCTCTTAAGTGTCTCAGACTTGACCCTAAGAATGTTTTACTGCCTGAGGTCTTCAGCACCTGTAGTTGACCGCCCTAATAGATGGTAAGGAAAGTTACTTCTCAGCCTGAATTATTCTTTTGTGGTATTTAGGGCATCGATTAAAAGTATCACATTATTTAAGAACATAGGCTGTATCTGAAACTACAGGAACAAAATATTCATTTTTTTTAATGCACAATCGTTTAAAAATGAATTTTTCACTAATGAAGTCCTTTCCAATAGCACAAGAATTGCAAGAATCTTATTACATCATCTGAAAAAGAAATGTTCAAACATAAGAATGGTTAGTTTTTGCCAATACAAGACTTAAATTATCTCATCAAAATAATATACGAGGACCAAGCGCTCTAAAATCAGGATTTTTTTTTTTTTTTTTGGTGGGGGGCAGGAGTACTAGGAATTGAACTCAAGGGCATTCAGCCACTGAGCCATATCCCAGCCCTATTTTGTGTTTTATTAGAGACAGGGTCTCACTGAGTTACTTGGCACCTTGCTTTTGCTGAGGCTGGCTTTGAACTTGCTATCCTCCTGCCTCAGCTTTCTGAGCCGCTGGGATTACAGGCGTGCACCACCACTCCAAGCAAGAATTGGTTTTATATGTTACAGTTAATAGGCATTAACCAAGTAAACAGATTTCTAGCAAATTAGTAAGTTGTATGTGTGGGTATTACTCTCATCTTAATGGTCTGTTTTTTTAACTGCCATTCTTTAATGTAGTTAAAAGAGTATTGGTCAGATGCTACTTGTACAAATGCCGAAGAAATTGTTGTTACTGACCTCAGGGAGCTTTAAGTTTAGTAAAGACAGTAGGCACTAATCAAGTGAGTCCACAGATGAATATATGGGGGGATCACAGTTTTTAACTATGAATTGAAAGAACCTGGGTACTGTGAAAAAATAGCATAATTTAGATTTGGGATTCAGAAGATCTCTTTGAAACAGTGGTATTTGAGACTGGAATAGGGAGTAAGCAAAGCAAGTGTGCAAGTTCTAATGTGGAAACAGCTTCGTGCTTTCAAGGTACTGAAAGATGGTGAGAATGCAACAATACTGGTGAATGAGGAGAGTATTAAAGTTGGAGGGGGAAGTTAAGGTAGGTTCACGCAAGGTCTTTGAGAACCTGTGGAGAAGTTTGAATTTATTATAAGTCTGGAGGGAACATAGCAAGGAGTTCTTAAACCAAAAATCACTTTTTTAGACTTTCTAGAAAAGGAAGCATAGATTTAGAGAACATTTGAATGGGAGAAATTCGCATTTACTCTCAAGTATTTTATCATTTATCAACTCAGTACATACTGAGCTCTTCTTCATTAGTCTCATTCTACCCTGATCAAACCTTTGTTTTCTCAAAGCTAGGAATTACTACTACAAAAGGGTAGAAATCTCAATATATGCAGAGAATTGTATGGGCCTTTCCAACTAAGGGTGACAGAATTTGAATGATTTTCCAATTAGTTTTTTGGTTTTAGATATTAAGATATTTAGATGAATGAAAATTTCCTGCCTTGGTAATTGTGTTTTGGCTTGTTTTTAGTAATGCCTCTAAAAGATTCACTTTTTTTTTTTTTTTCCTTCAAAGCTATCCTCAGTAAAAGTGAAGCACTAAGCAACTCAGTGGCACCCTGTCTCTAAATAAAATACAAAATAGGGCTGGGGATGTGGCTCAGTGGCCGAGTTCCCCTTAGTTCAATCTCCAGCATGCATGCATAAATAAATAAATAAATAAAATTTCTTTGATAATTTTATATGCCTATCGCATCCATGCTGTAAATAGTGTATAATATTTAGTATCTTAATGAATGACCTTTGTAAGGATGAATGGAACACCTTTCTTGAATATTTGCTTTCTTCTTCCTAAAGAGTGCTAGAGATATACTAGACATGTTGACTTCCAAATACTAAACACACAAGCTATCAGATTACATCTCAAAGAAGTTGCCTTAACCATTTTTATAAACCTTTGTTTTTCTTCCCCCATCCCACTGTTCTCCTGTTGTATTACTTGGCTTACAGCTTCAGAAGTGTTGTCCTCTGTCAGCTAAAGTACCTTCCAGACCTACCCTAGAAGTTGTCTTTAAAAGAAAAACCCACTGTCTTTGCTGAGTTATTGCTACTTGCCTCTTTTAAAAGGAGAATATAAAACAAAATTCATATTCATTCAAATATCCATCAAATCATGGTTGTCTTTATTTTATGTGGTAGAAATTTATATTTGTTACTAATTTGGAGAAAACAGTTTATTTTAAATGTAGTCAAGTATTGGTATTTAACTAAAGGGTATGGTTTACACATTTTGCAGTATGAATAATAGCCATATGTTAATTTTCTACCTAGCAATACTTATTTACTTTTTTTTTTTTTTTTTTTTTTTTGGTATTGGGGATTGAACTCAGGGGCACATATCCAGCCCTACTTTATATATTTTATTTAGAGACAGGGTTTCACTGAGTGCTTAACACCTCCTTTTTTTTTTTTTTGGCTGAGGTTGGCTTAAACTTGCCATCCTCCTGCCTCATCCTCCTGAACCAGTGGGATTACAGGCATGGCAGCAATGTATATTTAACACACTTCCATGTACCAGGTTGAAATGTATTTGAGATTTTTTTTTCAAAATCTTAGATGTGAAATCTTAAAGTTTAAATACATAAAATTATTTAACAGTACATGAGTTATAAAGTATCAGTAGCATCAAATCCTGATGTCCCTATATGCAGTGCCCTAAATGACTACTTTATTCTCTCCAGGCTTAAAGAACTATAGTGGTTTTCTATACATTATTGAACAAAGATTGTTTCTCACTTATTTAATGCCACTGTTTCCCATCCCTTCCCCCCTTTCTTTCATTGCTTCAGTTCTTTCTCACCTTTACATGTGTTGGTCTACTAAGGGTTTTCCCTCTGTTTTTGGAAAACCCTAAAGTTCTATTACGAAGTTTTCCTAACAACTGAACTGTTTTCTTGCTTGATTTCTGAAGCTATTTCACATTACCTTGCTCTTATTTTTTTTGTAAGATAAAAAAGCTGTATAGAGTCCTCAATTTGTTAATAGTATATTGTTTATTAATTATGTGGCTATTAAAATATTCAAAATATTAATTACCAGTTTACAAAGTAGAATGTGAATTTAGAATTTTAGAGACTAGAATGAATATTAGCTTGGTTACTTTTCAAATGAGGAAACAAACTCTACTCTTAAATGATTTTCACAAGGTCTTGAAGAATTAACTGGCTCCCAGTCTGTTAAATACGTTATTCTTATTATCTTTAAACATTTAGATTTGTGGGGATTTTTTTGTTTTATTCTCTTTTGTGGATAGAACTCCAGGGTCTTGCCCATACTGGTACTCTTATCACTGAGCTTCACTTTCAACCCAGGTAAGTGTTCTTCTGAAAGGCAAAGTTTTGGCTTTCTGAGGCCGGCTAGGATATTGAGCACAAGTGACAAGTATTTATTTCATATCTTCTGAAGCAGCCCTATTTCTTCAAGTCTTTATTACAGATAAGTATGATTAAGGGAAAGCAGCTGGCAGCCAAAGGAAGGAAAAGGAAGTGGTAGAGATGGCAGTTTATGTAGTCAAACTAAGAGTAGACAACTAAAGGCTACATTAGTAAGGACTGCCATGTCACACCATTTGTGTAAAGAAAGTTAGAGAATCTTATACTTATATTGAGACTACATAAATGTTGTCATCTTGTATCGCTACCTAAAATGTATGTATGGAAAGGGATTAGTAAATAAGAGGAATGTTATTAGGACATAATTTCTACTTTGCAGGTGACTTCGTAGCTAATGTAGAATAGAGTTATAAGAAGTTTAATAATATGAAGGTAGTTGAAAACTTCTAAGCAAACTGTTCTTAATTTATTGCTTATTCTTGGGAGCTGCTCCTTAGGAGGAAGGAAATACCTGTAGTTTTTCTTGATCCTTACCATACTTTACAGTATAATCGTTGCAGATTTTATGTTTTTTTTCCCCAATTATAGGGTGAAATATGGTATTTAAGAATGTGAACAGATCAATATATAAATTTTTTTATAATTCCCCTTTTCCTCCTAGGAATATACAATTGGACATCTTAAGCCTTATTCTTAGAAGTTTTCCATGTAATCAGCCCCCAGGCCTCCTAGAAGAGACAAGACATTTCCTTAACTTAATTGAGCTTCTTCAACTCAGAAAAAAATGGGCTGAGTTACCTGTTTTTGCAGTTTACTTTCATTTGGTCTTTGTACCAAAAGGAAGATGTGTATTTGGATTTGAGATCAATTTTCTATATCCTGTTTGCGTTTGAATCCTATCATTTATCTTTAGAAAGATAAGGGAAGAGCTGGTCCTATGTCTTGAGGAAGGTGTGTGTGTGTGTGTGTGTGTGTTTGAGGAAAAGAGAAATGTATGTATTCCATTTCATTGGTTGACGTCTAATGATAATCTTAACTACCTTTTAAAGAGATCTTCTACAAGGAAATCCAGCAGCATCACAGCTTTATTCACAGACTAGAATTCTAACCGTTTCCCTTTGCAAGTATCTCTAAGTCTACTTCAGATAAGGATTATGAAGGGATTTTTGTGGGTAGAGTAAGAAATTTACCAAGTTCTGTTAAACCTCCATGCTGTATAAAGACATATTCCTAGGCCAGGAATAAGAAGTCAGTTACCAGAATTACAATCTGGGTTGTGTGCATTGTCACAAGAAATTGAAATTGGGAGTACAAAGTAGAAATTCCTATCTAAGAGTGTTAATCATATAGAAGCAAAGTTGGGAGAGAATGAGCATTTACAAAATCAAGATGTTAATAGATTAAGATCCAGTTTGATTTATTTTGAAACAAAAATGCTGTCGCCATATAATACTGGAGATATTCATTTTAACCACAGATTAAATAGGTGTAAAAGGGATGGATTCTTTTAGCTTTCCAAATACTTCTATAGAAATTAAAATACTGTAGCTGTTATAGAGTGGCAAGTGGTAAATCTTAAGAAGCATAAGATAAACATGTAACATATCTAGGTCCAAGAAATTACAGTTTTCATAGTATTGTTGCTGTCTAAGGTGATTCTCAGGTTTGACCTGAAGCTGTTGGCACGTTAACTGATTTTGGATTAAAGTTGATTAAATAATTTTGAGCTTAGAAACACCCAGATAAGGTTTTATCCCAAGTCAGATCTGAGAGTTATATATATATATATTAAAATTAATATTCATATATTAATATATATTAGTATTATATTAATCCTGATATTCTCAAGTATAGGGTATTCATAAAAAACAGTTTATGAAGCATTTGAATGTTGAAAAAGTGACTACAGAGGCTGAGGAACTTGATGCATTCTTCAAATTGCCCAGACTTTACAACGAAAGATAATATAGCACTTTTCTACCTCAAATATCTATACTGGGTTATAGTCCCCTGCATCTACCCCTAGATTCAATTTCATTAATACCTAGACTAAAGCTGATATAAGAGGGCAGAAAGAATAGAAATGAGAACAATTGTCTCTTGATTAAGATTGGTAGAGCCAGGCATAGTAGTGCATGTGGGTAATCCCACTGCATGGGAAGCTAAGGTAGGAGGATTCCAAGTTCAAAGCCAGCCTCAGTAACTTAGCAAGACCCTGTCCCAAAATAAAAAATAAAATAAAAAGGGCTAGGGATATCGCTCGGTGGTAGAACATTCCTGGGTTTAATCCCCAGATGACCCCCTGCCGCCCACCCTCCACACACACACACACACACACACAATGTGGAGGGGACAACTAAGATTCTCCACTCTAGTGTGGCAAAAGAATCTTGAGTAAAATGCAAAACAGTGCTGAAAGACAATACAGTATCCTTACCCATTTTACTAGAAAATAGGCGTTAGGCATGTATAACTTCTTGGTTTTCAGAATATCTTCTCATGGCAACCTGTGAAACCCTGTGAAAATATTATATATAATATATAATATAATATAATACATAAATATACTGTTAACATTGTGGAGAAATACAAAGGCTAAAACTTCTAAATAGTATGTAATCATGGGATCCATAATGTCTATTCAGGTAGCCCCAGCATTCACTAAAAGAGCATGTATTTATGCTGCTTCTCAAAGCCCCTCCTAAACTTCTAGGGTAGATTTCTTATATGAGCTTATCATGTGTATAGCTTATCCACCTACTGCTGCTCATTAGTGGCTGCTTGTTGGTCAGATGAGTTTTTTTTCTTAATATTTATTTTTTTAGTTGTAATTGGACACAATACCTTTATTTTATTTATTTTTACATTGTGCTGAGGATCAAACTTGGGGCCTCACATGTGCTAGGTTAGCACTCTACAGCTGAGCCACAACCCCAACCCCAGTGATGAGTTTTAATCTCACCATCAGTGAGCTCTTTGCTTTCACTCAAGTTCTACAGACTTCTCTTTGCTCAGCAATCTGCCATGTCCATGGCTTGTAATGTTTTAAGGGAGACTGTTCTCAAGAAGATGAAAAGTCGAAAATGAGACCTAAAACCAAAAGAATGGACCTAGCTACCCTGGTTATTTTCTGGTTAGAATTGAGGAATAGAATTGTTTAAATATCCTGTCAGAGTTAATAAGTGGAATTGTGGTCATGCTTTCTACCAGTAAGCATATGCAATGACTTTAGATTCTTTCTAATTAAAAGCCACACAAGGCCTCTGATAGGGCTGATGATTCTCAGCCTGGTGACTAACAAATCCCTTCTAACTAAGGTACACCTGATAGCCAGTTTGCCTGACTCTGTCTAGTGCCCTCTGTGCATCATTCTCTCTCTCTTCCTACCCATGTGGAAGCCTGGATTTAATGTAGGATTTGTGTAGATGATTTCTGTGATTTTGAGTCAAGTAAACCATGTAACTAAGTCCTCAGAATTGACAGTAGAAAGTAGAAAGCAACAGGACAGAAACCAGAAATAATAGACTAGAACAAGAGAGTTCAAAAGAAGAGCAATATGTAGAATCCTGAAATAGGGCAGCATGGCCACATGTCTTCATCCAGCTGGGGAGGAAGGCTATTAATCAAGGGTTATAAGCTGGCTCAGATTCCAAGTTGGTGTGCTTGGTTTGGTTCCAAGTGTCTTGGTTCCACTAACACCACTTCCCACTCTTCTCCCCTTTTTCCAAGTCTTGGATAATATGTATCTCAAGGAGCCTGCTAAGCTTTCTAACAAATCATTCAAGGCCAGATATTCACTACTTTGAGGTAGAATTGTGTTAATAATAGCTGATAAAACCTCAGTTCTTCCTGGAACAGCCTCTCTGTTTTATTTTTTTAGAGAGAGAGAATGTTTAAAAAATATTTATTTTTTAGTTGTCGGCGGACACAACATCTTTGTTTGTATGTGGTGCTGAGGATCGAACCCGGGCCTCATGCATGCCAGGGGAGCATGCTACCGCTTGAGCCACATCCCCAGCCCAGCCTCTCTGTTTTAATTTCAGATTTGTATCACAGGTTTCACTTAGTTCTCAGAGCAACCCTGTTAAGATAGATAGATTTCCATTATATACACATATTCCAGGCATAGGTGTCTGCGTTTGTCCTCCATTACTTAACTCAATGTTAAGTCCATAAATCACAAAAGTGTAGTATATGCTTGATATATATTAAGACTAATCATTAGTTTCTGTTCAATAGGCAGCTTTTGTTTTGTGAGTTATCCATTTTTCTGTCCTCAATGCTATAGCTCAAATAGCAATTTTAAAGGCTAAAGTAAAGGGGGAAATTCTAAAGAGCAATAAAGGGGAAAAATAGCAAGAGGATAAGCACAGAAAATCTGTAGTAAATAAATATGAGTAAATCTGATTATTGCCTATGAGAAAATGTAACTAATTTTTCTTTAGCATAGAAAGTGTACTCCTCAATTAAATTATGAGGCCAATATAACATTAATACAAAAACCTAATGAAAAGTATGAAAGAAAACAAGTAAAGGCCTTTTTCAATCATGGTATAAGTACAAAAATCCTATGTTAAATATTAGTAAATAAAGGCTATCTATGTATAAAGATTATACATTATCACCAAAGTAGAATTATTCCAGGAATGGAAGATATGGTATTTACTTCTTTGAAACTAAAAACTAAGAAAAAAATGCCCATACAAAACTCTACAGTAAGTGTTAGCCTTAAAAAGACTACTGTCACCTCTTTCACCAGGAACAGTGTATTGGAACCCCAGTCAGTGTGGTAAAGCAAGAAAAAGTAATGCGCAGATATCAGAATTTGATAATAGAAATTTGGGGATTGTAATAATGCAGAGTTGCTATGTACGAAGTCAGTGAACATAATCTGCAGTTGTTTTAAGAAGTTATGGAGAGATGATGTGAGAATACAAAGACTTCAAAGATTTTAGTTCTTCCAGATTGATTTCTAGATTCAGTGCCACCCATCAGCATCGAAGCAGTCTCACATTCAATAATATATCAGAGTGAATCTAAGTGAGAAATATACTTGGAGTAGTTGTGTAGGTGTTATTGCAAACTGATACACTTTTGAGAGTGTATCACAGTTTGGCATTTATTTTCAGGTACATTTTATAAAATAGATATTTAGTAATATCAAGGCATATATCCAAAGACTTCCAAGAATCCTTATATATTTGAAGATCACAATAATATATTGATTTCTTCCTTTAAAAAAAAAAGTCACACTTTAGAATCTTTTGGAGAACAGAACAATGAAGCTGTGGTTGTGTAGACACCAGTCCAGGTTTTTAAAAATATTTTTAATAGACCTTTATTTTGCTCATTTCTTTATGTACATTGCTGAGAATTGAATCCAGTGCCTCACACATGCTAGGCAAGAACTGAGCTACAGACCCAACCCCAGTCTAGGTTTTGTTGCTTTTTTTTTTTTGCCTCTAGTTGCCAAGGCCACTCACTTCTTTCTCCACATACATCCTGTCACATATTCTGAGCAGTTGTTCCACCTTTTTAAAAATCCAATAGTAGAATTTTGTTGTTGTAGTTTACTGAAATCTTTGGAGTCTTTGTGTTCTCAAATTATCTTTCAGTAGAAGGAAGTTTCATTCCTACATATCAATATAACTAAGCATCAAGAAGCCATTCATTGTATACTCGAATTGCTGAATATAAATCCTGTCTTCACCATTTACTAGTATCGTGATCCTATAGAAGTTGAATTTCTTTTCCTGTATTTCCTCATCTGTAAATGGAATCAGAGGAGGAAGGATAATGATGTCTATCTTGTAAGATTGTTATAAGGACTAAAAGTACTTTGAACAAGATTTATTAGTAAATGCATTTTGATAAAGAAACACTAGGCTGGCTTTCATAACTTACCAAAGTTTAAACCTACAAATTTAGAATATTCATTGCCACAAATCAGTGACAATACTGTTTGATTTGGTTTCACAAACTTCAATTTTTGGGTGACATCTCTGCGGAAGCCATTGTCAGCTTTAGATATACTTAAATTTAAGTATGCACAATTAAGGAGTTGAATGTAGGAATGATAGTGTTCAAAACAACTACAAACATGACTTAATGGTTAGAAAATAGTTGGTGATTGAAGAGGAAACAATTTGAAGCCCAAGAAGTCTAGCTCCTTTTGAAACGGGACTTTCTGGACCATTAATACATTCCATGCTTTTAGAAGATACCTTTTAATGATGTATGTACACACTGCAATTTAATCTTTTAGTGATAATTCACTGGGTACTAAAGATATAAAATTTCTGAATTTGCTAGGGAAGAGATTAGACTCATGAGTCTTTGCCTGCTAATGTGTACTCTCCAATTAAACTACACCCTGGCTTAATTGTTTTTAAAGCTGAAATATTTGAAGTTTTTGCCTTAGAATTTTAAACAAGTATTTTGAATACTTCATTTCTCCTAATTTTAATATTTAAATTTAAAGTATTTTTGATTCAGATTTTTAAACTTACTTTGAAGTGTTACTTTAGCTTCATTTTATATGTATATACAAGTTGGCTAGATACAGTCTATCTATCTTGTTTCCAGTTGATGTGAAGTAAGAAATAATTCAGAAAAGTAAATCTACATTAGAGTAAAACTAAAATATTTTTATGCTGCTCAAAACATTGTTTCCTTCCTAAAAGAAATAAAAGCAGGGACTTGACTACATATTTCTTTGTGTTCATAGCAGCTTTATTTATAAGAGCCAAAAATATGCCCATCAATGGAAGACTGGATAAACAAAACATGATGTATATACATATTATAGAATATTATTCTAGCTTCAAAGTAAGGGAAAATTCTAACATATATTACAAGATGTATAAACCTTAAAGACATAGAGGACCCTAAGCCAGTAAAAAAAAAAAAAAAAGGACAAAATATATGATTCCATTACTTATGCCAGGTACCTAAGGTAGTCACATTTGGAGAGAGAGTAGAATGGTTGTTGTTGGACTGTGCAAAGGAGAAAATGGAGTTACTGTTTATTGGATATATCATTAGAGAAGATGAAAAAGTTCTGGAGAGAGCTGGTAATAATCATTCATAGCAGTTGGGTACCCATAACATCACAGAATTGTACATTAAAAAATGGTCAAATTTTGATGTATGTATATTTTTTCACAATTTGAAAAACAAAATATTTCCCTGCAGTGCATAGGAGACACAGAAAACACTCATTTTGGAAAACAGTTCTGGGAAATGGGAACCTCTTATCCGGTTATGAATACCTTCCTATTCTCCACTTGCCCCATCCCCAAAATTACAACTTGGGAAATATAAATTAATGTGCTATAAACTAAGTTCTTTGTTTCTTAGTAATGGAGTGGGAATATTAAATTTTGCAAGTTATTTCATTCTTTTACATGCAGTGAATGATGAAGTGATGAATTTGAAACTTATGAGAAGAATCTTAGTCATAACACATTATAGAAGAAACCTTAGTATTTAGTTCACACTACTCCTTTTATAGAAAAATAAAGTGAGGTATTGCCTCCTGTGTTCGCCTCTTTGTCACTGTGACCAAAATCCCTGACAGGAACAACTTAGAGGAGGAAAGATTTATTTTGGTCAGTTTCAGAGGATTCAGTACATGATCAGTGGGTCCTAATACTATGGGCCTGAGGTGAGGTAGAACATCATGGCAGAACTGCGTGGTGGAAGGAAATTGCTCAGCTCATGGCAGCCAGGAGGAAAGAGAGAAGAGAAACCCTTCCAAGCCACAACCCCAGTGCCTACTTCCTCAAGTTAGTTTCAGCCCTCCAGTAGTCCATTCAGCTATCAGTGGATTAATCCAGGAACCCTCACAATCCAATCATTGCCTTAAATCTCCACCTCTGAGCTATGTTGCACTGGTGATTGTATGCCTTTGACACATGAGTTTTGGGGGATGTTGCAAATGCAAACCTTCTCAATAGAAGAATTTGCTGGGTAGAATCCCTAATTGCCTCACTGGACTAAGTAATTAAAGCTGTATCATGTTCTAGAATATTTATAAAGTTTCTTCTATTCTCATAGAAGATGGTAAACAGGACACATTTAGTTGCCCCATAGGCAGGTATGAGTGAGTGAGAAGAAAGGAATTCAGTCCTATTCCCAGAAATCTATCTTTATTCAGACAGTTAAGGGCATCCCAAGCCTATAGCCAGTTGATCCTCCTCTTCAGACTACATCAGTTCTCTGAGTCAACAAATACAAATGAAGCTCAATTTAGTTCTTTCCTCATAAGAAAAATCAGTGAAGAAGCAGTGAAAGCCCAAGGAGCAAATACCTGAAATATATTATCAGAATAGCGAGAAAAAAAAAGTTGAGAATTCAGAGGATATTGCATTTATAAAGCAAAAAAAAAAAAAAAAAAAAAGTGGGGTACCAGTAATATGAGCCTCTTTTTAAAAATTGTGTTCACATATTATCAATAATTCTTAAGTTTTCTGAAATGCATGAAAGCCTTGATCATATTGTTATGCTATGGATAGATACCATGTGGTATGAAATGTGTTAAATAGATGGCTCAGTGGTAGAGTGCTTGTCTAGCAAATGTGAGGCACTGGGTTCGATTCTCGGCACCACATTAAAAAAAATAAAGCCATTGTGTTCACCTATAACTAAAAATATTTTAAAAAAAAGATTATAAAAGTATTTAGAATTCTATTTGGGCTAATTCAGAAAAGAGCTAGCTAACAGTCACAAAATAGTTTCTTATAGTTTGCTTGTAACTCTTACATATAACCTGCCTAGAACATAAATCCTTTTGATAATCAAAACCATATTTTAAAGCATATAAATATCTTGATTAATTTACATTATTTTTTATAAAACTGGCTTTTATATTAGAATTTTATCAGAAATAAGTTTATAATATTTTTATCAAGTTTGGTCTTCTAAAACAGTATTGTATGTAATCTCGGTTACATGTGCTTCATCACAGAATCTATCAAAATTGCCTGTGTATACAGAATGAACTTTTGAAGTTCGTATGAATGTGATGTATTTGAGCTCTATTTCTGCGTTGTCTGGGCTTCTAAGGTTCTAATTCAGCACTGCCCAGTAGGATTTGGAATTGTTACTGTGTACTGTATAATTTGGTAGCCACTAGGCACATGTGAGTAGTGGAACTAATGAACAAAATATTTAATTTTAACAGATTTAAATTGCTACACATAGTTTGTGACTCCATATTAAATAGTATAATGTCTGATAGGTAGGGGTGTGTGTGTATCTTGCAGTGCTGAGGATTTAACTCAGGGCCTTACACATGCTAGGTAAGATCAGAAGAAAGGCATATCATGGCTCATTTCAGTTATTGTTTAAGGATTTATCATTTATGCCACACACTGTCACCTCAAATCTAGTATGTAACAGGTAACAGCATTCACCAAAATATACCCAAAAAGTGTTATGATCTTTAGAAAGTCATACTCCCAGCCATACTGAACCATACTCTCAGCCTCTTCAAAAAGTATTAAAAACTAAGGAAAGACAAAAGTATAGAAATATCTGCATTAAACTGTGTGAACTTCTGACCCAAAATGTGTTTACATGGTATAGTACATAGGCTCTTCAGCCTTTATTTTCTTCTTCTGTAATGTCATGGATACAACTTCTTTATTTCTGATCTCACTGCTTAACTTTTTATTAAAAAATAATAATTTGGGGCTGGGGATGTGGCTCAAGCGGTAGCGCGCTCGCCTGACATGCGTGCGGCCCGGGTTCGATCCTCAGCACCACATACCAACAAAGATGTTGTGTCCGCCGAGAACTAAACAATAAAACATTAAAAATTCAAAAAAAAAATCTTTAAAAAAAAATAATAATTTGTAACTTACACAAGGACTGAACTATTTTGATGTCTCTTGGTTAGATGCTTGCTATCTTCTCCTCAGTTGTTTCTACCAGTTTTTTTCACTAGTGGAAAAGTAATCTTAGAATCACCGAGTACATTTTTCCAATTTGAGAAACTTCTCCAAACTAAACTCAGAATTATCAGGGTATTTGTCAAGTTCATCAACAAAATACCCCAAGTAATTCATTGGCTTTGAGTATGTATAGAATCTTCCTAGTATTTTACAATGTAACTTTAGTATCAAGTATGATTCCTTTTCAAAGAAGAAAATAGTTCTGTTAAAATTTCTCCTTTCATCTTAAAAGAGCGTACTATAGGGATACTGCCACATCAATGATCATAGCGGCACAATTCACAATTGCTAGACTGTGGAACCAACCTAGATACCCTTCAATAGATGAATGGATAAAAAAAATGTGGCATCTATACACAATGGAGTACTACGCAGCAATAAAAAATGACAAAATCATAGAACTTACAGGGAAATGGATGGCATTAGAGCAGATTATGCTAAGCGAAGCTAGCCAATCCTTAAAAAACAAATGCCAAATGTCTTCTTTGATATAAAGAGAGCAACTAAGAACAGAACAGGGAGGAAGAACATGAGGAAAAGATTAACATTAAACAAAGACAAGTAGGGGGAGAGAAAAGGAGAGAGAAGGGAAAGCATATGGAAATGGTAGGAGACCCTCAATGTTACACAAAATTACATAGAAGAGGATGTGAGGGGAAAGGGGTGGGGGGAACAAGGGAGAGACTTGAACAACAGCAGATGAGGTAGAGAGGGATGATGGGTGGGGAGGGGAGGGGGAGGGGGGATAGTAGGGGATAGGAAAGGTAGCAGAATACAACAGTCACTAATATGCCATTATGTAAAAATGTGAGTGTGTAACCGATGTGATTCTGCAATTTGTATTTGGGGTAAAAATGGGAGTTCATAACCCAATTGAGTCAAATGTATGAAAGATGATATATCATGAGCTTTGTAATGTTTTGAACAACCAATAAAAAATATAAAAACAAAAAAATTTCTCCTTTCAAACTGAAATATAAAAAATCTGTACTCTTTAAAATTTTTCCATTTGTTTCTATTCCCATATAGTAGTCTATGCAGCATTTCTTCAGGCAGAGTTGAATGTTGCTAGAAAAGTCACCAGAATTTCAGATTCTGTGATCTCACAGGCAGCTGAATGGTTTTGCTGCTGATTCTTTTTACAGTCTAAAAGAAGAATGAAGTACAACCTACCTCACAGACATAGGAGTTTCACTAGCTCTATTTCTCCATAACACAGAAAATGTGTTAAAACATTATGTTAAAACATTATGATACCTTCTTTAAAACTTATAAATTATTGTGAATATTCTATATGTTCCAGCTTTACTGAAAAAGGAGCATTTCGACAAACTTCACTGAAGGGTTCAGCTTCTCTGTGTGTATTAAATTGTAAATGTATGGCTCTGTAAAGACCATAACACTTCTTGGTGAATGCTGTTACCTGTTACATAATAGATTTGAGGTGACAGTGTGTGACATAAATGATGTCCTTAGATAATAACTGAAATGAACCATGATATGCCTTTCTTTTGATCTTTATACCAAGACTACTGAGTTGTTATATATTGATCACCTTTATTATCATAGATTCCCTTAGGTCATTCTACTGAGATATGTTGGGCTCCAGGCCCCCTTTCCACAGAATTGACCTAAATTCCAATTTTTGTTTACATTTTCAGAATTGAGTGCCTTTGCTGTCACTCTAGTCTACTCTGGTCTTTTCTTTTTGTTAATAAACATCTCTGTTTGTTCACATCAGGTGTTAGTAGGTTCTGTTTTAAGTATATTTTTTTTTCTGTTTTCTTCATCTGTTCATCTAAAAGATCAGGTTTTAATATTTGTAATCAAAATAAGCATGAGTGGAACTGGGACTGTAGCTCAGTGGTAGAGCACTTGTCTAGCATGCGTCTAGGGGATTCAGTCCCCATCACTGCAGAGAAATATCAAAATTGATGAGTTTTTTTCCTTACAATAGCAGACAAACCATTTTTACATTTTGTGCAGTCTTCATGTTTTTAATTATTTTTTTTTCTTGAATTTATTAGAGATTTGTTTATTTTTAAAAATCTAGGAAATGCTTGTTTTCGGGAACATTGGAAATTCTAGAAGCTATTTGTTAAATTTTAATTTCAGATTTCTCTTTGTGACATAAGTTCTGACATTACATAAAACAGTATGTGAAATTACTTTCCCAGATTTATACATATAGAGACCAGGTCCAAAGTAATACATCTTAGACATTACAATGTATTTTTTAACATAAAATCTAGTATTAGCAAAGTTTGCTATTTATTATTTATTACCTACACTGTAAATAGGATAAGATATTGACTCAACGTAGATTTTACTTAGAGCACAGCTTTCAGAATATCACACAAAATGAAGGAAAGATAAGTTTTCATTAATGTTTTCTCTGAACCTATTTTATAAGAGTTTGCCAAGTTAATCTGCATTATTACCAAGAAACAATAGGGAGACGAAAAGAAGTTTTTCAGTAAATTATAATTACATCAGAAATTGACATGAGTAATGTTAGTAATTTATGTTAGAGTAGAAGGAGGTATAGTAGTAGATCATTCTGTTGGGTGTAAAAGAACCGATGCTCATCTTTTTCCTTTGTCAGTGCGCAGGAAAAAGTTACCAGGAGAAGCAGATTCTTAAATTATCTCATATAATTTTAGGAAATTCCTCTTGCTATAAGTGAAGTGTAAGGATGAGAGGAGGGTAGGTAGCTCAGTGGTAGAAATTTTCAGGGTGTGAGTTCTCTAGCAGCAAACTTTAAAAGGTGGAGGGGAAGAAAAGAAAGAAAAAGAATCCTTTGTTGAAAGTAAATCCTAATTTTCACAATAGGTCTCCTTCCCCACAACTTAGATGCATAGATTTTCATTTATCTGCTTCTGTTTTGTTTCCACATACTAAACATAAGCAATAGTCTCCTCAATTTTTTTGTGCATTCTTTCTAAACATGTACATTTAAAACCTTTCATACCTTTTTATTCCATTGTGTGGATATACTACATTTTGTTTACCCATTAATCAAACATTTGCGTTATTTTATTTCACTTTTTGTCTTTATAAATATGCTGCTGTGAACATTCATGTACATGTTTTTCTCAAGACATAGGTTTTCATTCCTCTTGGAATACCCGGAAGTTATTTTTAAGTTAATTTCTTGTTGAAATGGTAACTGCCAGACTGATTTTGTGGCATCATTTTACTTACCCAGAAAATGTCCAGTTTTTCCACATTTTAACCAACCCTTGCTATTAACTGTCTTTCATTATAGCCATCCTAGTGGGTTTGAGGTGATATTTCATTGTGGTTTTGATTTGTATCTTCCTAATGACTATTGGTGTTGAACGGCTTTTCACAAGCTTAATTGGCCATGTGTCTGTCTTTGGAGAAATGCTGTTCAGATCTTTTGCCCATTTTAAAATTGTTTTATTTAGAGTTTTTGTTGAGTTTTTTTTTTTATATAGGTCATCTTTTTATTGTTAAATTATGGAAATTCTTATATTCTAGATATAAGTCTGTTCAACAGATTCATTATTTACAAGTATTTACTCTCATTCAGTAGGTTGTCTTCCCTGTCTTGGTGGTATGCTCTCAAGCACAAAAGTTTTAGAAGTTCATTTGTCTGTTTTCTTTGTTATTTGTGCTTTCAGTGTCATAGTTAGAAATCATTTCCCAGTACAGGTTCCCAAAGATCTATGCTTTTATTTTCTTCTGAGAATGTTATAGTTCAGAACTTACTGTTTAGTCTTGGACCCATTTTGAGTTGATTTTTGCATATGTGTAAAGTAGGAGTGTAATTCTATTCTTTTGCATGTGGATATCAAATTGGAATTTTGATTGGAATTATCTTGAATTTAATTTTGAGAGAGTTAACATTCCTATTACTATAAAGTCATTCCATGTTTTTAAGTTTTTTAAAACTTTTTTGCAGAAAGATTTTCTACAATACTACTTATTCTATTTTTAGTTGTTTAATGGTAACATGGAAATGTAGTGTTTTCCCCTAATGTGTGTATTTGCCAAATTTGCTGAGAACTCTTTATTAGTTTTAAAAGTTTATTGATTTCATTGACTTTTGTATCTAGATAGTCATGTCATCTGTAGATCATGATTTTTGTTTCTGTGTTATCTATAGGTTTTTCTTAGTCTTAATTATTAATGTGGAAAACTACTTTGGTTTAACATTGGAAGTGTCATTCTTTCAACTATAGTACTTCATGTTTTATGTGCATTTTACATATTGTTTCTGTACTTTTGTGCAGTCCTTACTCACTTTTAGTATAAAGATTATAATAGCTTCAGGAAGTGAGTTTTGAGCATTTATTATTTCTGGAATAACTTCTTGGAAACTGTTTTAGGTGAAGGTGGCTTTTTAAATTTTCTTTTCAAATTCTCATGGTTATTTATGTTTTCTTGCCTCCTGTTTCTTGTGCCAATTTATTCCTTTTGCATTACTCAAGAAATTATGCATTTGAGCTCATTTAATTTATTGACAGGTACTCTTTGGGAGTGGTTACTCGGTTGAATTTGGAAACTTTTACCCCTGAGCTACATTCCCAGCCCTTTTAAGTATTTACTCTCATTCAATAGATTGTCTTCACTGTCTTGGTGTTTCTTAAGACAGGATCTGGCTAAGTTGCTTAAGGTCTTGCTAAGTTTCTGCAGCTGGCCTTGAACCTGCAATCCTCCTTTATCAACCTTCCAAATCACTGGTATTACAGCTCTTGCTGCCACTGAGTTGCCTTTTTAAAAAACTTTTTCCTGTAGCTCTTTCTCCTTTTACATGTAGCATTTTGTTAGTCACTTTTCTGTCACTATAACAAATATAACCTGAGATAACCAACTTATAAAGAGAAAAGTTTTTATATTTGCTCACATTTTTGAAGGTTCCTATTTATGATTAGTTGGCCCTTTTGACTTTTGGACTCTGGTAAGGAAGCATATCATGGCAGAAACGTAGAAAAGCCATATTGCTCATTTCACATGACCAGAATGTGAAAGAGAAGCAAAGAGGATTGGGATTCCAAGGACCCCTTCAAGGGCAAACTCCCAGTGACCTAAAGACAACCAACACTAGGCCCTAGCTCCTAAGTGTTTCACCACATACCAATATTGCCATCCTGGTCATCAGTGTTTTTAACACATGGGCCTTTGGGGGACATCCAAAAAATAAACTTATAACATTTACCTCCTTATGGTCAGTGTTGTTTGAGGACCCTTTCAACAAAATAGAGATTATGAATTCATTCTCTAGAGTCATTCCATTTATCGCTTCCAGAATTTTACCAGCTATGTGACTACTGGCAAGTTCTATAACTATTCTGTGCCTCTGTTTTCTCAATTGCAAAGTGGGTATAAACATAGTATCTATGAAGATCAGTAGAAGTAGAGGAAGGGACCAGGGGTGGGATGCAGGGAGGAAGTGGGCAAGTGCTAGAAAGTGTTATTGGCAAATTATATTGTTATATTGTGTGCATATGTACAACAACAAATCTCATCATCATGTACACCTGTAATGCACCAATAAAAAATATGGGGAAAAAAGATAGTCCCTATGTCAGGGTATTGTTGAAAGAATAAAATGAGTTAGTATATTTTTTAAAAAGCATTTAGAATAGTCTCTAGCACTGAGTAGATGTTCTGTTAATACTGTTTGCAAATAGTCACAATGGAAACCTTTTCTAAGAATCAAGTTTTGGTTCTTCATTTTGTTATCTACCATTAATTTTTTTGTTGTTATTTTCTCTTACTCTTTTCTTGTGTTGGGTACTCTGAAAAAATTAAGCTAATATAACTACATTAGATATAGCCTACAAAGTATAATTTTCTTACTACTTTTAGCTGACTTGTTAAGAGTTGTTTATCACTGTCATTCTGAACAAGTCAGATTCCCCAGCACATTTTCATCTCTTAATATTCCCTAATTATACTCCATTTCTCTCCATGTTGGTATTCTCTAGAACTTTTATTCTGGATTGTTAGAGATATATTTTACTACCTTTAAAAATATATTTCCTCTCCAGTCATGATTGTGCATGCCTGTAATCCCATCGGCTTGGGAGGCTGAGGCAGGAGGATCCCAAGTTCAAAGCCAGCCTAAGCTTTTAACATAAGAGACTCTCTTCAGAGGGTCTGGATATACGTCTCAGGGGTTAAACACCGCAGATTTGGTTCCCAGTAACCCCTATACCCAACAAAAAAATTGCTCATTACTTACTTGCACATTGTATTAGCTATTCTCCTTTATTTCTCATAATTTTAGAAAAGAATTCTCTTGGAATTTATTCCCTTCCTTGCTAGTGTTTTTCAAAAAAGGTCTTTGGCTTGATAAGCTTTTGAGTTATGGTAAGCCTATAGCTATCTTTATTTTATTCTTATAATAAAATGATATTTCAGTTATGTGAAAAGCATAAGTTTAAAATTTTTAGTTTCTTTTAAAATTGTCTTCCAATGTGTTTGGTTTCTGGTGTTGCTGTTGAAAGTGAGATCCATGCTTCCTTTTTAGAAACTTTTGGGTTTCTGGTGTTTTTCAGTTTTACTATAGTGTGTCTAGCTGTGAGAGTTGTCTTCGATATCCTTTTTTCACTTTTGGAGCTATTTCAATAAGAATTATCTTTAATTTTAAGAAGATCTTAAGTCTTTTTATCTTCTGGGTTTTTGTTTTTGTTTTTATTTTCCTCAGACTCTTATAGCATACATATTGGCATTTCTTTTAAATTTTATTTTCTATTTTCTCTTATCACCCTGAAATTCTGGCCTGATCCTCCAACTTAACTAATGTGTTCTTCAGCTGCTATACCAATTCATTTTTCCAATCCATCAATAGCCTTTCCAGTCCAACAACACCTAATAATTTTTTAAACTAAGAATTTCCAGTTGGGTTTTTCTTTTATAACAGTTTTCCTGCTTCATCTTGTAAGTAGTTTTTCTCTTTTTCAAAAGGATTTTTTTTTTTAAGAGAGAGTGAAAGAGGAGAGAGAGAGAGAGAATTTTTAATATTTATTTTTTAGTTCTCGGCGGACACAACATCTTTGTTGGTATGTGGTGCTGAGGATCGAACCCGGGTCGCACGCATGCCAGGCGAGCGCGCTACCGCTTGAGCCACATCCCCAGCCCCATCAAAAGGATTTATTATAACTTATTTTAAATCCTTAATTTGTCTCGTTTAAAAATCTGCTTCTGGGCTGGGGTTGTGGCTCAGCGGTAGAGCGCTCACCTTGCATGTGCAAAACTCTGGGTTGGATCCTCAGCACCACATACAAACATAAACAAGTGAAATAAAGGTATTATGTCCAACTACAACTAAAAAATAAATATTAAAAAGAAATCTGCTTCTACTATAAATTCAATTTGTTGTCTCTTAAGACTTATCTTCCTAAAGAATGAGTCACTGCCTTGTCATTTCAGGTTTTTGTTTGTTTGTTTTATGTTAGTTTTGTTTGTTGCTATTTTCCCAAGGATAACTAGTAAATATTTTCATTCAGATAAGTTTGTAAGTTGGACTTGAAGTTTAAATTTAACAAGCTATGTCAATGCTTTTTTTTTTAATATCAAGAATAAAATGTTTTCCCTCAGTAACTTGCTCAACTCAGTTAACAGTAAAACTTTCAAATTTACAGAGAAGAAGGCAATAATTTTTTCTAAAAAAGCAGGTCTATATTTCTACCCTATTTCAGATCTGTTATTTGGAAAGTGATAATTTGTGAGTTATCACTGAATGGGCTGTAGTTTTCTGGCTTTTGGGCAGTGGAGGTAAGAATAATTTCTTTTGCGACCATTAAGAATGGCCACATTGTTTTTTCATTACACAAGACCTTGGCACCGCAGTTTTGTGTGCTTCTTTCCTTTGATGTTTTAAATCCTTAGAAGCATCTGCAGCATTATGTATGTTCTGTTAGCCAGGTTTATTTTATTTTTAATTTTTTTGTAGTTGTAGGTGAACAGAATGCCTTTATTTTATTTTATTTTTATGTGGTGCTGAGGATTGAACCCAGTGCCTCATGCATACTGGGCAAGTGCTCTGCCACTGAGCTACAGCCCCAGCCCAGCTAGATTTATTTTAAAACTAACTTAGTATGTAAGAGTCTTCATGGTTAAGAAGTAAATTATAGGAATAGTTTAGCTATATATAGTTTACTTATTAATTGAGCTTTTAATTGACTGTTGTAGGTCAGCATTGATTATTAAACACACTGCCTTGAAATATCATACCTTTGTAACTCGTGTGTGTGTGTGTGTGTGTGTGTGTATATCTCATATATCAGGTCAACTCTTCTGGAATAGAACATATTCTTTGTCTTGCTAAGCCCTGTGCATGCCCTCAGAACCCTCTCAGCACATATTTCAGGAAGCTAGTTAAAGTTAGCACTGTAGATATTGCATAATTTTTATTTCTATTATAATTCTTATTCCAACTAGGCTAACACTCAGACTGTATTTGGTTTAAAAGAATTCAGGTAAACATCAAGTAAAGGTTTTTCCAAATCGGATACAGTGATACATGTCTGTAATCCCAGCTTCTTCACAGGGCTGAGGCAGGAAGATCACACATTTGAAACCAACCTTAGCAATTCAGTGAGATCCTGTCTCAAAATAAAAAATAAAATGAAAAGGGCTGGGAATGTAGCTCAGTAGTAGAATGCCCCGGTTTTAAAAAAAAATGTTTATAATATCTGCCTTTTTCTGTCCTTCCTTTACTCATTTTTTAAAAACCTTTCATGTCATGTTTAGCCTTGTTTCCCCCCTTCTTGCACTATTTCAGCTTCTTTCTACTTACTGTGTTTGCACTGGGAAATCAACACATTATATTACTATAGAGTATATTTTGATTCAGTATTGAATGAAAAGGGCATTCTTTCCTTTTCATATATTTTCATGTATTCTCAATTCTTTAGTCACTCTCCTGAAGTGATTTCCTCTCGTTTTTGGTATAATGATGTACACTGAATTAAACAGAAAGTACAAACTAACCTAAAGATAATTTATATCATCTATATTATTTGTAAATTAATACCTCTGCACCTTTCATATTTTGTTAAATGAGAATAATGATCATCACTATTTGAAACATAAAATATTTGAGTCTGCCTATTGGCCAGGAATATTTGCTCACTTCAGTGTTTAATGTATTCCTAGGAAGATGCCAAAAAGCTCTTGGGAGAAGGATACTTGGAATTATAGTACTAGATGTTGACCACTAGTAGTATTTGTTCAGGTCTTTGTTTTAATCTGAGAATACAGAGTCCACATTCAGTTATTAAAACCTGTGTGATTTCCTTTTCTTTTTCAGAAGATGAATAATCTTTCGTTTAGTGAGCTGTGTTGCCTCTTCTGCTGTCCTCCTTGCCCAGGGAAAATTGCTTCTAAACTAGCATTTTTGCCACCTGATCCAACTTACACACTGATGTGTGATGAAAGTGGAAGCCGCTGGACTTTACACCTCTCAGAACGAGCAGACTGGCAGTATTCTTCTAGAGAAAAAGATGCTATCGAATGTTTCATGACTGGAACCAGTAAAGGCAACCGAATTGCCTGTATGTTTGTGCGTTGCTCACCCAATGCCAAATATACTTTACTCTTTTCACATGGAAATGCTGTTGATCTTGGTCAGATGAGCAGCTTTTACATAGGACTGGGATCACGGATTAATTGTAATATATTCTCATATGATTATTCTGGATATGGTGCAAGTTCTGGGAAGCCAACAGAGAAGAACCTCTATGCAGATATTGAAGCTGCCTGGCTTAGTCTTAGGACAAGGTAAATTTCGACTGGGAATTGTTTTTTACACAATAGTTGGTTTTACTACATATTCCTTGAAATATTATATAAAGATTATATTTACCAATATTAATAGTTCAACTTTTAGGTTTCAGTTTTAAATTTTATAGAATAACAAACTTTTTTTTTAGCTCAGATTTGTATATGTATTAATGCATGTATGTGTGAATTTTTAAAGTTAAATGCAACAATGAATATTTGGTTTTAAAAAACTTATTGGTGCATGATATACAAATAATTACTCAAAATTTCAGCATTTTAAGGGAATGAGAAAAAAAACAGTAATTCCATATTATTTAAAGGTGAGATTTTACTTTACATTCTGGACTCCTAAACTTTGGAGAAATAATCTTAAGTTTTTGTAAATTATTTATTATCAATGCAGTTAGTGTACAATAAATAGATATCTAAGTTTTCTGATGTTATATATTAATAAGCTGCCTGACTTCCAGAGTATTGTACTAAAGAACTAAAACACAAAGAAAACTTACTATTTCTAATTTAATATTTAAAATATTAATGGTGTCAAAGAACCTCCTCATTGTTTGTTAATAAGTGTAACTTTTTTAGAAATATAAAACTCTTTTTCAACTGTACTGATATTAGTTTCATTAGGCCTTAAGTAAACAAAATACTACCCACTTTTCAAAATCAACCATTGGAATATTTCACAAAGTATTATAATCTTTTAAAATACTGAAATAATTGATATGATTCATATAACAAAGTTATACTTATAAGGTATAGCTTGATAATGTGGTTTTGGGAGAGTGGTTCAAATCCTTTTTGAATTAATTTTTATTGGTGTACCGTATACATATATATATAAAATAATGGAATTTATTTTTACACATAGAAGTGTAATTTATTTTGTCATAGTTATATATGCACATAGCATGATTTGGTCAATTTCATCTATAATAATGATTTTGAAGGTGCCAAGGTAAAGTAGATAGCCTCTATTATTGGTGCTTAACATAGAAGGACAACTTTTTTGAAACAAAACATGAGTATATGTCTATCGAAAAATATTCCCTCTTTTGATTAGTCAGCTTTCTTTTTTCTTTTCAATTTTTTGTTTGTTTTCTGGTAGTAGTGATTGAACCCAGGGGCATTCTACCACTGAGCTACATCTTCCGCCCTTTTATATTTTTTAAATTTTTGAGACAGGACTTGCTAAGTTATTGATGCTTGCCTTCAACTTGTCATCCTTCTGCTTCAGTCTCCTGAGTTGCTAGGATTACAAGCATGCACCACTGCACCTGGCCAGATACCAATTTGAAGGAAACTTTCTAAAATGATTGCCTGTCTTGAATAATTAATTTTAACACGTTTGATAACAAGTATTAATGAGGAACAAGTGCAGAATAAATTCTTAAATAATCCCACATACTGTTTGAGCTCTCCTGTATGTTTTTTCATGTTGAACCCTAACTAAGCATAGTTGAAAGAGTTAGTAGTCTTGGGAAATTTATTCAACTCCTCTGAGCCTGTTTCCTCGTCGTTTTACTGAAAAAGTTGAGTGTAATGATCTCCAAAATCCTTTGTAGTTCTGAAAATCTATCCTCTAACAAAATGTATATAATTAGAATACATGCCATGTATTTCTTTTACCAGCCAAAAGTAAAATGTTAAGTAGTCAGGAAGAGGGAAATAAATAAATGAAACTTTTCAACTGGGAAAATAATCCCAGTTTCTGACCTTTTGATGGGTCAACAGAAAAAAAGGCCTGGTTTTCACCATTAAGCCTTCTCTCACAAATCTTGAGCTCTGCGTATGTGTGCGCTCGTGGAAAGAACACTGTACCAGGTTTACCTGGGTTATAATTATAAGTCTATCATTAACTTTGAACATCTGCTCATTAAGCAACTCAACTAGATTAGATGGTCTCTAAAGTCCTTTCTAACTCATACTATTCTGAAATTGTTCATGCTTAATTAGGAGATGTCCCTGCTACTCTTGCCATTACTCATTTGAGCCCACAATCTATAATTGCCACCAACAGTGCTTCTATTCATCTGACAGCAGTAGTGCAATGTTAGGAGTTGTGCTGTGACTGCACACATTCTCTCTCCTAATATCTTCTTTTCTATGGAGTATGTACAACTGGGTAAATTGTAAATAAAAAGACATTTCTGAGTTGAGTGACATTTAGAGTCAGATGTAGCTGGAAACCCCACTTCTGGGTCATATCACAGATGTTTGTGTAAGAAACTATGTGAAGGTATGTCACTAACTGGATAATTCAAATAGTCTTGTGCTCCTGGAAGAGAACCCATGGGTATTTAGCCTTGCTCTTTCCTGGTGAATGTTCAGATTCTCAGAAAGCTCCCTTACCTTTCCAAAAGACTAGATGGTGCTTGCTGGGCAAATGGCTCTTGGCTACCAGAAATGACTACTGTCTGCATTGTAGGTGGAAAGACATATTTAAGGTCACTATAACCCTTCACCTTACATTCATTAGCTCCTGTATCACTTCACCTACAATTCAAGTAGTTTACAGTTGGGACAGTTATACTGTGGATAAATACAGTTCCTGGAACATAGTAGATAACCAATAAATATTTATTGAATCAGTGAGTTCACATTTTTAGATCTGTGGCAGTGTTAAAAGGGGTAAAATACTCCTGAGACTTGTAGAATGAAGTCTGTTCATAATTAACCAAACCACATGGTGTTTGGAATTCTATTTTATCTGTTGATCTTTTCAATCATTAGTCTATTTTTACAGGTAATCAAACTTTAAGATAAATTGTAATTTGATTTTGACTAAAATTGTTCATTATACTCATTCCAGACCATAACTATATGTAGCATTTTCATTCTCAATATCTAGATAAATAAAGAACTTTTGTTAAGGTATTATATAGACAACATTTGTAACATAAGGTATTCTATAGGACAACAATATGCCAGATTTGAATTAGTAGAGCTTAATAAGTGATTTAATAAATGTGTGTGGGGAGGGGTGGGGTACTGGGGATTGATCCCAAGGGCAATTAAATAAGCTGAGAATATAGATGAAATAAGCTGAGAATATAGAGTTTACTAAGTAGCATTAAAAATGATGGTGATAGGGCTGGAGGTATAGCTTAGTGATAGAGTACTTGTTAGCATGTGGAAGCCCTGGGTTTAATCCCCAACACTACAGAAAAAGAAAAAGTTAAAAAACAACAACAACATGATGGTGATAACTAAGAAAGTTCAATTTTAAATATAAATTGATATTGTCTAATTTTTTCATTCTAATAGCAAATCTTTAGAGAATGATGGAACATTGCTTGTCCAACTTTTAACTTTTGAATTTTATAGATATGGCATTCGTCCTGAAAATGTGATCATATATGGCCAAAGTATAGGTACAGTACCATCTGTGGATCTTGCTGCTCGGTATGAGAGTGCTGCTGTTATTCTTCATTCTCCTTTGACCTCCGGAATGAGAGTTGCTTTTCCTGATACAAAGAAGACCTACTGTTTTGATGCATTCCCAAAGTAAGTGGCAATATTCAAAATAGTTCAATTCCAAGATGCATTTAAGGGAATTTTTTTTCTTTCATAGCATGCATTGATGATACAGTTTATTCAGCCATAAACTGTTTCATATCACATAGAAATTATGAAGGGTTGTGGCTCAGTGGTAGAGTGTTTGCCTAGCACATGTGAGGCACTGGGTTCTATTCTCAGCATTACATGTAAATGAATGAATAAAATAAAGTTCCATCAATATCTTAAAAAATTAAGTAAAAAAGAAAAAGAAATTGTGAAAAACTAATGTGAAAAGGGTATTGGCAGGCTGAAATGTTTGAGTAATAGTAATCCACATAAGAAGTACCAAGGAGGGCCTTGTACCCTGGGTAATGGCAGTAGTATTGCAGAAAAGGGAATAGGCTTGCAAAATGACAGAACTGAGTAAGACTCTAAAGTTTCTGCCTTGAGCTGCCAACATATGATGATGCCATTGAGTAAGATTAAAAAAAAAAAAAACTGGAGAAGGCTAGGTAGAAGGAAAAATGAGTGAATAATTTCTAGTTAATGACACCTAATTTACAAAAAAAGGTTGTCTTAAATGAACTAGAATTAAGTATTATCACAAAATTTGCAAACATACAGTATTAAATGGATTGAAAGAAAGGCAGCTTCTTCATATTTCTCGAGAAAAGCAGATGTTCTCTTCTGCTTCTCTTCATAGTTAGAAAAATTGATGTCCTGTTTTACTCAGAGGGGAGAAAGACAAAAAGGAAGAAACTGGCAAATTTCAGTCTTCTTTCTTATCTTGGCAGCAACACAAAAGATTTTTTTTTGTGTGTGACAGGCCAAAAGCCAATCTATCCTTTGGTTCTTTAGAAGAACTATGGATAAATCTTTTTATGTTGGCCAGAATGTGATCATTTTAATAGGGAAGCTTATGGGAGCATGTGATCTTATCATTCAAGCAGGCTGTGGGGGGTAGGGGGGAAAGGATTTTGTTTTGTTAAATTTTTATTTTGCTTTATTTTTGTGATGCTGGAACCCAGGACCTCTTGCATGTTAAGTAAGCACTCTACCACTGTGGCTTTTTAATTGTTTTTGGTTTCGTTTTGTTTTAGGTATATACATTATGCTACTTCTGTTTAGCTGAATGGTAGTAATGAAGTAGGGAAGTGATGGCATCTGTACCATTGCCATCTTATATTTCTGTCTAGCTCCCGTTTTTACTTCACATAAGCAGAAATAGCATTGGCTGTAAATTATTTTAAAACAGTTTATTTTTAAAAGTTTTAATTCCTTTATACTTAAAACATCTTTCTTGTAAAACATAATAAAAGAATTTTTCTTAGCAAATTCAGCCTTGAATTATTTCACTGATTAATTTCTTTCTTTGCAAGATTTTTTTTTAATTGAATTAGGGATTGAATTCAAGGGTGCTTTACCACTGAGCTACATCCTCAGCTCTCAGCTCTTTTAATTAATTTATTATTATTATTATTATTATTATTGAGCAGGGTCTCACTAAGTTGCTTAGGTCCTCTCTAAAATGCAGAGCTGGCCTCAAACTTGCAGTCCTCTTATCTCAGCTTCTCAAGCCACTGTGATTATAACGTGTATCACTGTGTCTGGTGATTTTCTTTTTTTAAGGCCGTAATGTTATCTTTCTCTCTCTCAAAAGTTCTTGAAAAACTTTTTTCTTTATAAGGTTACTTCTCTTTCTGACTCCTCCAAGTTGTCTTTTGAAAATTCTGTTTATTTTGATCTCTATCTTATATTTGAGGTATTCTCTTCCAATATCTAATAATTCTTGGCTATCTGCTCATATATACGAGTGAAAAACTAAAGAACTAATCTAATCTAATCAATAAAGAAAGCTCTTTTTAAAATTGCCCCTTGAGTGGTGAAGGCCTAGCTTCCAGTATTCTTGGAAACCAAGTAGGGTTCATAATAGCCAGAATATATGAGTATTCTGTGACTGATACCTCCTCTACCTTAAACTCTGACAATTCTGAGTTCACAGAACCTTCAGTCTTGGGGGAAGGTGGCTTACCACCTAGCTGCAATTGAGAGGTAAAGGGGACCTATGAAAGAGGAGGATATGTTTTAACAAACTGAACAAATTCTCTATATTCTAATCCACCACCTTTATCTCCATAGCAAATTCCTTAGCCTTCTTTGTTACAAATTGGGTTGCTTCTTCACGTTACCCTTCTGTCTGCTTAAAGTTGTATTTGCTTTCTCCTATCCTTTTAATCAGTTCTCTCTCACATTCACTTATTTAAAGCTTTAAAATTTTGGTGCATTAACATTCTTCCTATCTTTGTTTGTTTATTCCCTCAAAATAAGAACAAAACCCAAAATGTTCTGTTGTAATTTTAGTATGAAATTAGGAGGGAGAATATGAGTGCAGAAGGAGATAAAATTGGCACATACTTGAAATTGTTCTTAATTTCTGTCTTTGAAAGCTTAAGTTTTCCTGAGTTTAAAAACAAAAATCAGTATTTTAGAACAGTGCAAAAGGATGACAGCATTGAATGACTCCACCAAAGCAGAAGTACATGAAGGTCACTTTCCTCAGTTAGACTTAATATAAAAGACAACTTTTGAATCTTAAAATCTGATTTAATCTTAGAGATCAAATATTTGAATTTTCTGTTATAGCACAAGAAAATTTCTTTCTTTTTACATAGCCATATTATTGAGTCTTCTTACCCCTCTTTCTTTCCCCTACAGCATTGACAAAATCTCTAAGATAACCTCTCCAGTATTAATAATTCATGGGACTGAAGATGAAGTTATTGACTTTTCACATGGCCTCGCATTATTTGAGCGTTGCCAAAGACCTGTGGAGCCTCTGTGGGTTGAAGGAGCAGGACATAATGATGTGGAACTTTATGGACAGTACCTTGAAAGGTTGAAACAGTTTGTGTCACAGGAACTGGTAAATTTGTAAAATATTCTGTAAATTTGCATACTGGGTTTTCTTTTCTTGCTGAACTGCACTCTTTGGTAAATAATATAAAACCTGAAGGTTTTGTTTACAAATCATGTCAGTTGCCTTCAAAAATGTACAGGTAATGATTTGTTAACAGACTTAATGAAGGTTTTAATTACCAGAAATAGAAACTGGAAATAACAGTATCATGCAGTCAGGCTGTGTAATTTATATTTTTTCTGTGAATTTTTTTTAAACATCAAGATGAGTACTGTATGAAATTTTAATTAGTTCTGTAAAATCAAATGCTGTAAAAGTATTGCCAGATGCTTTTGCATATCAGAAACAAATTTATAAATATTTTTAAAACATCTCAATGTACTAAATCTTATCCTGATATACAAATGATGTAATATTCTTTAAAAAAGCTGTATATCTAAAGCAATTCAAGTACTCATAATAGAATAAACTGTAAAAATAAAATTTTAAAACATCAAGTTAAATAGGGTTCATCTAACCCTGTTGTACAGGGATAGGAGCTTAAATGGCTATTTTATTGTAAAATACATTGAATTTTCTGTATTCTCGTTATAATACATTTATCCTAAAAAATGAAGTAAGTCTTAATTTTTATGCCATCTGTTAATTTACCAATTAGTTACCTTGTAAATGCAGTCATAGTGGCACTGAATTTTAACTAGTTTGGATTTATAAGTTTGATACTGTGAGGCAACTACTTAAAATTTTATTTAGTTACCTAAAAGGCATTTAGGGTTTCAAGACTGATTTGTAATGCAACGTTGTTTTCAAATTTTGACTAATCTTGTAGAATTGTATGAAAACCTGAAAGTCCATTAGTTGTTCTTCAATACCACAAACAGACTGGCTATTTGGACTTTTTTCACTTTGGCTATTTTTAAGAATAGGACCCACTCATTTGGGTTACTATCTAAGAATTTCATGGATTTACTCCTGTATGCAGGAGGTAATAAAACATTTAATTCATAAGTTTTATATTAACCAGTATAGTAAAAAATAAAGCTCACACACAAAAACTAAGTTGCCTTTCCTTGAATGAATCCTGCCTGAATAAAACAATGAAAGAAAAATAAAAATAAAATTAACGGTATGTAGTCTAATTTGTAAATGAATGAATATTGAAATAATACACACTGTGGATATCTTTTAAGGCCTTATGTAGTTTTAATGTTCTGCTTGTTCTGTGGTTATGTCTAAGACTATAGTATATGATTCTCTACAACGTATATCAAGTATTGTGAATGCTTTGGTTCAGATGTGTCAAATTAACAGTAAAACAACAAATATACCAGTCAGCTGTGCTTGTTTGCCTTCTTCCATCCTCCTTACTCCTACACAAGAGTGAAAAATGCCCATTCACCTTTATAAGACTCAGTTCTGAAATTTTCTGAGTTTTTTATTAGCATCTATTATTTGTACATATTAGTAGGATCAGTATGATATTTCCATACATGTATATAGCATGTACTGATAAATCACCTTACTTCTTCCACTCCTTTCTGCCCCTATCTCCAATAATCACTAGTCTATTTTCAGGTCAAACTTTTTAGCTTCCGCATAGGAGAGAGACAATGGCAGTGCCTGGCTTATTTCACTTAACATAATGTGTTACAGTTTTATCCATTTTGCCGCAAATAACAGGATTTCATTCTTTGGGTCCAAATAATGTGTGTGTGTACATATATGAAACATATAAAAAACACATTTTCTTTATCCATTCATGTGTGGATTGGGCATTTAGGCTGATTCTGTATCTTGGCTATTATGAATAGTACTACAATAAGCAAAAGGTATTCCAGGGTTCTTTTTGGTATGCTGATTTCATTTCTTTGGGCTTTATACCCAGAAGTGGAGATAACTAGATCATATGGTGGTCTGATTTTAGGTTTTTGAGGAACTTACTTACTATTCTGCTTAATGGCCGAATTAATTTACATTACTGTCAACAATGTGTAGGAGTTCCTTTATCTTTTCACTAATATTTGGGGGTTTTTTTTGTTGTTTTGTTTTTTTATTTATTTGTATTTTTGTTTATATTGTTCTTTTGTTTCTTTTTAATATCCTTTCTAACTGGCGTGATATGGTGTCTTTGTAGGTTTCATTTGCATTTCCCTGATGACTAATGAAACTGAGCATTTTTTCCATCTATTTCTGTGGATTGTTTCTTCACTTTTGTTTCCTGTACTTTGGGAGGTTCAAGCCAAAAAATCATTGCCTGTGCCAGTGTCTTGAAATGTTTCTACTTCCAGTAGTTTCGGGGTCCTATATTTAGGCTTATATTTTGATCTGTCTTGGGTTTATTTTTGTCTAGAGTGGGAGATAGGGTTCAAGTTTCAGTCTTCCACACGTGGGTATCCAGTTTTCCCAGCACTATTTATTGAAGAGGCACCCTGGTGCTTAGCTCTTTTGATTTCTTTTTTTTTTTTTTTAATTTATTTGTTTTTTAGGTGGCCACAGCATCTTTATTTGTATGTGGTGCTGAGGATGGAACCCAGGCTGCATGCATGCCAGGCTAGCATGCTACTGCCTGAGCCACATCCCCAGCCCTCTTTTGATTTCTTTGGTGACCCATTGTTTATTCAAAAATGAGTTGTTCAGTCTCCATGTATTTATGTAATTTCTGAAGTTTTTCTTATTGATATCTAGTTTCATTGAATTATTATCTAGTTTCATTCCTTTGTTATCAGAAATGATGTAGAATATGATTTCAATTTTTTTGAATTTTTTAAGACTGTGTCCTAATATATTTCCTATTCTAGAGAAAGTTCAGTGCACTCATGGAAAGCATTTTTTGCACTAGTTGGATGGACTGTTCTGTACATGTTTAGTTTATTTGATCTCTTGTGTTTTGTTGTTGTTGTTTGGCACTGGGGAATGAACCCAGGAGTGCTACTGACTCAAATCCCCAGCCCTTTTTCTTTTCTCTTTCTTTTTTTTTGGTCTAAATGATTTGTCCATTGATGAAAGCGGGATGTGTTAAAGATCCTCCATTTTTGTTTTTAAACACATGTCTCCCTTTTTGTCTAATAGTGTTTTATAAAATTGGGTGCTCTGACATTAAATGTATATAGATTTACAATAATCATCTCTATTATTGACTTGTTCCCTTGACCATTTTAAAAGTTACCTTCTTTGTCCGTTCTTACAAATTTTATCTCAAAAGTCTATTTTGTAGTAATCATGCTACTTAGTATTTGCTCATTCATTAACAATTATTGAATGTCTAAGCCATACAAAACCCTTGCTTGCCAGCACTGTAAAATAGAGTATAAGTGGGAAAAGAAGTAGTAGTAGAGATTTTTCCTTGTTAGAAATAACATAGGGGGCTGGGGATGTGGCTCAAGCGGTAGCGCGCTCGCCTGGCATGCGTGTGGCCCCGGTTCGATCCTCAGCACCACATACAAACAAAGATGTTGTGTCCGTCGAAAACTGAAAAATAAATATCAAAAATTATCTTTCTCTCTCTTTCACGTCTCTCTTAAAAAAAAAAAAAAAAAGAAATAACATAGGGCCTGGGGTAGTGGCTCAGTGGTAGAGCCCTTGCCTAGTATGTGTGAGGCATTGGGTTCGATTCTCAGTACCACATATAAGTAAATAAATGAAACAAAGGTCCATCAACAACTTAAAAAAAATATTTTAAAGAAAAGTAATAACATATAAGCCATTTGTTTAGAAACTGATTTAATTTAGGGTTGTAAATATACATTATGAAGAAATAATATGAACAGTGATAGACAAATCATGTTGCAGCATTAATGTAATTTTAAGACACTGTGAAAGAATGATCACAAATTAGAGAAAATCCTGAAGTGTTTTACCAAGTCAAAATCCCAAAGGCTTTGAAGGATGACTGAGGAAGCTAACTATACTCAAATATTTGAGAGAAATTTACACTTTATTCCTTTGGATCTCAGAGTGGAACTAGGTGAAAGTTACAAAATGGCAGATGAGAGTACCCTTTAAGGAAGACTTTGCTGGTCATGGTGGCATACCCAGCAACTCGGGAGGAAGTGCCCTGGTACAAGCTGAGTACCAAAAGAAAAACTGATTATTTGTCCACCAAAGAGGAGGATTGTCCTCCTGAGAGTTAACAAGTATCTTACCACCAGAAATACAGCAGACGCTGAAGGGCATCCTTTATTCATGTCTCAGAAGAAATTCCAGATTTATGTGGGACATTGAACTAGATGTGCTACATGTAAGTTCTTTAATATTTTATATTACATTCAGATTTCCTCTGCATATTCCTCAGGATCATTTGCCCTGTGCTTTCTGGAAGACAGTATGATGTAGAAGAATTAAGTTGACACTCAGGTCTGGAACAATATACTTTTGAACTATAAAACAGCATAAATTTATTTGCTCTCCAATTTTATTTTTGCTCCAAGATTCTTCCACATCAGCTATTTTTTTTATTGAATGGTAAATTGGTGGGTTGTGCCTTTGCAATTCTTAAATTAGTGATTTGTGTGTTTAAGGTAATTGTTTTTATTAGGTACAGTGACAGCTATTTAGTTGTGTTAAAATCTAGTAAGAATGATGACCATGGTCGAATGAATAGTGTTTATTTCAGCAGCCTGTTTACTGTAAGAGCTGAGAATTTAAGCAATTATATTGAAAAATATATCAAAGTAGTTATTACTAAGTGGATATAGTTTGTTATGTTGATTTAAGCAATATACTTAAATACCATGATAGCATACTGCATTCTAATAAAGTATACCCCAGATGTTCAGTAACAATTTATACATATGATACTCATTATTCTCAGAATTTACAGAAGGGAGAAAGAAGGTATTTATCCAATTTTTAAATGGATTTTTCCTCTGAAGGAAGCAAACACCTTTATGCTGGAAATGACCCACTTGATATTAGCATTAAAAAATAATAAATGAAAAGGAAATGGGAAGTAAAGAATAGAGTCTTTACAAATGTCATTGAGCTGAAAACTATTAAAATGGTTCTTCAATAAGAAGCAAGGTGGACTTAATTGTTTTATTTTGTTTTCCTCTATTTCTTGTAGACCATGTATTGAATGTATATGGTACAATTTAACATTTCTCATAAAAAGTTTTATTAGTATGTTTCAAGAACAGCATTCTTATATTGGAAAAATAGAGGAAAATGTTGTTTTTAATAAATCACATTTTATCTGATAAAATGCAAATTTCATCTATCTTACTATTTTACTTTTTCCAAAGTAACTGCTTATAGCAGTATATGGTATAGAGGAAGGGAGAGTAGCAGGGAGGTATGTGGATATAGTGGAATCTGAATTAAAATTTTAAAATGTACCATTCATTTCCAAAATCCCTATGGAATATGGTAGGTTATTTAAATGCCTAACAACTCTGGTAAAAGTCAAAGGCCATCAATTTTACTTCACCAAAATATGAGAGTTTGTTCCTTTTTGAAGCCCTTTTGAGTCTGTCTGAACTTTCTGTGTCTAAACAAAAGAATGGAAAGGAGGGAGGGAGAAAGAGAAAATTAGCCTCTCTCTCTCTCTCTCTCTCTCTCTCTCTCTCTCTCTATATATATATATATATATATATATATATATATATATATGTGATGTTATCAAGAATATAATTAGCCACACATGTTGGTGCAAGACTGATCCTAGGCTAAGGCGGAGGCTTGCAAGTTTAAGGTCAGCCTGGCCAAATTAGTGACACCCTGTCTCAAAATAAAGGACTAGGGAGGTAGTTTAGTGGTAGAGCATTCCTGAATTTAATCCCAGTACTGCCAAAGAGGAGTGGGAAGAGTCTTTGGCCTCCCCAATACCTTAAAAAAAAAAAAAAAAAAGAATAAGTACTAAGTCTAACTAAAGTATTTTCTCCAATGACTATATATTACATCAAAATGTTACAAATGCAACCATGCATTATTATAATTATTACTTTACTATCTATAGTAATTTGCTTAGCCCATTACCAGTTTGTACTAATCTTAGTTTTGCTGTTGACAAGTATGTTACATATATATTTTATGTTATAGGCAAAACAATTTATTATATGCATATTATTTTTGAAATTGCTTTTAAATCAAGAGAAAAATGTTCATAAAGTTACATAATTAACCAATGATGCTCTTTGTTCTTTTAGATTTGTATTACTGTGGAATTGCTTGCTTTTAGACTGAAAAACTTTTTTAGTATTTTTTATAAAATAGTCTGCTAGCAACAAATTCTGTTTTTGTTTATCTCAGCATTTCACCCTCATTTTGAAAGATATCTTTGCAGGGTATAGAATTCTTGGTTGCCAAGTGTTTGTTTGTTTGTTTTATGTGGTACTGGGAACCAAACTCAGCCTTACTCATGCTAGGCAAGTGCTCTACCACCCTTTTCCTGGTTGCCAGGTTTTTTACTCTCAGTATTTCGGGTGTTTTCCCACTGCTTTCTATATTCCATTGATTCTGATGAGACATAAGGTGTTAATTAAGGTTCCATTGTAAGTGCTGCTTTGGGTTTCTCTTGCAAATTTCAGGATTTCTCCTTGTCTTTAACTTTCGTCATTAATATATGTGTGTCAGTTATAGATCTCTTCACGTTTAATCTTTGCAGTTCATGAAGCTTCCTGGATGTGTAGGTTATTGTTTCTCAATAGATTTGGGAAGCTTTCTGTCATTATTTCTTTAAATATTCTCTTTTCTTTGGTACTCTTAACTCAAGCATTATAAAATCACATCTGCTCTCATGTGGATGGGAACTAGGCTGCTTTGCTTTTGGGGGTCTTCTATTTGCTTTCTGAATTTCCTTTGTTGTCTTTTCACACTACCTGACAATTATGAGTTTATTTCAGCTGTTCCAGTTTGCTTTTTCTACTCAAACATATCTAGAAAACCTGATAATTTAGACATAATTTAGTAAAACCAATTAAGAGTAAAATGACTTTGCTGAAGCCCTGAAAGGACATGCTATGAGCTACAGCCAGACAGCTTCAACCAAAGCTCCTCCCACTCTGAGATAAGAATTAGTTACTGTCCACCCAGTTAATTGGATTCTGTCCAGCAGATGTGGATTTCTACGATTGGCTGCTAGGAATCTGTTCTTCTGGTGAATGTTACTGGTCTTGTCTTCCATATTTCTTTGAAAAAACAAAGTCAAGAATTTTCAAGAACAGAGCAACATACTCTTGGCAAGTTTTGCCAGTGTTAGAACAGTAACTTCTAAACAATTCATCACAAACCAAGAAACTGGCATGGAGCATACAAAGTGGTAGTTAGTATGGGTTAAGCTTAGCCCAGTGTAACAGCCATGATTGACAGATGGGTTTGAAAGTGCTCTCTCTGGATCAAAGACAAAAAGTCAAGCAATTGTAAATACCAAGGACTATGGAAGAGAATTTAAAGTGACTTTGAATATGAAGTAACTGGGTTCATCAGTGCCAGAAAGAAGCAGAATTGAAGGAAGTGATGTAATGTGTTAAGTCTAATAAATGCTTCTAAACAAATACACATAATTAGGAAAAAGGCAAGGTAGATACACAATACAGCCCAAACACCTAAATAAGGACCATTTTACAATTCATGAGATACCCTGAGCACAACATTTTAAAAAATGATACTGCATTAATACCTAATTTGAATATAAATTAACAGTATGGAATTCTTTTGAAGTGCTGGAAACAGACTGTGTTGAGGGAAGTATGACTAGGAATTAATCTTGTCTTCACAACTTAAGTTCTCATTATGGTCACATTTGAACTGTTTTTTTTTTTTTTAATCCCCTTAATATGTAGGATATGTGCATGCATACAGGCATACACTTAGGAACATCTAGGGTCTGCCTGCAAAAAATAATTACTTAAAGAACATAAGGAATGTCACAAACAATGGTATGCCAGTAATCTCAGCTACTCCAGAGTCAGGCGGATTGCAAATTTGAGGCCAGCCTCAGCAATTTTGTGAAATACTGTCTGAAAGTAATTAAAAGTATCGGGATGTAATAGCTCAGTGGTAGAGTGCTTTGGGTTCAATCCCCAGTATTGCCAAAATAGACAAATAAATAAATAGAAATATAGGCTCAATAATAGCTATTGATGGCTATGCCAGTGTTTTTCAGGAATCATGATTTCAAAGCCTCACTTCAGAAAACAGGAGAAGTAGTATTGTGTCCTGTCCCTTTTAAGCCTAACAGTTTTAGGTAGTTCTCTTAACAGTATGCCTTGCAGAGTTGAAAAGAAGATCCCCAGGATGCAGACCCTTCCCACATGGATCTGCCTTCAAAGAAGCTAACTTGGAGAGAAAATGACCTTCTTATTTTTTTTCTCTCTTTATCCCTCCCCTGGTAACTGAAAGCTTCCTATCAATTGAATTCATTACAAAGGAAGAAGGTGTTCCAAAGAGGTAAGCCTTGTTCTTTTTGTTTCTCATTTGAAGTTTTAAGTCATCAGTCAAAAGTTTTGACTTTATATTTTTCTTGTGTTTCTTTAAGTTATGACATTTGAGAAGAAAGTAGCAACATTAAAAGTACCAGGGGTACAAAGGGTAGCTTTGAAATTTTAGACATTAGTCTGTGAGCCAGTTTCATTATCAAAGGTGAGTAATTATAATATCCTTTCTGTTCACTGAATACTTTCAGTATTCTAAAAGAATATATAAATAAATAAGGGGTTGTTTATGTCATGTGGATCTGTTTATCAATGAAAAGTGCCAGGCCATGAATCACTTTAGATAATTTTTAGAGAAATTTTTATTGATAATATATAAGTTTACCAATGAACAGATTCAGAGAACACTGAATCTGAAACTCTGTGATTAAAGTTGTCCCATTTCTTACTTTGGCCATATACGTACGAGAGAGTGTGTGTGTGTGTGTGTGTGTGTGTGTGTGTGTGTGTGTGAGAGAGAGAGAGAGAGAGAGAGAGAGAGAGATCTTAAAAGCCACTGGAGAATCTGGACTGTAGTGTCTTTGAAAGGTTCAAGAAATTGGCGCCGGTAGATGAACTACAGTATATGAAAGCAATGTACCTTTTGTTCTGTTGAATTCTGTCCTACTCTCATGATGCTTCTCCAAATGTCCTCTCGTTCCCAAACATGCTCTTGGTTTTATGAGTTAAAACCAAGGCTGGAGGCAAGACAAATAACATTGGAGCAACTGAAATGAAAAACCCTTGGTTATGGAAGATTTAACCTATAGTGGCAAATCCTTACTGCTCACTTTTCCTTTAAAAAAAAAATTCTGGGTCAGGCACAGTGGCATACTCCTGTAATCCTGGCAATTCAGGAGCCCAAGACAGGAGGATTGCAAATTGGAGAAGGAGAAAGGGGAAGCATTTCAATTTAAACTACTTCTCAGAGAAAATAATCCTCTTATTACATATTGTGATACAAAATATATACAAGTGAGTAAATTTTATTGTTTGACTTAAACTTCACCTGTACATGCTTTATTTCTGATTCTAGCAGCTGACATCTTTTTTAAAAAATTTTTTTAGTTGTAGATGGATACAGTGTCTTCTTCTAAATTTTTATACAGTGCTGAGAATTGAACCCAGTGCTTCATACATGTAAGCAAGCATTCTACCACCGAGCTACAGCCCTAGCCCTGTTTTGTTTGTTTTAATGAGATTCTACAATACTGTTTTACCTTGGATAGTTTTGAAAACGAGATCCTACTCCCAACTGTACCCTACCAAAAAAGCTACACAAATCACCAAAGTAAGAATGATTGTCACTTAAAATTAATCAACTTCTATTAAAGAACTCTCAAATTCATGAGAAGTCCTCATGGAAGATAAAGAATTTATACATCCTAAAGAGTATTCAATACAAATGACCAAGTTTATTTTTATTTTAACTTTTCCATTTTCACAATGGTGCTTAACATCAAAGGACTGTTTATTTGATACTGCGTACACCTCTGTAGGTTGGTAATGGTTTAGCATGAAGGCTTTGCAGTTGTACTCAATCTGCATGGACTCAGCAGAGCTAGAAAAATGAGTCCAATGTGCTCATTACATTATCCAAAATATTCAACACCTTCCCACCAAGGTTTCTGTGAATTCCAAGGAATTCTGCTCTCTAGTGACTGACTAGTCTCTTTTCTACCAAATTAATTAGTATGAATCATCTTTCTTTTCCATGTACAGTGATTCATTTTGTATTTTGTTGAACTGGAGACAGAATACAGCTTTTTTCTTTGATTTACACACACACACACACACTCCCATGAAGTGTTTGTACATGTCAGATTTATTGAAAGTTTAGAGTGTTAGGGAATTTATACTTGGAACTCAGAAAATTTAACTTTGAATATTAAATATTCCTATTTGTAAAAAGTCATTCAGCCATTTCCTGCCATATTCTTCAGCCTCTTAAACTTTTTAAACAAATATTTTTTAGTTGTCAGTGGACCTTTATTTATATGCAGTGCTGAGAATGTGAGCCCAGTGACTCACATGTGCTAGATAAGCACTCTACCACTAAGCCCCCAACCCAGTACAGCCTCTGTATTCTTGAACTATGCTCCCAAATTTCTGATTCTATCTGCCTAGGTGACATTTTAGCATGTCTTTACTTCCTTTTCCCCTGTGAGTTTGTACCCCAAGTTCTTGTTTTCTACCCCCAAGCAGTGCCTCATGGTATTTTTCTAAAAACAATTTTATAGCATGGTAGGCAGGGAAATGCAGCCCTCTGTCCCTTTAAGGAAATCTGCTGCCAGAGCAGAATCTACTGACAGCCTCCAGCTGTTCAGCTGTCATCTCCATAGTGGCATTCACACTGAGACTATTCCCCCAAGCTACTTCCAATAGGTGACTGTATACAGTGAGGCTGCTAGAGTGGGCCATTCTTGACTAAGACTTCGCTATAGAAACCCCATGGGTACTTGGGTTAGGGATACTCCATTGACCTTGACCTGGCCAGACTTTCAGAACTGTGCTGCAGTCCAAGGCCCATTCTAAAAATTATTCCTTTCTGGTTCCCTTTTATAGAAGTCAGAATCTCATCACAGTCTGAAGGCTCTCTTTGCTTACTCTACCCTCCCCATTTAACTTTCACATCTTCCCACCCACTACTAAAGCTATTGCATATGTAATCCCATCTGCTTTTTGGAAGATGTGAACTAAAACACTCCCTAAAAAGAATTATAATGCTAGATTTTAAGATCATCATTATTAGATGGGCATCGTGGTGCTTGCCTGTAATATCAACTACTTGTGAGGCTAAGGCAGGAGGATTGCAAGTGGGAGGCCAGCATTAGATACTTAGTGAGGCCCTATCTCAAATTTTTTTAGAAAGGATTGGGGATATAGCTTAGTGGTAGAACACCCCTAGGCTCAATCCCAGTACTCCCCCAAAACACAGACAAAAAAGGGGGGGCATTTTTTTCTACCCTATCACAAAGCATAATCATGGACTATCTTTGCTTATGGATTTGGAAAATGTGAATTATATCTATTTGTAGTTAACATGTTTTCTCCATAACAATTAGAAGCACCAAAGTCAAAAAAAGAGCTGATCTTAAGAACTTACTCCTCTTTCTTCCTAAGTTAAAGAAAATGATAAGGTCCTGATCCTCAATCTAGAATTGCTTCAGGAATCACTTCAGTCTATTGAAAGGCCAATGGTCATACAGGTAGTCATACTACCCGAGTCATGTTTCTAGAGACTAGAAGGATACTTAGCACCTGGTTCATTACGACATCTCTACAGTCCTTCCCCATAAACAAACAATAAACTCAACCTAAACTCAACTTAAAAGTCTGAAGCCCTTTACCCAGTTTTTAAGGGACATGTCCCATGTGAAATGGGATTATTCCCCTCTTCTACCCTTTTTAAAGTACTCCTTAATTTTCTTCCACTTTATAATGAAGCATTCAAATTAAAAAATGTATTTAGTTATCCCTAGGGACAGGATCATCTGTGACACAAAACTTGATTATCCCTCTGGGTCCAGAGGTGATAAAATAACTCAAATCTAAGGCTGAAAAAATAAAGACAGCTAATTTTATGGTAGGTTGCTGTGCTGTTAAGTTAATAAATCAACCGACTATATGCATTCTCATTTTTTCATCTCTTTGATGGTAGACAGTTGAACAAAGCACATCTGGTGGTATCAGTGTTAAGTTCCAGGAAAATGGTGGCAGTACAAACCCCTTTTTTAGCAGCCACTTGATAGGTCTTTATGCTTGGTATCTCTACCATACTTTGGCTGAGGTAGAATTAGTTGACTGCAGAGACTGTTATACCTCCAATACTTTGGAGATTAAGCATGGCAATTCAGAATGTTCACTTACTGATACAAGACAACGCAGTCAATGTTAATGCAAAAATAATAATAAGTCTCTTAGCTCAAAGGTATAGGAAGGTAAGTACAAAAGATGAGGAATTTCACATAGAATTGATCTTGTTACTTTTGCACTCGGGGTAAGCTTAGACGTTTCTTATGCAATCTAATTCTTTTTAAACTTTGCAGTCTTGACACACACCTTCTTGAGTTATTTGGAAGATAAAGTGAAAAATGTTATTGTGGAGGTAAATATTTAATAATCAGATCTTGGAGTTGATGTCCTGATAAGTAGCATTTGATTATTTCCATGGTATAAATATTCCTTCCATGGCTGATTTCAAGCTACTGGTGGTTTAGCAACTAGCTGGCAAAATTCCTGACAGTTTAACAATTGCCTCTCTTAATCCCATGAGGCACCCGAGCCAGCTCCAGCACACTGCTGAATGTTTAACACTTGGCTTATGGTAGGTACTCAATAAATATTATTGTCTTCTCATCTTCATGAGTCCCTTCAAGAAAGCTATATATAACTGTTGCTTGTTAAACACTATTTTAGTTCCTCAAGATGTAAGAATCATCATTGTATTTGTCTATAAATAAAGTTAACCCTCAAGTATGCCTTCATTACATTTCACAATTGTTATGGGCATATTTGGGATTCTCTTTCTAAAAAACACAGGATGTGCAAAGTACAAGGACTTCATTTTGAAGGACCCTTGTGGCTTCCCAGAAAGGTAGACATTCCCCAGAGTAGCTAAAACTGAGGTACATGTGGAGACCATAAAGCAGGAAAGAAAAGCTGACTTCAAATATAAACACTGAATAGCAGGCATATGCTCTGGATTATAATTTAGCTTGATTTTACACAGCAATTCTGGCACAAGGAGAAGTAACACACTTCTTTACTCTTAATGATTCCTCTGAACAATTCTAGAAGGGTCAGCTGTCCCATTTATTTGTTTGCATTAAATTTAAAGAGTCCTATCAACTTACATTCAAACCAAAAAGGAGTAACAATATTCTCCCTTTGCAAACAACTGTAAAACTGGATAATATGTAAGAAACAATTGTATTTCAACATTCAGATCATGATATGTTCAAGATTTTGATCCTGAGAGAAGAGAAACAATTGAAGTGAGCCTCACAATTGTGGATTTCTTACTAGAGGTAGGGTTGCGAGATAAAATGCAGGGCATTTAGTTAAATCTCAGATATACAAGAAATTTCAGGTCACAACAACAAAAAATTTTTAGTAGAAGTACTTATAATTTTCTATTTTTATTTTCTAAATCTGGCAACCCTACTTAGAGGGAATTTTTAGGCTCTTGACACAAGGAAAGGAAATCCAAATAGAGGGCACTAATTTCAGTAGGGTGAGACAAATACTAGTTTGGTGAGGCAACTAGGGATTTGTAGAGCAAAATACTGGAAGGGAGCATACTATGTCACAGGAAGGAGCCCTAAAAAATTTCACAAGGACCTTCCTGATTTCTTGACTGTGTACTATTATGTGTTTGTATAGGGCGAAACTCCACAAGGCCAAGACCAGCAGAAAAATAACAAAGGCCAAAGAGTTGACACAGGGCTCAGGGACATATGAATTCCACCCATCTAGGCCCCAGACTGTTCTGAACATTTAGGGCTATCAAAGGAGAGTTCATACCTCAGCAGTAAGACTGTATTAGTGTAAAATAAAGGTAACACCAGACCCACTGTAACAAAGCTTTAAAACAAGCCTCAGGTTAGGTAGCTCAAGGGTAGAGCACTTGCCTTACATGTGTGAGGCCCTGGACTTGATGCCCAGTACGATGAAAAATTAAAACAACCCTCAAATAGCGTGATGTTTTTAAGTAAAACTGCCTACCTAAAGAAATTAACTTTATTTTTGTTCTTTTCTTTTAAATTGGGAATTGAAACTAGCACTGCTCTACCACTGAGCTATACTATATGCACAGCCCTTTTTGTTTTTTTATTTTGAGACAAGACCTTGCTAAGTTGCCCAAGCTGGCCTTGAACTTACAGTTTTTTGTCTCAGCCTCTGGAGTCACTGGGTTTAAAAATGTGTGGTGTACCACCACATCTGGCTCAATTTTTTTTTTTAAAGGGCAACAACACATCAACACAAAGTAATATGGTAATGTTCAGCATCCGTTAAAAAATTTTCTTACTAGACATAGAAAAAAGTACCAAATTCTGACCATTAAGTAGGAGAAAAACTATAGAAATAGTACCAAATGTGACAGAAATGAAGGAATGAGCTGATGAGACTGAAACAGTTATACTCAAAGATTTAAAGGAAAACAAAATGGGAGGAAGATTAAAAATATAAAACAGTTGGACAAATCATCTGCCTTCCTAATACCACTTCACTTTAGGTTAATATTGTGTATCATGAACACTGGTCTAACAGCACATGAAGGCAAGAAAAAAATGTCTTGACTCCTCATTTCCCATGAGACATCAGGGAAAAAGCGGTAATCAGAGAAAACTGAATTTCTCCTATAGTTTATTCTTACATTCTATAAGAAAATAGTCAATTTTTAGACTAGTGAGATGGTACACATCTGTAATCTCAGAGACTTGGGAGACTGAGGCAGGAGGATCACAAGTAACAGGTCAGCCTCAGCAATGTAGGACAACCCTGTTTGAAAAAAAGTTAAGGATGTAGCTCAATGAATAAAACACCCCTGTGTTCAATTCCCCCATACCAAAAAAGAAAGATAATATACTTAATTTAATTTTTTGTCATTCACTTTTAGATAGAGATAGTTGACTGCAAAACCTTATGTCATGATTGCAGAAGAGTTGAGGAGGAATGGGATATATAGTAATACAGTGGGGTTTTGTTTATTTGTTTTTACCTTTTTTTTTTTTTTTTGCAGTGTGGGAATTCACAGGTCCTCACACTAAGCAAGTGCTCTACCACTGAGCTGCAGCCCCAGCCTCTGCAGATAGGCTTCTAAATGTTTTCTTTCCATATTATGCACAAATGTATTGATTTGTATTGGGATTAGTCAACTACTTTACCTGTATGTTAAGAAAAGATGAGTGCTTTTTAATAAAAAGGAAAAAGTTTTGCTGCTGAAGAAATGTAATTTGTAATCATGAAGTTTTGGCTTCTGTGTTATTCTCTGTAGCTCTTTTCTCTTCTTCCCACATATAAAAAAAAAAAAAAACGTGTTTTATCTTTGACATTTTGATTTTACCCTTTATCTCTTCCTTTCTTCCTCCTCTCCTCTCTTGAATCCTATTCAAAATGTTCTGTGCTCAGTCAACATTAGATTTTGTATCATTATCTTAAATTTTACCAAGCTGTTGTATCATTATCTTAAAATAAAAATACACAATAACCACTTAATAACCCATGCTTACTCATGGTGAAAATGAAATTTCTGGTATCAGAAAGTAACTGATTTGTTGATCCACCATGAAGTTAAATAGGGTCCAATCTGCTCAGACACAGCTGTATTGGGCGAGATGGGGCTAGTCAGATTGTTTATTTACATCAATTGACTGCATTTTGTTCCCACCCGCCAGCATGTTCTAAGAAGCTTGTGCAGCCACGATGCCTTGAGAATACATTTTCTTCTATTGCCAAACTTCAACTCAGTTGGCAAGTACAGTAAGAGGGCATGCAAGGACAGTGCCTTTTCACGATCATGTCCAATATTAATTACATCATTTGAAATTCAGAGTTAGCCATGCCCAAGCTTTAGCATTTTAAAAATGCCACTTCAGAGAACCTAGAGACTGAAGAAGACTATATAAAACAAAATCCAATTCAAATCAAACTGTTTGCTATAGTCTTATCAGATTCAGGTCAGAGTGTCTTGGAAAGGACTGAAGACTCTCCCAGATCGTTTCTTGTGAACACATGAGAAAACAACAGACTGAACATCCCACCGGAGGATTACAGCCTGTTCTCCAAATTCCTCCCATCTAATGTGGGGGTGGGGCAGGGGAGGAGACCAGGAAAATACTAAATGGCAAGGCCCATTTGTATGAGAGAAGGGTGGGGGGAGAAATAGAGTAGAGGGGATGATGTTTTTATTTGTTTATTTTGCTTGGGAGAGAGGAAGTTGGCAGATTAATATATTCTTGCTCAGACCATTTCTAGTTGAGCTTTCTGACTGGCTGGGATGGAGGGATAAGGAAAAGAGGTACCTTCCCAGAAGATTATGTAGCATATGTACAAAGAGGACTCAGAGATTTGTAACTGCACACTGTGCTTCTGCTTGAAACTATTTAGGAGTATTCTGGATACTATTCTAAACTAGGATCACATAATGATAGTTGATGTCTGTGGTTTAAGAGGAAGGCGGGGGCTGGGGATGTGGCTCAAGCGGTAGTGCACTTGCGTGTCATGCGTGCGGCCCGGGTTCAATCCTCAGCACCACACACAAAGATGTTGCGTCCGCTGAAAACTAAAAAAATAAATATTAAAAAATTCTCTCTCATAAAAAGAGGAAGGTGGAATTTAATAACAATGTCCAAAGGCTCAAATAGACTAAGTATGTATAGAAATACAGTAAATGGTATGTCCATGTTCCTCCCAAATTTTTAGTCTCCCCCAAAGCAGGGACCATTCTTGTATTTGGTATTATAGACAAAATGTTAAAATGAAGGGGATATAATCACAAAGCACACTTTTGGGGAAAAGTGATTACTATGGAACACTTTAGTCTGTCATTGAATAAGAGATTTTAGTTTGGTTAAAATAAAGCCAGCATTCAGGAGATGAGGCAAGAGAATTGCAAGTTTGAGGACGGACTAGGCAAACTTGGTGAGATCTCCATCTCAAAAAATAAAAAGGGGGGCTGGGGATGTGGCTCAAGCGGTAGCGCGCTCGCCTAGCATGCGTGCGGCCCGGGTTCGATCCTCAGCAGCACCACATACCAACAAAGATGTTGTGTCCGCCAAGAACTAAGAAAAAATAAATAAATGTTAAAATTCTCTCTCTCTCTCTGTCCCCCTCTCTCTCACTCTCTCTTTAAAAAAAAAAAATAATAAAAAATAAAAAGGGCTGGGGGAATAGCTAAAGCAATCCTTAGCAAGAAAACTGAAGCAGCAGCATCACAATACCAGACCTTAAACTATACTACAGAGCTATAGAAACAAAAACGGCATGGTATTGGCATCAAAATAGATTTGTAGACCAATGGTATATAATAGAAGATACAGAAACAAACCCACATAAATATGGTTATCTCATACTAGACAAGGGTGCCAAAAAATGTTCACTGGAGAAAAGATAGTCTATTCAACAAATGGTGCTGGCAAAACTGGAAATCCATATGTAGCAAAATGAAATTAAACCTCTACCTCTCACCCTGCACAAAAATCAACTCAAAGTAGATCAAAGACTTAGGCACTAGAATAGAGACTGTGCCTAATAGAAGAAAAAAATAGGCCCAGATCTTTACCATGTCAGCCTAGGATCTGACTTCCTTAACAAGACTCCTAAAGCACAAGAAGTAAAATCAAGAATCAATTCAAATTAAAAAGCTTCTTTCTTATCAGCAAGGGAAACAATAATGTGAGGGGAGAGCCTACAGATTGGGAGAAAATCTTTACCACATGCACCTCCAATAAAGCATTAATCTCTAGGATATATAAAGAACTCAAAAAAATCTAACACCAAAAAAACAAATAATCCAATCAACAAATGGGTTAAGGAACTGAACAGACAACTTCACAGAAGATGAAATACAATTGATCAACAATATATGAAAAAGTGTTCAGTATCTCTAGCAATTAGAGAAATGCAAATCAAAACTAAGATTTCATCTCACTCCTGTCAGAATGGCAATCATCAAATACAGGCAACAATAAATGTTGACATGGATGTGGTGGAAAAGGTACACTCATACATTGCTGGTGGGACTGCAAATTGTTGTAACCACTATGGAAAGCAGTTTGGAGAATCCTCAGAAAACTGGGAATGGAACTACCATAGTACATCAATGTTTATAGCAGCTCAATTCACAATAGGTAGACTATGGAACCAACCTAGGTGTCCCTCAATAGATGAATGGATAAAGAAAATGTGGTATATATACTCAATGGAATATTACTTAGCTTTAAAAAAGAGTGAAAATTGGGCTGGGGATGTGGCTCAAGCGGTAGCGCGCTCGCCTGGCGTGCGTGCGGCCCAGGTTCGATCCTCAGCACCACATACAAAAAACAAAGATGTAGTGTCTGCCGAGAACTAAGAAAAAATAAATATTTAAAAAAAAGTGAAATTATGGTACTTACCAGTAAATTGTTGGAGTTGGAGAATATCATGTTAAGCCCAATAAGCAAATCCCACAAAACCAAAGGCCAAATGTTTTCTCTAATATATGGATGCTAATTCATAATGGGTGGGGGCACAGTAGGGAAGAATATTGTTACCTTAGATTAGGTAAAGGGAATTAAGGGGAGGGGAGGAGATGTGGGGATAGGAAAGATATATATGTGACTACATGACCAATATGATTCTGCAACACCAAAAATGAAATTATATCCCATCTATGTATGATATATCAAAGTGCATAAATGCATTCTATTGTCATGTGTAACTAATTAAAATAAATTTTAAAAAGGGCTGGGGATGTAGCTCAGTGTTATAGTGCCCCCAGATTCTACCTCTAATACCAAAAAAAAAAAGTGATATTTCTCCTCATAAATTAATAACCTCAAAATGAGATGGAGTTCGTGCACTTTGAGATCAAAGTGGAAAGGGTAATCAGACTCAAATCATTTGTTGACTGCTCCAGGTGGTAGAAACCCAGCACAAACCTTTGTCTTTCTGCATCTCTTTGTTCTTCTCAATAAAGAGAAGATTAGTGTCTTCTTGTTGCTTTGCTATGAGGACTTGAGCAGATAATGTTGGAAAAGAGATGTGTGTTAACCTAGGGGCTGGGGATGTAAGTGGTGGAGCTCTTGCCTCATACTCTCAAGGCTCTGGGTTTGAGCCTCAGCATTGCAAAAATAAATGAATAAAAATGAAAAAGAGATTTATAAAGAACACAGCACTTTTCGTGTCATTTTTATAAGAAAATTAGCTACATTCTTTGCTATATATACATTGAAAAATATTCAAACAATGAGAACTTTCATCCCTTTAGGTCATTTGATTCTAGAAGCTGAAAAGGAAAGGTGGAATCAGTGCTATATATGGTTGTTGTATTTAATTGAAAACAATAATTTTGAATGTAATTTTCTTTACAATGTTAAATTTAAACAACTTTAAATAGTATATGCATTGCAAAAGTAAAAATTTGAAGGTGTGGTGGTATATCTCTATAATCCTGGCTACTTGGGATGCCACGGCAGGAGCATTACAAGTTTGAGACTAGCCTCAGCAATTTAACAAGACCCTGTCTCAAAAAAATAAAAAGAGCTGGGTGTAGCTCAATATTAGAGTGTCCCTGGGTTCAATTCCCAGTACTGCAGGGGTGGGAGGACATTTAACTTATTTTTAAACACATTCATCTTAATTTTGCCACCTAAATACTTAGAGACCAGAAAATATTCACGAAAGGTATAAAAAGCTATGAAAACCAAAGTTTGTCCTTAAAATTAATCTTGGGCAACTTCAGTGATATACTGATAGAATGGATTCTATTACCTTGGGTTTGCTTAGTACATGTGTGTCGGCTATACATCCCTGTGATAAAATACCTGGGATGGTCTACACAACTAAGCAGCTGCATAAGCCCAGGCTGCCCACTTAGCCTTGGCTGCTGTGATGTGGGTGGGTCACATTTTTTTCTGTTGTATTTGGCTAAAATAGAGCAATTATGTCTAAAAGTGATCTCTTTTACTAGGCCATCCCTTTCCTTGTCCTGTAGCTAGAGAAAGAGTAGACTTTACTTAGGGTTTTTGTTGTTGTTGTTGTTGTTGTTTTGACTGCCTGCTTCTCTACAGCCAGTCTAGGTAGATGAAGCAAGAAGAAAATCCATATTGCCATGTCCTTCCTTGAGCCCTGAAATTCCTCATCAAGCCCACCTTTTTTCCATCTTTATTTTATACACAATATTTAAAAAATATATAGAGGCTGTACTTAACAGGAGAAATAGGATGATGTGTATCTATCCATTTTGTTCTCGAAATAGAGATTCCTGTGGTTCAGATTCCTGTGGTTCTGCCCTCACTGCACCATAAACTACTAAAAGTAGTTTTATGACATTAAAACCTATGTGTGTGTGTGTGTGTGTATATATATATATATATATATATATATATTGTACTGGGGATTGAACCCAGAGGCACTTTACCGTTGAACATCCCCAGCCCTTTTTATTTTTTATTTTGGCACAGGAGCTCTCTAAGTGGCTTAGTGCCTTGCTAAGTTGCTGAAGTTGGCCTCAAACTTGCAGTGCTCCTGCCTCGGTCTTCCAGTCCCTGGCATTACAATGGGTGCCACCATACCTGGCCAAGCCCATGTAATTTGTATTGCTAATGCCCCCCCCCCAAGTTTTGGTCCATTTAGGTGGGTACTATGGAGGGTTTTAACTCTGTTCTCGTCATAACACAGCTCTCCCCTTTCAGTGACAGTACAGCAGATAGAAAAATTAGTCATTTCTGGTGCTAGAATTCTAAATTTCTAGAATTTCTAGTGTTGACTTGTTTATGTCTGGCTCTGGAAGGGTGGCCCCACCAGATGTGCAGGATTGCAGTATTGCAGTGTCTCCAAAGAAACATTCTCTTGTATTCCATAAACTCATTATACTTGAATATTCAATTGGTACTCATGCCCAATAAGGCAGGATCTCAATTCTCTATCATGAAAGCTCTACCTGCTTTCATGGCACTTTTAAGCTTAAGTGTCAAAAATTGACACTTTACACCTTGCAAACAAACTATGTTGTGGTACGGGAAGGAGCAAATCACTTCTACATGTTTCAGATATACTCTCAAACAACCAATGCATGTGCTTCAAGCCTTGAAATCTTTCTAAAGACTTCAAATAGGAGCCAAGGCTACCACTTAAGGGAATGCAGTTTGTGCACTGCACAAAGGCACTCAGCCAATGGGACAAAAGGAAGCTAAGATCCAGCCCAAGCTCTGCCTGCCAAATCATGTACCCGCTGAGCTGCATCACCCAGGGGTGCCTTTTCCAAGTTTACACAAAGCTTCCCTATAAGCAATCAGCTGGGCCCTAAACCCAACAATAGCAGTATTGCAGTGTCGCCAAAGAAACATTCTCTTGTATTCCATAAACTCATTATACTTGAATATTCAATTGGTACTCATACATAATTTATGTCATCACTTCACAATGATTTATTCTCAGATTTTTCAGGCCCATTAAAGTGAGCTCCAAATCATCAGAGGAAGGACACATTACAAATTTTGGCCATGGTCAAAGTAGCTTTTGAAAGGGATTTTCCATTCTCTTCCTGGGACAACACCTTCTATCAGTGAGGATTGTTCGTTATCAGAGGTCATGGGCTTCCTGATAGGCACAGTTTCCTGCTCCTTGGCTGCAAATACATCTGATCTATTACACATCGGTGTCCTTCCAAGGCAACTGAACATCCCTGCCATGTGAGAATGTCTGTGTCACTGAATAAGTCCAGATACGGAAGCTTTGAACTGTAGCTAAACAGCTGTGAGAAAAGATCTTTTCCTTGTCTACTTAGCCAGCTAGTGACCGCTTACTGGGTCTCTCCTTTCAGAATGAGAGTTTTACTATGTTCCTTGGACCAAAGGAACTTTATAAAATGTACTATTGTCCTAGTCTTACCATAAACTAAGGTTTGGTTTAGGTGTGACAAAGTTTGATCCAAACTTCACTCAGGCTCCTGAGTTCTTTGCTTGACTAGGCCCAGTCCTGGGTTCCCATTCTGTCCTTGTAGAATCCAGTGTGAGAAAGAACTCTTGCTAAATGTGGTCAGGGCTTGGTGGCACATGCTGATGATAATCCTAGCTACTTGAGAGGCTGAGGCAAGAGGATCACAAGTTCAAGGCCATCCTGGGCAATTTAGCAAGTGCCTATCTCAAAATAAAAAAGAGAGCCGAGCACAGTGGCGCATGTCTGTAATCCCAGCAGCTCGGAAGGCTGCAGCAGGAGAACTGAGAGTTCGAAGCCAGCCTCAGCAATGGTGAGGCGCTAAGCAACTCAGTGAAACCCTGTCTCTAAATAAAATAGAAAATAGGGCTGAGGATGTGGCTCAGTGCTCCAGTGATTCTGAGTTCAATTCCTGTATCCCCCAAACAAACAAACAAATAAATAAGAGAAAGGGCTAGCTTGTGCTAGGCCCTAGGTTCAATCCTCAGGACTTAAAAATAAACAAAACCAAAAAAAAAAAAAAAAACCCACTTTGCTTAGTGAGAATCCCCCCAACCTTTGGTGTCTTCACCCTCTATGGGTGAAGACATCATCATCATCCTGGCCTGCCTGCAACAATAATCCTATCAAGTCAGGTTACTCATGTTTTGATGTCTCCTCTTGGTAATTTCCATCCTGTTGGCCCCCACCTTGCTCCAAATCCCACTTGTCCTTGGAGGAGTCAGAATTGAGTCCAATCCCTGTCCCCCTGCCTCAGTCTCCATACCTATCACTATGGACCCTGTTGAATTGTCTGCCTTATCATCTTTAATAAATATTTGGATAACTGTTTTAAACAGATGTGAAACAGTTCATATCAAGACAAATAACCAAGGAGTACCAAAGTATGCCATGGTGTCTTATTACTCAACACTAGCCCTTTATTTCCTGGCTTCATCAAAATATTAAACTATAAATAAAAAATGATGATGATGAACTGGTCACAGTGACAAAAACCCTGAATCCAGGATTAAGGAGCCCTGAGCTCCATCCTCATTTGCTCAGTTATCAGATCTCTGACCACCTCTGTGTCACAGGGTTCATATCTACTAGACGAAGAGTTTTAGCTGCTCCGCCCATTCTAATTTTTATGTGTCCCTGAACAGTACACCAAGTACAGCCTGACAGACACCTTTGACTTGCTTTTTTTTCCTCCCCCTTAAAATATTTACTTTCATTTTACGAATACATTGAAGACATTTAATCATATGGAAATTGATTTCCCATTCTCTAACCTCTTTTTTCTCAAATGTAATAATTGCTAATAGCAAATGAAAACAGCCATACTCCTTTTGCAAAATACTATTATGCCAAACAGAGAATTCTTTTTTGAAAATGTATTGTAAAGAAAAATAAAATCAAATGTGGAGGTATAAGTTTTCATTTTGTAGTTAGGAGTGAGCAGAATAAATTCTTTTATATCTTTCTACTGCTAAATTAAAATTATGGGAAACGCATGTGTGAATATGTACCAACAAATCCCACCACATGTACAGCTTATAATGTACCAATAAAAATATGGGAAAAAAATAAAAGCAACTGGAAAAACACAAAAATTAAATATTACAGGAAGCCTTTGTTTTGGACTAAGCTTCTGAGGCAAATCCCAATAGACCAGACTCAAAATAAAAATGAAATTTCTCATACTAAAAGTCATGCTAAAACAAAGTTGTTATCTGACTATCCAAGAAACCAGGAAAAATGAGAGATAACAACCAAATTTCCCAGAGAGACTAGTTTCAACTGACATGATAATGAAGTTCTCTCTGCTTTAATCCTTACAAAAAAACAGGTAACCTGAAGTAACCTCATATTAACCAGTTGGTTAGTTTTCTTTTGTTCTGTTTGCCTGATCCTGCCTTACAAGAAATGTACCTTCAGAATGACCAGTCCACCTTTTGTTTCTGCTTTTTTTTTTTTTAAGTTCTTTCTTTCTTTTTTTTAAACCTTTAATTTTTTTTTTTTATGTGGTGCTGAGGATTGAACCCAGGGTCTCACACGTGCTAGGCGAGCACTCGACCGCTGAACCACAACCCCAGCCCTCAGCTCTTTCTTATCTATAAAACCAACCTCTGCCGCTCAGCTCACAGGAGCCCTCAGTCTATTTATGGAACGAAATATCTGATTCTAGAATTGAAAATAAGGTTCTTTAAGATTTTTAAACTAAATGGTAATAATTTTGTCCTTTGACACCATTACCAATGTTTCCCAACATTCCATGAGGAGTGGTATTTTGAAGAATGTATTAAATCAGGTTGCAGCTAATAGGTCTCTCTGAAATGCTTGTCATAAACCTGCAATTCTATCTTGCCACATGAATGGACTTTCACTACCAAAATGCTTAGTTTTGAAGTGCCTAGTTTGGAAATATTCAACCAATGTGAAAGATTAATACAAAACAAACTGTTCTTGTTGGTGTAAAACCTGTAATCTCAGTGACTCCAGAGGCTAAGACAGGGAATGGCAAATCCAGGCCAATCTCAGCAATTTAGCAAGATCCTGTCTCAAAATAAAACATAAAATGGGTTGAGGATGTCACCCAGTGGTAGAGCACCCTTGGGTTCAATCCCTAGTGCAGAAACAACAACAACAAAAAATCAACCTAGCATTAAAAGACTGGATTCTAGCCAGGCATGGAGGTGCAGGCCTGTAATCCCAGTGGCTTGGGAGACTGAGGCGGGAGGATCTCGAGTTCAAAGCCAGCCTCAGCAAATTCAAGGCACTAAGCAACTCAGTGAGACCCTGTCTCTAAATAAAATATAAAATAGGGCTGGGGATGTGGCTCAGTGGTCAAGTGCCTCTGAGTTCAATCCCTGGTACCCCCCACCCACAAAGAAAAGATTGGGTTCTAAGGGTTTGGAAGTGTAGCTCAATTGTTAGAGTGCTTTCCTAACATCCAGGAGGTCCTGGGTTCAATCCCTGGCACTGCAATAAACAAACAACAAAAGACTCTTCCCTAGAAAAAGAGCCCATTGGGAAAAAAAGTACTTGACTACTTGAGAGTTGGCCTCTAGTTTACCTACACAGCTGGTTCTCATGAGTCATTCTTGGACCTGGACCAGAAGCATCAGTAATACCTGGAAACTTGTTAGCAATGTCAATTCTCAGGCCTCATTCCATATATGCTGGGCTATAAAATCCAGGGATGGGGCCCAGTGGTGGTCTGGTTTTTTTTAACAAATCCTCCAGGTGATGCTGATGCTCACTGCAGTTGGAGAAACCCTGAGCTAAGATGTATGACCTTGAGCAATGAAGGCAACTCTGAGCTGCAGTCGCCAGTTCCGAAGCCCTGTGGTACTTCTATGATCTAACATCTGAATTATTAATAGGAGGATAGATTGGATTCATAGTCCTAATTTTGAGAACTGATACCTGATAAAGTGAAGAAGAGAAAGCAGATGAGAAGGGCGAAAGGACATCCTTTCATACAGCCCACAATTAGTCAAAGCCGCAATTTGGTTGGTGATGATTTATGGCTGTGATGCCTATGACATCTCAAATTAGAACATCTTTTTTGGAGACATTCTGAATGCAACTAGCTCTTTGGGAATTTAAAAATTTATTAGGCAACTTGGATCTCAGCTCAAAGAAAGACACAATCAATTAAAAATATGCTTTTGTTTCCTTAGCCCTGCCTTAAGTCATTCAGGAGATGGATTCTGGAAATGGAGTCTGATAGATTAACAGATCTTCTTTTTGTAAGCTGGAACAAAGTACTGTCTCACTTCCCGGGAGTTAAAACCTTTCCTTCCCCACCCAGGAGGTGACATATATTTCAGGATCCATTTTAACCAGAGATGATATAACCAACCCTCCAGGTAACTTCAGGAACTCATGTTTCCCTGGCTTAGCAATGACTCAGCGGATGATGGGGAGTATGAATGGCCTTAAGTAGCATGCTGGCGCCAAGGGTCACATTGTCATTACTTATTAAACATTTTGCTTGCCCAGAGCCTAAGTCTCTGCAACTCCATTCTTACATAGTGCACGGCCTGGGTCAGACTTCTCTCCATTAGGTCTAGCCCTGAGGTTGAAAGAGACGCCGTTTTTCATCTGTGTGTTTGAAGCTACTTATCTATTATCAAAATAGCATGTAAGTAGTAGCCACTCAGTGAATATCTGTCCAAGGAAGCAATGAGCAGACTAAAATAATGCATAGGTTTAAATTTAATTTCCAAGGAATGGCAATAGTTGTGTGCCATTTTGAATACTCACTCTTACCTATTTATTTCATGATGGGGAAGGAAACTAATGTGTTCTTAGCACTGTGTCCCAAGAACATGGTGCATGTTTATTTATCTCATTTAATTCTCATAGCAATCCTGTAAGATGGCATTGTTAGTCCTATTTTGTAGACAAGAAAACTGAGGCAAACACATTTTGCGGGGAGAGACTAGGTATTGAACATGAGGGCCTCGACCACTGAGCTATATGCCCATCCCCTTTTACTTTTTACTTTCAGACAGGGTCTTGTTGAGTTGCCCAAGCTGGCCTGGAACCTGTGATTTTCCTGACTCAGTCTCACTGAGTTGTTGGGATTACAGTTGCCCAGCCAGGCCAGCACTTAAGAGCAAACAGCTGGTAAACAGCAGAGCCAGCTTGGAGCACAGTTCTTATCTTCCACTTCCCCCAACCGTATAATATCAGATTTAGTGTACGAGAAAAATGGTTTCTCAGAATTGGACTCAAGAAATCATAAGCCCTTTCAAGCACCTTGATGTAACAGAGATGATGACATATGGCAAAGAAATTTTATAATAAAGGGGGAAATAACTACACCCCTGCTGTTTTTTTATCAAATGTTTTATTTGTTTTATCAAATGCTTTATACATGTGAAATCATTTATTAATGTTATTTATAAATATAAAATATAATTTATAAAGAATATAATAAGCAATCATGTGTCTATCACCCAGCTACATGTATCATTTCTTCACTATATCTTTTGTTTTGTTTTTTGTACTGGGGATTGAACCCAGGGGTGCTCTGTCACTGAGTTCCAGCACCAGCCTCTTTTTATTTTTTGATTTAAGCCAGAGTCTCACTAAATTGCTGCCTCAGTCTTCTGAGTCACTGGGATTACAGGCGTGCACCACCACACCCAGTGTGTGCTCTTCTAGGTATACTATAGAAACAAATATATAAATATGATTAAAATGAATCCTGAATCATAGGATACACATACATTTTTCCTTCACAAGGTAATAATAGGTTCTCTCTTAAATAGTTTGGACCAACTTGTCCTGCTACCAGCCATGGTTAAACCTTTTTTCTATTGTCTCAACATTTGGCCTTGTCACACCTTAAGGGGAAAATAGTATCTCTTCGTTTTAATTCATAATTTCTGCATCATTTCTCAGGTTGAGTATTTTTCATATGTTTACTGGATTTTCTAATTTTCTCATGTATGAAACAAACCCCAGCTCTTATCTGTGATATATAAGATCTTTAGTTAAAAATACTCACTCTTTGGGCTGGGGATATAGTTCAGTTGGTAGGGTGCTTGCCTTGCATGCACAAGGCTCTGGGTTCAATCCTCAGCACCATAAAAAAATAAAAATAAAAAGATTGAGATAACAGAGATGTAGGAAAGATCTATGGAGATGATATTTGGAGGGAGAACTGTTTCCTCTGATTCCTCCAAGAGGCAGAGGAAGGGATATTACTCTTACTTCCAGACAAAAGAGAAGAACTTCAGTGCAAAGAGTCAGAATTTGATAAGTATCCTGAGGAGTTCAGGGAACATGGTGGACTCATATCAAGTCATACTTTTAAGGAAACAGGAGAGAGAAAGGGGACATATTGAGGAATGACACTGGCCAAATTATGAATGACACTGGCCAAATTATATATATATATATATATATATATATATATATATAGTGTGTGTGTGTGTGTGCGCGCACCAGTAGGTAACAACGAATCCCATCATTATGGATAATTATAATGAACCAATAAAAAATATGAAGGTAACTCACCCACCCCTCCAACAAAAGTCTATAGGCAAAATGGCAGGAGTTGTCTCCAGTTGCAGTCAGGAGAGGCCAGCTGTGGGAGCAGCTTGACTTTTATATTTTGCTTCTGATATCTCAATCATTGAGAAATAACTTTAATCTTCCCACCACCTCACCTCCCTTTTTCCCCTTAAACCCCCTGGTGGAGTCAGAAACCGGATTTTGCTGGAAGGGGGTGTTTAGAGAAGGTAGGAACACAAGAGAAAGGAAGAGAAGGAGCCATGATGCACCTTTTTCTCCACAAACATCAGGCCCCAGTGTGGAGAGGGTCAAGATTTAATTTAAAATCAAGTTTGTCATTTTGATGGTTATTTGGGACTAACTATTTTAAAATATGGAACTGAATATGTGCTTGCCACTTATTCAGACTGTATTTTTTTCCTTATTCTTTTTCTTCTTTTTTTAAATGTTTTTTTTTAGATGTTAATGAACATTTATTTTATTCATTTGTTTCTATGCAGTGCTGAGAATGGAACCCAGTGCCTCACACATGCTAGGCAAGCACTCTAGCACTGAGCCACATCCCTAGCCACTGTCGTCCCCACCCCTACTTCCTCCCTCCTCCCCCCTCCTCCTCCTCCTCCCCCCTCCTCCTCCTCCTCCTCCTCCTCCTCCTCCTCCTCCTCCTCCTCCTCCTCCTCCTCCTCCTCCTCCTCCTCCTCCTCTTCTTCTTCTTCTTCTTCTTCTTCTTTCTTTCTTCTTCCTTCTTCCTTCTTTCTTCTTCGTATGTATGTTGCTGAGGATTGAATCCAGGGCCTCAAGTGTGCTAGGCAAGTGCTCTAACACCGAGCTTCATCTCCAGCCTGACTATAATATTTTCTATTATCCAAAAAGGAATCAAGAAATCAAGTGTCAAAGAAATAACAGTCCCAAGAAGAAATAGTGGGAGACAGATAATGTTTTCTGATTAAGTTATCTGGGTCCTAATTTTCAACAGAGGTATAACTAGAGGGTGGCGAGACAAGAGACTATAGAGAAAGTGGCAATGGCCTCATTTGAGTGTGGACTGAGTTATTGGAAGGATGTGGGGCTTTCTTTAAGGAGCCTTCTTAGAAAGCCATTAAGCAGTTCAAGGTAGGCAAATTTTGTGAGCAATATGGAACTCTTCTAAAAATCCCTCTAGTTTCAGGCTAAATGACTATTTGAAGGGTAGTAGAGACAGGGATCACGAAAAAAGAAGTCTGGAAAAAAAATATTATGTTGGTCCAGAGCTGAGGTAGTGAGGATAAATAGAAAGTTTTCAGAGAAATGATGCTCTTGATATCACAGTCCTGATTTGAACTAGTCAGTAGTTAGCAGCACTGTTTCTACACACTAGGAATTTTTGATCCTTTAACAAGCAGACAATATTTCCTCCATTTCCACTCCACCTCCAGTACTGGGGATTGAACCAAAGGCCTTGTATCTGCCGGGCAAGCAATGAGCTGCATTCCCAGCTTTTCAATTTTGTTTTGAGACAGGTTCTAAGTTGCTGAGGCTGACCTTGAACTTGCCATCTTCCTGCCTCAGCCTCCTGAAGAGCTTGGACTACAGGCATGGACCACCATGCCTGGGAATACTGTCTCCATTTTTTTTTTGGCTGAAGTAACTAACATTCAAGAATATCTAATAATTTGCTCTAGTCCACATACTGAGAGCTTCTGGCTTCTTAAATATTTTTCTTGAAGTGGCAGTGCTTGAACTGTTTGCTATACAGTTTTTTTTTATCATATGTGAAAATAAATGTAGTGCCACATATAAAATTAAGTGTGAGATTGGAAGAAAGAGAAGGAAACTGGGTTCTGCTATAATCCTCAAACTTAAAATGTGTATATGTTCAGCACCTGTGCTATGTGGAATCATGGAAATGTTCCAAGAGACCCTAGATTTCAATACATTTGAGAAAATCAGAATTGGCCTAGGTAAACTTCAGTTTCTTACCCACCCATAGGATTCTGAAATTTTATTTCTTAGAATACCATTTCTCAAACCTTAACTTGCATATGAACCACTTGGGGATTTTGTTAAGGTGCTATTTCTGCTTCAGTAGGTCCAGGGTGGGGCCCCAAGTTTCTGCATTTTTAACAACCTCCTAGGGGACACCCATGCCACCAATCTGACTTTTAAGAAAGCAAGGTTTTAGATGAACTTCTTTTTTAAAATTTTTACTTTTTGTAAAAGGGATTGAACTCAGAGCCTTCTGCATGTAGGCAGGTGCTCTTCCACTGAGCTACACCCCAGGTGGGGAATAAGTAAATATGCACATGGAGATTAGACGCAAAGGACCTAAAGCAATCTCAGAAAACTGTAATTAAGGATGGGGTCAGACAAATGATGTCAGGACCATTTCTCTGCTTTACAATTTCCATTCCTCATTGAACACCTTGCCTGGGTGTTCCCTTCCTCCCTTTTTTTCTGCAGCTGGTAAATGCCCAGAGGCAGACTGGAAAGTGGGTTTTTTTTTTTTTTTCTGTTACACTTTCCCCATCCTCCCTCAGGAAAGCTGTGCTTTTAGGCTTACTTTCAAATATCAAGACCCAAAGAAACAAAAGTTTAATGTGGAACGACAGCTGTGCTTTGATATTTGTAGGGCAGGGTCCCTGTTGTGCACTTCCCCAGTGTCAGTTATGTACAATTCCTGGAGACAAAACTCAACTTGTTTAAGTGGTTTGTCCTACAAGTTCTCCTGCTTATTTCCCTGTACCTTCTTAAAATCAACCTTTAAGGTATGCCAAACATTAAGAAGGAAAGGGTTTATCTCCGAAGATTATTGGTTGCCAACTTTTCGCGGTGCTCTCTTCAGTCAGAGGTGATGTGGGGTTTAGGGAACATTGTAGAACTCTCAGTGGGTTATGGGATAAACATGTCGAGATGGATTGGATTAGACAGCATTGTTCCAATTAATCATGCTGAATTTAGAGCCAGGAGACGTTGGGTTCTGCTCTTGATTTTGACATTTGCATTCTCTGTGACCTTGGGCAAGCCAGTTCATGTTTTGGGTTTCAACTTTTTCACAAGTCAAATGAAACAAAAGGACAAAATGTTCTCTTACATTTCCTTGTGGCTCTAAACACTTTGTTTCTGAAATTTCAGGGGGAAAAAAACTTTTTTTTTAAGCTGTATGTTTTCAATGCCTGGTCAACAAAATCACTTTGGATAGCTTTAAAAAATGTATAGCCCTTCTGCTGCTCTGATATTTTGAGATGCAGCCTTAGGAACTTTTCATAAAATTCTCCAGGTCAATTCTGTCCAAAATTGGGGATATCATGAAGTCAAGCCACAAGGGGGCGCCTGGGAGATGCTGATTTTTCATTCCAGTTATTTAAAACTATATTAAATATGGAAATAGAAATAAAATTGGTTTTTACTTTCCATATATATTTGTTTTACTTAATTTGAAAGAATTCGTGATTGAAAACATCTTTTGCTTTTTTGCATTTTAGTTTGTTTTTCTATATCGAGCAAGTCAAAGCAATTTTTTTTTTCCTCTTCTTGATACTGGAGATTGAACTCAGGGGCACTTTACCCCTGAGTTAGATCCTTGCTCTTCTTTATTTTATTGTTTTAAGTTTTGAGACAGGGTCTCACTAAATTACCTATGCTGACCTTAAATTTGTGACCCTCTTGAGGGAGGGAGAAGGATAAATCAAATGGGGGAAAAATGTTAGCAATAAATGAACATAAGCATATGTTCTATGTGATCCTTTTTATTTTTATAACTTTTTGGTAAGCTTAAAAGTGTTTTCCAAATGAAGTTAAACAAAACAAAATGCTTTTCTGGCTTTCCTCACAATCTCCATCTGCCACTCCCCCTTGGTGTTTAAGCTTCAGTATTATTATGTAATTTCAGTTTATTACCTTTGCCCATGGTGTTCTCCAGGTTGGAATGCTGTGATCTTCCCTACTTCCTACTTATACCTCAGTACCTGCAGTATACTCTCTGGGTAAGATGCCTGTGTAATTTGACTGAATTATTCACCTGCCTCCCCTGGGGCTCACTGTTTTCCTCAATTTGACTCTTATCCCCTTTTCTCACTCAGTGGAATTAATCTGTTTCTTTTTTTTTTTCTTTTTGCTATTGGGGATTGAACCCAGGGGTGCTCCCCCACTGAGCCACATACCCAACCCTTATTTATTTATTTATTTATGTAGAGACAGGATCTCACTTGGTTTGTTGAGGTTGGCCTTGAACTTTCCATCCTCCTGACTCAATCTCCCAGGTTGCTGGGATTGCAGGTGTGCACCACCACAGCACCTGGAATCTGTTTCCTCTTCTAAACTCAGAATTCTTCAGAACAGAGACTTACTCATTATTTTATCCCCAGAGTCTGAACTCCCGGTTCTGTCCTCTATCGTTCATAGATCCATTTTTATTTGTTGGTTGTACTGGTTCCTTCCTTTCTGCCCTTTGTGGTGGCCACAAGGACATTCATTTTCTGCTGCTTCCTGTTTTTTACAGCTGAAGTATGACTCCTAGCTACTTTCCCAGTTTTTTTTTTTCCCCTGACTTTTTCTCCATGTGGAGGAAGTGAGCTTTTACTGATGAGGTGCTGAAATCTAGCAACCAGTCATCACTGTTCCTTGTGAACTTACCCCCATTCCCATGTCCTAAGCGACTACTTTCCCTCTACCTGAATTCTGTGTGTTAGAGCCAGCTTGGCAGTCCCAGTTTACTCATCTATAACAAGAGTACACTTTAGTCCAACGTCCCCCTTGTAGGAAACTATTTTCTGTTTAATTTGCTTAAACCTCCTGTTGAGACAGTTCACATGGCCTAATCCTTAGTGCAAATTTGTCGAAGTTCATCAAATATTAGTAGAAATGGTTCTTCAGCATTATATACTTCAAAGACCAATGTGACACACACAATAGGTCTTTCTTATGTCTTCCCTCTGCAGAGACTTTATGGTGGGTAGCAATACATGACTCATATCAGAGTTTTAAGTGTTTTTTTTTCTACTGAAGCAAAACAAGAAAATTTATTGAAAATCGAGGAAAATCAAACAGAAAAAATAACCTCAAACAAGTAACAAAGCAAAGACTAAAAGGAAATAAGAGGAAAAGATACCTAAATTAAGACAAAGCTCCAAACTATTTCAAAATGATGAAATTGTATTGGATATGGTATCTAAAAATGCAGGTGGGGGATGGGGATCTGATGTGGATATGGCTGTCAGTAGAGGACTGTGGGAAAATCCTTGTGGGAAAGCAGAGGTCCTTCATTCCTGGAGATGCAGGCAGCCGCTGCACTGGGTTGTAGACTGAGATCCCCATAAATTAGGAAAGATAGTGATAAAATTGGCTAGGGGTGGGGGCAGCAACAAAGGAAGGAAGTGCACCCAGGAACACCCATTTTACTCCTAGACTGGAGACCCAGACACTCCCAGGTGACTCAAATGATAGGTGGGGACAACAATTAGATGAAATAGTAGCCAGAGTGAGAACCTGTGGGACTTGTGGAATGTGGCAGGTGCAGAACCCTCATCCACTCAGAAATCTCCTGGACCTGATTTGTCTGCTCTTCAAGGTCACCTTCCTCAGGCTCTGCAGTGGAGAGTCTCTTCAAGGCAGCTTCTAGTTCCTCATCCTCTTCCCTGAGGCACCAGGCACTCTCCTGGGCACTGCCCCAGAGGTTCCCACCTGCTTGGGCCTGAATAGAGAAGCTTCTGGGTCTTCTTGGGCTGGGGTAGTGGACATCTTTGCAGGATGGGCATGTACAATAGAAGCTAGACCAGGATGGGCCTGCCCAGGTTGAGTGTGCCCAGGATGAGTGCGAGGGCCTGCTGAGGCGTCATGCAAATGGGTGATACCTCGTTCAGAGTTCGGGTATATCTTCTGTTGCACCATAAACCAATTCTGCACCTGTTGCTCCTCTAGGCCGAAGCTAGAGGCCAGGGCCACTAGAATATGTGGGATGGAAAAGGATCCTTCAGGAAGTGTGCCTGCAGCTCCTGCATCTGTTGCTTTCTGAGAATCAAAATAAACCAATCCAAGGCTGATGGGCCTAGCACACTGCGAAGGCTTTGGTTCTCATTAATGGCAGTGGAGGCTTCCTTCAGAGGAATGGAACCGAGTTTTAAGTTTTTAATTCCTTGTTTTTTAATATTATTCAGCTGTGCATTTTATAGGCTGGGCAAGGTAGCACACTCCTGGAAATGCCAGCAACCCAAGAGACTGAGGCAGAAAGATGACAAGTTTGAGGCCAGCCTCAGAAACAGAGAGGTCCTATCTCAAAAACAAAACAAAACAAACAAACAAAAACATTAAAGAGCTGAGGATGTAGCTCAGGGGTAGAGCACCTGCTTTCAGTTTCCAGTACCACAAAAAATAAAAATGTAAACAAAATAGCTGGCCACAGTGGTACAGGCCTATAATCCCAGCAGTTTGGGAGGCTGAGGCAGGAGGATTGGGAGTTCAAAGCCAGCCTCAGAAACAGGGAGGCACTAAGCAACTCAGTAAGACCCTGTCTCTTAATAAAATACTAGGGCTGGAGATGTGGCTCACTGGTTGTGTGCCCCTGAGTTCAATGCCCAGTACCCTCCACCTCCCCACCCCATCCCCCCACCAAAAAAAAAAAAACAAAAAAAGAAAGAAAGAATCCCTTGTGGAAGGAAAATCTCAGTATTGGTATTAAAACACATTCACTCTGAAATGTCACTTGTGAGTAGTGAGTATTTTCTATATGATGAAATACAGCACATGCTTGGGATGTGCCCTTTGGGAGCATGAGAAATCTGACTCTGGAGTGTGAGCTTCATGACAGCAAGGCCCTCTCCATCTTGTTGAAAGTTCTGTGTCCATCTTGTTGACTGTGCTTAACCTGTAGGTAGTAGCTCAACAAATGTCTGGTGAGTGAACTCAATGCCCCTTGTTTTGGGGAATGCCATAGCTCAAAGAGCCTAAATATATTGAAGCCAGTGTGAAACAGAATCCTAAACAGGTAGGTTCTTGAGTCCCTCCATTTGCCAGGAAAACACCACATGGTGCTTCTGCTTTATCTATGATGAAGCTATGCAGCAACCTAACTAATCAAAGTCTTCATGGTCTTTATATAGGAGATTTTCTAAATGTTTCTGCAACTAAAGTTTTTTTGTTTTTTTTGTACTGGGGATTGAACCCAGACCTACCACTGAAGTATTTCCCCAATTCTTTTTTTTTTTTTTTTTTTTTTAAGATAGGGTCTTGGTAAGTTGTTTATGGCCTTACTACATTGCTGAGGCTGGCCTTGAAATTGAACTTGTGATCCTCCTGCCTCAGCTTCCTGAGTCCCTGGAATTGCAGACATGCACCATCATGCCCAGCACAATTAAAGCTTTTAAAATGTCTTTCAGTCATGTGTTGTCAGTTTTATATTGCTGTGACAAATACCTGAGAAGGGTATATTTTGGTTCATGGGTTCAGAGGTTTCAATCCGTGGTCATCTGGTTCCATTGCCATTGCTATGGGCCTGCAATGAGGCTGAGCATCATAGTGGAGAAAGTGTGGTGGAAGAGAAGCTGCCCACCCGATGGACCTCCAGAAGCAGAGAGAAGAAGAAGGGACTAGGGACAAGAATTGTCCCAAGGGCATGCCCTCAAGGACCGACTTCCTTCAACTAGATTCCAGTCTCTGTGGTTTCCACTACCTCCTGGTAGTCCATTCATCTATAAACCCCTCAATAGATTTTTAGAGAGCATGATCCAGTCGCCTCCCTAAATCCTCTGAATATGGCTGCATTAAAGACCAAGCATTCAACACAGGAGATTCTGAGGAACATTCCAGATCCAAACCATAGCAAAGTCCTGTGTTCCTGCTGTTGCATATTACAGTATTTTTTTGAGTCTGGTTTTTTTTTTTTTTTTTTTTTTTTCTGGAACAGTTTTACTGTAATGGAGGGCTGAGTTACCGACAGCTGTCCGCTTGCTCATCTACTCTTTATCAACACAGTACAGTTTCCTGTCCTAGTCACGATGGGGAAATGATACAGCTGACTTCGTACACATGAGTAATCTAAAGTTATTCCGTATTAATCTTATTAATCTTCTGAGCCAAATACTCTAACTTTATTTGCATTGATTGTCAGTTATGTTCTTTTTTTTTTTTAAAGAGAGAGGTAGAGAGAGGTAGAGAGAGAGAGAATTTTTAATATTTATTTTTTAGTTCTTGGTGGACACATCTTTGTATGTGGTGCTGAGGATTGAACCCGGGCCGCACGCATGCCAGGCGAGCGCGCTACCGCTAGAGCACATCCCCAGCCCCTGTCAGTTATGTTCTTAAAGACCATTTTATTTTCTGTTTGAGTTCATGTTCATTTGCAGAGCAGCAATTTTAGATATTCTCTCTCTCTCGTTTTTGCTCCCACTCAACTTTCAACCCAGGACCTCGTGCATGCTAAGCAAGTGATCTACCACTAAGATACATCCCCATCCCTTTTAATAATTTTTATCTTGAGGCAGAGTCTACGCTATGCTAAATTGCTCAGGTTGACCTTGAATTCCTGCTTTGGCCTGTCACTTAGCTGGGATTTATATATTCTTCATCTATTGTCTCCCAGGTTTTCTAAAGAATTTATTTATTTTTTCTGCTCTTCAAACTTGGGAAATTGACAAGTGGCAATGTTGTGGGGGAGGCTATAGGATATACTCTATAAATCATCCAAATGTGAGGTCCTATACCATCTCAGCATGAACTGGAAATGAAAAAAAAAATGTGCTGCAAATAGGATTGACTCCTTTGGGCTCCAGTTGGATTGGCAGCAAAGTAGATTCTGCTGTGGGCTCAAGTCATTTTCTACTTCAGCTCGGCTCAGTCTATGGGGAATGGCGGAGTCATGACTTAGCAGCAGAATTCTGGAAGCAGGCCAGCATCTACATCTGTTCTGAACTGTAAGTGGACTGGAAAACACTTGGACAAAAAGCCAGGGGTGGGAGGTGAAGGAGAACACAAAATCTCTCTTCTCTAAAAAGGCCACAAGGAATGAATTGATTGATTATAAGTAGATTGGAATTAGAGAAAAGTTTTTCTATAAATAAAATATACACATTTCTTTCTTCATCTTCATCTAAGTTTCTCTCTTTTTTTCTGATAATACAAGAATTGCAATTTATAATACAACAAAGCCATATTTAGAAACACTAAAGCATTACTTATAATACTTGGGATGTCTCTTAAGGATTGAAATTCAGTGCTTTGGTGACAGAAAACATTCAACACATTTTAGTGAATTGCATAGTGGGTCTCTTTTCTCCAGATAGGTGACTGACTGTACAACATCTTGTAGAAGCCATTTAATTTAATTTTTAAAGCATCTTTTGCATCAAGATAATTTTTATCACTTGAATATCATTAATAGAATGGCTTGGAATAAAAGTGGTTGACTTACTGGAAAGAGTTTGAAAACAGACTGGCCTGGGTTCAGAGTCAAATCCCATCCTTTCCTGTCTGTGTGACTTCAAGCTAATTGCCCTCTGACTTTGCTTTCTCATCTGTAAGGAGGATGTAAAATTCAATGAATTGTTGTAGATTGAGTGAGTCCCTGGGTACATAGAAAACACAGGAAAATGCTAACACCCTTTCTGTCTAATCTTTTCTAGTTATATATATATATATATTTTAGTTGTAGATGGACACAATATCTTTATTTATTTATTTTTATGTGGTGCTGAGGATCGAAGCCAGTGCCTCACCTATCAAGGCAAGTGCTCTACCATTGAGCCACAGCCCCAGCCCCAGCCCCTAGTTCCATTTTTAAAAATTTATTTATTCTAATTTGTTATACATGACAGCAGAATGCTTTTCAATTCATGATACACATGTAAAGCACAATTTTTCATGTCTCTGGTTGTAGACACTTTTTTTTAATATTGTGTTATATTTTTTAATTTTTAAAGTTATTTTATTTTTATTGACATGATAAGTGTTCATATTTATGGGTTATAATATGATGTTTTGATACATGTATCCATAGTAAATGATCAAATCAGAGAAATTAACATATTTATCACATATATCATTTCTTCAAGGTGAGAATATTCAAGATCCTCTCTTCAAGCTATTTTGAAATGTAGGATACACTATTGTTATCTATAGTCACCCTACTGTGCAGAACACCAGAATTTCTCTGTGACATTGTACTCATTGACTAACATCCACCCCTCCCCTCCAGCCTCTGGTGACCATCACTCTAATCTCAACTTCTTTGAGATCAACTTTCTTACATTCCACATATGAGTGAGATCATGCAGTACATATCTCTCTGTGTTCTTTATTTTCTTGTTATCCTCCTGACACTGTTATATATACAGTTTTGATTCCTAGAAAAGGTATTTCTGTCTGTTTGGAGACAATGATATAAACTTGGCTTGTCTAAACTTGAAATTACTTTTTGGATTAGCCAAAAGTGAGTAGGAAAACCAAGAAGGAAAAGTAATACAGGCTGAGCAGCATATATGCACAGGGAGGAAATTCTGAGTCTCTTTGGATCAATCACAGTGAATTTTGTAATGCTGACGCAAAGGTCAACCTAGTAATTTAGCCAAAATGCCAAATTCTTCTGGGAAAAAATTTTGTGGAATTACAGTAAATTTTCAATAAGCAGCAAATAAATGGTTCTTAATAATAAAAATGGTAGAAATAATTTCTACATGGTTTGCAAAAAAAAATTCATCCTTTCTCGGAAAACATTTTGTATAAAAAGAACAAAGTAGTCCTAAGGCATCTCTGGTTCCCACTCAGTCTCTCGAAATTATGATTTCCTTATGGATAAGGACATGATTGAAATGAAATTGATTATTTCTAAGGTCCATTTTATTATTATTACTATTATTATTATTATTATTATTATTATTATTATTATTTTGTTGGTACTGGGGATTGAACTCAGGAGCACTTGATCAGTGAGCCACATCCCCAGCCCTATTTTATATTTTATTTAAAGACAGGGTCTCACTGAGTTGCTTAGTGCCTCGTTTTTTGCTGAGGCTGGCTTTGAACTCTCCATCTTCCTGCCTCAGCCTCCTGAGCCACTGGAATTACAGGCCTGTGCCACCATGCCCTGCTTCTAAGGTCTATTTTAAATGTAACATTTCACAATTTTGTGTTTCATTTAAACTAATACTAAAATTATTTGTAGGTTATGCATATTAGCAACAGTAACAGTAATTTCCTGAGAACTACTGACTTGACATGGTTCAGGTCATTTACTCCCTATAGTAGTACCTTGGAAGTAGGTATTATATTCCCATTTAAAGATGAGAAAGCTGAAGTCAAGGGGATTTAAAGTGATTTTTCCAAGATCAACCAGTTTGAAATAGTAGAGCCCAGATTTAACTGGGACTCTTTAATTCTAGATTTATGCTTTGTAATATTGTCTTCCAGTCTGCAGGACACATATTACTCATGGACAGTGTCATAAGAACCTCTATTGCTGGACTGGGGGTGTAACTCAGTGGGAGGGTGCTTGCCTAGCAAGCAAGAAAGGCCTTGGGTAGGATCCCCCAGCACTGCAAAATAGTTTCAGAAGCTTTATTGGCAAAAGAGAAAATTATATCTTTCTGAAAAATATTATCTCAAAAAAATTGTGTCATGGTGTGTTAGCTTTCCATTGCTGTGACACAATACCTGATATAAACAATTTAAAAGGAGGAAAGATTTGATACTGACTCATGGTTTTAGAGGTTTCGTGGTTCCTTGGTCTCATAGCTTTGGGCCTGTGGTGAGGCAGAGCATCATGGAAGGGAACTACAAAGAAAGAAGGAGGACCAGGGTCTCAATATCTCCTTCAAGGGCTTTTGCCCTCAGTGGTCTCACTTCCTTTTCCTAGGCTTCATCTCCTAAAGGTTACATCACCTAGTAGCACTGTAGGCTGGTGACCAAACCTTTAGCACATGGCCCTTGGGGGACATTTCAGATTCAAACCAAAGCAAGTAGATCAACATACATTTTGGAATTGGGAAGTTTTTCGGTGCTGTGCACTGTGTTCTGTGGATGGGCACAGTGATTTATTTAACTGGCTTCTCCTTGTCGCATAATCAGCATTGATTATATTTTTATTGACCCAAGTGTATATTGTATAATTTCAATACAAATAACTCCAAAGATTTTGAAGACTTGAAGCAACTCTGCAGTTCATTTCACCTGTCTACTGCCCACCCCCAGTCCCCATGTTTTACATAAGAAGGAACTGAAACTCAGAGGGGTGGGAGAAGGGAGAAGTAATGAGCACCAGGGCTCCTGGTTCCAAATCCAGGCCTCCTCCCCCTTGGCTGTCATATGGAAGTCGTGGCTTCCTCAGAGACTGTCACTTCCTCACAGTGCCCAAAACCCAGCTCCTCACTGACTGAGACACACAGGTTTCTGTTTGAGCCCTCTCTATTCTTCACCCATGATCTACCCTTGAATCAAGCTGGGGGCATTGCTGGAAATGCCAGCTGGCATGGTACCGCACTCCCTTGAGAGAGGACTAATTTTGCCTGGCCTTGGAGAACTTGCTTGCCTTTTTCTGCTGTTGACTGCACCAATATGGCTGCATGTACGAGAGCCAACAGGATGTTTCGCCATCTGCCTGTTCAGTGGGGAATTGGCCTTTCTGCTACTCTAACAGGGTTTTGGAAGGCTTCATGGCTCCAGGCCAGCCCACTGAGGTGCTCCTTCTTGGATCGCATGCTGCTAAAGGAAAAGAGGCTGTGCTGAGCTCCAGAGCCAAGGGTGTACTGAGGCCTGACAAATGGTTTGCACACAACTGCAACAGCAAGTGTGATCGGAACACATTGTGGCACTGTTGCAGACTTTCTGCTAAATATATGTCCTCATTACTTTTGGACAGTCGACAGAAAGGCCCAGCTTTGAAACACAGAGATTCTTCTTAATTACGAAAGTACTACACACACACACACACACACACACACACACACACACATACACACACATGGATTCTGTGTGTGTGTGCTTTTTGTTATTGTCACTGGTTTTTGAGAAAGGATCTTGCTATGTTGCCTAGACTGACCTCGAACTTTTGATCCTCTTGCCTCAGATTCCTGAGTAGCTGGGATTATAGGCATATGCCACCACACCTGACTGCTTATCAAAAGTTAAATATTTGTTCCCAATTTCCATCTTGTGCAGAATCTTCAGTTTTGTTGATATGTATTAAACCCATTTGTTGACCTTTTAATTATATATATATGTGTGTATATATATGTATATATATATATTACATATGTCCTTTAATTTTAATATATATTTATTTCTGAAAGATCTATTTGGTTCTTTTTCAAATCTGCAAATATTTAAAAATATTTTCTTACACCACTGAATCTTATTTAACAATAATTTCAGCAACTGTGTAGTATTCCATCCTAAGCTCACACTGCAATATAGTCAACCAATCCTCCATTGTTGAATATTTATGCATTCTTCAATTCTTAATTTTTTTTTTTTTTTTTTTTTTTTGCTTGTTGTTTGGTACCGGAGAACTCAGGGCACTCAACTACTGAGCCACATCCCCAACCCTATTTTGTATTTTATTTAGAGACAGGGTCTCACCAAGTTGTTTAGTGCCTCTCTGTTGCTGAGACTGGCTCAGCCTGTCTCAGCCTCCCAGCCCCTGGGATTACAGGCGTGTGTAACTGGGCTTTTTATCTTTTTTTGTAGAGATAAATCTCCTTTTTTCCTAACTCTAATTGATTGTTTTCTTAGGCAAATTCTTTTTTTTTTAAATATTTTTTCTTTGTAATTGTTGATGGAAAGAATGCCTTTATTTTATTTGTTTATTTTTATGTGGTGCAAAATATTGAACCCAGCGCCTCACGCATGCCCTTAGGCAAATTCTTAAAAAATAAAATGGTTGAGTCAAAGATCATGACTAGTTTCTAGATTTAAAATTTTTGTTATTCACTATCAAGTTTTTCTCCAGAAAGATCATGCCAATTAAATCCCCACCCATGACGTATTGGAGGACAAATGTGCCCGTGTCCTCACCAACATAGGAAGTTAACTTTTAAAATCTTTGTCAATGTGAGAAGTGAAAAATGACAGCATTTGACCATTGCATTGAAATGTAGGTGGCTAACCACCACACATTCCCTTCCTATAAGCCAAGCTTAACTTGCAAAGTTTCATGACAGTTGCATTTATTCCCAGATAAAGACAACCTGAGCTATTTTGCAAATTATAATCTTTTCTTCGTTAACTACACTGAAACCTATGATACCATTCTGGATGTAGTTTGCAGATGATAATATTCATCCTGGAGCAGATAACCCCATATATATTTTTTATTGTTTTTGGCAAAGAAGAAAAGTGGTTATCTTGACTTTCGCAATGATGATAAAGAATATTTTCAGTAACAGTTTACTTCTGGGGGTTTCTTAGTTATCTATCAGAAAAGTCAGGATCCATGCTGACAGTATTTGTAACAATATTTTGATAAGATAGAAATGTAGGAATTGGGGATGTGGCTCAGTAGTAGGGTACTTGCCTAGTATGTATGAGGGCCTGGGTTCAGTCCTTAGCACTGGAAAGAAAGAAAAAAGGAAGGAAGGAAAGAAGGAAGGAAGGGAAGGTAGGTATTATTGTGTTGCATAATGTAGAGGTATCTGGGAAAGAAAAATCTGAATCATTTTGGTGGAATTACCTAAAAGATTCTAGCAAGGAAGATGGCATTTTGCTTGTTGGCATGTTTCAATAATCAGAATCTAGGTGCTTTTCCTGGACCGAGGAGCTCTGGAGAATTACTGAAGCTTGCATTGCTAATGTCTGTGATTGGTACTGGGAAAGATGTCCTATTCTGAAGAGTTGTACTTGATCTCAGAATAAAACCAGAGATTGTAAAGGAGGAAAAATCAAAAACAAAACCAACTCTCTATATTTGTTTCTAAAGAAATGGAGATAAATTTTTTTTTCAATTAAAAAAAAAGCTTTGAGGTAGATTTTATTTTAAGACAACCAGTATAATATTATCTACATATAATTTTGTCAATATATTTGCGGAATACTTATTTGCACATGATTTTCCCAATATATTTGTGTTTATTTATTTATTTATTTATTTATTGTGGTGCTAGGGATTAGAACTCAGGGTCTTGAGCATACAAGGCAAGCACTCTACCAACAGAGTTATATCATCAACCCCATATATATATTATATATATATAATTTATATATATATATTTTATTTATATATATAATATTTTATTTATATATGAGCAGAATGCATTACAATTCTTATTATACATATAGAGCACAATTTTCATATCTCTGGCTGTATACAAAGTATATTCACACCAATTTGTGTCTTCATACATGTACTTTGGAAAATGACATCCATCACATTCCACCATCATTGCTAACCCCCAATATATTCATACTTTTATAAAAGTCTATAAACTATATTTTTCTTTCTTTTCATTTTCATCTTACTGGGGATTGAACCCAGGGGCACCACTGGGCTACATTCCAGCCCATTTTATTATTTATTGAGACAGGGTATTGCTAAGTTTCTACGGCTGGCCTTGAACTTAACATTTTCGTACCTCAGCCTCCCAAGTTGCTGGGATAACAGGTGTGTGCCATTGGGCCTGGTTCATAAACTCTATTTTCAAAATCTTTACAATGTATAATTTTGAAGGAAAATGTTTTCAATTAATAAATACTTGATTTAGTATCAACCTTATTATCTGTATAAGTAGAAAAGTTTTTCTTTAATTGCAACGGAAAAAGAAACTCCTAAGAGAGATGGCTTGTTGCCAGGAATTGAACCTGGGGATTGAAGTCTTCACAGAAGTAGTTTCTTTCTCTTCTCTTTTTGGCAGTATGATTGCCTTAACATTTCATATGTGGGGTCCATAGAAAGAATATTTCTGGAAAATACACAACATGGAAGAAAGAAAGATGAATTATTATTCCACAGAGGCAAGGGCAAGGAACTACCCAAGGAAAAAATTAGAATGAGGAGCGCAAGAATTAAGAAGGAAGGCTGCACCCAGTGTGGTGGCTTCCGCCTGTAATCCCAGGGACTCAGGAGGTTGAGGCAGGAGGATCACAAATTTGAGCCCAACCTGGGCAACCTAGTGAAACTCTGTCTCAACATTAAAAATAAAAAGGGCTGGGGATGTTGCTCAGTGGTAAAGCATCCCTGGTTTCCATCCCTGGTTAAAAAAAAAAAAAAAAAAAGGTGGGGATTGGTAGGTGGAACAGAAAACAAGTCCATGCATGGAGTACATACCAGTTACTTCACATATATTGTCTCTAATATTTTGAACAATTCTATAAGGTAAATCCTCTTTCTATATGAAATTCTACCTCTGGAAAGCTGGGCATTTTGCATGCTCTTTAGACAGTCTAAATGAAATCTTTTAAAAAAAATAAATATGTACACTTCAGAAATTTCTACATTAACCTCAGTCAATGCTATTTGTTCTTTGCTAGTTTGAAAATTAGTTGGATTAACCTGAGTTATGTTAGCATTGCATAGTTAAAATAAAAATTTGCTGGAGTTAAATCTTTAAATATACAGTGCACAAAAAGCTTGAAGGTAGTCTTCCAAACCAAATATTTAATGAATATTTAAATGATCAGGAATATAAATTCTCACAATTGAAACAGCGGAGTAAATAAAATATGAGTAATTCTTTAATCGAGCAGGTGTAATGAAAGCCAAAGCAAAACTTCTAACTGCATGTGGAACTTAGTTTTCCCTCTTAGTTTATACAAAGTGACTCAAAAATTGGTACAACAGATTAGAGACAGGTCCCCTGACCATTAGCTTGTTCTGATTTTTGTTACATGGACTGTGTTACACACCAAAAACCCTCTTCAATTCTCACTCTTTGTCCATTTTGACAGTAACCGCCCAAAACATCCATTTGGACCAATGAAGAACTCAGACTCTTTTGGGGCTTGTCTGCTGAAGAGGATGGTAAAAAATGTTGAAGTTCCACAGAACTGCAACCTACAGCTCCCCTGTGATTTCCATCCACACCTACACTGGCTGGGCTATCCCTTCAAAAAAAAAAAAAAAAAATGAAACCAAAGCAAAGAGGAGGATGTTCTTAACCATTGTCTCTGCCCAGTATGCAGATGGTGCCCTCTACCGGCAGAATGGAGCCATTGCCAGAAAGGGGATGGAGCCTTGAACTGCTGATGGCTGAGTGTTCAACTTAAGTCAGGCCATAAGTACAAGCAAAGATATTCCTAATAACTTTTTGGTTGTTTATTATAAGCTTTATTTGAATTAAAAATGAAAAAACAGTATATTTTCATTTTCAATTTAATGATGAAAGTTGCCATGGCAATGTAACATTATTTATAGTAATTCCTTTTCTGTGCACATCATCAATATCCTTTTAGACAATAATCCGAATATTTTCTTCAAAATAATTCTTTAATATGTTGTTTATGTAAATATCATAATTGCCAAGATATTTTGTTAGGAATGAACCCAAGTCATTAAATAAAAATAAAAGCATATTTGTGGGAAAAAAGCATCATAAAAGAAGGTGCAAAAAGACATGCTTTTATACATATATTTTTTTTCTGGGGTACTGGGGATTGAACTCAGGGAAACTCAACCACTGAGCCACATCCCAAGCCTTATTTTGTATCTTACTTAGAGACAGGGTCTCACTGAGTTGCTTAGTGCCTGGCTTTTGCTGCGGCTGACTTTGAACTCCAGATCCTCCTGTCTTAGCCTTTTGATCGGCTGGGATTTCAGGCATGTGCCACTGCCTGAAAGTACAAAAACTGCTCTCTTTCCCTTCAAATTTCCCTTACTAATAATATGCAGCAGAACTTTGGATGTCCAAATGCTAATGCAGGAAGATGATTAATGGAACTGCATGCAGAAGCACAGAAAATACAAAGATAGTATTTCAGACATAAAGGTTTGAAAAATTAGCTTTTTTGGAGGGTATTGAAGATTGAACTCAGGGTTGCTTTACCACTGAGATACATCCTCAGACCTTTTTATTTTAAAGAAATTTGAGAGAGTATATCCCTAAGTTGTAGAGGATCTCACTAAGTTTCCAAGGCTGGCCTAGAACTTTCCATCATCCTGCCTCATCCTCTAGAGTTGCTAGGATTATAAGCATGCACACATGAAAAAAATAGTTCTTTAGCTAACTAATAAATTAAACAACAAAATACATATATGTTATATATGTTTGTTGTATATATATATATTTGTTGTATATATATATATAACATATACATATGTTGTATATATATACATATACATACATACATACATACACACAAATATATATATTTATATATATTACATATATATATATATATATACACACACACACACACACACACACACATATATATATATTTTATTTTATTTTTTTCCTCCAGTAGAGTAAAAATCTTGGATGGCTTTTGCTTTACCACCGAGGCCCTTTTTATTTTATTTTGAGACAGGGTCTCCCTAAGTTATGCAGGATGACTGGCCTGAAAAGTGTGATCCTTTTGCCATAGCCTCCTGAGTCACTGGGATTATAGTTTTGTGCCATTACAGCCAGCTAATATCTAGCACCTTCGTCTTTAAAATGGCTTTTCCAATTTTTTAAGCAGACAAACATCTCATTTCTGCCTGTTTTGGAAGCTGGCTATGTATGATAAGTTTATTTGTAAATAGATGCGTATTTATAATCAAATGTTGATCAATTTTGAGAACCAACTACTTCTCCTAAGCCCTAATGCAAAATAGACACATTCTAAATATGGAATGCTTAGCATGTAGTTATTGGATTTCTTAAAAGAAATGCAGTCTCCAAAGTTCCCCTTGTTTTTTCATATCACATAGCTGCAAATTCATCTACTGCTCATAAAAAGTGTTCTTGCTAACCTCAGTGCTGCTCACCTGTGATCCCAGTGACTCGGGAGACTAAGGTAAGAGTGTTGCAATTTCTAAGCCAGCCTTAGCAATTTAGAAAGACCTTCAGCAATTTAGCAAGACCTTGTCTCAAAAAGAGACAAGGTTGGGGTTGTGTCTCAGTGGTAAAGTGGTTACCTTGAATGTGTGTGGCACTGGGTTCGATTTTCAGCACCATAGTAAATAAAAAATAAAGGTTCATCAACAACTAAAATGAAAAAAAAAATAAAAGAGTCTGGAAAGAGTTCAGTGGCAAAGCAAGCTGGGTTCAATCCTTTGTACCAAAAAAAAAAAAAAAAAAAAAAGAAAAGTATTCAGTTCCTTTGAGCAAAGTTTTACTCTAATGCTCGATTTCCTTCTACCATACCAGCATACTCTGGAGTGTATCTACAAGTTTACTGTGCATGTTCATTAAACCTTTAAAGTATTTCACGGTGGTGACTCTTTGTTCTAAAGTAGCATCTTCATTACATCCAAAAATAGTAGGGATGCTTCTGGGAGACCAAAATGGTCTGCATGACATTGGTTCCTTCTTCTGTTGCTTTGTGCAGGGCAAATGCCTTGTGTTTGCCTGTTACATGAATCCTTACTTCCACCCAAAAGACCTTATTCCAGGTTGTTTATGATCTTTTCAAATTCATCACATTCTGCTTGTAAACTTTTTTTTTTTTTTGTGAGTGTGTGTGTGTGTGCTGCTGAATCCACGGCTTTGTGCATGCAAGCCAAGCACTCTACCAACTGAGCTAAATCCACCATCCCTGTAATCTTATAAACTTGCAGCATTCTCATAAAAAATATGAGCATGATTAGGGTCTATATCAATATACTTAAAAAAGTGATTCCCTGAGTTCCAAGCCCAACGCTGTAAACATGATAATAATAATAGAAATATTCCACATAGAAGAATGGCAGCTTTCAGGATGAGTGAAAATGTGTTTTAGGAAGCCCTAGATTTTCATCCATGCTCAATGTCTTCCCATGCTGGGAGCCATGGCACATGCCTGAACACGGTGGTAGAGCACCCCTGGGTTTCAATCCTAGTACCCCCCTCCACTATATATACATATATATGGTTCTTTAAAAAATATGTTTCTCATATTTAAAAGAAAGACCCTGATTCTTATGAGAGCCTTTTAGTTTTTAGTAACAATAAAGATATATTCCAGGTGGTCAGACTGATTCTTCTGATGGTAGGACAGTGGGAACCCCTGGTAGGTTTTATAAAAGGAAAAATAAACTGGCATAAGCTTCATTATTAAATACTTAACTTTTGTATTTCCATTCTTCTCCCTGGGAAAGAGCTGTGAATTCCCACCTACACAGCACTGGTGTCTGAACTTGAAGTTATTTACAGAGTAACTTGGGTGGATGCCATGAGTTCCGTTATTCATTTATTTATTTTTGGTACTGGGGATTGGACCCAGCAGTGCTTTATCATTGAGCAATACCTCAAGACCTTTTTTGTTGTTGTTGTTGTTGTTGTTTTAAAAATTTGAAACAGGGTCTTGCTAAGCTGCTGAGTATCTGAGTATCTTCAAGGCCCACACTGGCCTTGAACTTGGGATCCTCCTGCTCCGCTTCCTCAGTTGCTGGGATTATAGGTGTGTGTCAGCACGCCCCGCCATGATACCACCATTTTAGATTCAGTGATCCAAATTGTATTCTACAAAAAGATATAAAGGCTGCTTTCTATTTTAAAAAATTCAGCTATTCTTTCCTCTTAGTCATTAGAATTTCCTAGCTCTTTTGTGCTGGCATAAACATATACTGGTGTAATTGCTAAAGATGATGAGCTGTTTGACAATGAACCAGCTTTGGAGAGGCGAGCCGAGTGTCATTTATGAATAGAGAATGTAGCAAAATAACAACCTTGGCTTTGTATTTTCCTCTCCTGGTGTCACTGCCAATAAAAGCCTGAAATTATCCTGTAGCCAATGGTTGAGGACTACTCTGTTTTGGGAAATGAAGAATTTGGCACAAACAGTGTGATGTCCCAATGTGGTGTGAGTTGCTGCTCATCTTCTGTGGGGCACCCATCTGTTCCTCCTCCTCCTCCTTCTTTGACTTCTTCTTCTTTTTTCATACCATATTGGGACATCAGACTGTTTGTGCCAAATTCAAACAGATTTACTTCTTTGATACTGGGGATTGAACTCCAGGGCCTCACACATGCTAGGCAAGCACTGTACCACTGAGTTAGAGTTATACCCCTAGGTCCTTATTTTTATTTCTAATACATATTATGAAACTCCTTTTTATATGCTCTCTTTATTTATGTAAAATATTCTAAACCAAAGCCTAACTACCACACATCGTAGATGGCCTAGAATTCAAGTTCAGTTTCAAACACTTGAAACTGGGGCACCGGGCCCTTCTTTCTCCCCATTGGTGCCCCTGCCAACCTTTCTAAAACACTATATTGAATTTCCTCCAAGGAAGGGAAAACAAAAGCCTTTTATATTCGTATGTGTTTTTAAACCAATAGCTTCATCTGTATACTTCTATTTATTATATAATTAAGAAGAAAAAGACTATTCATGTTGAGAGGAAAATTCTTTGTAAAATGTTGCAGATTTTGTAATACTGCACAGTATTTTTAAAAATGAGTTTTCTTTCCCATAGGGAAGAAACAATTTTAAAAAATGATTAAAGTTTAATATAGACAATAATAATATTCTACGTGGAAATCGGTGTATTAGGTTTCAGTGAACTGAAAAATATTCTACAGAGATGGAAATATATCACATTTTATAGTTTATTTATGCTCTCTACAAAGGAATATGGCATGTATGAAGACAGAACAGATAAAAAAATGGAAGCGTATCCTTAAGAGGTGATCTTCTATAATGATGTCTACCCAACATGCTAAAATTTGGCTTGCTCTGCTATGGTAAAGGGCTTAGGCAAATTACGTACCCCACATGTTAGAATAAATATTCAAAGATAAAAATGTTAATAATAATAAGAGATGGCGTGGGGCAGGGCATGGGGAGAATGGAGGAACTTTGGGCAAAGGGGAGGGAAGGGTGGGGAGGGGACATGGGGGCAGGAAAGATGGTGGAATGAGATGGACATCATTACCCTAGGTACACAGATGTCTGCGCAGATGGTGCGACTCTACATCATTTTCAACCAGACAAATGAAAATTTGTGCTCCATTTGTGTATAATGAATCAAAATACATTCTGCTGTCATATATACCCAATTAGAACAAATATATACAAATAAAAATTTAAAAATTAAATATATGTAAAAAATAAGAGACTTTTTTGGTCTTTGATTTCCTCATTTTAAAAGAATCTTGTCAAAGCTAGAGAATAGGAAAATGGCTCATTTATCAAATTGACAATTGCTTTGTATGAAATATGCACAAAAATAAAAAGCATAATCCCAAGTTCAAAAGTATTGAGATTTGGCCTGTAACAACTCAGAATACCAATTTTAAGTAAACTGAGGACTAGCCTGTCTAATATTTACTAAGCTAAAAAGTCAGTTTGAAGTTGGGAGCAATGGTGCATGTTTGTAATTCCAGCTATGCTGGAGGTTGAGTCAGGAGGATTATAAGTTAGATGTTGGCCTTGGCAATTTAGTGAAACCCTCTCTCAAATTCCTTTTTTTTTTTTTTTAGAATAACTCTTTTTTGTTATGTTATTTTACTATGTGTTTTTTTTAGTACATTAGAGTTATACATAATGATAGAGATTCATTTTAACATTCATAAATGTATACAACATAGTTTTCTCCATTGAAATCCCCATTATTATGCCCTTTCCTCCCCTACTCCCTCCCTCTGATCTCCTTTCTCTACTCCAGTGGTCAAATTCTTTAAAAAAAAAAAAAGGGGGGGAGAGATTGCTCAGTGGTAGAATACTTGCCTAGCATGTGTGACGGCCTGGGTCTAGTTCCCAGTGTTGCACCTATACACACAAAAAAATCAGCTTCAAAAATATTCAGCAAAGCCAGGTGCAGTGCCACAGAAGCCTGAGGCAGGAGGATCAAGGCCAGCCTCAGCCACTTAGTAAGGCCTTAAGCAACTTAGCTACACCCTGTTTCAAAACAAATAAAAATAAAATGGACTGGAGGTGTACCTCAGGGGTAAAGCATCCCTGGGTTCAATCCTTAATACAAACAAACAAACAAACAAATCTCCAAAATATTTAGCAATATTCTCATATTTCCCAATGATGTTTTCCATAGAGATAAACCTCAGTATCTTGCAGATCAAAGCATTATTCTTCTGAAGCATATTGTTGAACTGTCATCAAATTTGTAGCTTAGTTCTTTCTACTTAGGTAAGTCTTGAAGGGGCCTGTACTATTTCCAATCTCTATTTTGTTAAAAACAAATAAACAAAAAATGACCAGACTATGAGGCATTTTAAGCATGAGGCGGACTTTTAATTCTACAATTGTAATTTTGTTTGAAGCAGTTTCTCCTATTGAGAAATTTGAGGGAAGGTAAATAGGTTTAAAAGAAACTATGTTGAATGTAGTACTTTTCCCAGAGTTTTTACTTGTGGCACTCACTAAGCTGGTGAATTGTTGGGGAGTGTCACTTGCTCATTCAGTTCCTTGAACTCATTCTGAGAGATAGGAAGCAGCTTCTTTGGACAGGTCAAGAAGCCTCACTCCAGGGCAGTCATTTTGGTAGAGTGGAAATATATTTATGATATTTAACAGCTCATAAAACATTTTTATGTTTGTAATTTATTTGATTCTCATTACAACCCTCAAGTAGTGAAAGCAGACACTATGGTTCTGTTTTATAAGAATTTAGAAGTCAATTAACATATCTGAGCACACAGAGCTCCTGAGTGGTGGAGGCAAGCTTTGGACCTCAAATTCTTGTTACTCCCAATCTCAACCTCTTTTTACAATCTTGGAGTAAGGAGTCTAAATCCTTTAAGCCAACTCTTCCTGCTACCAGCAGCAGTCCCCAGCCCTCACCATACCCTCTTCCTCAGCCCATGTGGTGGCTTTTCTGGGTCAAAAGGAAATATAGAGAAGATAGAGGCTAATCTAAACTCAGGATGCCTACTGGCTTCTTGAGAGCTGGGTCACAGTTTTGCCTCAAAACAGTAAACTTTGTAAAGTTTAAATAGATTAGGACCATCTGTTGCACAACTCCTTCTCATCATCCCATTACCATAGCAACCCACATGCTAAATAGACAGAAATTTTTTATCGGGAAAGTTTACAAGAAAATGCCAGCAAATTCCAGCTTCCATTCCTAGTTCCAAAGTTACCTCCAGGGTCTCAGCTGGTGCTCAGTGTTCCTGCTTCCTGGCATCTGGTGACATTCAGCTCTTGTTCAGTCCCAGATGGACCCCAATCCACCCAACTTTTGGCACAAAGGTCTCGCCTGGAATTTTGCATGACTTTCCCATTACCCAGTCCCCAGAGATAAGAACAATGCCAACGATATATAAATGATTTTCCTCAGAACAGAGGAAAAGAAAGGATTTCTGTTCTAAATAGATTGTATGGAGTTTTCAAAACGGATTGCAAATTGTCACTGAATGACCCTTATTATGATAATGAAAAACAAATTTGTAAAACATTTACTATGTGCCAGAGAGTATACTTAGAATAATACATTCCATTTTTATTATTTAATCCTTATAGTCACTTTATGAGCCAGGTATTCTATTATCCTTTTTTAATAGATGAGGAAACTGAGACCCAGAAAGTTTAAGTTGCTTGCCCAAAGCTCACTTTAGTTGTAAATTATAGGCTAAAATTTTCATCCAAACTCAGAGAGGCACGTGGTCAAAAATTACTAGTTGAGAGATAATAAGAAGGGCATTTGGGTGAAGGGGTGATTGAAATAATCACTGACTTCATCCCTTAACCCTAAATCTGATTTTATGTATGCCAAGTTTCTAGACTTGGAGCAAACAAGTGAGAGATGAATCATAAATAGGCCCTCATATTTTTAGTATTGAGTAGTTGATCAAAGCAAATGTTGTTCTGATATGTAAACAATACTCTGTAAGAGCTTCTTTTGCTGCTGCTAGGCAAATCAAATTTAAGAAACTGTGCCAGGCAGTGTGATGCACACCTGTAAGTAATCCCAGCAGCATGGGAGGCTGAGGCAGGAGGATCTCAAGTTTGAGATCAGCCTCAGAAATTTAGTGGGGCCCCGCCCAACTCAGTGAGACCCTGCCTTAAAATAAACAATAAAAAGAACTGGAGATGTAGCTCAATGGTGAAGTACCTCTGGGTTCAATCCCTAATACCAAAAAGAAAAAGAAAGAAAAAAAGAAACCATGCCAGGACAACACTGTTCAGACTGGGTGACATTGTAATTCCTTTGGGCCCAAGGATGTGGGTCAGAGTGGACAGATTTATTTAATTATTTATTTGTTTGTTTATGTATTTATTTATAGACAACATGTTTATCTTTCGGTATCAGTACTTTAGCAAAGAGGGTCAATAAAGAGCTTTCATGGGTGGCCTTGCTTTTTTGTCTAAGAGGCTTGTGAATACACATGCTCTTTCTTCATTCATTTCAACTGAGGTCTGTGTCAGAGATCTCCCCCAGGGGAAGTGACTGAGGTGGAAATAATGTGTGTCTTGTGGACACCTGGAAGGCTCTGATACAGAGGAAGCATCTTCCCATTTCTTCCCAGGAAGACATTGAAAGAGGAGGGGTTGCAGCTCACCCACAGACACTCACCGGTCGTCCTCTCCTGTATTCCTCTTCTGCACAGTTCCAAAGAAGACCCAACCTGGAGCCTTCTTTTGGGTGTCTGGACTCAGGACTTGATTTCATTTTGTCGATCAGAGTAAAAACAAATGATCACACAAGGACACAAACAAAACTAAAGAGCTGAAATTTCTTCTCCTTCATAAACCTTACTGATGTTAAACCCATTCCTTGGGGCTGAGGGTATAACTCAGTGGTGGAGCATGTGCTCAGCCTGTGGGAGGCCATGGGTCCAATCCCCAGTACCATCCATTCAGCAAAACCCCTGCTCCTTTTCTTCTAACTGTAGATTCATGGCTGCCACAATTATCAGTGAAAGGGTTATAGAAAAATCTGAAAGTATGTAATTTAATCTTGATTTTAAAAGAAGTATATTAAGCTGGGTGCTGTGGCACATGCCTATAATCTCAGCAGCTCTGGAGGCTGAGGTAGGAGGATTGCAAGGTCAAAGCCAGCCTCAGCAAAAGTGAGGCGCTAAGCAACTCAGTGAGATTCTGTCTCTAAATAAAATTTTAAAAAGGGCTGGGGATGTGGCTCAGTTGTAGAGTGCCCCTGAGTTCAATCCCTGGTTACCCCCCAACAAAAAAGGAGTATATTATACAAATATATTAGATGCTAGGATTTGAGACATTACAACATAGTGATGAACATATGGCCTTTGGAAGCAGACTCATATTGTCACATATGACCTGTTGGTCTGGAACAAAATATTTAAACTAGTTGAGTTTCAGTTTTACATTCACAAAACAGAGAGTACATCTATATGAGTATATACACACATACACACACATTATATATAATATATAAAATTATAAAAATATAATGGATCTGGTGGTGTGTGCCTGTAATTCCGGTGACCTGAGAGGTTGAGGTAGGATGATCACAAGTTAAAGATCAGCCTGGGCAATTTAGTGAGAACCTATCTCAAAATAAAAAATAAAAAGGTATGGGCTGTAGCACAATTGTAGAGCACCTCTGGGTTCAGTTCCCCAAAAATATTTTTAAAAAGATTTGTATAAAATGAAAATATAATGGAATATGAACAAATATAAAATAGAAACATACTTGTTTTTTCAAAAATGGCAATATTGCCTGTGTGAAGAAAGCAGTTTAAAGACATAGATTAGAAAGGCATTGTTCTCCTGAGAGCATCATCTTTTAGAAGGCCTGCTTGCAAGGCTGGCCATTAACTGGCACCTGGGAACCTGGATTTCAGGAAGGTTTTCTGATAAAGGTATCTCACTACACCTAAATTTTTTTGTGCAAACATATGGTTTATGCCAAACATCTGCTTTCCATCTAGGAGTTAGGCATTTGCGGAGGTACCAGGTATATTGTGTATGTGATCAATTCCCAATAAAATCCTGGGCACTGAGTCTTTTGTGAGCCTCCCTGTAGACAGCACTGTACACTAATGTCATGACTCACTGCTGGAGGAATTAAGCACATCCTGTGGGACTCCACTGGGAGGGGATTCCTGGAAGCTTGTGCCTGGTTGCTTCTGGGTTTACCCATGTGCCTTTCCTCTTGACTGATTCCCCCCCCCCCCGCCCCCCTCCCCCCACAGTACAGGGGATTGAATCCAGGGGCACTAAGCTACGTCCCCAGTCCTTTTTATTTTTTGAGACAGGGTCTTGCTCAATTGCTGAGGCTGGCTTTGTGCCTCAGCCTCCCCATTTGCTGAGATTACAGGGATGCCTCATGAGTCCCTGTTCTGATGATTTTGCTTTGTATCTATTTACTGGACTAAATCATAGCCATGAGTAGTACTATATCCTGAGTCCTGTAATCCTTGTAGCAATCTGGGAATGGCCCTGACATAGCCCCTTGTGTTAGATTTATCTAAGTATTATGTGTGATTATTCTTAGCACTATCTTATAGTTAAAAAAAACCCACTAATAAATGATAGGTAGCAATATTATTTATTGAGATGACATGATTAATTTGAGTCATCTGTTAAAATAAATGGGACAAATAACATACTAAATGATAGGTAGCAATATTATCTATCTTATGATAACATGATAAATATGAGTCATCAGCTAAAAGACATGAGACAGAAAAATAGCATTAACCAAGCCTGAACTTTTCTGAACATGGTCCAAAGTCAATTCTCTTAAAATAACCACAAACAAGTATAGGGCTTTTATTTACACTAGAACAATTAGGATACTGTATTACTTCTTGGACCTTCTGCTGGGCTTGAGTCAATGAAAACTTTATGCATACTAGTTAGATATATTCTCATACAGCTTCTATGGGGCAGAGGAGCAGGGAGGAGCATTGTGCCATCCTGAACCTTTGAGAAAATTGATCCTAGTCACTTCCCATGTTTAAGAAAGTGCAGTGTATTAATATCTGACAAGAGCTCATGTGAGATCAAGGCATGAGGACTACAGAAGGTACTTCCTTCTTGTTCTGGTAGACCCCTCATGCTTGGCTAACCAATTAGAAAGTTTGGGTTTTGCATGCCTCAAAAATAAAAAGAAAGAAAGAAAGCAAAACAAAATTGCCTTAAGTTTTTTTTTTTTTTTTTTTGGTGAGGGATTTACTCTATTATTTTTGAATACTTAGGCAGAAACCCTACACAGAAACTGAAGTACTTTTACTGGGTCATCCAACTTTCAAGCACTTTCATTATGTTTAATAAAAAAAAATAAATGAGCATTTAGAGACACATGTTATATTTTGGTTACTGCTCCAGCTTATATACTTGGTGACATGAAAGACTGCAAGGTTTGCATGGGGCCTAGTGTAGGGAAGGGCTCTCCAGCAGGTCCAGGCCCTATCACTTGGGCCATGTGATTCAGCAGACCCATTGCAGTTGGAAGTATCAGTGGTGTGAAAGATGAGGTGTGATTTTGTGGCAGGTCCCCAGTGAGAGAACCCCAATTAAGGTCTTTGGAAATTGGGAGTAACAGTATGCTATCTCCAGTGGAGACTCATAGGCCTTTGGAAAATGACTCCTACCATGCTATAGGGCTCTGATAGAGTCGGAAATTCTGTCAGGGGTCACCAAATGACCGTGAAGTAAAGCTTCTCATCATGATCAACCAAATCATAAGATGGAGGGGATCCAGCAGTAATCTCTCATAAAATGAAGAAGCTACACTCAGGATCAAGCATAAGAAGGACCAGAGGGGACAAGTAAACTTCGTGAGAAGTAGCACAGACCCCCAATGTACCTCCCAACTGTTGCCCAGCCTTTCTCCTCCAAGGCACACCTTGGCTGATATGGGGAGTCTGAAAAAGTCTGAGCTTACCTTGTGGATGGATCTACCCTGGTGTGAATGCAGGCTGAAAATAGATGGTACTTCTCTATAGTCCATTCAGAGGTAGCCTTGGGACAGGAGAGGAGGAAAATTCTCCCAATGGTAGAGTGGTGCACTTGATTATTCACAGTATATAGAAAGAGAGGTAGCTGGAGTTTCCAATATACTTATGGGCAGGGATAAATGGCCTGGTGAGTTGGCCACGGGCCTGGAAGGAAAACAGATCTCAGGTCTAGGTAGAGAATGTGGATCAATATATAGGAATGTTAATATCCACCAAAGAATAACCACAGAAGAGGCACAGAAAACCAAGAGGATTGAATAAACTGGCCAATCGTCTGACAGCCAGCCCCTGTCATTGGCCACTCCAGTGCTGGCATGAAGGATACATAGTAGCAGGGGTGGAGGTCCTGCAGGGAACAAGCACTGTGGGGCTCTCACGTATTAAGACTGTCATTGCCAAATGTCCAGCTGTCAGCAATGGAGACTCTGGGAGAGGCTGACTACGCTGAGCCCCTTTGGTTCTTGAAGGGGCAGTAGTTCTTTCTTAGGGATAGACACATATTCTGGGTGCGGGTTTACCTCTTCCTGAATTCTGGGCCCCAAGAAGAACCACACTCTGAAAACTTACCAAGGGTTTAATTCACTGGCCTGGGGATCCCATGTAACTTTGGGGATCAGACAAGGTACTCTATAGCAAAGGAGATATGGGAGGAGTTTCATGACCAAGATCCTATTAAATCCCGGGTCACCCAGAAGCTGCCACCCTGAGAGAGTGTTGGGACAGCCTATAGATTGCCAAGCTGGAGGACCAACTCAGAGGCAACACCCTGATAGGGCTGCTGGCACCACAGATTGGTCTTAATGCAGAGCTCTTTCCTACTCTGGCCTCACTCAAAGCTGGTAGTCTGGGATGACACCCAATATGTGGACCAAAGCCATGCCTTTAGGGATGGAAAATTTGCTGCTTTCAGAACCTAAAGCAGACCAGCAGGCATTGTGCTTCCTTCTCCATGGTAAGAAACTCAAAGTGCAATAATTTGTCTCCTACTTTGGAAGAATATCTTAGCATCTCCTTCTTTCCCCTTAAAATTTTATAGATGAACAAATCCTGAGTTTTCACAGAGTTTCTCTCATTCTCTGGAATACGTGCATCTTACCAAAGCCTCCAGTGTGCTAGACATTTCTTGCTTTTCCAGTCCAGCCAACACAATGTCACCAGTGTAATGGAACAATAGGATGTTTTGTGGGATGGCCAGATGGTCCAGATCTCTTTGGACCATACAATGGCAGAGGGCTAGGGGTTCATACAACTCCCGGGGTGGGGAGGGGGGGAAATGCAAAGGTGTATTATTGTCTGGTAACAGTACCTGTGAATTCCAGCTATTTCTGGCCCTGCTTTCCTGGCTGGGGTAGAAAAGAACATACTTGGAAACTCAGTGGCTGCATACTGTGTTCCTGAAGCCATATTAATCTTCTCTATTAAAGCATCAGATCTGGCCCAGCAGTTGCTCTGCTCTGGTTTAGTTTGCTTAACCGTCCCCTGTTGCACAACCTCCTGTTGCCCTCTTTCTCTTTACTCTGTTGTAGTTTTCTTCGGGGCACTTATTTCAATGTGAAATTACATCACATGGTTATTTGTTTATTGTCTCCCTCCCCAGCTTCAACAAGAAAGTAGGTTCCACGTGGCAGACACTTTGTCAGTTTTGTTCTTTGTTATGTCTCTAGCTCTTGGAACAAGGCTTGGCATATAGTGGGAATTCAATATAGATTTGTTGAATAAATGAATACCTCCTCAGTTTTCTTTCTTTCTTTTTTTTTTTTTGTAAGGAATCATGGACTCTTGTCCTTACTTCACCACTTGGAACTGTGGTAAATTATTTCTTCTGAAAGGCATTGTTTTAACTTAAAGTATCAACCAGAAAAAATAAATTAACTATATTAACTTCTAGCTTCTTCTTCCTAACTTTTGTTTGTTTGGTTTATTTGTTTTTTTTCAATATCAGGGATTGAACCCAGGGGCACTTAGCCACATCCTCGTCTCAGCCTTTCTTTCTCTCTCTTTTTTTTTTTTTTTTGAGACAGGTGTGTTGTTAAGTTGCTGAGGCTGACTTTGAACTTGTAATCCTCCTCTCTCAGTCTCTGGAGTCACTGGGATTACAAGCAAGTACTACCTGATCTCTTCTTCATAACTTTAAATGCCTAGTTTCTTCAGCTACATTTAATGTCGCCAGAATCCTCCATGTCAAATAGAAATACAAGGAGTTGACCTTCAAAGCTTCTGTGGCTACTTTTGCCTGTCTTTACCAACATCAGTCATTTCTTGCTACAGCTTAGCAGTTCTCTTTTCTTTCTTTTTTCTTTTCTTAGTACTGGGGATTGAACTCAGACATGCTGCCACTGAGCTACACCCCAGCCTTTTGTTATTTTTTATCTTGAGACAGGATCTTGCTAAATTGCTGAAGGCCTTGCTAATTTGCAATCCTCCTGCACTAAGATTAAAGACATGCACCAGTGTTTGGCGACCTTAGGAGTCCTTAACAAGGAATTGGTGAAACTTAGTGACATCAGTGTATGGGGTTCTGGAAGCTCATGAATCTGCTGAAATTATGCCAGAATACTGTGCTCATTTTTTTTTTCCCTAGAAGAATGAGCCTTAACTTTCTGCAAACTTTAAACGGGACCCAGCACCTTCCAGAAAGATTAAGAATTCCATAGTTGTGATTGACACCATTGATGCCTCCATCTACTCTTTGGAGCCTCATGGCTGGTTGAGAACATTTCATGATATAGAACTAGTTAGATGTTCTGGATGGCACCCTAAGAGGGTCTTAACAGCTGAAGAAATACAGTTACTGTGAAAATTGGCTACGAAAATTAAAGAATGAAAACCTAGGATGGGAGCTGGGGATATAGCTCAGTTGATAGACTGCTTGCCTTGCATCCACAAGGCTCTGGGTTCAATTGTCCAGCATCATAACAAACAAACAAACCAAAAAAACACCTTTTCTCCTAGCCATCTCCAATTCATTAAAGAATAATATGCAAGGCATGTTCAAACGTATTTAAGAATATTCATGCATGCATGTATCCATCCATTCATCCATTTCTCTGTTCATCCATTCATCAAACCCTCTGCCCATCAATGGGGGACAGAGGATCCTTGTATGGATTCACACATCCACACAAAAACTCCCTACATGTGATTGGTGGCACATACCTGTAATCCCAGTGATTTGTGAGGCTGAGACAGGAGGATTCCAACTTTGAGGACAGACTTGGCAATTTAGTGAGACCCTGACTCAAAATCAAAAATAGAAAGGCCTGGGGATGTATCCTCCTCTGGGTTCCATTCCCTGTGCTGCAAAAATGAATAAATAATAAAAATGAAAACATAAATCAAAACTCCCTATAGCAAGTCTTTCTCCAAGAGCGAGACATACTGTTTTCTTTACAAAACAAATTCTATTCCTAGTGGTATTATTCTGCTGTAAGACCCACTGTTGAGAGAGCTTTCGCCTCATAAAGTAATGCAGATCTGATCTTGGACATTGAGAACAATACTTCCAGGGCTGGGGTTGTAGCTCAGTGGTAGTGTGCTTGCCTTGCATATGGGAGGAACTGGGTTTGATCCTCATATCACATAAAAATAAATAAATAAAATAAAGGTATTGTGTCCATTTACAATTAAAATATTAAAAAAGAATAATATTTCCAGCAAACATTTAAACATCATCCAACACACTTTTGATGGTTGTTAATATTCATTAGTAAAAGTGAAAATGAAATGATTTTTGCTTGTTGAAATGAAAAGGACTTTATTTTTCCTTATAAAGAATAATGGATATAAAAATTCTCACTATATTAAGATTAAAAGTTAATTAAAGGTTAGGGATATGACTCAGAGATAGAGTGCTTACCTACCAATCCAGAGGCCCTGGGTTCAATACCCAGTGCTGTTTTAAAAAATAAATCAGTTAAAATCAATTATTGTCTTGCCTAGAAGCCATCACTAGCTGTATTTTCGCATATAAGTCTACCTGTAGACTTTTTCCATACCCATACACATTAATATTTATAAAGTGGGATTATATTAAGCTTGCCATTTTAGAGTTTGCTTTTCCATTTCACCTTTTGAGGGGTATCTTTCACCAAATGTGCATTTGCATCATTAGTCAGTGGTTATAGAGAATCTATTGTATCAACAAAATAATTTTTTAAAGCAACTTCCCATTGAGTAACATTGAGATCATTTCCTTTCTCCCATTATTACAAACAGTGCTGGGTGAACATCCTTGTACAAATATCCACTGGCACTTGTCTGAATAGTTCTGTATCTCGACCTTTGAGCAGTCTGGATCTTCCTATGAAAGAATTGAACTAGATGATCTCTTGAAGGTTTTATCTAAGAATGCAATTCTGGAATATATCTAAATTTGCAACTTGATTTTCTTGCTATGTATAAACACATCTTGCACATCAGATAAGAGAACATGTATGTTAATTTAAAAAATTGAAAAAAAAATAAAAAACAAAACTTCAACTTTTAGAGATCATTCCCCTTTCCCTTGGAATGTGATTTGATACTAAATTATTGTAGCTGCTGGTTATCTTTTTGCCTAGCTTAAACCTGATTGTGTCATATAAATTAATCTGATTTCACTCATGAGCAGAGCCTGTCTGAATCTTCTTCTGAAGAATAATGCTCCTTTCAAGTTTTAACAGTTGAAGTTTTCTCTTTTCCTCTAAAAATAATTCCAGCCATTCTTGGAGAAGATAAAGGTTGAATTGACAAAAACTTGATTATAGTTATTAACTTTTCTGCCTAAATTAAGGGACATTTCACAAAACAATGGCCTGTACACTTGAATGTTCATGTCATGAAAGACAGAAAGGCTGTTCCAGATGAAGAAGGACTGCAGGGACACTACAAATGTGATGTACAATAATGGACCAGGCCCTGAACACTGGATTATGGGAAAAATCTATAAAGGACATTGTTGAGCCAATTAACAAAGTCTGAATATGAACTTTGTGTTGAAATTTTTGAATTTTATAATTATGTTGTCATCTGGAAAAAAAAATCTTTGTTCTCAGAAGATACACACTGAAGCACTTGGGCATTAAGGACATTCATTTTCAAATGGTTCAGACAACATACATTTCATTGTGAAGACAGAAAGATACACAAATGTGGCAGAGCCTTAATCATTGATGAATCTGGGTGAAGGCTACAACAAAGTTCTCATACTACTCATGTAAGTTTGAAATGATATCAAAATGAAAAGAAAAAAGAAAAAAATGAGCTCTTTAGAAAACTTTTTCCCGCCAGGTTGTGGGATATAATCAAAGACAATAGCTATGAAATTTTAGTCAGACGTGAGATTGATCTTTTTTTTCAATTTATGTCTCATCTACACCAAATTTTCTATACACTGAAAGGGAATGAAAGAAAAGATAAGGATAAAAATTTTAAAAATACAAAGGAATTCAAATGAAAAAGATAGAATGAGTGATTATTTTCCAACTGATTTTTTAAACATATATTTTTAGTTATACGTGAACATAATACCTTTATTTATTATATGTGGTGTTGAAGCTCAAACCCAGTGCTTCACACGTGCTAGACAAGTGCACTACCAGTGAGCCACAACCCCAGCCCCTTTCTAACAGTTTTGTTATGAAAAATTTAATTTACGGAAATATTGAGAGGACTGTAAAATGAACACCCATATAGCTGTAACCTAGAGCCAACAATTTTCAATATATTGCCATATATGCTTCACTTATTATTTTGTGCTAATATGTTTTAAAGATATTATGACGTTTCACCCCTACCTAACAAGATTTAATTTTCCCATTTGATTCCAAATGAGTCTTTTATTGATTTGTTCAAATCAGGATACAATCAAACACCATGTATTATACTTGATTATATTGTACCTCCCCACATACCCCCAGAGGTACAAGGGACTGCACTCAGGGACACAAAAAACAAAACAGAACAAAAAAACCCACATATAGGCAGCTCTGTTTTTATTATTTTCTCTTGCAGGATGACTTAATCACTTTGAACTCTAGAATTAGCATAAGTTACCACTGAGCCCTTTTTAATTTTTGAGACAACTTCTGGCTGAATCTCTAAGGCTGGCATCTAACTTGTGATCCTCTTGCCTCAGCCTCCAGAGTTGCTAGGATTACAGGTGTGTATCACTACAAGTCTCTTGCAACCTAGAATAGAACCCATTTCTTGTCCTGGCCTTTAGTTTTTTGATTTTTGTGACCAGTGAATAATCTGGGTCTGGGGGTTGGGAGGATCAGTAAGGAGTTTGAAATTTGAATAAGGTTGAGTCTTAACATATGTTAATTATACAAAAAAATATTTAATTATAAACCAGAGATGTTTTTCTTTCCTAGAAAGAGACTAAGTACCATTCTGAAAAGTGTTGACCATCTTTTGGAGCTTCAATTTTCTCATCTGTGTAATGGCGATGGTAATCCTTATCCGGTCTGTTTCAGAGGTGTGCCAACAAGACAGAGTGTGAAAATATTCTTTCACTAATTTATATGCACATGAAAGTTGAGGCAGGAGAAACACAAGTTCAAGGCTAGCCTTAGCAATTTTGTAGCAAGATCCTCAACAACTTTGCAAGACTCTGTCTCAAAATGAGAAAAAAAAAAAGAAAAAAGAAAAAGAAAAAGTTTGGGGATATAGCTCTGGGTTCGATCCCTGATATAAATACAAACAAAACAAAACAGAACAACAACAACAAAAAACCCACATATAGGCCAGTCCTGTTTTTATTATTTTCTCTTGCAGGATGATTTAATCACTTTGAGCTCTAGAATTAGCATAAGTAGCTAATAGAGGCAGGGGGAGCTTCTAGAGGCAGGGGGAGCAAGGGAAGAAAAATTCTGTTTGAACCTAGTCATCTTTTGGTTCCCCTTCTCCCCTCAAAATCAAACCCTGAACCTAAATGGATGGTAATAATTTTTAAAACCAAGTCTGCAAATATATAATGTGGATTGTCCCCACTCCCCTGTTCCAAACAGTCCAAGCCTTGTGTAAGCAGCCGCCAGACATGGCCAGGGGCAAGTAGAGCAGGCAGCATGTCGTGACCGGGTGTAACATGTTGGCACAAACAACCCTCTCTCCCACCTCCACCCTTTCCCCCTCCCTGCGTCAGCCGTCCCTGAAGTACACGCCATGAGCAACTGTGTGGCTGACAGTGTTATTTCCTGTGTAAATGAAAGTACAAAAGGATGGAGGCATGACAGGTCACCCTGTCACACTGGTGACACCTAGGGTCTCTTGTTCGGAAATATCTGTAGTTTGCTGCTCTGCCTGAGTAGCCACATCTCTGAGTGATGGTCCATCTCCCGGCTTGGAGGATTCCTCTCCTTTGGCCTCACCTGGTCAGGCAACTATGGCTTACTATTTTATTCTGGTTGTTTCTCTGTCTGTCATGGTTGAATCCCTTTAGCTGTTCACACCTCACTGAGATTATGCACCCAGGGATCTCTGTGCTGGGAGAGATGTCCAAGTCATCAACACCCCCACCCACCCCCACCACAGTCAAATGCCCTTCACACTATTGCTTATATGCAATTGGAGCAGCCAAGGCTCCCTGGGTATAAATTTCTGATACTTACTACCTGTGTAGTCTTCTGAAAATTAATTGTTCTGCTTTAGTTTCCTTACTTGTTAAAATAACAACAATGGCAACAATAATAATAATATGTATCTCATAAAGGACTTTTGTGGACAAGTAGAATTAATACACAACTGTAAAACACATACAAGAGTGCCTGGCCCATAGTAAGCTAGTTACCAATGTTATCATCTGCAGCAGGTAGCTATCTAGTCTCTTCATAAACACCTCCAGGGGTGGAGAAGTCCCTAGCTCTTAAAAAAAGCCATTTTAATCTTTGGCTAATTCCAACTGTCATATGTGGTTCCTTATATTGTATGATTTGGGGAGAAGGGAAATATAGTATCAAAATATACTGGATACAGCCTGGCATGGTGGCACACACCTGTAATTCCAGCAACTCAAGAGGCTGAGGCAGGAGGATTTTGAGTTCAAAGCCAGCCTCAGCAATGGCGAGGCACTAAGCAATTCAGTGAGATCTTGTCTCTAAATAAAATATAAAATAGGACTGGGGATGTGGCTCAGTGATTGAGCTTCCCTGAGTTCAATTCCCGGTAACAACAAAAAAAACAACAACAACAACAAAAAAAAACCCAAACTGGATGCAATGGTAGTTTTTTTGTGTACAGTGTGTTGTAACCTTGTGGAATTTATTTGTCTTCATTTTATGATTTGCATGTGGCAAAAATGAAGCATGTGGAGGATTCGGAAAAAGTCAAACAATGAGTAAATGGATGAGTCAGGATTTGAACTTGGCCGTCTTAGGCCCTAAAATCTTCAAATATTGGAAGGCAGCTGTTATTTTCCCATTGAGACTTAGTTTCTCGCAGTGTTTGGCACATAGTTCTCATGATAGAATTAATCTTTGTTAATTTCTATGAAATAATGCTTTGTCAATGCCCTTTGAAACAGGCCTTCTTTTTCTTTCTTTTTCCTGCTGAGGCAGGATAACTTCAACATTCTCCCTTCCTTCATTTTAGCTGTATAAAGTATCAATAGATTGGTCTTGCCTCTGCAAACTTGTGTCCCACAGAAATTGTGACTCGTTAAGGACTGTTCCACCACTGAGCGACATTCCCAACCCTTTTTATTTAGTGAGACAGGGTCTCACTAAGTTGCTCAGGGCCTCACTAAGTTGCTAAGGCTGGCCTTGAACTTTGATCCTTTTGCTTCAGCCTCCGGAGTAGATGGGATTACAAGCATGTCTGGCTTGTCACTTCTAGGACAAAGCCAGAATGGAGTGCGCTTGAGGCAGCTATTTCATTTTAGACAGCTCTTATCATTTATTTTATTCATTCATTTGTTTATTTGACAAATTTTAATGAGAGCTGAGATCTGTCCTGTGCTGAGCTAGATATAGGAAGTGAAAACATCAAGTTCTTCATAAGACTGGACCAAGTTCTGCATCCCTTCTAACTATTGATATCACCTTTCCCTCCAGAACAACAGAGAACAAGGTTAATTTCTGATCTTCACAAGAATCCTTCATATATTTGAAGATAGTTTTCCAGTTGCTATGTGATGGTTTTCTTCTTTTTTTTCCCTCCAGGTTTTCTTTATAAAGATAATTCTTTACTTAATTTTATAAATGACCTAAAGCTGATGAAGAAAATGGGTCTTATTTACATTCTCTGAGACTCAGTTTTCTTTATCTGTGAAGTGGGAGTAGTTATACATAACAGATGATTCAACATTTCAGATTTTGGGTTACTTTTCTGAAATAGATTAATGATGTATATGTATTAGTGTGCATTCATGATATTAAACATCTAGGAGTGATGGTGCACACTTGTAATTCCAGCTATTTGAGAGGGTGAGGCAATAGGATCACAAGTTTGAAGTCAGCCTGGACAACTTATTGAGACTCCATCTCAAAATAAAAAGGGATGTAGCGCACTTGTCACCATGCATGAGGCATTGGATTCAATCCTCAGAACAACAACAACAAAAAGAATTAAATAACTTTAACTTTCTGCATACATGCAGTAGGGACTGTGTGTATGGGTCACATTGATTAATTCACTGACCTAACAGCTCTGCAGGGTGAGCACCTTTATTATTCTCATTACACAGATTAAAAAAATGGAGGTAGAGGTTAAGTAACTTGTCCAAAGCCACACTGCTAGTCATTAGCAAAGCTGAGAATGGGTCTGGGCCATGTGGTTCCAGCTCACGGTTGGCAGCCATTTTTAAATTAAGAAGGGCTGAAGGAAGGATGAGAGTCTCAAGAAGGTAAAGAGTAACTTAAAGCCTAAACTTAGAGTCTGGTCTTTAACTAGTGTCATCATGACTATTTTAAATAATTGCTTACATTTTGAAATCCAGTCCCTCAGAATCACAGTCTGCTCATCTGCCTTGAAACGGGCTTCCTTGCTCTCAGCACCCTGACCTCTCAGCCTCCTACTCACATGAGCTGGCTCACTTTATACTCCACTACGCAGCTCTTGGCAACAGATATTAGTATTTTTTTTTTCAACACATCATTTGTTAACTTCTTTCAAAGTTGCAGCTTTTAAACATATTTTTTCACTTAAGTGTACTTTTCTTAGGATAGTTTGGTTTCTAGCTATTTACTACTTTAAGTCAGTCTGTGCAATAGGGAAAGCATAGCTAGCTTCAATTCAAATCATAAACAAAGGGGTAATTTCCTTAATACATAGGAAGTGTTTACATCAATAAGAAAAAGAAAAATAGCCACATTAAAAAAAAAGAGCAAAGGATATGAATGAACAGATCACCATAAAAAAAAAACTACAAACGTCTCTTGAATATGCAAACAGACACTCTCGATTATTATTGGAGAACTCTGTTGAAGTGATGCTATCACTTTTTCCTATGGCAAATATAAATCTGTGAATCTATGTATGTCTGTACTTATTTCTATATTTCTATGTGTCTTCTGACATATACTGCTGGTGAGGGAATAGGAAAATAGATATTTTCATATATTACTTTTGGGAATTATGATATTGGCATTGGCTCTATGGAAGACTGTTTGAACAATTACCTGTCCAAATCATAAATTCCTGTGTCCTTTGTTTATGTCAGAATCTCTTAACCTTGGTGCTCTTATCTTGGGTGGATAGTTCTTTGTCCAGTACATTGCAGGATATTTAGCATCATGCCTGGCCTTTATTCATTAAATGTCAGAAGTACCCATACCCTCCCACACTTGAGTGTGACAATCAAATTTCCTCCAGATATCCAGACATTGCCAAATATCCTCTAGAGAAAAAAATTACCTCCATTTAAAAACCACTGGTTGAGGGTTTTTGTTTTTGTTTTCTCTTTCTAAGAAAAAAAAATTTTTTTTTCAATCCTGGAAATTGAACCAAGAAACTCACAAATGCTAAGCAGCACTCAGTGACATCCCCAACCCCTTTTATTTTATTCTGAGACAGGGTCTTGCTAAGTGCTCAGGCTGCCCTGGAACTTGCAATCCTCCTTCCTCACCATCCTGAGTTGCTGAAATTACTGGTGTGTGCCACTGTGCCTGACAGGTTGAAGATTTTTAAGTGCTGCATAACAACCACCTCAAATTTTGTGGCCTAGAATGACAACTACTTTATTTGCTCACGATTCTGAAATCTGACTTGGGTTCAGTGAGGCATGTCCTCTGCTATTCTTCAGTGGTCATTCTAATGGCTGCATATATTTGGTGGGTAGATAGGTTAACCTCACTGGGATATTGAGATGGCTGGGCCTTCTCTCTCTGATATTTCTGGTCTTCATTTCTCATACATGTCCTCTCAGTAGAGTGAAAAGGTGAAGGCATAACTCTCTATCCAGGAAGTCTTTACAGCAGAATATCTAGGTTTTATATGGCAGCTCAGGCCTCCAACAATGTAAGAATGAAAGTTGCTTGGCTTTCTTAAAACTGTTTCTGATTTTCAACTGAGCAATATTTCTGTATTTCTATATAAAGTGAGGAGGTTGTCCAGAAAATTAGTGGACCTTCATGTCTACTTTTGATTTATTGGGGAATCTGGGTGAGGTCAGTCCAAGAAGAAATTATGCAAAAAGTTTGCCCTTGGCCTCTCCAGAGTCCACAAGGCTTCAAGTCAGGATTCCCTGGTCTTCAGGCCTTAACTGGCTCTGATCCTTTTCAACCAACATAACTCATCTTGCTTCTCAAATTTCTGTTCTGAGGATTAACTTCCTTCTGATTTTAGCTGACTTTCACTTCTTTGGAGAGGTAGTCCTTGACCACCTTTTTAAAATTTTTTAAATTTTACCTTTAAAAAATTTTTTAATTAATTATTTAATTAATTCTAATTAGGTATATGTGACAGTAGGATGCATTTTGATTCACTGTACACAATTGCAGCACAACTTTTCATTTCTCTGGCTGCTCACAATGTAGCGTCACACCACATGCACAGCCATACATGTACCTAGGGTAATGATGTCCCACATTATCTTAAATACCCCTTATCCTATGTACCCTACTTCCTCATCCATGTGCTTCTGAAGCCTCTGCTTAAACATTCTGTTGTTGCACAGACCAAAGCAAGTCACATGGCCAAGTCCAGAGTCAATATAGAAAACGTCAGGAAGTATGGTTTATTGAAGGCCATCAGTGTAACCTTTTTTTTTTTTTTCTCCCAGTGCTGAGGAGATTGAACCCAGGATCTCATGCATGCTAAACATGTCTCTACCACCCAGTTATACTCCCAACCTCCATCAATGCAACTTCTGTCTCAATCCTTACTCCTAATTTTGTTTTCCATTAGAGAGTTTATCACCATCTGCATTATCATTTTTGGTTTTCTCTTTTTACAGTACTGTGGATTCAACTCAGTTTCCTTCATGCTAGGCAAGCCCTCTACCACTGAGCAACACCCCCGCCCAGTTTTCTTAGGGGAGGAACCCCTACTTAAGTGGCGAGGGCTTTGCTGTCTGATTCACTCTCAGAATCTATCAGTGTTTGCATAAAGGCCAAAAATAAATCATTGTTGAGGAAATAACTGAGATTTCTGAGATTTCTAAACAATGTTTAGCTCATCTACAAAAGACCCCATGCTAACCAGTGAAGGGATTGAAATACTTTGCTTCCTTTTAAAGCACCATGTACATTTTAACAGTAGTTTTCTGAAAATAATGCTTTAAACTTAATCATGTGGTAAATTCTTACATCCAAATGGAATATAAAATCAGATTTACCTACTTTTGTCAAGACTGGCATTTTTTATCTTCTTAGAAACAGGCAATACTTTATGGCATTTGTTAGCTTATTAATATTAATTCAAATAACCTTTTTGCTGCTTTACTGAGGTATAATTTGCAAATAAAAATTGTACATGTGCAAGGTATGTCCTGTGATGATTTGATATGTATATATGTTGCATAATGATTACCATAATCAAATCAATCAACATATGCACACATAGTAATCAATAATCTTGACTATCTTTAAAGATACTTTCATGGTCATTTCTTTAGAGTAATGCAGAAGTGTAAATAAAAAAAGATTTGTGGAGTTCAGCTGGAGTGATGATAACTTTTGGGAAGTTGTTAAAGTGTAGATTTTCAAACCAAGGTGAACTCAAGTTTTCCAAAGTGCTCTTTTGCAGGAATTTTTTTTCTTTTACTTTAAGTTTTTAATAATCTAGAAAATGCAGAGAGATTTTAAGCAATATACGTTAGAGGAATTTTGATGGCTTTGCATGTAAGCAGATCAGATACTGTAATCTTGCTTTTCCTTACTAATTTTGGGCCTATAAGGAGTACACAGGATTCTTAACCTTTTAGGTAAAATCCTTTTTTTTTTTTTAACTGATTGTCTGGGGCTGTGGTTGTGGCTCAGTGGTAACGTGCTTGCCTAGCATGTGTGAGGCACTGGGTTCGATTCTCAGCACCACATACAAATAAATAAAGGTCCATCCACAACTGATTGTCTGGAAGAAGGAACAGGAAGGAAGGGTTAAAACTTAGAAGACAATATATGATTTCAGGATATTCATATTATTTCAAATTAAAATTTATATACTGTATTACTCCATTTTCTGTTGCTGTAACAAAACACCTGGGTACTTTATAAATAAAAGAGATTTATTTAACTCACAATTTGGGAAACTAAACCTCCAAGAGTGGGTATTCCTATCAGTTTGGTCTCCAGCAAGGGCCTCATGGAATATGTCATGTAGGGAGTTATGGTGAGATGGAAAGCCAGAAACTGGGGAGAGGCCAGTCTTGCTTTTGCAACCTCCTCTCCCAGTAACTAACTGGGGTCCCTAGAGAGCAGATTAGTTCCTTCTGAGGGCAGCAACCCAATGACCTAATCACCTTCTCATATTGCTGCACTGGGGACCAAGTTTCCAGAATGTGAACGTTTGGGGGACACATTGAAACCATAGCACATACATAGCAAGTGTTCTCCATTCTTACACAAATTCATTATTAAAAATCTCTCAGTACATATCCACATGCAAATATAATGAAAAGATGTTACATTTCTTGTGTGTGTTTTCAGTGTACGTCATGTAATCCTCATAGAGCAATTATAAGATATTAGTAGCGATACTGCATTTATTTTAGACATGTTATCAGAAAATCTTAATCCAAAATAAGTTACAGAAACAATTGCATTCTATCTGAGTGACCTCAGACAACTCATTTCCATTCTCAATTGTGAAATGAGAACTGGGGAGGGCTGGGGTTGTGGCTCAATGGTGGAGTGCTCACCTAGCATGCAAGAGGTACTGGGTTGGATCCTCAGCACCACATAAAAATAAAAATAAAAGACATTGAGTCTACCTAAAACTAAAAAATAAATATTAAAAAAATGAGAACTGGGGAGATGCCCTTTCTAATTCTTAGGTCTGAGTTCTGGCAGCAAAGCAATATCACCTAGGTAAAGCTGTCTGTGTAGGCCTTTGAAATAGAAAAAAATACCAAGAGTATCTAACTTAAAAGGATTTTGTATGAATTTTAAAGATGTTAGATGGGAGATTCCCCCTCTCCCCTTTTTTTTGAGTAAGAAGTCATGTTTTTGAGTGAGAAAGAGAAAAGAGGTTTATTCCAATCAACCTGATAGAATTTAAAGACTTAAAACATAACACATAAATGTTTTTCATTTCTCTGAAAAGGTTGTCAGAGTTTTATCTATATCAGAATTGCTTACAACATCATTTAACACAAGTGTCCAGAGAGTTCAACAGGAAACAAGCAGCCTTCATAATGAGCTGATGAAGTGTGAGAATAAGGTTGTTTGGATGGAAGGAAATGAAGAAAGAAAAGATGGTCTGTAGATGTGCAGCTGTACCTCAGAAGAGAAAGGTCACACTAACATTTGGTAATGTTATTGCATTGAGCAGATGGGGGGAAAATTCTTCTAAGACTCTTAATTAAAGTGAAGATGGCAAACACCATACCAACTGCTTCCTAGTGAGGCATTAGTCACCTGAGAATCATTTCCACACCCATGTACCGGGTGTAACAGGAACGAGTATGAGCAGAACATGATTTTAAAAATGATCCATTCTGACCCCCATAGAATGAAAGACTGTTTGAAGGAATTAATTTATGACAGCCTGGGGGGAAAGAGAAGAGAGAAGAGTGGGAGAGAGGAGTTTCTCTCTTCAAAGGGATTAGAGCTGGAAAATGCAGAGCAAGTGGAGACACAGGAGGTGCTGAGCCCATAAGTGCATACACTTTTCCATGCCATGGTGTTTGGTTCTCTCCCCTCTCCCAGAGGGCTTGGCCAACTCCTTTTTCATCTTAGCAAAAGAGCAAACACTGTGCTGGGCCCTGAGGATTTAAACATAAATAAGATTCCATTTTGAACCTCTGAATCTTGGGGTATCCAGTCTACCAATTATGGGAGCAAGCAGGATGGGACCCCGGGATAAGACTTCTTAAATAGTCTCAGAGCAGCAGGGTTAGGGTTGTAGACAATGTGTGTACAGAGCCATTGGTGCTGAGGGCAGGCCATGGCTGACCCTGGTGTGTCTCACAGAGATGACATTTGCTATAGTCTTCAGGAAAAGGGCAAAATTGGTGAAGGTCAGGGGTCACAGGGGTTGTGGGAAGGGGAAGACTGGAATTTTAGAAAGATAGAAGTATCTCTGTGTGTGTGGGTGTTGGGGGGCTGTTCATGAAAGAACAAGGTATGTTTGGAGGGTGGCTGCTGTTTCTCAATATTAGAAAATTCTAGATTCTGTTACTTACTGTATTTATTTTATGTCTTTCACCTATGGCCTGCATCCCAAGGACAATTAGTCTCCTATCCCCCTCTAGAAGTCATTGAATATAAGCTGATTTAAACTCAAAATTAGCCCACTCATGAGGGTCACTAAAGAAGAGACCATCAAAAGCACCAATAGTACAGTTTGATGAGTACTAACCCCATTTTAACATGGTCATGTTTAATTCTCATAATATCTCCATGGACTAGGTACTATTATTTTTCCTGTTAAATATCTTTTTAGTTGTAGATGGACACAATACCTTTATTTTATTTGTATATGGTGTCAGGGATCGAACCCAGTGCCTCACGCATGCTAGGCAAGCGCTCTACCACTAAGCCACAACCCCGGTCTCTTATTTTTCCTTTTAAAAAGTGAGAATATGGAGGCACAGGGAGGCTGGGGATCTTGTCCAAAGTAAGACTAGTTAGCTGTGGAACCTGGTTCTAACCCAGGCAATGTGACTTAACGGTCACCACTCTCAGCCAATGAGCTATCCTCCCTCAAGACGAATGCACAGTCATGACCAGGAGAAAAATGAATACTTCGAGTATCCCACTCTCCAGAAGCTTTCTCTCACTCAGAGAAACAGCATAATGGTGAGGATGTCTCATACCAAGGAAGCTTGTGACACAGAAATGTACCACCTAGATCTGCCTGCAAAGAAGGACTGATGCCTATCTTGGGGTGAGGGACCTCTTCTGTCCAAGGTTAAGTCCCTTCCCAGGATGGACCACATATAGCGACTGATTCGGGGTGAGGGGGGTATCTAAAGGTCCAGTTATACAGGCCCAATATTCTGATGGACCATGTGAGGTCCAGAGCCGCCACTGGGGTTGGGGAGGTGGTTGGGTGCACACTGCAGCTCAACTTCTCCTTCTGTCCCATCCTGCTTCCTGCCCCTCCCGCCACAGCTGCTGACCCCATGGGTATTCCTTAATGAACATCCTGCCACTCTGTCTCAAAGCCTGCTTCCCTGGGGACTTAATCTATGACATCAATTCCAGTGAAGAGAAGTCTGTGTCCTCTCTGATTCCTTTGTAACTTCCTTTCACATTGGTTTCCTTTGATTTTTCAACTTCTAGAAAAATATCTAAGAACAAAAGTTGGTAAAATTCTCAAAGGTAAGTCATATAGTCACCATCCCCTTTTTGTTAATATACTTTAGTTTTTCGAGTAGTTATAGATTCCCATGAAAATTGAGCAAAAGTTACAGAGAGTTGGCCTGTAAGCTATTCCAAGCCCTGCACTCCCATCCTTGAGCTCATTTTTTCCCAATCTTAGCACCTATCTCCCTTGGTTCGGCCTATTGATATATATTGTGGAAGTAAACTTCTTTACAATCAAAACTTTTACCAGAATTATTTCTATTATTTTGTAATTTTTACTTTTAACATTTGATTATTTGGTAGACTTGATTTTAATAGGCTCTTGCCTTGTAGCCTGGGCACGATCCTAAAGCTTTCAGAGTCAGGGTCCCACCTCCAAAATTGAAATAATAACCTTTGGGAGGGTTTAATTACATATCCTAATCCTAACTCAAGACAAAGTGCCTGGTGGTTTTTTTTTTTTTTTTTTTTTTTTTTTTTTTTTTTTTTTTTTTTTTGAGGGGCGTTGCCAAGGATTGAACTCAGGGGCACTGACCATTGAGCCACATCCCTAGCCCTATTGTATTTTATTTAGAGACAGCATCTTACTCAATTGCTTAGTGCCTCAATTTTGCTGAGGCTGGCTTTGAACTCATGACCCTCCTGCCTCAGTCTCCTGAGTCGCTGGGATTACAGGCTTGTGCCATCACTCCAGGTTGCTGTTGCTGCTGCTTCTTCTTCTTCCTTTTCTTTCCTCCTCCTCCTGCTGCTGGGGATTGAACCCAGGGCCTCACTGATGCAGGCAAGTGCTCTCCCACTGAGTTATACCCCACCCACTTTTTGATTTTTACTTTGAGACAGGGCCTTGCTAAGTTGCCCAGGCTGGCCTCCTGGTCAGGCTCCTGAGTAGCTGGAATATCAGATATGCACCACAAAGTCTAGTTGCTGGGTGCCGTTTCGCCAGGCATGGTGGCCCATGCCTGTAATCCCAGTGGCTCAGGAGGCTGAGGAAGGAGGATCATGAATTCAGTCAGCCTGGGCAACTCAGCCAGGCCCTAAGCAATTCAGTGAGACTCTTTCTCTAAATAAAATATAAAAATGGGCTGGGGCTGTGGGGCAGTTTTGTATTAATCTGGCACAGTAAAGGATTCAGTGAATGTAAATTTCTTATGGCTTCAGTATCCCAATGCCAAAACTGAGTGGATCAAAAAACCATAGAAATTTATTTTCACATTATTTGGCCAGACAACTAAACACAGTTGCTGCACATGTTTAAGTCAAGGCTCTAGAGGGGATCCCTGTCTTTCCTGTTCCAGCTTCTGGTGGCTGCTTGCTTTCTTGCCTGGTGGCCACAGCATTACAATCTCTGCTTCCATAGTCACATTACTTTCTCTTCATCTCTGTGTTAGATTTCCAGCTTTCCCCTTGTAAGAGTTTTTGTGGTTGCAGTTAGGGCCCACCCTGATAACCCAGAATAATTTCCGTAACTCAAGACCCTTACTTCAATCACATGGGCCTAGACTCTATTTTTATTACCAGGTTAACATTTATAGGTTCCAGAGATTGGAATCTGCTATCTTGGGGGAGGGAGCATTTTTCAGACAACTACATAGGGTAGTTGACAATTTCTGCCCATTGTGTGTGTGTGGTGGGGTGCTGGTGATCAAACCCAGGGCCTTGTTACATCCTCAGCATCTGTGCTATCTTTTAAAGGCATAGTTCTAAGCAGTTCACTTTGGGATCAGTAAAGTAGTCCTTTGCCCCTTCTGGCTTGTCATTAAAAGCCATCTGCCCTATTTTAAGGATTTTTCTTTACTCTCTCTCCCAGAAGGGATAGTGGTTCCAAAGGGAGTCGGGTACCTGTTCTATAAAGTCCCAGTAGTAGATGGAGTCCTGTTTGGAGCATCTTTCCAAGGTTTTAATTGTGGACACATTCTAGCACAGTTCCCCAAATTTACATTTTCCTGATTCAATAGATTGGGCGATGTCTAGGAATACATTTTCCCCCCAAAGTGTCTCAGGATTCTTTTCATCAGCCAAGATTTGGAAATACTGATTCCTTCTACAAATCCCTGAACTGAAACCCTCGAAATAGGGGATTCCCCTTCCTGCTTGCTGGGTGTGTCACACGGTTCCATGACTGAATTTTTATTGGGAGGGTGGGGTAAACAAACAAAAAAAGAGCATCCCTGAAAAGTGAACAATCCTCTCTGTACAGTATTCACTGAAAGTGTTCCCTAGAGGGAAGATTTACAATTCCTAATGAAATAGAAAATGACGACGGCCGGAATTTGGCAGTTCTGTAGCTGTCATTAGCTCGGGATCTCTGACGGATGATGGATCGAGCCCGGCCGCACCCTCGGCTTGAGCCAACGCTTTTCAGAGTGAAAGCAGCTTCCGCGAGGGGGGCGAGGTCCCTCCACACCTAGTGCGGGTGTCCATAGAGAAGAACTTTCCCAGTGGGGTGGGCGGGGAGTGGCTTTCAGCGTCCCCGCCCCGCCCCCCATAAGAGGCAGCTACTGCAGAGTGGCGCGGGCAGGGGGCGTGGGGAGATGTAGGTATATTTATTCTGGCCTGAGAGTCGGACGCTGGGAGTGCTACAAGCTACCAGAGGAACTATTATTGTCCCAGCAGTCTGATTCTTCAGAGAGGACCAAGAACCTCGCACCCCTGGTTGGCCAGGTGGGGGCAGCCGTGTTACGGTGACTTTATGCACAGAAAATTTTGTGGGAGTTTGAAAGTTCCTTTGGGAATGCTGGGACGCCGAGTAAGTCTCAGCAGGGATCGCTGAAAAAGTGGTGTCCACCTCAGCCATAGGGTATAAAGGTCATGTTCGACCACGGCGTGTGGGGGCGCAGCGTCTTCAGATTCAGCCGGAGGTGACTGGGGGCTCAGTTGGGCGTGATGGGAGACACAGGTACAGGTTCCGCCGCAGGCGACAGCGGAGCAGTACGAAGCTCAGCTGAAGTCAAGTGGGGCGTGGGTTCAGGTTTGACCAGGCCAGGTGCGCGCTACCAGCACAGGTAGGAGCCTGAAAGGCACCGCACGGGACGCTGTAGGGGGCTCTGTCCGGTCCGCGGCGAGCCAGGGCGCTGTTCCGGCTCGCGGCAGCGAGAGGCGCTGAGTCGGGAGAGTCTACAGCTCTCGGCCCTCGGTGGCGGCGGGAGGAGTTCTGCAAGGCTGCCGCCTCCTCCCGCCACAGGCTCCTCCTCTCTCTCCGCCTCTCTCGTTCTGGCCCTCCAGTCCGCCCGCCCGCCCAATCCGCAGCCCTCCACCCACCAGAGCCGGGCCGCTTGTCTGGCCGGCGGAGGCTGAGCGCGACCCTAGTGAGCCGTGGCGCCCGCCGACCAGGGACAAGCGCGACTCCTGGGACGCGCTCTGCTTCGCGCCACCGTCTCTTCCCCTATTGTTTCGGGGACACTCGGGCCGGCGCCGTCCGGGTCGCGATTCTCCTCCTCTTCCTCCCGGAGGGGAGGGAAAGGAGAGAGCCGAGCGTTTGCTCCGGGAGAGCGCAAGCCGAGGCCCCTGCCGCCGGGGCTCCGGGCTGGAGGAGGTGGAGGCGGAGGCCGAGGCAGAGGGAAGTGCGCGTCACTCCCGGGAGGAGAGTGTTTCACCTTCAAGCAGAGGCTGCGGTTATAGTTGCGTAAAAGCAGCAGCAGCAGCGGCGGACACTGGGGCTGGAGGGGCTCCATGGCCATGGAGAGGAGATCCGGACCGGGCGACGCCAGGAGCTCCGCTCAGTCTCTGTGGATCATTGCGTAGGCACCTGAGTTAACCGACGCTAGGCGGGGGAGGGGAAGGTAAGGAGCGTTGGTTTCGCCGGCCCCCTGCCCCGCCTCCTTTGCTATCCTAGGAGTCCATGGCGAGGGCGCAGACCCGGGTCTTGCGCACCTTCCCGGTCCCTGGAGGCCTGGCCCGCTTTAGCGCTGGGCATTTCTGCCGAAATGAAAAATATTCTGCTGCTCCACGCAGCACCCTCCTTCCCTCTCCCGCTCTCCTCCTTTCCCCAGTCTCTTTGGATTAGAAGTAACCAGACTCCTCTAGAGTCAGTTCTTTCAGTAAGAAAGGGTCCTTGGGAACCGTGTCTTGATTTCTTTCTTTCCCTGTGTTTTCTCACTACGTTTACGGGGACCGGAACAATGGATCTTTGAAAGTCTGTGTGAACAGCCTTAAACTTTCTGTAGAGGGCTGGGATTAAACCCCACAGGAAGCCGACTACAGTGAAAGGTTGATGGAATGTGCATTGTAGAGTTTTAGCTTCGGTGCGCGCGCGCTTGTGTGTTTGCGGGGGCGGGGGGAGATCTTTGTCTCCTTACTGTACCCCTGGGTTGGTGGGTCCTCCATCCCCCACTTCACTTTGTGTTACTTAGGGTAAGATGAGGCTTTTAAATAGCATGAAACGTTAAAGCTGGGGAATAGTTTTAGCACTGGACCCCACTCTGAGCTTTTCTCTGCAGAGTTGGGAGATCCTGGCAAAGGAGGAGCTCTTTCCTTGAGGACCCGAGGTGCTGCAGTCACTGCACTTTTCAGCAATAAATCCAAGGTCCTGACTTCCCTGGATGCTCTCTGCTGAGGGTTGATGTGTGTCACCAGACCTCTCCCTGGAGCGGAAACAACTCACTTAAATTCTCCACATAAGGTTAGGAAAACAGACTTTGATATATGTCTCCTTTCATCAGCAGTTGAGGATAAAGAGAGTGCCCAATAATTTAAGAACTTTAATTCTGCTCATGAGCCTCTCACTACCTTAACTTCATTCCCTTTGTGCCAGTGTGACAACAAAATGCCATCCTGCCCATTTGCATGTGTTGAGGGTGTGCAGATGTGAGCTCCTTCCAGGGAAAAGTGAGAAAAATTGATAAAAAGGGGGAAAGGCTTCTTCTGAGCTGGCTTCCCAGGAAATGACTGCTAAAATCAAATACATATAAAATAGCTTTTTAGTTCCTTGGTTGGGTAGAACAGAGTTCTTGGTTTGACAGTTGAAGAAAGCTTGCTCTTTTTGTAGTTGGGCATCATGCTCTGGTTGGATGCCCCATTACCTATTCAAAGGGTTCTTCTGAGTTTGTGTTTATGATCAAAGCAGAAGAAGGTGCATAAGTACGTCCTCTACTTAGTAAACATTGGGTGACCCTTTTTGGTGCTTTATCCTATTGCTGAAATGACTCCTCTCAGCTTTCTGTGTGTCCGCACTAGAGGAACTGGACAGTTTGGAACTTGGAATCTGTTTTCTGGCTTTCCATTCAGTCTACGTTGTGCTATATTTTTCTGATCTATGTGTACTTACATGATCAGAAAACTAAGGTTAGGATTGAACCCTGAGTCTTCCGCTGTTCGATTTTATTAGTCTGTGGATAAGAGAGTAAGGTGAGGACTGGGTGTGTGTGTGTGTATGTCTGTGCATGCATGTCTGTGCATGCACATGCACATGTGTATATACAGGAAGTAGCATCTGTAAATTCTTACATGTTGCTTGTGTAAAGTTTCTGTGTTGTGGTTAATTGAGTAAAGTCTCCTTCCTTGATCTAACTTAACTGGTGAATTTCAGAAGTGTCAAAGTCACAGTCACAACAGGAAACCTGAACCGTGCAACCATTTACTAGTCACATTCTGGTAGAATTAATCAAGTCTGTCCTCAAACAGCTACCTAGAAAATGAGAAGACAAGTGGGGGTAAAGTAATCTTGTGGGCTATTTTTGAAGTTGAAAGGGTACTCCTTTCTAGCTATGTGCCTCTGCGTAAGTTTTTGAAATTTAGAAAGATGAATCATGTTTCAGAATGAGAAAACTTTATCATTGCTTTCAAATTTACAGCTTGAGACTCATATTTGAAATGCTGCATGTAAATATCTCCATTATAAAGTGTTTTAAAACATTTGGGTCTCATATCCTCCATCTACTCAGCCACTGTCCATTCATTTAACTAACAATTATTAATTACCTATTGTAATTAGGCCATGAATTACAATAGACTTCTCTGGAAGGAGTCTCAGCACCTGCTTCATGGAGCAAAGTGGAGCAACAGAGGGACACCGGTGGAGTGGCAGCTGTTGTGGAGACCACATGGTACCAAGTTACCCCATGTGGTGGTCTCCAGCTACCAAGATGAATAAGACATAGCCTCCTGAGTTGCTGGGATTATAGGCGGGCACCACCACACCCAGCTCATTATGCACATTTTTTAAGAAGCCAGAGAAGGAACTGATTGGGAATGGGGTTGTGTTGCAGTTTTTTGAAAAATAAAATTTATTAAATCAGAAAAAAATAAATGGGACTGAAAACTGGTATCAGGGTGCCATTTTAGAATGTAAATATTGAGGGGCTTGAAAAGTTTGTACAGTTGCTAACCAACTATTTGCTACTGGGAAAATCCTCTGATTTTTCTTCATCTGTAAAGTGAGTTTTCAAATGCTTTATGGAATGTTCTGAGGATTAAATTGGATTAAGTTTGCTATGTATATGATAAAAAACTACCTAAGCTAGTGCTATGTGTTATCCAAAGGGACTTTAAATATGTGTGTGTTTTAAAAGCTATCATTAGTTATAAATCATAGCTTGAACTTGTATTAATCAGAGATTTCTGATTTATTGGCTTCTTCCAGACACTTTTGAACCCCCTCTGGGGAGCAAGTCTTTGTTTTAGGTTCTAGCTATTGTTAAATGGTATTCCTCACCTAGACAGGCTTCTTCTCATCCCAGACACAGGAAATTCTCTGGTTTCATTTGGATTGTGAGCATTAATTAGAAGGATGAGCTTTCTGGTACAGTGCAACCATGGAGAAAGATTTGTCCTATAACATACACATATCACCCTGCCTCCCAAGCTAAGCTGGCCTTTACTTCCCTCTATCCTACAAGATGAATATGGGAAAGAAAAGAGGAAAAGAAAAGAAAGCAAGAAAAGCTCTGTATTTTTGAGACCATGAAAATCACCTGACTAGTTTTCTCCATTTGAAAAGAGTTATAATTTCCAACTAGATTGTTAGAGGCTCTTCTCTCAATAGCAGCAGCTGCTGTCTAGGTGAAATTTGAATCTGTAAGCAATACTTGCTTTAGTTCTCTACTTGAAATAGAATTAAGCTCATCTGACATTTTAATAAATTGCCTTTGATAGAAATCCAAACTCAGATATTTAAAGCTATTGAATTAAATGTGACTTTTTTGAAGAAAGGAGATGATATGAATGTAAATTTTTTTTCTGGACAGTGCTACATATGCTGAATCCTAGTATAGTTCCAGGGGATCTTAAAAATAATATTAAAACAAGGAAGTTGAGACCCAGAGAGGCTTACTAATTAGGTAAGGTCACATAGTAATTTAATGACTAAGCAGGGACAAGACCTCCTTTGTCTCTTATTTCCAGACAACACCCCCCTCACCATATATTCTCATTTATTCCAGTTTGGCTTTGTTTAACAATATAGTTATTTGAATGTTTTTATGGTCAAATAGTATGCATTTGAGCATAGAAAACCATTGCATACAAGTTAAAGACAGACCCTGTATCTCTTCATTTCATAGTTCTTACACATAATATGGTGATCATTGTGGGGTGATGTTACTTGTAATAAATTTCTGTCAAATAGGGAACAAAGTGTAAGAATAATGTTAGCTTTACTTGCATTTTCTAAAAACAGGACCAAGTTTAAAATATTGTAGAAGTGAACATTTTTTTCAAAGCAGCAAGTTCCTGGAAACATTGTTCAGATTTGTGTTGTGAATCACAGGATAAAAGCATACTAGAAATAGTTTGTATGTTCTTTTGTTTTTCCTTTATTTGCTTTGGGAAACCTTTAGTGTTGGTTGTTAGAAACTACATTCAGCAAATATTTTGTTGTATTTCTAAAATATGCAAGGTCCTGCTGCTTTCTGTGAGCAAAACAAAGATAAATGAGACATGGGGTCTTTATTAAAATACCTCTTAAAAAAGTGAAGCCGATTTGGAAGCTGTAATTATTATCTCCTAACAAATGAATCTGATGATCTGTGAAGCAAAACTGTTTTGAAATTGTTGTCATTAGACTAAAGTTATAAGCAGAGTTGTAGCAAGGCACATATTTTCATTATAGCATGAAGAGTGGTACATCTTTTACATTTATTGTATCAGGACTTCATTTTAGTTTGGACAGTAAGTAAAAGTTTGGCAGTATTTGATGAATTTTATATAATGAAAAATTTGCTGAAGAGAGATTCTGGCATTTTTAGCTTCAGTGTATTAATGTGCGCGCTCTCTTTCTCTCTCTCTCTCTCTCTCTCTCTCTCTCTCTCTCTCTCTCTCTCTGTCTCTCTCTCTTTCTCTCTCTCACAGCTTTGATGCTGCATAGAAGGTCCCTGAGGACATTATTGGTTGAAGAGTTATAATCCACATTGAGTCACTCAGAATAAAGAATTGTCCTCATTGATTGTGAGTTTGATGGAAGTATTTTAGAACATACAAACGTCCACCACAAACTAGATGTCTTCATCAGGTCTGTTACCAAGTCTCTCTTAAGAGTGAAACTTACTGATTTGAAGATATTCCCCAAATTACTGTCTTGCCCTTTGGAGGAGGCAAACCTTCTGTTGTCATAATGGCCTGAGCTAATGGTGACTCATTTTCCTGAAAATGAATGGTTTCACACACAATGAAATTGGAAAATTAATTGTTAACATCTTAGTCATTGGCAAGTTTAATAGAGCACAAGGAAAAATGTCAGAGTCCTGTTTTGGAAGGAATGAGAAAAATGAGTTATTTTTTTAAAAGATTGTAACAGAACAAAACAAAACAAACCCATGTAACATTGTTTTTTGATACCATTAGTGCCACCACTATAAAATGAACTTTATGTTAGAATTTAAAAAATTATATCTCATGAATGAAAAAAGTGTGACTTTAATTGCTCAGTATGTACATACTGGTAGCCATTTCCGAATCAGTGGACCCCATATAGCTTAAAAAGCCGAATGAGGGATGAATAGCCTTTCAGTATAGTTCATGACATCTTTTGATTCCTGACAATGCTCTGTTCTCCCAAGACCTACCCTGACTTGGACATCGCTTGTACTTACTGCATGGGAACTGCTCCCAGTATAGGATCAGATAGTAGATAACTTCCCAGCTGTTTGGTTACCATGGGGTCTTAGCTTGACTTTAACCTTCTTGCCTCCTGTTTGTGCTTGTAACAATAGCCTGCCCTGCTTCCAGGTATCCGTGTTTAGGTACACAAAGGCCAACCATCACCATAGTGCTGGGCAGTTGCTTGTTCATGGAGGTCCTGACTTTTGACTGTGGCATCCTTGAGTCTTGGAGAGCAGAAGGCAACTGTTGAGAAGAGGTCGAATGATCCATTTATTTGGCCTAGGTTTCACATGCCCTCAGAGGACGTAGAGATTGGGTTTATATTTTGGCTTGGAACTTGCTTTCCAAAGAAGAGGAAAGACTTCTTGGGACCTGTTGCTTCCCCTGCCCTATTGGTGTGTTGGACAATGTATTGTTATTTTTTTGTGGCAGTTTAGTGATAGATTTTATTGAATACTTACAAAGTAAAGAAGTTACCAGTAATGATCTGATGGTACACTTTGGCGTTAGTACATTTGCCAGGGCTTTTAGAAAATTTATACGTTCTTCCATTCACAGACATTTAAGAAACTGTACTATAGTTCAAAGAAATGTACTACAATTAAAAGAAATGGTACACTTGAGTCCTGGTCCTGCCATTAACCAAAACGTTGCTTTTTCTTCTAGCCCTGGATCATTTCACTTTGGACATCTGATTATTCATCTAGCCTCTTTCTGGTTTGAAAGGCATGTCAAAACATACTGATTGTGTATTTCCTATTGTCATTGCATTTCAGTATCTGTATATCACTGGATCGTGAACTTTTGGTATGCCTATACTTGTTTATGTAGCACATCTCGGCTTTATGTTTCCCCCCACTTTCCAGCATTCTACCAACATAACTTTCCTGGCTCTTTCTTCTTGAGAAGTATTTGAAAGCATTGTCCCTGACACTCTGTAGAGAATGCAGCCCACAGGCGGCTCTGGCCTTTGCTGTAACCTTAATTAAATCAGCCTCCCTCAAGTCAGGCTTCAGCTTTGGCTTGTTCTTTTGAAGGTCAGCTGCAAGGCTGACACACGCCTGCACCACCATTGTGTGCCTCTGCCCAGCCATCCATCACTGTCTGCAGGTTGGAAGCCTCTCTTGGGTCTCACCAGCCGCTGGGAAGGAGGGCGTGGAGGATAGTCTAAGGAGCATGGGGGAGGAGGGGAGGACCTAGGAGAGCAGCTTTTCAGTAGAAAGAATTCAGAAGGGAAAAAAAAAATCTGATGAATAATAATAGGAAAAAAGAAACAGATGAGCAGAGAAGGACTGATAGGTAAAATGACCCACTCCCTCTGTGTCTAATTTTCCAGAACCTCTTCCAGGAATTTATCTTTTAGTTCTGTAGAAAAGACAAAATTACAGCAAATTTAGTTATGGATCTGCTGGACTTTCATTGAAAATTCAAGAAATGAGGCAGCTCCATGCAACAAAACAGGAGAGCTCCTAACCAGGCAGAGGCAGACCGGTGGGTTTTATACGGTGGGAAAAAGGAAACAGCATTAGAAAAAAGCTGATTGGTTAACATCAGATTATTGCAGGTTACTTTTTTTTTTTTTGTATAAGAGTTAAAGCAGAAGGGACTTCTGTATTCTACTGATTGGATTAACTGGAATCTCCTGTTTTCAGGGAAAAATTGGTTTGTTTGGGATCTTAAATGAAATCCCACAGATTTCTGAATGAAAGCGGACTTCATTTTTTTCAACAGTCTCTTGCACGTAACTGTATATATGGACTTAGCATTTATGCTGAATTCCTTACAGGGGTTGTTTTAGAAAAAGTATTTTATTCTGTATGCTCTGGAAATAGAATAGGCAATGCATAATATTTTTCTGCATTGTATAAAAAGACCCTCTCAAAAAACTCTTTGTTTATAGAAAATCTATATTGTACATTAAGTTCATGATCTTCATGAGAAAATTGGTCACACTTAAATATTTATTTGAAAAATTAACAAATTAATGGACCTAAAAGGTCAACTTTGCTAAGATTATTTCTTGTCTCCTTCCTCCCTCCCTTCCTTCCTCCCTTCCTCCCTTCCTTCCTCCCTTCCTTCCTTCCTTCCTCCCTCCCTTCTTCCTTCCTTCCTGGGGATTGAACCCAGGGCCTCACACCTGCTAGGTAAGTACTCTACCACAGAGTTATATCCTCAGCCCTTTTTTAAAGAAATTTTAAATTTTGAGACAAGGTCTCATTAACTTGTCCATGCTGGCCTCTAACTCATGATCCTCCTGCCGTGGCCTCTGTCACAAGCATTTATTATGGACTCAGTCTGAGGCACAGATAGATTTAATCAAACCTATTTTATTGATGCTAATCACACTTCAGACACATCCTAATTCTAAGTCCTAACAGTCTACACCCAAGGGTCCCAGACGCTCATGCTCACGTGACCTGTCTTAAGTCCGGGCTGCTGGAACTTGATCTGGGGTGGAGGAGTCTGGTGCAGGGAGGACAACAGCAATGGAGGCCTTGGTCTCTCTGTCCTGGGTCCTGTTAGTCCTATCACCCCTCAGAAGTCTGGGTTCTTAAGTTCATTTTAAAATTCATTTACTTGCAGCTGATAACTGGGTGAGGTCTGGGTGTATGCCCCAGGTGTAGACTGTTCCGTTACTAACTTAAGTCAAGGTTCTGCAGTTTATCTAAGTTTTGCAGTTTACATTATATAATGGCACATTGCTTATAGTCTTTTATCCAACATACACACTAATTAATATAATCAACAGTCAATAATCCTATAATATTTCTAGTACTAATATCAGCCTCCCAGATAGCTGGGATTACAGGCATGTGCCACCACACATGCCCTGCTTATTTCTATTGAACAATTCTATATAACTAAGATAATGAACTTGTTGTTTATCAACAAACATGATCTAAATCTAAAACAAAACTAAATGAAATACCTACCTCTTCCACCAAAAAAAAAACCCCAAAACTGAAAATCACCTCGTCATTGTGCCTTTTTAAAAAAAGTTGTAAGTTGGGAATATAGAATCATTCATTAAAAGTTCAAGGCTATTAGGAGCACCTTGAAGATTTTATTGGGTCAGATGTACTAATAGTAAAATCCATGATTTGTTTTCATGATAATTCATGCATATCTTGTTTCTGACATGTTTTACTTTTGGGGCATACCAGTCACTATGTTGTAAAGATCTTTATGAAAGATAAAATTTTTTGGCCAAATTTTTTTTTTTTTTTTTGGTGGCACGATTGAACTCAGGGGCACTCGACCACTGAGCCACATCCCAGCCCTGTTTGGATTTTATTTAGAGGCAGGGTCTCTCTGAGCTGCTTTGTGCCTTGCTTTTGCTGAGGCTGGCTTTGAACTTGGGATCTTCCTGTCTCAGCCTCCCCAGCCACTGGGATTACAGGCACATGCCACTGGGCCTACTTCTTTGATTTGCTGTATTGAAACTGTAGAAAAGCTAAGACACTGGAACTTGTGGAATTAACCTATGGATTGAATACTGTTTTAAAATCATGTCCTTCATAAAAAAAGGAGGAGGAGGAGGAGGGGTGGGGGAGAAGGAGGAGGGGGAGGGGGAGGAGGAGGAGGAGGAGGAGAAATAATTAGATCAGCCTAGCTTCTTGTCTGTTCTTTCATGCCTGAACTTCCCATTAAAAATTAATTCTCATAAACTGAGTGTGGTAGTGCACTCTGTAATCCCAGTGACTCTGGAGGCTGAGGCAGGAGGATCACAAGTTCTGGCCTCCTTAGCATTTACTGAGACCCTCTCTCAAAGTGAAAAATAAAAAAGGACTGGGGATATAGTTCAGTGGTAAAGCACTCCTGGGTTCAATCTCTAGTACCCTACCCCCACCCCAAGAAAAGTTCTCATAGAAAATGTAGGTGGGATTAAAAGAAATTTAAATAAGTCAAAATAATTGGATTTTTATTAGGTGCTCAATATGGGACCAATCTGCATGTCTTGACACTGTCTGTGGGACCCCTCTGCATTGGGCTAGACTAGTTGATGGTTTGGGGGACTGATGATATGGCCTGTGGGCAGGTGTCCTCAGCTATTCCAGTAAGTGATAATCACAGGGGAGTGAATTTGTTTTGCCTACTGTTATCTCAGCCATAGAAAGACCATTAGAAGCTAGCCCTTCTAAAGAACTCTTACTTTTTCTGAATTACTGCTGCAGTCTCCATATTGAAAAAAGACGTTCCTCTTGAACACAGCTTTTCTTGGCTGTCAGCATAACAATATAAAGTGGCTGGAATGTTTTCCTTTTTCCTATGTGCCTCTTGCATCTCATAGTGTGTGGTTAAACCATTGAAAAAAAATTATAAAAGGCTAAACTTGTCCAGCTAGTTTACCACTCTTTATCTTTAGCATTCCTGTCAGCAGTTGTTATAATTATACTTTTTAGTCACCAATTAGATTTCATATTGGCCATTGACTTTTTTGCTTTAAGTAATGTTCTTAATTTCATCCACATCAGAGACACTCCTAGAGATTAGTTAAATTTCTCAGGGCCTCAAGAATGTTGAAGAAGGATTAATTGGAAAGTTTTAGTATCAGTCTGTGTGTGTGTGTGTGTGTGTGTGTGTGTGTGTGTGTGTGTGTGTGAGAGAGAGGGGGGGGGAGGGAGAGAGGGAGGGAAGGAGAGAGGGAGGTGGTGGTGGAGAGAACAGAACAGAGGAATCTTGTACTTTAACAGATTGTCTGGGAGTATACTTACACAAAATCAAACATCTCTGAATGGGGATACATTTTGTTTTTATTTTTTTTCAACCATCTGTCTGTTTTCTCCCAAATATGAATAAACACACACACACACGCACACACACACACACACACCCCTAGTACTTATGCTGAATTCCTTTGCAGGAATTTGTGATCTGAGTTCAACAACCACTTACTGAGTACCTCCTATGCATAATGTCCTATGTGTATACCAAAACAAGAAAGACCTCATCCTGGTCTCAAGAGGCGAACCATCTACTGCAGGAGATGGGCAAGTACACAAATGGAACCTAAGGCCAAAAGCAAGGCGATCCTCTTAAGAGTTTTAAGCACAATACACAGAAGTGTGGACACAGGGAATGTTGAGGCCTTGTGAAAGAGACGGTGCAGAATTGAAAACTTTGAATGACAGTATCTCAAGATTTTTTTTTTCTTCAAAATCATGCCCTTTTTCCAGTTTTTTTTTTAAAACAATCTTTAATGTTACGGAAATTTACAATAGTTTGCATTCTGTGAGTACTTAGTGTAATTTATTGTAAATAAATTAATTGGATGCTTTTACCAACTGTATATGTCCTTCCTACCTCAAGCTGTTATTTGAGGTAAGGCATCCTTTCTCCAAGAGAAGAGTTTTATTTAAAATAATAGTGTTTTTAAGGTATCTTTTTGGGGGCAGCTGAGAATTAGACAAAGGTACTAGATACTTCTTTGAATGTTTTTTCCTAACTTATATGTGTATATCTTTTTAGTCTGTGGTGTTCTCAACGTCTTAGTAATTTCTTTAATTAACTACTTTACATATTTGCCTTAAATTTTTATTTTTGTGGTGCTGGGGATGGAATTCAGGGCCTTGCTAACACAAAGCAGGTGCTCTGTTATTTATTGAGCTATAGCCCTCTCCATCCTGCCTTTGCAAATACTTAATTGCCTGTTAATTTGCTTGATGTATAACAAACCTTTTGAGCTACCACTTTTTGTTTTCCAGTAAGTAAATACTCACAAAATAATTATGTCAAGGAACATCTAAATGCCTGAAAATCATGCTTTTAAAAACTGGGGAATGCATTTCCATTTCAATATGAATAACTTGGGTTATAGCCCATTTTGGATTGTCTTGTCTTATTTTAGGGGCTATCACAGTTGTAATACCCTTAAGTGCATTGTAAAATTTGCTAGACCCCTTCTACATAGATTGTGCTTTCCACGACAAGTACAACCCTTTAAAAAGCAGCATATAATGCAAGACAGACACACCATATTAAAGTGAAATTGGTCAGTGTAAAATTGATATGGTGCATAATGTTTGCATTAAAACCTTGAAAGCTAGAGGATATTCTTCATTGTCTTTCCCCTGGTAGTTCCTCCTTTGTTTTCAGGATGCCAAATTCAAATTCTACAAGTAGTGTTAACAGCTTTTGCATGAGGTAGCCATTGGAGGTAGCTTGGGAACCTACATCATTTTAATGATATTTCCTTGGCTAGTTTTATTCTGCTCTCCACAAGTGATTCAGAATCGAATATAGGAATTATATTTCTTGAGAATACTATAAAGCTTTTTGTATGTCCCCCATAGTTTTCACCACAATCCTCTGACAGCAGGGACTCCCAGTTGCTTACTGAATGAGTGAAATGCCATTTTTTTCCCCATGAACAATTTAGATCTGAAACTAGCAGAGGTCTTTCACCTCCTTGGTTAGATTTATTCCTAGATGTTTTGTTGTTGAGGCTATTGCGAATGGTATTGTTTTTTCTGACTTCTTTATTAGCAGACTCTTTGTTATACAGGAGACATACTAAATTTTGTATGCTGATTTTAACCTACTACTTTGCCAAATTTGTTTATTAGCTCTAGCAGTCTTTTAGTGGGATTTTTTTTTTTTTAATCTTCTAGGTACAGGATCATATCATCTGCAAACTGATAATTTGATTTTTTTTCCTTTCTTATTTTTATCCCCTTTCCCTCCTTCTCTTGCTTAATTGCTCTGGATAGAATTTAAAATAATTGATCATAATACTATGCCCCAGTAAACCCATATATGTAGAATAAAGTTTTAAAGTATTTACATCTTACATTGAGGGGAGATATCTGCTTAAAAAATTATTTTTTTTTTGCTTTTATTCTAAGATACAATTGTCAACAATATGTTAATTTCTAGGAAATGAATACTTGTACATTTACATATTTTTCAGTAAAATAGAGCCAATGGACTCAGAATAAATATCTATTTATCATCTATCCCCATTTAGCTTGTGGTAGTCATGATCTGAATTTTCATCCTAGGTTGCCATTTTGTGACCTTGAAGACACAAATTATTCTCAGTGGACCAGTGACTCCATTGAGTGCCTCACTGCCTTTTTTTTTTGGGGGGGGGTACATCTGGTGACATATTATCTCACACAAAAGGGCCCTCCAGCCTGTTAAGTAGTAACAACCTTTCTCACCCCAAAACAATGAGGTATCAGATGATTGCAGCTTGAGAAACAAAGGATTCCCACTCCTTTTCAGAAAGGATTAGGGTCCTAATTCCCTCCCCTTCTGATGAGACTGGCACTCAGGAATATCTAGTTTAGTCTTTGCTTTGTTAATAGAGGATCATAAAGAGGCTCTTTGTTATGCTCCTTCTTTTCTTCCAGCAGGATATATCCATTATTTTGGTTTGTTGCCTGGGGTGCAGCAGTTTCTTCAAACAGCACCTTGAATGGTGGTGTTTTTTTCTTTTTGTCGGAAAGCATAAGCTTTATCTAAAATTATTTTGTTCACAAATCAAACTCCACAAAACTAGTGTTTTCCACAAATGCACTGACTCTAGAACATTATTTGCCCCATGTAAAATCAGCATCGATTGTGGATTAGATTTCCTTTCTTTCCCTATTAATTTTCAGGTCCTTTGCATCCTGGGAATGCTTATTTGTGGCTTCTCTAATGATTGTTTTGTGTTTCGCAGGGTTTGTGGATGCTTTAGAGCATTTGGGAGGCACCCTTATTACTAGAATCTTGTTCATTGTTTGGCAGAAGATGAGGGGATTAATTGTAAAGGTATTGAATGAAGTCAGGTGATGCTTAGATGCTCTAGTTAAGGAAGGGGCATAGTGGGAGAGGAAGAACATCAGGTTTCTGAAGCCCTTGAGCACACCTTATTTATCCAGTCATTGCAACAAAACAGTATATGGTTTAACTAGTTCTTCTGCCCTCCCTCCCTCCCTCCCTCCCTCCCTCCCTCCCTCCCTCCCTCCATCTCTCCATCCTTCCTTTCCTCCTCCCTCTCCCTGCCTCCCTCCCTCTCCCTGCCTCCCTAGCTCTCCCTGCCTCCCTCCCTCCCTCTCCCTGCCTCCTTCCCTCCCTCCCTCTCCCTGCCTCCTTCCCTCCCTCCCTCTCCCTCCCTCCCTCCCTCTCCCTGCCTCCCTCTCCCTGCCTCCCTACCTCCTTCCCTCCCTGCCTCCCTCTCCCTCCCTCCCTCCCTCCCTCCCTCCTTCCCTCCCTCCCTCTCCCTGCCTCCTTCCCTTCCTCCCTCCCTCTCCCTGCCTCCCTCCCTCCCTCCCTCTCCCTGCCTCCCTCCCTCTCCCTCCCTGCCTCCCTCCCTCCCTCTCCCTGCCTCCTTCCCTCCCTCCCTCCCTCTCCTTGCCTCCTTCCCTCCCTCCCTCCCTCTCCTTGCCTCCTTCCCTCCCTCCCTCCCTCTCCTTGCCTCCTTCCCTCCCTCCCTCTCCTTGCCTCCTTCCCTCCCTCCCTCCCTCTCCTTGCCTCCTTCCCTCCCTCCCTCTCCTTGCCTCCTTCCCTCCTTCTCTCCCTCCCTCCCTCCCTGTCCTTGCCTCCCTCCCTCCCTCCCTCCCTCTCCTTCCCTCCTTCTCTCCCTCCCTCCCTCCCTGTCCTTGCCTCCCTCCCTCCCTCCCTCCCTCTCCTTGCCTCCTTCCCTCCCTCCCTCCCTCCCTCCCTCCCTCCCTCTCCTTGCCTCCCTCCCTCCCTCCCTCTCCCTGCCTCCTTCCCTCCCTCCTTCCCTCCCTCCTTCCCTCTCCTTGCCTCCTCCCCTCCCTCCCTCTCCTTGCCTCCTTCCCTCCCTCTCCTTGCCTCCTTCCCTCCCTCCCTCTCCCTGCCTCCCTCACTCTCCCTCCCTCCCTCCCTCTCCCTGCCTCCCTCCCTCCCTCCCTCTCCCTGCCTCCCTCCCTCCCTCCCTCCCTCTCCCTGCCTCCCTCCCTCCCTCCCTCCCTCTCCCTGCCTCCCTCCCTCCCTCCCTCTCTCTCCCTCCCTCCCTCCCTCTCCCTGCCTCCCTCCCTCCCTCCCTCCCTCTCCCTGCCTCCCTCCCTCCCTCTCCCTGCCTCCCTCCCTCCCTCTCCCTGCCTCCCTCCCTCCCTCCCTCTCCCTGCCTCCCTCCCTCCCTCCCTCTCCCTGCCTCCCTCCCTCCCTCCCTCCCTCTCCCTGCCTCCCTCCCTCCCTCCCTCCCTCTCCCTGCCTCCCTCCCTCCCTCCCTCCCTCTCCCTGCCTCCCTCCCTCTCTCTCCCTGCCTCCCTTCCTCCCTCCCTCTCCCTGCCTCCTTCCCTCTCTCTCCCTCCCTCCCTCCCTCTCCCTGCCTCCTTCCCTCTCTCTCCCTGCCTCCCTCCCTCTCCCTGCCTCCTTCCCTCCCTCTCCCTGCCTCCCTCCCTCCCTCTCCCTGCCTCCTTCCCTCCCTCTCCCTGCCTCCTTCCCTGCCTCCCTCCCTCTCCCTGCCTCCCTCCCTCCCTCTTCCTCTCCCTGCCTCCCTCCCTCCCTCTCCCTCTCCCTCCCTGCCTGCCTGCCTCCTTTCTTTTACAAGTTAACAGAGTTTCATTCCAGACCTGTAAGTGATCACTGTAAACATAAGAAAATAAAAAAGGATTTCCCTGTGTGTGTGTGTGTGTGTGTGTGTGTGTGTGTGTGAGAGAGAGAGAGAGAGAGAGAGAGAGAGCTTTTTCCTAGATAAAAAAACAACTGTGTACTATAGTCTAGTGAGGTTCTACATGAAAAATTCCTGACAATATGCTCTTCCACGCCCAGCAAGGTTCTTATCACATTCTTGGAAAAATGCATTCTTTAAAGTTATTTCCTCTCAACTGTTTGGAAAGATGCAGTGTGTAACTTTAGAGCCTTAACTTCAGAGTCAGAGTACCTGGGTCTAAGTCTTGATTGTCTGCACTAGTTGTTTGATGTTTGGGAAAGCTTATTAACCTTTCTGGGTCTCCGTTTTTTCTCATGGGCAAAATGGGAATAATGGTACCTACTTGTAGATTTGTTGTATGCAGTCTGTTATTAGTGAGTTAATAACACATGAGGTGTTTAGAACAGTGTTTGGCAGGAAGTACATGTTAGCTGTTTTCGTTTTTTTTTTTTTTAAATCACTTGAACCATAATATTTGAATGACTGCTTTTTTAAGAAAAGAAATGTACAATTTAAAGAGATAAGATAGACTTTAGGCTTTCCCACCCAATGATTCAGAGTCTGTAATGAAGTGAGAACACAGGTAGAAATACTTAAATTGCTTAACCCAAAGATAGTGGGAAAATTCAACACCCAAACATGAACACCTCTCTGTTGGAACTTTCAAGGGCCACCCATGGTGCTCATAGGATTTTTGAGTTTAAAGAATTTCAGTTTAAAGAACTTAGCATAATAATTCTCCAAGTGTGACCAGCTGCTTCAGTGTTACTAAAGTTCATTAAAAAATAAATAAATAAACAGACAAATAAATAAATAAACAAAAGTAAAATCATTTGGACCATAAGCACAGGGGCAGAGAGCCCAGGAATCTACATTTTTAACAAGCTTCCCTGGTGGTTCTTAGGCATGATGAAAATTGAGAACAGCTGGTGAGGCAGTTGGCTCTAGAGGCTTGCTAGATTCACTTGGGGAACATTTAAAAGATTCAGATGCTCCCATCCTGGCTTAGCCATCCTGATTTAATTGTTTTGGGGATGTGGCCTCGGTATTAGCATTAGCAGGTGATTATAATGGGCAGCTGGAGTAGAGAAGCAGTGGTATTAGAAGACAATTAGTGAAGGTGACTGTTGACATAATTTATTACATCAGGGATGTAAGCTGACTTGAGATTTTCAAAAAGTCATTACAGTGGTTATCAGCGTTGGGATGGAATAGGGAATTATTTAATGGGCATAGAATTTTTGTTTGGGATGATGAAAAAGTCCTGGAAATGGATGGTGGTGATGGTTGCACAACTTTGTAAATATATTTAATGCCACAGAACTTAAAAATGGTTAAATGGCAAGTTTTATATTGTGTGTATTTTGCGACAATAATAAAAAAACACCTCTTAAAAGACATTATAATTTACATATTCTGAACTGTATTATTTTTTTCTTTTCACAGTGACAGGGTATCATGTATGCCACTGATTCCAGGGGACACTCCCCTGCTTTCCTGCAAACTCAGAATGGAAACAGCCATCGATCACCTGGTTATGTTCCAGGAAAGGTCGTTCCCCTGCGTCCCCCTCCTCCTCCAAAGAGCCAAGCTTCAGCCAAGTTTACCTCCATCCGACAAGAAGCACAGGCAGCCTTTGCATTCTCACCTGAAGAACAGCAAACACAGAGAGCAAGCCGGAAGCAGAAGCGACACAAGAATACTTTCATTTGCTTTGCTATAACTAGTTTCTCATTTTTTGTTGCACTTGCAGTCATTTTAGGAATATCCTCAAAATATGCTCCAGATGGTAAGTATATGTGTGTGTGTGTGCGCTCGCGCATGTGTGTATATGCTGCATACCTAGAACACATTCCCAAAGAAGAAAGGAGGAAATATTGGAATAATTTTTAAAAACTTTTTTTTTTTCCATAAGTTAGCTCTAGCAAGCCAAGACACAGTTAGGCAATATGAAACTGTTATGAATAAGAACAGTTGTTCAAGGAATCCATTGGAAATTATAAATTTCAAAGATTTGCTCTTCTTTGCTATTTTTCCCCTTGGTCCTGGTGCTCAAGTTGTTCTTGGAATCTCTCTTTTGGAAATGCTTTTAAGAGTATTTACTGAATTCTTGCGGTAGCACAATTTCATCCTTTGTGGTAGAATGATTTTTGGACTATTGAAAGTATGTTTTTGTGTCATAAATATGATAAATTGGTGTTAATCATAATATGTTTTGGAATAAGCTTAGTAGATAGTTCCAAAGGAGGAGCTTTAAATATTTTTTAGTTATATACAGTGTACATCCTTGAAGCAAAGCCTCTCTGAGTATGTGTAAATTCTGACACTTAAAAAAAAAAAATCACCCAATACTTCATAGTTAAATATCATGTAGGGAGGTTTTTATTTCTTGAATGGTCTTTGCTTTTCAAGAAACAATGTCAGCAATTCAATGATAATATATTTACTTTGAATGGTTTTGAAGAATTTTGTTGTCATTCAGTTTTAATAAAACACTAACAAAGAATTGCCTCATAAAAGAAACCTGTGTATCTTCCAAAACTCAGAGGGCTCAGGGCTGTGACTGAGATCATCAGACCATTTCAGCCTGGTTTGGATGCTGTATTTGTCTACTTTTTTTTTTTTTAAACAAACTCTATAATAGATTTTCCCTACACTTTTAGTTAAATTAGATGCTTCCTTAACTGGATATAACAGCTGAGGGACATTTTGCCATTTATAAGACTTAAAAACATTATTTTATTTAGTTTTCTCAGATGCTTTTGGGTCCCCAAGAGCGGGGGGTTAGTGCCAGTGCTTCTGAGATGATAGATACAAAAGAAGAAAGATTTGTATCAACATTTTTGTTCCTCAAACCATTAGAATACATTATAAATTTGTAACATTGATTTCCATTCTATGCAGTATTGACTTCCTGTCTCCTTTTTGCAGCAGAATAAGCAAGTTCCCTTCTGCTGTTTCATACTTCCTAAGTAATCTGCAGTAAAGGGATGTTAGATAGTGGGAATCAGAGCTGAAGTCTATGGCTTTCCTTTGTATTTTCATGTCCATTGAAAATGTTGAATTGCTAATGTGGTTCCTTGAGTCAACATTCTTTAGTTTCATATTTTGGCAATATAAATACAGATTATCCATGGAAAGACCTGGCATGCTGAAAAATTTTAGGCTCAGCATTTTGCTGTTACCACTCTGAAAGTGGGTAGCTGAGAAGGTGAGATTGGCTGAGCTGTTTTTCACTGCTGTCTGCACACCACACATTTTGTCATTAAGTGAATTTTACTGGAAGGGAACAGATTGGAATTTTTGTGATGGTTCTAATGAAGAGTGCTCCCCTGGGGAATAATTATAAACAATTAAGAGGAATTATATAACTGTTTTAGTGGACTCCAGATTTCAAAGGATGGGATTTCCCTCTCTGTAGCTGAGAATAGTGCTTGTTACATGTGGCATAAATTAACTTTATTTCTTTTTTCTTTTTTTTTTATTGGAGATTGAACCCAGGGACACTTTACCACTAACTTACATCCTCAGTCCCCACCGCCCAACTTTTTTTTATTTTGAAACTGGATCTTGCAAAGTTTCTAGGACCTTGTTAAGTTGCTGAGGCTGGACTTGAACTTGTAATCCTCCTGCCTTAGCCTCCTCAGTTGCCAGTATTTCAGGCATGTCCCATGGCTACATTTGCTTCTTATATAACTCCATGGAGAATTCCAGCTAGATGTTTTATGGGAGAGTGGGGTGTTGAAGAAAAGTTCAAGAAATTCTTAGTAGTTGTCAGAAAAAAATTTAAGAGATTCTTATTTCCTTAAGAGAATGAAAAGTTGAAGGATTTCTTCCCACCCTGCTTTTCTGTTCTGGGGATTAAATCCAGGGATGCTTTACCATTGAGCTGCATCCCAGCCCTTTTTCTTTTTTATTTTGAGACAGTGTCTTGCTAAGTTGTCTCCTTTTCTTTGTTGCTGGGATTATTGGTATGAGTTACCATGCTTGACAGATTGTTTTTATTTTTATATATTTTATTCTTTACAGTGCTAGAGATTGAACCCAGGACCTTGTGCATCTTAGGAAAGTGCTTCACCTCTGAGCTATACCTGCAGTCCCAAGGATTGATTCTAGTATAATAGTGATGATCATTGATTTATCTGAAGAATTAAATATCAGTCATAAAACAGCTGCTGTGAGAAAAATTATTTCCTAAAGTAATTGCCACAGACTTAGCGAGTGGGACTAATTTGAGGCGTGGTTAGTGTCACCTCTAAGAGAAAGCAGTAAGACTAGGACAACATAGGCACTTGGAAACAGGAAGAGGGGCGCAGAAGGTTATGCAAGTTCAAAGGGAAGAATCAGAAATTTTCCCATATAGAATTTCTTTTGTGTTACACTCAGTTTGCCACTTTAACAAAGATATATCTTCATGTGTTTCTTCCCCCTTCCCCAGCCTTAGTTCCTAGATACTAAATACCCAGCAGTATTTTTTAACCCCTGAGCTATACCCCTAGCCATTTTTTTTTTTTTAATTTTGAGTCAGGGTCTCACTAAATTGCTTAAGACCTCTCCAAGTTGTTGAGGCTGACTTTGAACTCCCGATCCTCCTGCTTCAGCCTCCAGAGCCACTGGGATTATAGGCGTATGTTACCATGCCTGGCTCTTCATATGTTTCTCGAGCATTATCTTTCTTATTACTACCTTTGCTTAGTTTAAATACAGTGATTTGTTAGTCTAGATTGATGAATCATGTGGACTTGGATGGCAGGGGATACATGCATATCTAGTATTTTTATCTCCCTTTCGTGCTCATCCTGTTTAAATATTATCCATCTTTTGGGGTCTAGATCTAGTGCCAACTGTTTCATGAAGTTACTGCAATTACTTTGGCCCCATCCTCCCCTGAGGTCATTTGTACCTTAAAGTAACTACCACCTTGCTCAGCACATAATTATATTATACCTGATGGCTTTTTCTTCTAAGCTAGCAGGTAAACTTGAATGTGAGCTCATTTTATGCTTTAGAAGTTTTATAGTATGTATTACAAATGCACAAATCAATCTTCAACAAATACTTGGTCATTAGTTGATCAGAAGTGAAGGTGTGATTTTCCCCCTCCCTCTTTCTCATTGTGGCACAAAATAAGGATTTCATGCATAAACAGCTGCAGCTTCACTGTCACCTGTTCGAGAGGCAAGTTGTAATTCTAGTAAAGGAACACTATCAGTGAAGAACCTCATTTCTTAGAAGCAAAACTTTCTCATTACTCAGCTTGCTAAGTGATCTTGGGTTTGGCTCCCCTAATCTGAAATTTCCTCATCTCTGCAAATGAGAGGTGGTGTTTGTGGCTGCTTGCCTCTTGCAGTTTCATGGGAAAGCACACATGACTGAAGATGCTAGTATTCCTCAGCCTCTGCCTTGGAAGGAGGTGCTACGATTGCCCACTTTGTGATTCACTGTGCATAGGAAAGAACTTGTGGATATCTAATCTACGTATTATTTAGCAATCTACATTTTTCACTTACCAATATGTTGTGTTTTTTTTTCCTTTTTGTGGTGGTGGTGGTCAAACCCAGGATTCACACATTCTAGGCAAGTGCTCTACCACTGAGCTACATCTCCAGCCCTATATTTTCTTTTCTAAAACAACTTAGTGTGAGTCCAAGGGTAATTTATAATTTCACTTCTTACTGTGAATTTATTTCCAGAGTAGATGGTTTGGGGGAACTTCCTTTTTGCCTTGTGAAGTTTGACCTGAACTAAATGCTGTCCACTTAGTTTTGTGGTAACCATTTTTTTTTTTTTAAATGTTGGGACAGTATAGGAAAGGGATGGAATTTCTACCCTGATGTTAGGAAATCAAAATATATCAACACCTTACTTGCAAAACTATATGTAGTAGTGAGAATGCTTGGATTTGGTTACTGGTATTCTTGCCTTTTGCTGGGTTGGATGGGATATCAGCGTTGTGTTGTTTTATAGAGAATTGCCCAGATCAAAACCCGCATCTCAGGAACTGGGAACCAGGACAAGATCCTGCAAAACAAGTTGTTATCAAGGAGGGAGATATGTTCCGCCTGACGTCAGATGTCACGGTGAATTCAATTGTCATTGAGAATGGAGGTAGGTAATTGTCCCTGCCTGCAGAGACTGCAAGGTTGATCTTTAATATGGGGGATATTTGCTGTTCCTTATAAACTATTCTTAAATGGCATAGATTTGGGGATAGAATGTCACTCTAACCATGGAAATGTGTTTCCAAGATTGAGCCATGGAATTCAAAAACTCTAAGGACCTTACAAATCACTCGATCCTTTTTACAGATAGAGAACAAGAAAGGTGATTATTTGCAAGCTGAATCTGTGTTACAACTAATGGAGAATGATGAGAGAGTTAACATGGGTTTGCATAAACAAATATGAGATTCAGATTTCTAGACTCTTAGTTATTTTTTTCTAGAAATGATTTATTTCTAAATTGAATGGATTGAAATATCAACTCTTCACTTTTTCATTGGCTTTATTTTGAAGACTAGTTTCAGTTTCTAAGCAAATTTTTCCTAACTTAATAGTGGAAGTGTTATCTTTTCTTTCTTTCTCTTTTCCTACTTGAGGGGAAATCTATTCCCGTGTGTCTCAGAAAGATGTTCCAGAAGTTGGCCTACAATAATGTTGTTCCCTACAGGGCTGCTTGTATTTGGGGATGATAAAGATGGATCCAGAAATATTACTTTGAGGACTCGTTACATCCTGATCCAGGATGGTGGGGCGCTTCATATTGGAGCAGAAAAATGCCGCTATAAATCCAAAGCGACAATTGCTTTGTATGGCAAATCAGATGAAGGCGAAAGTATGCCAACATTTGGCAAAAAGTTTATTGGCGTGGAAGCTGGCGGGACACTGGAGTTACATGGGGCACGGAAGACATCGTGGACGTTGTTGACAAAGACGCTGAATACCTCAGGCTTGCCATTTGGGTCCTATACCTTTGAGAAGGACTTTTCCCGGGGCCTCAATGTGAGGGTCATTGACCAAGACACGGCCAAAATTTTGGAAAATGTGAAGTTTGATACGCATGAGTACCAAAATGAGAGCAGGCGACTTGAGGAATTTCTGAGAGTCCAGGATCCGGGTCGAATTGTTGCTATAGCTGTGGGAGATTCAGCTGTCAAGAGCCTGTTACAAGGAACTATCCAGATGATCCAGGAAAGGCTGGGGAGTAAGCTGATCCAAGGACTGGGCTACAGGTGGGCATGCCTTATTCTTTTTCTCTCTAGCTCTGTGTTGAAGTCTTTGTTTGAGAAGAGAAAGGAAGTGGGGAAGAAATCACCCTCTATAATAGAAAACAAAGAACACTAAAAATGAGCCGGCACTACATGCAACATGAATGATATTCAATAACATAATGCCCGAGTTAGCCGGGTTGGATTGCCAGATATGAGATTCAAGAAGTGCTCGTCTTGAGGCTGTCAATTATGAAGGCCTTTGTGAATTATCTTGTCAGGTTTGGGAACAGAACAGAAATGTGTTCCTGAAAACCAGTCAGGTGGCATAAAGGCTGATTTGCCTTCAAGGAGACTTCCTTTTTTCATTACCTCTTGAAGACAGAAATTCTGAATGATTCAGGGAACTTAGGGGTTGAAAGGTTAGGGCACAGTTCCATGCTAAGTTTTAAAACCCAAAGGGGTGGGGCATGCCCAGTTTCCCTTTTCTTTTGGAACCGTTTGCATACTATATTTCATACTTTGAGTGCATGTTTATACTTTGGACCCACTTGTTTGACTCAGGTCTCTAGAGTCCTAGCATCTGTAAGGAAGGATAAAGTCTTACTGTCATCTAGACAGACAAATTTATTTCTACTATTTATGGTTCTCGTAGCATCTACTTATTTACCGTGATTTCCTAATGCAATCCTCAGTCTGGGAAAAGTAGCTGGCTCAACATTTAATTCAAAAAACAGAAGTTTTAATTCTGCTGAATGTTCTTAGTAAAGTTGGGAAATATCTGCAATGAGAAAAGTAAGAGGACCTCAAAACCCAGAGACTGAAGTGATCTAGTAGTAGTTTTTTTTTCCCTCTTTGATGGTAGGTTATTGAATGGAGTATTATCTATAGAAATTCTATTTTTTTTTTTGTCCCATGGATTAAACCCAAGAATGCCTAACCATTTAGACACATCCCCAGCCCTTTTTTATGTATTATTTAGAGACAGGGTCACACTAAGTTGCTTAGGACATTGGTCAGTTGCTGAGGCTGGCTTTGAACTCAGGATCCTCCTGCCTCAGCCTCCAGAGCTGCTGGGATTATAGATGTGCTCCACCCTTCCCAGCTATAGAAATTCCAGAAGACAAAAATTAGTGAAGAGAAAGGGTATGTAATGCTTTGGAAATGCCTTTCTTTCACCTTTGATTAGAAGATGCTAAGTGCTGGATGCTCATTAACGTTTAGGTACAAGGATACTACCTTAGAGTCTGTCTTTAATCTAGTGAGTAAACTAAGGCTTACATGCATGCTAACTATGCAGTAAGTCACTGCGGTTACAGGGGATAATGGAAACAAATAGAAAGAGCCCCTAAACTGACCTAGGGAATTGGTGCTGGCCAAAGGCAAGAGGCCTGGAGGAATTTCAGCAGTGTGCTATGTAGACAGTGAAGGAGGAGAGCTTCCTATACCAGGAGCAAAACCTCAGAGGGTTTTGTGTTGTTGTTTAAATATAATTCATACAGAAAAGTGTTAAAAAGAATGGAGAATTTACTGATTTATCACAGAATGATCACTGAGTTGCCAACACCTAGACCAAGAAATAAAGCATTACCAGCAGCCCATCCACCTGCAGCTGGGCCCTAATCACTCCCTCCAGAGCAAATGTTTCCATTCTCTTCAATTATTTGTCCTTGTTTGAGCTTCATATAAATGGAAGCAGACAACAGATTTTGTGTCTGCCTTTTTTGCTCAACATTATGTTACTGAATGTCATACATGTTGCATGTTGTGCTTTTATTTTCTGTTGTAGGAATTTACTACCATTTAGTTACTGGTGGACATCTGAATGGATTTCCAGTTTGGACCTGTTATAAGAAATCCCTTTGTAAATGTTCCTTCACCACCTCTTGATGTACATGTGCAGATATTTCTATAATTTATAGACCCAGGAGTAGAAACATGGTCTTTCCAAAGTTAGACATCTACTGTGTTAGTCAGTTTTCCATTGATATGGCAAAATATCTGAGATAATCAGTTTATAAAAAGGAAACACTTATTTGGGCTTACAGTTTCAGAGTTTTCAGTCCATGGTCACTTAGCCCTATCATTTTGGTCTGTGGGAAGGCAGAACATCATGATGGGGAGCAAGTGGTGGAGTGAAGCTGATGACCTCATGGTGGCCCAGGAAGCAGAGAGGAGACTGGAGTCCCAATATCCAATTCAAGGTCCTGCCCTCAGTGACCTAACTTCCTTCCACTAGGCTCCACCTCTTAAAGGCTCTAAAACCACCAATAACACCATCAGCTGGGGACTGAGCCTTCAGCACACAGACTTTTGAAAGACGTTTATGATCTAAACTTTAACACTTGCTGTGTTATGCTTTGTTTTATTGTTTAGCAATGGCAGGGGTTGCAATGTATATCCTCCCCACTCCTCCACCAGCCGCCTCCCAATGCTAGGGATTGAATCCAGGGGCACTCTACCACTGAGCTGCATTCCCAGACCTTTTAATTTTTGTATATTTGAGACTTTTTCTCACTATGTTGCTGAGACTGGCCTTGAATGATCCTCCTGCCTAAGCCTCCCAAGTTGCTGAGGTTACAGGCATGTGACACCACATACCCAGCTAAACTTCTCTTTCTTAACACCATCATTGTTTCTAGATTTTTATGATTACCGACTGTGACTATTTTGACTTTGGTTCCTTTACCTTCCAGAATGGTTTCTAAATTCCCTTTGAAATATTTTCACTGACTCCATGGAGGAATTAGAATTGTGATCTTTTGACAATGTTCCATTACATTGACATTATCTTCAATGTGCATAAACATGCACTCCTTTGAAGATAGTGTTCTAGTGCATTGAAATTTTCACCAAGTGGAGGAGGGAAGTAGGAGTGTTTTGGAGATAATGTCAGTAGAATGGAACATTGTTTTATAGTTGCTGAGGCAGTTCTGGTAAATAAAGGAAGCCTCTGACATTCTTTCTCTCCTTCCCTCTCAAATAGGAGATAATAAATTGAGACATTCTTTATTTGATCTTTTCTGCTGTATCAAAGGATACAAATAAGAGCTACAAAGCATTGTCAGCCAAAGAGTAGCTAATCCACACAGGGGTGGCTTTGGGTTTCTAAGGATGTAGGCATGCTTTGGTTAGCTTTTGTCTGTGAATATCCAGCCATCTGTCTGGCATAGAGTATATTTGGCATTTTTTTTTCTAAAGTAGGAAATTCACATTTTTCTTTTCATGTTTTGAATCAGGAGGCTTAAGGCAATTTTCTTGCTTTTGTTATTGTGTGTTTTTTTTCCCCTTTGATTTTAGCCACCACACACTTGAGCAAGTCCCTTGGATATTTAATATCACAGAAGTGGCATTTTCAAATACGTGCTTTCAACAAATAGACAGTGGTATATAAAATCAAAACTTTGTTGAATAGTAATTCTGAAACTTAAGAATATTAAGAAAGTCTAACTCAGCTGTTTTTCAAACTTGCCTGCACACCTGGAGACTTTAAAACTTCCTGATGCCTAAAGCCTGTCTTAGAGCAGGATCTTACTGGTAGGTAGGACCCCCAAGCAACTGAAATGCAATCAAGATTGGGAATTCCTACTGAATATTCAACTGAAATGTAACTAAGATTGGGAATTACTACTATAGTATACATGTATGAAGATGTGAATCAGGCATGTTTGCTTCTAACATGTTGGTTACTTCAAAGTTTGGAATTACAACCTCATGGGAAAAGCAAGGTCTCAAGGTCAGGGGTTCTCAAAGTTCGGTCTCCTGACCCAGCAGCATTAGCATCCTTGGGAAATGTATTAGAGATGGAGATTCTCAGATTCCACTTTGGGTACTTGGGTGGATCTAGCATACTGCCTCACCCTCTAGATGGTTTTGATGCTGACTAAAGTTTGAGGCCATGCTGTAACACAGTGGTTCTGAAGTCTACCTGCACATTTAGGTCACCTGGGGAACTTTAAAAACATCCTAATGCTGGTCCCAAGCTTTAGATATTTTGATTGCGTAGAACTGAATTAGGTCTGAGCATTGATATTATTTCTAAAGTTCCCTATGTGATTCTATGATGCGTCTCAATTTTTGAGAACATTATAGAAGATAGTTTAAAAGAGAACAGGGAGTAATCATTTAAAGAGAAAGACAGTAAATGGATCTGTGCCCAGAATGATATGTGAGTGATATGGGTGTGTACTGAGGAAGGAAGTCCATGATTAATTGAAACCATAGTCATCAGTGTTCCACCTGTTAAAGAGCTAAACAAGCAAGTATTTGCGAAAATCAGGCATGTTTGCTTCTAACATGTGGTTACTTCAAAGTTTTGAATTACAACCTCATGGGAAAAGCAATCTGTAAAAATGAAATCTATCTGCTAAGTGAAGTTAGCCAATCCCAAAAAAACAAATGCTGAATGTATTCTCTGATATAAGGGAGGTGACTCAAAATGGAATTGGGAGGGAGAGCATGGGAGGAAGATTACCTCTAGATAGGGAATAGATGTGGGAAGGAAAAAGAGGGAGAAGGGGAATAGCATGGATGGTGAAAGGAGACCCTCATCATTATACAGAATACATGTATGAAGATGTGAATTTGGTGTCAACATACCTTATATATAATCAGAGATATGATAAATTGTGGTATAAAGATGTATTAAGAATTGTAATGCAAAAAAATAAATAGATTAAAAAAAAGAAATCTAAAAATTAAAAAGCAACCATCACATGTGTGTTAGAGATTTAGGTCATTACTGTGACAGATAATCAGATGGACACACTCTTTTTCCTTCTAGGCAAGCTTGGGCTTTAGTTGGTGTCATTGATGGTGGAAGTACTTCTTGCAATGAATCTGTGAGAAACTATGAAAACCATAGTAGTGGCGGGAAGGCTCTGGCCCAAAGAGAATTTTATACAGTGGATGGTCAGAAGTTCTCTGTGACAGCCTATAGTGAATGGATTGAAGGTAGGCAAGGGTGTTTTATACTCTTGTAAGACATTGGTAAGTATTGGACTAGATTTTTAAAAAAAAATAGTATTCACATGACTGGTTGGATTCTTTACCAGTTGAAGCTGAGATTTGTTTCCCTATTAAAATATTTTAGATTCAAGAGCTCTTCCTGGATTCGAAAAATGATCTGTTCTAGTTTGAACATCCCAATTGGACTTTGTTCTTGATTTTTTTTTTTGAGTCATAGAGTGTGATTAAGTAGTAAAACTTAATTTGTTTCCTGTTGGCACTAACTGAACCAATCTGAATGTGATAGGGTGAGCTTTCTTTGGTTATGTGCAATGATAGTGAGCCTGATTTGTACTTTGAATCTTCCCTTTATGTAAATATACCACCCAATATTACCTTTGAACACTTGCTGTGCAAACAGACTTCTCACTTACTAGGCAGTTTTTCCCCGCTGATGATCTTGCAAATACACTTTATCATAAGAATCGAAAACACAGAGAAGTATAAGATAAAAATGAATCTTCAGCCCTATTATTTGGAGATAATTATTTCAGTACATGATAGTCTAGGATCTTTTTTCTTCTATGTCTTCCTTCCTGCATTTTGCTTTAACTTGCTTCCTAAAAGTTATTTCATTTATTTGAATTTTCTTCAACATAATTTTTTCATAGTTTATCTTTCAGGATTATAGTTTATTCAAATATTGCCTAGCACAAGGTATTTAGGGAGCATCTGATTTTTTTTTCTTTTAAGGATGTTTACTGTAGAATTTAAAAATTTAACCCATTTTGCTGCCAAATTATTTTAGCTTCTTCTTGTCTATGCTTGTCTATTATCTTTCTTTTCTAACTGAACATAATGCCTTTCTTTTCTAACCAAATCTAAACAGAATTAATGTGAAATGAGCAAAACTAAGAGGCGCTTATCACATGTGTGATTAACCAGAAAACTTTGATTTAACCTAGGCCATACCTCAGTTTTGAGCAGCAACGTAACAAAGTGTTTACTAACATGGATTTCTCTTGACAGAATGCCTCAGCTCCCAGCCTTGCTCTCTCACTTAATATGTGATCTTGGGCATGTAACTTTAACTTCCCAAACCTCAGTTTCAATGGAGGCTACCACATAGGGTTGCAGAGGTGAAGAATGTGAAGTTTTTATTTTTAGCACAGTGAATGTTGCACTCAGTTATGTTAACAATGATGCAAACATGATTGGGGTTATAAGGATGTTTTTTTATCACTATGATTAAAGACATTCTTTTGCTTTAAAACAACAATTAAATGGAATCCCTGACAAATAACAGGAACTTTCACATGTTGCCTCCAAGCAACTTTCTGGGTTTGGGGTGAGGAAAATGGTATTTTTTAATATCTAAGGAAGCTGGAATCAAGCCCCAGCTTTCTGCTTCCAAGACTATTCCTCTTTCTACCGCACCATGGTTGTCTCTATCGAAATAGGTGGGTGAAAAGCTTTTCTTAGCAGTGTTTGGTCCTGCCAATGGAATTTCGTGATCCTGTCTCCAGAAGGTTCCAGGCAGGGGAGATTATTGACGGACTTTGAGTCAGCTTTTCCTTTGTAGAAAATGTCTTCATTTCCACATTAGTAATGACATTTCTGGAGGAAGGAACATTCTTTCTGTATCATAGACTATTGTTTGTATCCAGTATTCTCAGTGACTCTTAGTTTCTGGAAGAGGTGGAAAATTCTCTCCAGGAAGCAGGGGACTGAACTTATTTCCTTTTTAACTTCCAATTCAATGTGCTAATAGGAGATAACCTGCAGAATTTTTTTCTAAAGCTAGAAAAAAGTGAGGAATTGTTGAATGGTACCATCCTTCCCATCTAACCTTCTCACTTTCTTTTAAAATAAATTCATTCTCATCATCTTTCCAATTCAGACTTATTTGTCTTATAGCTTACTTTTTAAAAAGTATTTTCATGTGAAACAGTGAATGTTCCTTGGCTGCCCCGCCCTTCTTTTTCTGGGGATTGAACCCAGGTGCACTTTACCACTTAGCTATGTCCCTAACCCTTTTTTTTTTTTTTTTTTAAGTTTTGATGCAGGCTCTTGCTTTGTTGCCGAGGATGGCTTTGAACTTGCAATCCTCTTGCCTCAACCTTCAGATTTGCTGGGATTATAGGCATTTGTCATCATGACTGTCCTAGCTGCCCTTTTTATAGGGGGAGTGTTTTCTTTTATTAAAACTGAAAATTTGGGAAATGATTGTTGTTGCTGCTGTGGAGCTTTTAATTATTTTTGTTCTCAATTTTCCCGTTTTTATTCTTGGAAAGAGACAGTAATATACAGGTAAAAAAAAATTAGATTATGGGGCTGGAGATGTGGCTCAAGCGGTAGCATGATCCCCTAGCATGCGCGTGGTGCTGGGTTCGATCCTCAGCACCACATAAAAAATAAAATAAAGATGTTGTGTCCGCTGCAAACTAAAAAATAAATATTAAAAAATCTCTCTCTCTCTCTGAAAAAAAAAATTGGATTATGCCTGAGGCGGCACATGCCTGAAATCCCAGTAACTCGGCAGCCTGAGGATCACAAATTTGAGTCCAGCTTCAGCAATTTAGTGAGATCCTGTTTCAAAATAAAAAATAAAGAAATTAAATTCTGGAAATAGGTTAGTTTTCAGTTCTGGATTTTTTTAAGCTATAATTTTTAGCCATTATCCAAGCTCCTAGATCTTGTTTTTTTTTTTTTTTTGTCTCTAGTGAATATAATTTCTGTCTCTCACAGTTAGGATGAAAAGTGATTATACATGTGAAATTTTTAAAAGTTATTATTATAATTACTAGAGTTATTATTATTTATATTACTTTTTTGGATAAAATGCTATTATAGGCTTCAGTATATGGATGAAAGAATTATATCAAAAAGCATCTGAAGTTTATGAGGTATTTTTATGACACACAGAAACAAGACAGTCAAAGTGTAAAAGGACAGAATCCAAAATTTTCCCAGGTTAGGTTTTATCTGGATAGTTGGCTCAAGGCTGTAAGACTGTATATTATTCCTTGTTCCTTGCTTGAATTTCCTTCCTTTTGATTTCCCTGGCTTAAGTAAATGTGTTCTTTGGCTCTCGTCATTGCCCTTTAGAGACAGCATCCTAAAGTAGCCTCAGAGTGGTATGTTGTTAGAATGAGAGAGAAGTACAGATGTTTATTACAGATGTCTTGAAATGGGCTGTTTCTCTTTCTGCATTGATGTTATGAAGTAACTGCCTTCTATTCCAGACACATTTCCATGAGATCAGCTTTTGGCTCATGACAGATTCCATCATGGATGTTGTAGAAGCAGAAAATGCAACCCTGGGTTGCATTTCGAAGAAGTATAAGCGATGGAGAAGTTGATAATCTTTTCAGTTCTCCTCTGCCTAATTGGGAACCAGCTTTGAATTTCAAAGGAGATATTAGGAAAGATCAATCATTAGTAGTTACTAGGTTATATAATTTACATCATCCCAGGAATGCAGCACTGTCATGTGCCCTTGGTTCACATTATAGATCAAGCTAGTCATACTTGTTCACTCAGCAGACATCTGTGGAGCTGTGCTCTGAAGAACATAGAGTAGTGAGTACATCAACGGAAGCATGCAGCAGCTTTCACTGATGCACCTAAAGTTTATAAAAAGGTGGAACAGTGAAAGGCTCATTGGTGTATACCTTTAATCCCAATGATTGCAGAAACTGAGGCAGGATAATTGCAAGTCCGAGGCCAGCCTTAGCAATTTAGTGAGACCCTGTCTCAAAATGAAATATAAAAAGACCTGGGGACCAATAAAAAAAAAAATAATTTTTAGAAGTAATCTTATGTCTCATTAGATACTACAAACCTTTTCCCCATTGTTTCTCTTCTAACTTTACTTATGTCATGTATATTAAAAAAAACTGTTTCCACTTCTGACTTTGTCATCTATTTGTACTTTAAAAAAAAAAAATAAAAATATGAACTTAAAAAAAAAAAAAGACCTGGGGATGTAGCTCAGTGGTAGAGCACCCCTGGGTTCAATCCCTAGTACCCACCCTCCCCCAAAATGGTGAACAGCAAGAGTTGGGGGTCAGTCCAGGTAATGGAGGAAGTGTTTATTACATATTAAGTTTGTTTTGGTGGGGCTGAGGCTGGGGCTGTGGTAGAGCACTTGCCTAGCACGTGTGAGGCACTGGGTTCAATTATCAGTACCACATAAAAATAAGTAAATAAAAGTAAAAAGAAAAAATAATAATGCCTAAACAAAAAGATTGTTTGGGGCAGTGTTACAATTGTAACACTGAGTTGAAATACAGCCAGGGATTTGGGGATTGAGAGTCGTCAACATTTTAAAGCATAGTTTACGAATGTGATGTTTTTGTATCATGGCTGGTAGGTGCATCAAGATCTGTTTCCTAGAGGGCTAGGACATATATTTCCATATTTTTAACATTCATACATGCAGAGTGACTGGCATGTGCAAAGCACTGGTAAATATTTTCTAAATTCCTTTTATCTTAACTTTTGATTTGTGAATCAGGGAGAAGGTTGATTTTAGAAAAATACAATCCTGTTAATACATCACTTTTTTGTTTTTGTTTTTTTGTTTAGGTGTTTCTCTTTCAGGATTCCGGGTGGAGCCTGTGGATGGAGTGAAGCTTCACCTGCTGGATGATGTTAGTAGCTGGAAGCCTGGAGACCAGATTGTGGTTGCAAGCACAGACTATTCCATGTACCAAGCCGAGGAGTTCACTCTTCTCCCCTGTCCCGAGTGTAACCGTTTTCAGGTCAAAGTTAAAGGTATCAGACTATTAAGAGTATTTCATGGGAAACACTCTTTCTTAGGGAGTTGATTCTTGGAATCATTTTTCTACCTACCCATTCCTTACCATGATCATGATCATCATCATATCAATATTAAAGATCTTAAAAAAAAAAAAAAATTAAAGATCTTGGCCAGGTGCCATGGTGCATGCCTGAATCCAGCAGCTCAGGAGGCCAAGGCAGGAGGATTGCAAGTTCAAAGCCAGCTTCAGCAAAATCGAGGTGCTAAGCAACTCATTGAGACCCTGTCTCTAAATAAAATACAAAATAGGGTTGGGGATGTGGTTGCATGATTGAGTGCCACTGAGTTCAATCTCTGATACCCTCCACCTTAAAAAATAAAATAAAATAATAAAAGATCTTAACAGTGTATGACATTGAACAATAGCTTCCAGAGGGAATTAGAAATACTTAATACACAACATTCTTGCTATTAATGATGTATAGCAGTCAAATTAGTGTTTCTGTGCCTAGGTTTCTTGGGAAAAAATAAAAAAGATGTGGACTACCTGGGCACCTACCTATAATCCCAACTACTTGGGAGTCTGAGGCTGGAGGCAGAAGTTTGAGGTCAGCCTCAGCAATTTAGCAAGTCTGTGTCTCAAAGAAATAAAAATAAAAAATAAATTAAAAAAACTGGGGATGCAGCTCAGTGGTAAAGAACCCATGGGTTTAATCCCTAGTACCAAAAAAGATGTGAATCAGATGATTGGATTTTCCAAGTCCTTTTTAGTTTCTTTTTTATTAATTTCCCATTATTGCATAGTAACAAACCCAACTATTAACCAAATCCATTTTTAATAGAAATGTTTCTTAACAAAAAAATTGTGATTTTTGATTTTTGCTTGACAAAAATAAATCTCACTAATTTTTAAAATGGAATCTAGTAGGTATTTTTATAACCATCTTTCCTGTCATAATTTCAAATAATACAGTTTTTTGAAGGAGAGCAATACACAAAGGGTTTCTCATTGTAAGCTGAGTATAGAAAGAATGGCTGACATCAGGTACTTCCTGTGAGCCTGATATTCTGCAAAGCCCCCTGTAGGTTCATATATGAGATTCATTGCACATTCTACTTATTGTTTTTCTTTTTTTTGTACTCAAGGTAGTATAATGATGGTATAAAACAAAAGAGTTTACAGTAACTTCGATAAGTGTAATAGATCATTCAGAGCTTTTTCCAGTAATTTAGTGTAATAGATCATTCAGAGATTTGAGATTTAAAGGAACATTTTCTACTAAAATAGGATGATTGGCTTACTCAGCTTTTTTTCTCTGCGCTTCATTCAGTGTTATACTTTTCCTTCTCTTGATAATACAGGGCAGAGGCAAAGCAAACAAATAATAAAAAAAAAAACCCAAATAAAAGCAATTAAAAAAAATCCCCCAGAATGATACCATCTGGCATTAAAAATTTTTTGGAAATTCCCATTCCTGATGACAAATCTAGATGATTTTGATCTCTGTAAGCCCAACTTGATGATTTATTTGTATTTTTCCTTCCTGAGTTTATCTAAGAGCATCAGAGAAAAAAACTGACTATGAAACTACTTCTGAACTTCCAGTAAAGGTAGCCATTTAAAAGAATGTGTACTAATACTAAAACAAGAGTGGGAAAGAAAAGAGGGTAATTTTTGTATGGCTAATGTCCAACTGCAGATTACTTTTGAAGTAGGAGCATAAACAACTTGACACCCTGATTTTAACTACTTCATCATCATCATCTTCTTCTTCTTCTTTTTTTAAATTGATTCACTGCATTTGGTTCTTGATATGTCCTAGGCTAGAACAAGGACAGGAGCTAGAGGGAAAGACTAGATTATTAGGCAGATTCCAGGTCCTTAACGCTGTTTACAGGAGAATTGGGCTACTTCAGCAAGCTCTCTGTTCCTGCCTGTGTTTGAGAGTTGGGAGGACAACTGGTAATGAGGATTTAGGCTTTGGGTGGGTAGTTGGACCAGATAATCTTTGAAATTGCTCTTCCTGGGATGCTGTGATTTGGAAGTTTGGAGAATGAAAGATGACAAGCTATTGATCGTGTTTTGGGGTTATGGAATGGAGAGGAATGTAGTTTTGAACTAAGTTCCATATTTTCTTTGTTTGAATATTCTTTTTCCTTTGCTCACAATGACCAGAAACCCCTCAGTTCCTACACATGGGAGAGATCCTAGATGGTGTAGACATGAGAGCTGAGGTTGGAATTCTCACCCGGAATATTGTGATCCATGGAGAAATGGAGGACTCATGCTATGCAGAAAACCAGTGCCAATTCTTTGATTATGATACCTTTGGGGGACACATCATGGTGAGCAAAAGGATTTGACAATTTCTTTGAAAATCCTAGTTGCTGAGTACATATTTGAAGAAACCTTCAAGTGGTTGAGATATATGGATAATAAAAAGAAACCATATTTTATTTATCTTTTAAATAAATGAGGATATTTTAAAAAACAAAACAAAATAATTGCTTCTTTATTTAGCTGACCTGGGCCTATAGCTCAATCATTTAAGAACATTCCTTCAAGAATTTATTAAATCAATATATTTTGAAAAACCCAAATATACAGAGACAAAAGAATGAGTAATCTTGTTGTTAGTGCATACAATTTCTGAATCAATTGGTTTTTTAAAAAATATGATATTACTAAAGAGTGAGAAGTAGTAGTATATTTGCTTATTTCTGTATATATTTTTAATGCGGATTTTTATTCTGTAAGAATGTTGAGTACTTAGTACACAAGAGGCAGTATTCTGTATTCTATTGGATTTCTGGCAACATGTGTTCCAAATCATTTTCTTCACTGACTAGGCTGTAGGTGTTAGCAGCATTCCTGTTTCACTGACTTTGGAAATGTTGATCAGCATTATTCCTATATTCTTAGTTATATCATTGAAAATCTAATGCTTAAAAATATTCCTCCAACTTCAGATCACAGAAGAATTTTTTTAAAAGAACCTAAGCAAACAGTATTCTGTGGTAACTAAAATATTGGGGAGAACTTAGAAATATATAACTATTACACTCTGGCGGAGGTTATAGAAATAAAAGAATGAGATTAGGAATGACCGAAGTCTAGATAGTCCCTGACTCAACGATTTTTCAATTTTTACAATGGTGCAAGAGTGTTATGCATTTGGTAGACACCTTACTTAAGATTTTGAATTTTGATCTTTTCTGAAGAGAGAGCTGTGCAGTTCTGTACTCTAGAGATTCTGGGCAGTGGCAGTGAGCTGCAGTTCCCAGTCAGCCACAAGACCATGAGGGGAAACAATCCACACTTAGCTTTGTTGCTAAGCTAGGATGTTTTGTAGGTTGGGTACTAAATGAATTTTTTTTTTCATCTTTTATATCTTTATCGAACCCAGTGCCTCACATGTCTAGGCCTGCATTCTACTACTGAGTTACAACTGCAGCCCCCTAAATGAATTTTTCACTTACAGTATTTTCAGTTTAATAAATGGTTTTATCTGGACATAACCCCATCCAAAGTTGTCAGGGAGCACTTGCATTTGAACAAGTCAAAACATACAGAAATCATTGCTGGCAGCTTTCCTGGTTACAGTTGCCTTTATTCCTAATTGAAAGCTATTTTTATGGCATTTTAAAGCATTCACTTATATAATGAAGCATCTCCTAAATTATTAATTAGGGATCTGGGAAAACAGGGTGCAAAAGAAATGTTTGAACATGTAGTATCCTTCAGATGTTTGGTATTTAAACAATAGTTTTTGCTTCTTTCCTCTTCTCTGAAGTGTCAGTTTGCTTTTGGTTACCTTGTTTTGTAGATAAGGAAAAATTTTACTGCAGTCCATCTCTCTTATGTGGAGTTGAAGCACATGGGTCAGCAGCAGCTGGGGCGGTACCCTATTCATTTTCATCTGTGTGGGGACGTGGATTATAAAGGCGGGTACAGACACACAACATTTGTGGATGGACTGTCTATTCATCACAGCTTCTCCAGATGCATCACTGTGCATGGGACCAATGGCTTACTGGTGAGTAGCTTCCATTACGTTGATATTATCTGTCATTGAAAGGTTGACTCTCCTTAATGCCCACGACATCTCAGTTTTGCTTAAGTAAACTATTTCTCTTCATACCTTACTCTAAACTGCTGTTACTGAGAATTCTGCTGTTTTTCTGTTTGAAGGAAGCCTACATTTTTTATCACCCAAATTATCTTCTTCGGTGAGAAATAAAACTTGAAGTTTGACTTTGCCCCTTCTGCTAAGATCAAAAGCTTCTTTTTTGCATTTGTACTGTGTGCTGTGCTGAGCCACACTTGTCACTTAAATCCCAGTCCATCTTGTTACTAATGACATTATATACTTGTATTTCTGCAGATAAAGGACACCATTGGATTCGACACACTAGGTCATTGTTTCTTTTTGGAAGATGGTATTGAGCAGAGAAATACTTTGTTTCACAATCTGGGACTACTCACCAAGCCAGGCACTCTCCTCCCCACCGATAGGAACAACTCCATGTGCATCAACATGCGAGATAAAGTATTTGGAAATTACGTCCCTGTCCCCGCCACTGACTGTATGTGAGTAATTGACAGAGAGGAAAACTCCTGTTTGATGGGCAAGGCCTGTGACTTTTGGGGAAGGCTTTTTAGAGGAAGTTGTTAATGGGCATGCTTTTTCATGAAGAATATTTAAATCGCCTTAAAAAATGTCTTGCAGGGCTGTTTCAACTTTCTGGATCGCTCATCCCAACAATCATCTAATTGATAATGCAGCTGCAGGTTCCCAGGTAAATAATACTGAAGTGTTTTCAGATTATTTTTTGTATCATTCATGTTTATAAATGCTCTGGTTTATAAGGGTGTGATGTCTTGCGTGCCTGTGGAACCCAAGCATGACCTTGTTTCTGATACTGCTTGTCTGGGTTGAGAGCAGGAGACATCTGAGGTGGGTTTTCTAAATCATTTATGACAGTTCATTTCCATGGTTTATTAAGGGGGAAAGAGGTGAGCTGATCTCCAGGGTTGGATCATCTCCAGAGTGCATTCGTAGTGTGTTATGTATGGTCTTTCTGGATTCTCATGTTTAAGTCCTACGTTGTCTAGAAACTGATCATTTCAATTTCTAGTGTTGATGAGCAAAGAAAGCCTCAGCTTTTTGTTATGGGAGTGGATTAGTCTTGAATACTGTCCCAGTAGTCACTCTGAGTAGCACTTCTTTTTATTAAATGCAGGGATTGTGAGCTTTTAGGTATTTTATGTCCTTGATAATGTAGCTAAAAACTCAGTGATGTGCCATGATTCGACTGAGTTGTTTAAGACACACACACACACACACACAAATACACAAATAAGGTTTAAGAAAGTAAATAAATAGAATATTTTTTAAATAGTAGAAATGTTCCTTTGATAAACCTGGAGAAATTTACACTTACACAAATTTACACAAGTGAGTGTGATTTAAAACTACTAATGTAAACTATGAACGAATACTGTTAAGACTGTAACTGTGCTGAAAATTACAGTAGAGAAATATCAGCATTGCAGTAATACCTAAATATTTGTGTTGCTACATCATGACTATTTAAAAACTTAAAAAGGAAAGGAATACCCACGTCATTTCTAAGGATTAAGTAAAAGATTAGTTGAAGGAGGTATTTCTTTTAGATAAGAATATGAGTATCACTGGGTGACAGTTGAACTCATATCTGTGCTTTTTCTTTAAAACATAAAATGTAGACTGGAGTCCCTGTCATTTGAAGAATTTTATTTGACAGGGCAAAGACATGGGCATTTGATCATTTCAGGCTTTTATTCATTCATTTTCCATCAAATATTTGTTGAGCTTGTGTGAAGTTTGTGCCGAGGGTGTCTAATTGGAAAGGGATGGCTGAGAGTAGGTTGCAGCCTTGCCGGGCACCATCTTCTGATCTATGCTGCCTTGCACGGCAGCAGCCAGAGCAGAGCTTCTTTTAGCTCTTTCCAGAAGTCAAGGGTTGAAGAATAAAGCAATTTTCAATTCCTCCATGAACATGTGAAGTGAGATTACCAGATGCCCTTCCAGGGCCCTGATAAGAATAATGAAAGCATCCTGTGTATGTTCTGTTTCATTTTGTGGATTTCTTTCTAAAAAAAAGTCTTCTCCAGTAAAGCTAGTGTTTGGCAGAGTTTTCCACCCAAAGTAAACCAAACTGTTTCTTCATTGTATCTTTCCATTGCCTTTTACAATGCTTCCTGTACCTGTTTTGACACCACAGAGTTTAACAGCAAACAGATGCTACCCTTCAACCCCATTGCATTCTGGGAGGGCCCACTTGGTCCTCAGCTCATAGGGGTATGTTACTGGACTTCTCGCCAGCACTTCAAGTCTGCTGTTGAGTTGTCTGTTTTGTTTCCAAAAGAGTTGAAGAGGCAAACATTTTTTTCAGAGTAGTTTATTTTATTAAAACCCATTTGTAAAAGTTTATCATGGAAAAATGTTAAATATTACATTCATTTTGTACATATGATTTCTATAATTCATCTCTCCTTTATGTTCCTAGAGGATTTGGCCACTAATATAGTACTTACTACATATAATTTAGTTATTTCTGTATTTCTCATAAGACTGAATTATTTGAGAGTAGTCTCTTTTTGTACACCTGGCATGTAGTGTACATTAAACAAATGTGTACTGAATTTGAATTAATATTAATCCTTGTATACTGTATGTTTATGTTTGAACAACCTGTTTAATCAACGTTCCAAAATGTGAAGTTTTGTCCTTCACATTGGGCCAATTTTCAATCATAATATAAAAAATTTTTACAGGCATTAAGAACGTTATTTTCCATTTTCGTGTCTCATTTTGTCAAAAATTTTTAAACTGTTCTCCTGTTATGGGCAGCAATATCGAAATTGAACAGACAGGCTCCAGACGGAGACAGCATCCCGATTCATGCATGTGGTGGTTTTTATTTTTCCTTTGGCACGAATTTGCCTCAGGACAGGAAGGGCATTGGAGTTATTTGAAAGAAGTCAGTGAGCTCTACATGCTAGTGGACAGTTGTTTAATAGGCATGACTCATCTATTGATCAGGTTTGGAGGTAAACAGAACAAAACCACATTGCTTAAAGGCTGTGCTGTTCTGGTCACATGGAAGGCTTATTTGATTCTAAGTCTGCATAATGTTGTAAAGTAGATAATAAGAGAAAGTTGTTTTGAAAGGAAATTTTAGCATCAGTCAATTATTTCTTTAAATTTGATTTAAAAATATGCCTCATATAATGCTTTGAGGCTGCTAGATGTGTGCACAGCTTTTTGTAGTCAATTCTGGACCAAAAACAATGAAAAATTTGTGTTACAAAGATTTAATGTTGCTGGCAAAGCAGTTAAGGTATGAGGGTGATTCATAGAGTGTCTTTATAAAATAAGGCTTTAATGATCTTACTCTTTCATTTATAGGATGCTGGAATATGGTATTTATTCCACAAGGAACCTACGGGGGAGTCCACTGGATTGCAGTTCTTAGAGAAACCAGAACTCACTCCACTGGGTATATTTTATAACAACAGGGTCCATTCAAGTTTTAAGGTAGGTTCTTAAATTTTAACTATCAGTACATATGATTCACAGGGTAAAAGGATGGACTCTTATGATTATGTTTTAGTCCTTCTTGTGCTGCTGTAACAGAATGTAACAATATAGCACCAACTGGGTGATTTATAATGAACACATATTTATTTGGCTCATGGCTCTGGTGGCTGGGAAATCCAAGATGGAGGGGTCCCGTACCTGATGAGTGCCTTCTTGCTTCATTATCTGTGGTACAAAGGCCAAGAGGGCGAAGAGGAGCAAGAGTTTGAATTCACATCCTCAAGCTCTTTTATGAGTATGAGTCAATTCTTGAGCCTCCTGACCTACCCCATACCCCTGGGCCCCACCTCCCAGCACCGTTGCAATGAGATTTAAGTTTCCAACACCTGTGTCTTGGGAGACATCTTCAAATCAGAGAGATTACAAAGAAAGTGTCATTTTTATTAAAACTTGTCATTGGAGAAAGTAATTTGTGATCAAAAAGTCATTTAACCTTTCCACTCTCAGCACTCTGTTTGTACATACACAGGTGTGCACAACACACACACACACACACACACACACAGTTTGTTTACTTATGCCATGGACTTGATCCCCGTGTCTTCATCGTCTTCTCCTTTCCCTCCTTCTCTTTCACCTTCTTTCTAATCTTCAACATCTATGTGTTGGAATGTGCACGTTGGATAAAGTACTTATGGGGATTAGGAAGTTTGCATACTTCCTTCTGTCCATCACAGGTCTGGTCAAACATTCTTTTGGGCATTTAATACTGATTATATAAATAGTGAAATATTGTTTAAGAATATTTGACCTACTTTACAATGCTGCAGATCAAGTAACCTACAGGTGATTCAGAAGCTTCAGTTTCCATGGTATTTGGCACTGCCCGCTTCCCCAGTGCCCTGGAGATCAATGCATTTGTTTCTTTTTGTGTTTGAAAAGTATTTAAATATTTTCATTATATATATATAAAAAGGGCTGGGGATGTGTGCTAACACCTCTGGGTTTAATCCCCAGTACCAAAAAGTTTATTGAACTTTGATATGAGTTACATGGAAGTAAAGGATTTAGTCTATATACATATTATATATATATTTCTCTTCTGGAGGACTGAAGTCATCTTCTACTTTATTTCTTGTCTCTTTTCCTCCTTTTTAACTGTGGTTTCATCTTGTAGCTACATTGCTTGTTTTGTTTCTTAAGCTATCCTTGGTTGTGATAGTTTTGAATTCTTGATTCCTGCAGCATATCACCTTTGTATGGTCTGGTGTATATATACTCTAAAATACTTCTTTAGTTGTGGATGGACACAATACCTTTATTTTATTTATTTACTTTTATGTGGGGCTGAGGATCGAACCCAGTGCCTCATATGTGCAAGGCAAGTACTCTGCCACTGAGCCAAACCCCAGCCCCTGATGTGGTGTATTCTTATCAGTCCATCCAGAATTCCCCCCCCCCCCCCCCCCCGTCAACTGTTCCATGCTTTCTCTCATCTTGAGACTTTTGTACAAACTGTGCCCTGAGTTTTTACCTCTGGGATCTTCAGCTGCTCCCCGCCTTCCCCTGACATGCATGGTTGTTCTTTCCCATCCTGAAGGTTTCAGCTTTATTCGGTCACTTCTGTTAAGGAGGAAACATTCCCTCAGTGCTGTCCCACCCACGAAAAAGGCCACATTTAGGAGCCGTTCTCTGCTGCCTTTCTCAGCCTTCATCTGTTTTTTTTTTTTTTTTTTTTGCCGTAAGCTTTTTGTGTTGGGTTGTAATTTATTTACTTAATTTCAGGTCATCCTGATAGTTTCTGCTTCAGTAACTGCACATCATATTTTACTTGTTAGCTAATGTATAACACTTGGTGCCTCCTGCAGAGTAGGCACTAAGTAAATATTTGTTGAATGATTGAATGAGTAAAATCATAAAAATATCCAGGAATGTCATTGTTTTTCATGCCTTTGCTCTGCTGTTTATCCCATTCCCCCCACATGCATTCTGGGTAGAAGTGATAAACTAGAACTTATTTACATGACTCGTAATACATGTAGGTGTAACTTGGGATGCATATTTATTTTAGTCCATTATTATGTATTTCAGGCTGGCTTATTTATTGACAAGGGTGTCAAAACAACCAACTCCAGTGCCGCTGACCCGAGGGAATACCTCTGTTTGGATAACAGTGCAAGGTAGAGCTGGCTCTTTTAACTCACACTCAAGCCTTATCTTGCCAAAGCAGAACTTTCCGAGTGGAGCACATTGTGCTCTTTTCTCTGGCAACACATTTGGGATAACGATTTGAAAGTTTACAGAGGGTTTTGGAAAAACACTTCTCTGCTGTCCCAGGTCCTGAGTCTGGGCATTTATCTTACTGAAATGCCAACAAATTGGTGCTTTTCTCCTTTTTCATTGTGATAAATTGATGTTAGAGGGAGTTACAGGAAGAGAAAGAAGAAAGAGATGTTGAAAAGTTCTCATATTTGGAGAAAAGTATGACTCATTGAAAAATAAGTTAAACTAAGATGTTTCACTTTAATCCTGAAAAACCAAAACATATAGAGTTTATGTTTAGTGGTCAAAATGGAACATTGCATTGAATCAATTTCAAAGGGAAAGATCCCTGATTTGATGATCAAGCTGATTCTGGTTCAGTTGTTTGTGGCCTCCGATCCACATCCTAACCAAGCTCTGTGTTGCTTCCTACATAACCACAAAATGTGGTTGGGATATGGGTCAGCATTTCAACAGAGTTCTGTTACAACCTGTATGTGAGCCAAAATAAATAAAGGGTCTAAGATGGAAATAAAGTTTTCTGGGAAAGATGGCAACTTACGGACATGGTATAAATATTATTTTTCTATACTTCAGGTTGATTCAACAGTTTATGGAGTTGCACAGGTGCTAGGTTTAATGGGCTCTTTTAATAGAAATTTAAGAGAGGAATGCCAGGCCCATTTGTTCTTAAGGGAATAAAGGAGGAACCATACTGTTGGTTAATGAATCTAAGTGTGAAGCAGAATCCTTGCAATATATCACTAGGGCATGAGGTCAGGAGAAACTGGGGAAAGTAATTTGTAAATTGCTCATCAGGATGCCTCATAGGTCATTTTGAGCAATGTAATATTTTAGAGCTGTGATCAGATAGCATTGGAAAGCCCAGAAATGATGGGTACTATTTAAGTAAAACACAAGATACTATATAGTTCATAGTTAATCAACACATGAAATAGATAGATAGGGAAGATAAAATTAGTAAAAAGGAGCATAAAGATGAGAACAAATTATGAACCACCAAAATAATATTAGCAAATAAAGAAATCTATGTTAGAAGGTCTCTCCTGCTTTTTAAGAGTTTATTATAATTTGTAGGACTAGTATAATTTGTAGAACTAGTAATATGTACATTGCTAACTTAGTGCCTCCAGGTAACTCTTTAAATACAGCACAGTTGGCTCCTTTCCTTGCCTTCAAAAATCATTTATATAATTTAAATAATATTGCTGTGTGTGTATATATATGTGTGTATATATACACATATACATATAATTAATATATGTACAAACACAAGTGTGAATAGATGAGTAAACATATTTAAGAATCCATTAATATTTTAACTAGATTTGACAATAAAATTCTACTCATTATGGCTTAACAAATTTTTTATCAGAGGTTTGTTTATGGTATTATGAAAATGATAATCTTTCTTCTGCATCCATTATTTCTCTTACCAGTATGTAAGTGCTATACATATTGGTAAGGAACTGGACTCCATTTGAATGAACTTAGTATAGAAGATGAGTTATGAGACATTTGGCAGCTGTGTTCCATATGTTTAACTTTGCATAGACTAATGTATAGAATGTGTCTACCTGTATTCATATAATCCAGACATGACTAAAAAATGCTAAAACATAAATGAGTAGTAGACTAGTCTACAAATTAAATGCCAGGCTCTTGGGATCCAGAAGATACTGAGTTCATCAAAGAGGAAGTTGACTCACAATTAATCAGATGAGCCTTTCCTTGTCTTTAAGATGTGTGGGAATTTACAAGAATCCAAAAGTGGGAAATTTTAACTCATGGAAGCACTTGATTTGAAATTGAGAAATGTTATCTAAAAAATGACAGAACATTAGAACCACCCAGTACAGTTAAAGCAGAAGACAGTTAAGGCTGGAAGTGTGCTGAATCACATAGATGATGATGAAAAATCAGGACAGTTAGCCATATTTTCTATATACCACATGGGAAAGAAGATTAAAATAAAGGATATTGAAGCAAGTGGTTAATGACTGAATTATATGGATAGGGAGTTCAGAAGAGGTAAGATGGCTAGAGCAGAAAATCAGATGTTTCTTTATGGTAGTTTTTTTTTTTTGAATAGTTTCTACCTTGTATAGACAGCTTCCTTTGTAGAACTTGTCTATCTGCTTAATGTTGTGTTATATCTGCACAGCTATTTGCAGCAAGTATGATGACAGATGAGTACGTGTTGACTCAGAGTCAGACTTTTTACCACTTAAGTCAGAGCTAGTTAGGGTAAAGGCCCTGAGTCACGTAATTGGATTGAATGCCCTGTCTGCACTGCTACCACCCTAGTCTGAACCTCCAGCATCTGCCTGAAATACAGCCTCCAGAGTGGCCTTGGAGGCCATTCGTTTCCTAAATAGCAGCCTGTAATCTGCTGAAACCTGATACCTTGCTCCCAATTCCAAGCTTCCATTGGTCCCATTGCACCTTGAATGAAGACCCACATGGTCGTCTGGCAGGAGCCTGCCCTCCAGCCCATCTTCCTTGCTTTGCTCTCCAGGGCTTGGAGTGGATGCTTGGAGTGGAGTGCTGAGTTCATGTGTGCCCAGGGGCATGTGCACTTGCTCTTCTTTCTACAGAGCTGCTTCTTACATCATGCAGTTAGTGAGCACCTACTGTATGCCAGTCAGTGTGGCAGTAGCATTATGCCAAGGCTATTTCCTGACCGAGTGATTGAGAATCTCAGCCTGCTGAACTGATTTTTGAAAAGCTGTCTGTTTTTTTATAAGTTCTTCCCCTAACTTTGTGAAGTAGTGGACTTAGGGGATTATTTGTTTGAGTCATTATAGTGGATAGTTTTTGACACCAAGTCTTTGACTTTTTCATTAAGGTTCTCACAAATGGTTTAGAGAGAAGAAAGAGAAAAGGCAAAATTCAGGCTTTATAAGTAAATCAATTAAATACAATCTATTTTAGATTTAGACTACTAAACCCAGTTTTATTTCTACATCTGAATCATTTAACCAGTACACAATTCAAATAATTCAATTCACATATGTGTATGTTGAAATATACGATTACTTTATGTGATTAGTTTACATCAGTAACAGGAAACCTAGGAGTCTGTGAAAACATGCTAATTTTCCTGGTTTAAGTGTGTATGTGGGTGTGTGTGTATTTGTTTTTAATGAAAATGATTTTTGTGTTTATAATGTTCTGTAGTATCCATTCTGTAATCTGACTTAAAAAAAAGGGTAAGAAGCTAAAAAGCAGGTCTGTGGGAAGTTGTGTGTGAATGAATGTTACTTTTTTTCTTTGACATTTGAAATATGAATTATTGTGTCTTAAGATGTTTGTTTTGGCCAAATTTAAATCCTGCTTCTTGATACTTCAGCTTATGACTATAAACAGCTAATTTTTATTCCTTTTTGTTTATTTATTTTTTTATAAAATTGCCCTCTTTTTAAACCCTCAGGTTTCGACCTCATCAGGATGCAGACCCTGAAAAGCCACGAGTTGCTGCTGTCATCGACAGACTTATTGCTTTTAAAAATAATGATTATGGAGCATGGGTGCGAGGAGGGGATATTATCGTGCAGAATTCAGCGTGGGTATTCTCGGCCAAGTTATTATCTGATGACATGTATATATTTATTTTTAAGTTTTTTTTTTTTAAAAACCAATAGGATGAAAGTATGGTGGTGATTCCTGGAATCACATTGTTATTATTATTTTTATTAATAAGACAAGGTCTAAGGAAGTATGCTAGAGTTAACAGACTGCAAATATTTGGAATCGTCTCATTCTTGTGCTTTTATTGGAACTGAACTTGTCTGGTGACATGAGAGCTTTGCAATGAGATTGAACAGAAGCTTAGGATTTAACTTTATGTACTAATGTGGTTTATGTCAGAGCACTGAATATTTGAAACTACCTGCATTTTTTTTCCCCCTTCTTGGAAAGTCCTGAAAGTTTTTCTGATTTTTTTTTTCTCCATTGCCATTCAAAGCAAAGCTGTATAATTCCACCTTACTGAGACTATTGACTTATTTCTTACCATGACTTGAAGCAGGAAGTTTCTCACTTCTTTTTTTCTACTTGTTTGAAGAGAGGCCTGATGCAGGTTGAGCTAAAGGTTTGGTGATGCAGGTTGAGCTAAAGGTTTGGTGTTCAACCATCTGGAAAGAAGATTTTGATTTTTTTTTTTTTCTGGCACTGACCATTAGCTTCTTGGCATTTCACCATCATTTCTGACTTTTATCACCAAGGTGGGGAGGAAATTGATATTACACTGAATCTGTAGAAATGACTTAGGCAACACATATTATACATTTTTGAAAAGAATACTATGATCTAATTATTTCCAAACAATAATTCTAAAAATAATAATTTTAGCTTGCACATGCTGCTTACTATGTGTCAGACACTATTCCAAATACTTGAAGTTATTTAGTATATTTAATGTTTCAAGGATTCTCTGAGGCCTGGCATGATGGCTCCTGTCTGTGATCCCAGCAGCTCCAGAAGCTGAGGCAAGAAAATGTCAAGTTTAAAGGCAGCCTCAGCAATTTAGCAAGGCCCTAAACAACTTAGCAAGACCCCATCTCAAAACATAAAAAGAGCTAGGAACGTAGCTCAGTGGTTAAGTGCCCCTGGGTTCAATTCCCAGTACATGAAGAGAATTCTCTAAGGGTGGTTATATTATTTATTTCAGCTTATAGATGAGAAAATCAAGGGAGAAAAAGGTCAAATAACTTGCCCAAGGTCACACAGCTAATAATTGGTAAAGCCAGGATTTGAACCAGGTGCCACCACTTCACAGTTTGTGTTTCAGTGTGCAGTTCAGCTTCTGTGTGATTGGAGAGAGTAAACATGGGGACTTCCTGGATTTCACAATTATGTATTACAGAATTATCTCTTATGCGGTAAATTAAAGTGTTCTGTCATCATCTGTTCTCTTACAGATTTGCAGATAATGGAATAGGACTAACCTTTGCCAGGTTTGTAATTGCTTAAAAATGCTTACTTGATTATTATAAAGCCAGGTAAAATTACCCTAGATTTTTTTCCAGGGATGGGAGGCTGGTGGAGAATAGAGTAGATAACCCACAGGAATGTTTTATTATTCATGAACATTAAAAAAAAAAAAAGTTAGCACCCTCTTTCTGATACCACTAGAGGGCCAAAAATACATTTTTATTGACTAATTGAATTCATACCAAAGCAGTAGGGTTAATCTGGCTGGAATTCTGCAGAGGAACAAACCAGTCATAATTTTTGCTTAGAAGAAAGCATTTGAGATTTAGACTGTAGTTTTTAAAAAGTAGGCTATGAAAGAGAAAGAGAAACAGGAGGTTAAAAACCAATATTTTTCCTTTAGAAGCTGCTTTAATTTAGCATTAAGAACTAAACTTTTTGTGTTAATATTTTTCCCTGGATGGTAATCATTGTTGTCGCCATGTTATTATCTCATTTGCAGTGCTGTTGCTTGAGACCAATCAGTTGTGGCTACAAAATTAAATTTCCTTTGTTTCTATGTAATTTGCAAGGCACTTAATAATTTATAAGAGGTATTTTCACAGTTTAAAGTCAGTTTCTGGTAATTCGATAATCATTGAATTGAAAGTGTAGTAGAAAAAGGTATTGGCTTTGAAGTCTTTGTTTTTTTAAGCTATTTAAGTTATAGTTTGCATTCTTGTGAGGTAAACTTGAATGTTTTGAAGGAGTAGGGCTGATGACTGTCTTCATTTTAACAGTGATGGAAGCTTCCCAAGTGATGAAGGTTCCAGCCAGGAGGTATCTGAATCCCTCTTTGTTGGGGAGAGCAGGAATTACGGTTTTCAGGGTGGTCAGAACAAGTACTTTGGCATTGGAGGAATAGACCAGAAGCCTCGGACATTACCTCGGAATAGGTAAACATTGCTTTGGTAATAGAGATTTTTAATTCAAGCAATAGAAAGAAAATGTAACACTGAAAAATTTTCTGTAATAATTCTGGATAGATTGGTTCCTACTGTAACATCCTATCTTACTGTTGTTCCTGTTATTATCATTGTGTATATTATCCTCATCAAATTTCATGCATTAACTATTAGTCATTTCATAGATTCTATCATTGATTTTATAACAAGGAAGTCTGCCTTGTTTCTTAATTCTTACATAAGACCTTATGTAAGCTGGTGTTTTTTCTTTATTTTTCTTTTTACTTTCTTGAGACATAAAAAGTTGCCAAACCATAAACTATGACATTAGGTCAGTTTTCCCTCGGTTTGTGATGTTGGTTTTCAGAAATAGCCACTGGAAAAAGGAAATTACCTCTTTTGAAAACGAGTCCTAGAAAATAGGAGATGGTTGATGCCAAAATTGACTCAAAACCCCACCACGACTGTATAATTCACAGTGTTTGAGGTGCTAGGGGAGGGGCAGACTTTTGGCTTGTTTTCTGTCAGCATGATCAGAGCCATTAAAATAGAACTTAGCACTAGAAAGATTCTTCAAAGCTTTTAGAAAACTGTTAACTAATTAATCTCTACTTCAGTTCTATGAGTCTTCAGTTCTGGAGTCGTCCTCATTTTATTTGAGAGAAAACCAGGTAGAGAAAAATCAAAGCATGTTCTAAAGACCTCAAATGTAAGTTTATGCCATATTCATCAAGAATCAGTTCCTTAAAGGAGTGCGCTCTCTGGATATTGGGTCAGAGGTAGGAGAATTGGGCAAACAGACTCTCAACTTTACTAGTTTCTGGCAAAGAGTGGCCTGTGCTTGGCTTCTCTGCCCTTGTGCCTGGCTTCCTGAGACTCTGTTTTATTGTGGTGGTACTGGGTATTGAGCCCAGGGCCTGCACATGTCAGACTAATCCTCTGCCACTAAGATGTACCCCAGTGGTGCTTGTCTTGAGCATCAGGATATGCTATAACATGTAGAAATCCCATGGAAGCCACTGGGAAAAGAACCTAATGAATTTTTTTAATAGCTAACACAATTAGGCTGCACCTGCCTCTCCTAATAGTGTAGATGGAAAAAAAAAAGGAGCCATATTGGTTGGGGAATGGGGTGCAGTATCATGGTGGGTGATTTGATTTCATTTTTTTTTTTTAATTGCACATTGTCCTCCAGTTTGTTTTCAAATTTGTTTTTGTTTGCCCAGGAAGATTTTCAAAGGAAATTTCACATTGATGAATGAATTATTTTTGTTGTACTGATTTTTATAATATTTTCTATGAGGGAGAACCATTTTGAGTTATGTGCTTAGAAACATAGCACGATGCACAGGTTTTCACACAGAATACTGGGTTTTCTTGCTAGGGTGTATGCTTTTGTTGTAGCATATTGCCAAGTTGTATTTAGTTATGTAGAAATCTTTGCAGTGTGATTAAAGAATTCAACAGGAAATTAAACTTAAGGAATTGAGAATATTATAGGATTTGTATATTAATTCTGACTAAAGATTTATGATTAGTAGGCTAAGGAGAAAGGAAGGATATGAATACAAAGAAGTTCTCAATCTAGCCAGCCCTTTGACATAGCAAGCCCTGAGGACTTAAGCTTTTTACTTTTATTTATATCATTTCACCCTTTTACTGTCATTTAGTGGCTTCAGAGGAGGTTTTTTGGTGCTGGGGATCTAACCCAGAGCCTTATGCACTCTAGGCAAGTGCTCCACAATTGAGCTTCACCCCCAGCCCTCAATAAATCATCTTAACTGAGTTGATGCAAGGAATCCAAAGTCACCTCTATAGTGAGACCTCTGTTCTATCCAAAAGTAGCCTATCTTCCCCCAGTCTATTGTGTTTATGTCTTTTTCTCTCTATTGCACTCAGTATCTGAAATTTTCACTTTGTTTTTTTGTTTATTGTTCTCACTGCAGTATATATTTTATTCCAGGAGGGACTTGTTTTGGTTACCACTGTACCCTGGAATTATGCTTAGCGCTTACAGGATATTTATCAGTTTGTATAACACAAATAAGTGCTGGTCAAGAGGCAGGCCTATCTGCATAAAACAAAATCTTGTATTTTAACAGGACATTCCCAATTAGAGGCTTTCAGATTTATGACGGGCCCATTCATCTCACCAGGAGTACTTTCAAAAAATATGTGCCAACTCCAGATAGGTACAGCAGTGCAGTTGGCTTCCTCATGAAGAATACCTGGCAGATAACCCCCAGAAATAACATTTCCCTTGTGAAGTTTGGTCCACATGTAAGTACATTCTTAAGGTTCCTACACATGGCTTTAGTGGGAAAAGAAGGGATAACAGATTCTGAAGGACAAAAACACAAAGGGTTTATACTAAGTCTTAATGTTGGGGAAGAAGAATACATGCAACTCCTAATCCCATTCACTCTTTCCCATTGAGTTCAAGGCAAGAACAGAAGTCCCAGGTGACTTGGGGTATCTCTGACATTCAAGTGATAATCTTGATTAGGTAAATGACTTAAAGTGATGACATAGGGGGCATGTCACAGGAACATGAGGACTTATGATTTTGGGAAATTGAGTATAATAAGCTAGTACTATAGCCCCATCTCTACTAAGAGGATTTGGGACCTATCTGGTATTTTACTTATGTGGAACAGTTTTTCTGGGTAAATGGAAGATAAAAAATTGGGGACACAAAAGAATGCTGGGAAGTGTGATCAACATTGTGTTCTGTTATGAACTGTTGGGTGGATTTTATAAAAATTGCAAAGAAGATAGACTTCCATTGTTTACAGTGTAGTAGCCCATAGAAGTGAATTTCTTAGCAGTTTCACCATTTCCCTGTTGTCCGTAATACACAGGACAGTCTGATTATGGACTCACAGGACTTCGCCATCTTGCCAGGTCCACGGTGGTGGTGACATAAGCCAAAACTGGAGAATAGCTCAAAGTTCTCAGTTCTCTCACTCATGTCACAAACTTTATGGTTGACCACTTTAAAATAAAGCTCAAGATAGGTTTATCAGTCTCTATCTAGTTTTCTAAAACAGCTAAGGCATAGAACTGAGGTAGGGGCAAAAATTAGGTTCTCAGCTTAATTGGTTGATTTTCTTTTGGGTGACGTGACCCCGGGTTAAGAGGTGGGCCATACTAAGAGATGTTTTCCCATATAAAATAAGTAGGAAGATTTTTTTTTTCTTCTTCTTCAGTGCTAGGGATTGACTCCAGGGCCTTGCTGGTCAAGGCTCTTCTATTGAGCTACATCCCCATCCCTTTATGGTGAACCTTAGAGCACCTCTCCTGTGTGAAGGTTGGCTGTTTGCTTACTGCCCATGTGGACTTCCCCATAGTCCTCCATGCATAGAGTTCAGTGACCACTGATGTGGTCACATTAAAAAGCCATTTTTGAGTTCAGTGACCACTGAAAAAAGCCGTTTTTGAAATGTTGTATTTATTGTGAGAGTCGTAATGTTAAATTATAACAGCATAAGAGCATGCATGTCGGTTAAGTTCAGTGGTTCATCCTGCTTGGAGTTTTCTGTGGTGGTGATACTCTGGGAATAGTTTCTAAAAGAAATAGTTTGCAAAATTTGTTCTGCATAAATAGGTAGAAAATGTACTATGAACTTTTCTCAGATTTAACCATTGGAGGCACAAGGAAAAAGAAAACTGTAGAACTTAAGAACCTGGACCTACTTGACTACAAACTTCACTGTTTTCCAATGAGTAGCTTTATCTAAATGATAAATATCCTTGGGTGATGTAAGAATAAAGAAATGTTAGAGGAAATCAGTAATTTTTCACAAATAAGAAGCAGCTATAAACTGTCATCTGCAATCTGCTTTGCAGGTCACTTGTACATATTTAGTAAAGGCTTTAAATTAACCACCCGATATAAAAATTACTGAGCTGGGCACGGTCAGGTTGAGGAGAGAGAGACAGCAGTCTACACATTTCAGCAGAATTCAGTGAGTTCAGTAGTAACCCAGATATACTAAGCTAGTGCTTACATGATATATCAGTTTTGAACTATACTTATTTTTTGGTAGGGAGGGTCATATGAATAAGTAGCTAAAGTTTTTGGGGTGAAACACATTAATTAGCTCTAAAGAAATACTTTAATAGGTCTTTAGTTAATTGAGGTATAATTTGCTTGCAGGGAAATACATAGGTCTTATGTGTGGAATTTATGATTTTTGGCAACTCTATATATACAACTTCATAGTTCTTTTTCTCTCAACTCTGTTCATTTCCCTTACCATAATCAGTTTTCTCTCAACTCTGTTGGTTTCACTTACCATAATTAGTTTTGTCAGAGCAGGTTAATAGTTTTCAGTGGGGGGAAAAAAGGGAATAAAAAGATGAGATTCAATATTTGCCAATTGACCTTTGTAAGGCTTTAGACATTTTCCCTCCAAACAGGCTATTAATTAAGTAGAAAACTCTGATTGACTGGGTGCCATAGTTACCAACAATGAACCCTAACTCCAAACTGTTTTCACTTTAAAGCAGTTGTGTGATGGGCAGGCACTTGGGTCATCGAAGGCTGATGCCGAGATGACAGGAGCCCTTATTTTGTGATGTCCTTGGTTTTCACTGCCATCAGGTCTCTCTGAATGTCTTCTTTGGAAAACCTGGCCCCTGGTTTGAAGATTGTGAGCTGGATGGGGACAAGAACTCCATATTCCATGACATTGATGGCTCTGTGACAGGGTACAAGGATACTTATGTGGGACGAATGGACAACTACCTGATCCGCCATCCAAGCTGTGTCAACGTGACTGAGTGGAATGCAGTGGTTTGCAGTGGGACCTATGCCCAGGTAGGCCCAGAAGGATGCTGAGTCTTCAAGCTTCTCATAGCGCTGCCTCTGTGAGGAGGTCACTTCAGCTTCTCGGTGTGATTGGTGCTTTGCCAAGAGTGATTTTTTTTCAGGGGTGGGGGAGTGAGTTTTACTGAAAGCCACCTCAGTTTAGCAAATGAAAAAGTGATTTGTAGTGGGACAAAATGATTCGCCCTTGTTGAAATAGGTTTGAAATATTGCTTTGGAGAGAACGCTTGTGTTTTGGCTCTTAGGTTTCTTGCCCTCTTCCAGCCCTGTCCCCTTAGAGGAAGTTTTATCCTTTGCTTTCAGGGACATATTTCTTTACTTAATTAGGGAATCTGACTAGAGTGGGAAGTTCCTCTCTGGGAGGTGACCCTGATGACAGACACGTGAATACAAGGAAAACATTTAGTGTGTGGAGTGGCACAGGAAAGTCAGGGCTCTAAGCTGCAAAGGTGATTTTGACAGTGAGATTTGAATGGAAGAGATTATAGAACGGAGGCACCAACAGCCCAGAATTTTGAAGGAAGCAGACCCCCCTTGCCCCCGCCCATATTCTAGACAATGAGAGGTTAGGATTTAATAATAGACTGTCAGGGGAGATAAAAGAATAAAGGAAAGGGGATGATTAGAACCTAGGGAAATTAAAGGAAGAGCAAAGATCCTTTAAGTGGAATTGGGCTCTGAAAGCCCCCAAGGCAGGGAGGAAGCCCTCTTGCCCCTCCATTTTTTTGGAAGATGCTCTTATTCCGTCGTTATCTGGACTCTTCCTGGGAAGGGACCAGTTTTGTGATCTTCCCCCACGGCCAGCCTCTGCTTGCTTTGCCTGTTAAGCGTGCTTTCGTGGACTCTGCCTGTCCCTTCTCTGAGCACCCGGAGCTTACTGTATTTCTACCACTCAAGCTTCTGTAGTTGGAGCGTCTTGTAGTGGAATTGTTCACCACTCTTCTGACTTTGGATCATGACTGTTAAAATATGTGACTTTTCTGCTACATCGATGTTCATAGCAGCACAATTCACGATAGCAAGATTGTGGAACCAACCTAGATGCCCTTCAATAGATGAATGGATAAAAAAAAAATGTGGCATTTATACACAATGGAGTATTACTCTGCATTAAAAAATGACAAAATCATAGAATTTGGAGGGAAATGGATGGCATTAGAGCAGATTATGCTAAGTGAAGCTAGCCAATCTTTAAAAAACAAATGCCAAATGACTCCTTTGATATAAGGGGAGTAACCAAGGACAGGGTAGGGACGAAGAGCTTGAGAAGAAGATTAACATTAAACAGGGATGAGAGGTGGGAGGGAAAGGGAGTGAGAAGGGAAATCGCATGGAAATGGAAGGTGATCCTCAGGGTTATACAAAATTACATATAAGAGGAAAGGAGGGGTAAGACAAGATAATACAAGTGGAAGAAATGATTTACAGTAGAGGGGGTAGAGAGAGAAAAGGGAAGGCAATATGTAAATCAATGGAAAGGTAACTGATGTGATACAGCAATCTGTATACAGGGTAAAATTGGGAACTAGAAAGGCAATATGTAAATCAATGGAAGGGTAACTGATGTGAAACAGCAATCTGTATACGGGGTAAAATTGGGGTTCATAACCCACTTGAATCAAACTGTGAAATATGATGTATTAAGAACTATGTAATGTTTTGAACGACCAACAATTAAAAAAAATAAAATATGTGACTTTTACATTTAAAAACTTAAAAAACAATTTTTGGATTCTGATCTATCAACAAGGACAAAGGGCTTGAATGTGATAAAGACTGGACAGGGCTTCTCATTTATTTTAATGTGTTATTAGCTTCTGTGTTATGGCATTTCTCATTACCATGAAGGAAAAAAAAAAAAGCAGAACAAAAGTAATATAGGACTAAGTTCTGGGGGACAAGGAGAGAATGGAAAATTAACTGCAGTATAATACTGAAAAGAATGTGGTTCGAAAATATGATTTCTTTTTTTTTTCTCTCATTTTATTCTTAATCAGAATTTCCTTTGCTTCAAGTTATTTACCCATCTGTACTTAGGAATCTATGGCCATTCTAGAATTAAAACTAAAGCAAAAGCCAAAAATAAAAAGCCCTCAGTCTTTTAATAGCTACAGTTTTCATTAAACTTTTTTGTCAACCATGTATATTCACATGTGGCTATCTGTCAGCTTTCTTAAAGTGGTAGATGCTCACTGATGAAAATTATTATGAATTTATAAAGTACATGGTTATGATAACTCATACTTTTTATGAATTAATTTTAATAATAAATGTTATATGTATTTTTCATTTATTTTTCAATATTTACTCATAAATTATTTATCCCTTTGGGTTTTTAACATTATTTGAGGTAGGAACTTAATCTTTCTATCTTAACAAAGCAGAAGAGTAGTTCCATTTGTACTTGTAGATGCAGAAAAAAATAAGTCATCAGGGACCTCCCAGGAGACTCTGGGAATGGTAAAACTGCGGGTCAGGAGTTCTCGCCTGAGAATTTGTAATTTGGGCTGGAAGTTCTCATCTGTATCCATTTGTTCTCACTTAGAAATAACGTAGCAAACATTTGTAGGCAAAAGACAGTAGCATCTGAATCCCAAGATAGAATAGTTATTTTATAGCTGTATGTAAACATTTTTAAATGGCATATGAGCTCTTTGCATACCTGATGCATAAAGATACTCAGGAAGAAAGGTGGTAACAGAGAATTAAGGTTACTTTTGCCCCCTCCAGTCATCCTTGGGCAGGAAGTGGGGGGGATGTACATGTCTGCCTGCCCACCTCCCCCCAAATCAAATATATGTCAAATATAAATAAAAGATTTCAGAAAATAATATATATTAAAGTATATATTACATGGGTATTTAAATAAAAACAATCAGAAATATTAAAAGTATGTTTTCCATCTATTTTTAAGTCTTTAAGTGGTGTCAGTACAGAAGAGTATTAAATTTGTCAGACATGAGCAAAAGAACATATATGTAATTAAGTCATTATAGACAAGACTGTAAGAAATGGCAGAAAAAATATGGAAGTATTCTTCATTAAGCATCAATATTCTCCAAACGTTTTAATACTTCTGCAGAATTCAGTTACTGGATACTGCTTTGTTTTAGGAAATTGTTCTGAGGTTTGTCCTTTGGAAGATGCATTTGTGGAAGGTTTTGTTTTGGCATGAAGAGCGGCTCGAATGCCACTGGAATAAATTCAAGATTTTCAAATTTATCTCAGCTTAATGTTTTTCCAGTTGCTGCAGAGTACTTTATAATTTTTTTTTTGAATGGGTGAAAAATGACTTCTTCGGCTAATGTAGGTCATGGAAAATTGAAAGCCAAAGCCCCAAGATATATAAATTTTCCATCTCTTGGTTTGGAGGAAAATCTCTTAGATTTGAGTAGAGGGTATCAGTTTTCACATTAGTTTACTAATTTTTTTTGCCCATGTGTTCTTCAGATTGAGGGATTTCATGACAGGCTGAATAAACCACAGGAGTTTTATATTCTGATGAATAAGCTGGCCTGCAGTGGTGGAATTGATGATGAAGATCTTGGCTAGCAAGAACGCAGGGTCTGTTCTGACTACATCTAGTTTAAGCAGGCTGCATTGTTAAGTGTGGCTTAGGATGTAGTTGGCCACTGCTCATGTAGTCTGGCACAGATCACAGAATCTCTCTTTTTAATGTAGAGACCCTTGACTTTGTGCTAGAAAGATTTGTATAGTTATTTCAATTTTCATCCTCTTTCATTCAGTTTTTATTTGTTCTTTCAAGGTCTATGTACAGACATGGAACACACAGAATCTTAGTATGACCATCACACGAGATGAGTATCCATCCCACCCTATGGTACTCCGGGGGATTAACCAGAGGGCTGCCTTTCCTCAGTACCAGCCTGTGATCATGCTGGAGAAGGGCTACACCATCCATTGGAATGGGCCAGCACCGCGGACTACTTTTCTATACCTCGTAAACTTCAACAAGTATGTTTCTATTACTGTCATTTCAAACAGTTGAGTAAGTACTGACTTAGGAAGGAAATATGTTATTGTTTTCTTCACTATCAAGAATGCCTGTTTCATGTACTTTGATCCTGTTTTGGAAAGGCTCTATGTTTTGTGTTGATGGAGTAAAGAGATTATTTATATAAATTGGGTCCTGTTATTTTGAAAACATTTCTTTTTTTTTCTGAGACCAAGGTATTGTGTACATAAAGCTATTTAGCAATAAGTTTTAAGGTAGGCTGCTGAACTTTAAGTCCCTGTAGCTGAAGTTGGAAGAAGTTTTATATGATTTTCCAAATGGGCACTGGTATAATTAAAAGATTTTTGATGCCAAGTTTAGACTTGACAGAAGAAAGTGGGTTTGATTGGTAATATCTGCTGTGGGTGAGTGGAGGGAGTTGGGGTTTAAATGCCCTGACTTAAAGCATGATTTTGTCCCTTCTCAGTTGTTTGTCCCAATGATATCAAAACTCAATCCAAGTTGATATGTTTACATTAATTTACGCAAGTGTGTCAGTTGATAAAAAGAAAAATGAACTCATACTAGATGTGCAGGAAAAAAAACCTGAATGAATAGATAAACCCAAACTCTTTTTTTGCCTGTAGTGGGTAGAGGATATGGCAACTAAATCTGCGGTAGGGAGTGGGGCCAGGCTGCAGTCAGAAAATGATACTTTGGTCAGTCTTGTTACAAAATCAGAGTTGGGACAGGGCCTACTCTACCTGGGGAATGATGGATTTGGTGAGATGGGAACATAGGGAGTCAGGAAAAGTGGCCCAAAGTGCAGTCCGATAGGAGAAAGGGGACTACAGTTGTCCTTCTGTGTCCTTGGGGAACTGGTTTCTAGGACCACCCACCCACCCATGAGTACTAAAATCTGTGGATGCTCAATGCCTGTTATACCGTCCTGTATATTTTAAACCACTTCTGGATTACTTTTAAAACCTAATATGATATAAATGCTATGCAAATAATTATATATAGTTTAAGGAACAATAATAAGAAGAGAGTGTTTTTTCCCCACAGCTGCAATTTTTTATTTTGAAAATATTTTTGAATTGGGGTTCATTGGTTGAATCCTGTAAATGTCTACTCTGCAGATAAGGAGGGCCCACTGTATTTTGAAGGGCAGGAGCAAAGACATCTAGATCTGTAAAGCTGTTAGCCTGTGGGGTTCTATGAAGCTGCTCAGATATGTGCCTAGAAAATTGCCATGGCTCATTCACCTGACTGGTCATAAAGCTCTGACTCACCGGACTCTCTTTGAACACCCAGTTAAAGTAAACAGAGAGGAGTAGAACTTACAGTTGAGCTATAAATGGGTCACTTCCAAGAATGGGAGCTCGTCATGGTGGGTGCCCTTGCTCTGAAATAGTTAGGCAGATGGCACGTGCTCTACACTGAACCATTGCTTCTCTCTAGCACTTCTCTACAACTTCCCATACTCATTCCTCACTCTGCCTTTTCCCTCTTCATCCCTGTTGGTTCTGGTTCCTGATGTCACTCAGATCTCTACTGCTTTCTACCCCCACAGATTATGACTGAATTCAGGCCATCATCAATCCCCCCGCCTGTTTTTCGGGGGGTGGGTACTAGGGATTGAACTCAGGGGCACTCAACCACTGAGCCACATCCCCAGCCCTATTTTATATTTTATTTAGAGATAGGGTCTTACTGAGTTGCTTAGCACCTCACTTTTTGCTGAGGCTGGCTTTGAACTCACAATCCTTCTGCCTCAGCCTCCTGAGCCTCTGGGAAACAGACATGCCCCAGTATGCCCGGCTTTTATCATCATCTCTTTCTTGGAACCCTGCAGCAGCCTCTTACTAAGTCTCCCTTTGTCCGATGCTTAGTTCACATTGTGTTCAAGGAGAGATTTTTTTTTATTTGTAAATTTAAGCTTATTTCAAAACTGATACAAGAAAGCATAAGCATTGCACATATTTATGGGTTACCACATGATGTTCTGATACATGTATGCATAGCGTATTTAAGTCAAGTTTTACATATCTATCTTCTCAAGTGTTTATTATTTCTTTATGGAGGAAATACTCTTTTCCAGGGTGAGATTTCTTAAAGTCCAATCTGAGACTGTCAATGTGTTCCAGAGAATTCATAAAAGAAACAAATAATAGGGAGGATTGTAAAGAAATGTCAGCGAGTGATCGGTATTCTAAAAAATTACATGGAGCAGGATTATGCATTTGAGGTGAAATGTTAGAATCAAATGATGCAGGACTGGGGATGTGGCTCAGTGGTAGAGCTCTTGCCTAGCAAGCAGAGGTTTCTGGGTTCAATCCTCAGTACTGGGGGAAAAAATGCACAAGTTCTTTATAAAGTACTGTGCAAGGTTTTAATTGCATACTAAGCAAGTAAAAACATTTTCAAGTGAAAAAAGGATGAACCTAAAAGTTTCAAAAATCCACATGGGCCTAAAAGTTAGTCATGCTTTTCTAGTTTAATTAGGTAGAAGTTATAAAAATTATGTGATGAGGAGAGGCAAGAGGAAGACGTGGGTAATTTCTTTTTCCAAATTTAATATAATTATAGAGCAGTCATAGACTTTGTCATAGTTCCACTTCTGAAAATAACACTTTAAGAGTTATAAAACCACTGGGCACAGTGGTGCCTGCCTATAATCCCAGTGACCAAGAGGCTGAGGCAGGAGGTTTGTAATGTTTAAGACCAGCCTCAGCAATTTAAGGAGGCCCTTATCAACTTAGTGAGATCCTGTCTCAAAAAGAAAAAGAAAAGGCCTAGGGATGTGGCTCAGTAGTGAAGCACCACGAGAGTTCAATCCCCAGTTTGTACCCCCCAAAAGAGTTAGGAAGCCATACTCACTTATTTAACATAATAAAGAAAGTACAGGAAAAAAAAACATTAAAAAAAGAAAATTGAAAAAAATCTATAGTCCTAGTTAAAGGGTAGCATGTAAACATTTATATTGTTCTCTTCTTTATCCACACTCAGATTTTCCTGCACATATGGGTGTGCAGAAATTTTCTTTAACTGCCCCTTCCTGCATCAATATTTAGTGTTTCTCCTGTCCCCTGCTCGTTTGCTAGTATAAATACCTCATGGAACATCTCTATTTGCATTTCTAATTATTCATCAGTGGGATTACTGGGTAAAACTTGTGTGACAATTTAAAGGTCTTATAACAGATTGAGAAAGTTCTTTAGAATGATGGAAAAGTTCTGGAAATGAAGAGTGGTGATGGGTGCACAGCCATGTGAATACACTCAATGCCGCTGATCGCTACAGCTAGAAGTGGTTAAAATGGTGAACAATAAAAAGACAAAAAAAAAAGCAAATTATTTTAAATGACTTTTTAAAAGGATAATTCAATATCTAAGGACATTAAAAATACTAAGGTAATTTGGTGATACACATCAAAGGCATTAAAAAAGCAATTCTGCCTGCCACTAGAAATTTCTTAAATATATTTTTATCTTTTGTAATAATATTATGAATAGAAAAAGTCTTCAGAATGATTTTACCATTGTACACTTCCACCACCAGGCTGTTAGTCTTTCTGTCTCAATACACTCATACCCAATCATCTCACTTGGCTTTATTATCCATTTGGAGTATCTGAGTATATTTATTCAGTGTTTATTCACAGTCTCCCAAATCCTGTTGAAACCAGATTTTTTTTTTCTCTGTAGAATATATTCTGCAAATTTATTGGTAAGAGAAATGTGGGCAACAGATAAAAGTAGGTGATTGGTTAGTATGTCAGGATTTGGGATTTTCATTGTTAGTGGCTCAACATATAGTGGAAATTTAAGAAGGAATAAATTATAGTTAAAATTTATATATGCCATGATTCCCAAAGGATTTTAACTCAAGTGTGAATTATAATTTTTTTAAATTGTATCTCCTTTAAAGGGATGACTGGATTCGAGTAGGCCTCTGCTATCCATCAAACACAAGTTTTCAAGTTAACTTTGGCTTTTTACAACGGCAGAGCGGCTCATTATCCAAAGTTGAAGAATATGAGCCCGTGAACTCGCTGGAAGAACTGCAGAGGAAGCAGTCTGAGAGGAAATTCTATTTTGACTCCAGCACAGGGTAATTCAGTGGAACCAGGGCATGAGAATGAATGCTATTTTTCTTTAATGGTGAAATTACTAGTTCTTCATCGTAGCCAAGAATTGCCTGTGATGTGATAGCTGTTTAGGAAAGCAGCTGATGTGGGTGCTTCTCTGCACATCGTTATTAAGGGTTTAGAGGAGAACTAGAATGACTGGTTATTATAGCTGGCAGTAGGAATTGAGTGAAGATGTTTACTATTTACATATTAAGACAATTTAGGGAGAGAAGTTATCTTTGACAATGAATAACCAGTAGACCCAACTGAAAATGAAAAATCCTTTTTTCTTCAACAAGTCCAAAGGTAGTTATTTACATGTGATAGAGTTCAGATTTCAGTGGAAGTGCATTTTTCTCCTGCTGCTGCCTTAAGGTTGTCTTTCAAGTTGACCTTGAGTTTTTGAAGGTCACTGTATAACCATAGCATATTTGCTTTCAACTTTCTCTAGGCTGCATCTTTCCACTGTTTAATTCTAATCCTGTTCTCCTGGGGTCCTGTTGGCTTTGTCTGCTTTTGTCCAGTTACAGTCTTTCAGCCTGTGGGTTATGGTAGGCTTGACCTCCTGTCTTATTCCAGCAAGTGGCATGCTCTTTCAGTCTCCATCCTTAAGCTGACATTCCAGCCATATACCATTGTCTAGGTACTGTAAAGATATTAATGTAAATAAAATGCATTTATTTCACAAACTCACAGTCCATTGAAAGATGTGGGCATGCAAAGCAAGTAATTAAGAGAGTGAAAGATTTAAAGGCTGTAAGTTCTATAATGGGATATTTAATGTGCCTTTGTGGATACTTACCCTCTTAGAGTAACCAGTGACATCCTGATGGGGTGACACTGGACCTCCCAAGGAACAATTAGGAGATGGAAAAAGAGATGGGTGAGGTTTGCAGGCGGAAAGAACAGTGTGCACAAATGCATGGACGCATGGAAGAATGTGGCATGGCATGTTTGGGGAAAGGCAAAAGCTCAGAGTGGGGAGAAGGGTGGCAGGATTGATTGGGGGAAGAAAATTAGGGTTCAATTGTTGAGCGTCTGGTTGGCCTTTGAAAAAATTTCAATTCATTTTCTCTCCAGGACCTGCAGTGACCAGTGTGATCAGCCTAAGTTTTTTCTTAATAATCATCACTAATTTTCAATTTCTAATTAGAGTCAAACCATCTACCTGCATTTTTATTCTGTAGATGACAAATTCCACATTCCCAATTGTTTTTTCACAAAAATAAATGGAGTACCCAGATTTGTAAGGATAGTCTGGTAACCACAAATTAATGATTTACCTGAATAATAAGAGGTAAATATTTTCTGGTCTGGGTATCTCAAGAATCCCTCAGCCTCTGAACAACAATTTTGTTTTAAATTCCCTTTATTTTTACAATTTCAATTATATTTCAGAAATTACATTTCAATCAGGTCCCTGACATTCTAAAATTATTGGATGTTAAGGCAGTGACTACCTTTTTAACTCTCTCTCTCTCTTTGTCTCTCTCTCTTTTCTTTTTTTTTTTTTTGTAGTTGTAGATGGACAGAATGCCTTTATTTTATTTATTTCTATGTGGTGCTAAGGATCAAACCTAATGTCTCACACATGTAGGCAAGCACTCTGCCACTGAACTATAGCCAGCCCAATTTTTTACCTCTTAATCGCAACATTGCATTGTTCAGTGACCTCATATTAAAATATGAATCCTTTTTTATTTTTAAATATTTTTTAGTTGTAGCTATAGCTTTATTTATTTATTTTTATGTAGCGCTGAGAATCAAACCCAGTGCCTCACACATGCAAGGCAAGCACTCTACCACTGAGTTACAGCCCAGCCCAAAATATAAATTCTTGATTACTGGTTATCAATCATTTTATCAAAGTCCTTTAGAATCTTGACTTGCTTTGGTTTAGAAAGACTGGGTTTGCAGGTAGATATTGGACTGCTGCCTGGAAGTTAGATTTTTCTGACCATCTTGGCAGTAGGAGGAAAAGTTGGAGAGGGTGGAATTGTTGATTTACACTGAGTTTTGCTCAGTTACAGACTGAAGGACCCCAGGCCCATGTGCTCTTGGAACACATCACAGGAATTGATTTGAGACTATCTTGACCATAGCCAAGCAGAGTTGTTGTTTTATGACTTCAATTTTGTACCTTAAACCAAAATGATTTATGAACAAAAAGACTAAAAGAAGAAGAAGAAACCACGTCAATTTAGGAATCCTAAGCTCAATAAAAGTATACAGTTTTCTAAGGAATTTTTGAGCCAGGCCAAATTCCATGCTCTCAGATTACCTATTTAACTAATTTAAACCAGAAATCAACTTTGATATCTTCCAGAATGACTGAATCAAAGAATTGAAATATTTTCCAAAGCAGTACTGAATTTGACTTAATACCCTACAAGGACAGGGAAGAAAGAGAAACAATTCGATTGTTTTTGCAATTAATTTTTCTTCTAACGAAAAGTTACTTATTGGAGAAATCCCTTTGGCCGTGAGTTGATTTGAGGAATTTTATAAGTTTTCGAGAGGAAGTCTAACACCAAATGGGTTGCTCTTTGCTTTGTGCAGGTTACTGTTTTTGTATCTCAAAGCTAAAAGCCACAGGGATGGCCACAGTTACTGTTCATCTCAGGGATGTGAAAGAGTCAAGATAGTGGCATCAACAGACTCAAAAGACGTCAGTAATTGCATGGCCAAAGCATATCCACAGTATTATAGAAAGCCATCAGTGGTCAAGCACATGCCGTCCATGCTCACCAGACTCTGTCAAGGCTGTGGCACTCACCAGGTAAATAAGGAAGAAGAGTGGGCTGTGGTCTGGGAGCAAAAATCAGGGGGTTTCTTTGGAATAGAAGCACTTTTCTTTGAAACGTATGTGTTACCAATTTATAAACACTTGCTGGTGTCTCCTAAATTGGGGCCTATTCTAGAATGTGATCCTTATAAGAAGCAAAGTAGTCCAAATTTATAACAAAAGTACCTATTCCCTGTGAGACATCAGTTTACTCTGATTAGCTGTGGCTTTTATAGTTTGAAATTAGAGGTTACTATATTGGCCATCCTTTTTTCTTTCCCAGATTTGTGATTCTGTTACCATGTTGCTACTTGGTTTATACATCAACAAGTGATATAAAAATGCTTTGTTTTATTGGTAGTGTGAAATTTCTCTTCAAAATGTGCAGCTTGTGTGAGAATTGTTTCCCTTTTTTTTTTTTTTTTAGGTGAAAAGCCACTGTTTAATTTTGAAGCATGTGTTATTAAATTTCCTTGTAATTCAAAGAACAGACTGACTTTGGTTAGAAGTGAAAAATGCTTCCTTTGATAGATTTCTGATTAGACTACTATATTTTAATAGATCTTGGGTCAAAAATGGCAGTGGAAATAAAACCAAACAATGTGCTTAAATTCCACATATGAATGGGTTCCAAAGGAATCCGACCAGTTCCAAGTGAAAAAGAAATACAGAATGAATACTGCCCCAACTCATTTTTAGTCTTCACAAAACAAATATGGGCTAAGGTAATCAGTCCTCTAAGTGTAGCCCCACCAACCAGCAGCAGCAGCAGCCCTGGGAACTTGTGAGAAGTGGGAATTCTTGGGCTACCCCAGTCCTACTGAGTCAGCAGCTCTGGGTCAGGGGCCCAGCAGCCTGCAGCTTAATAGTCCTGCAGGTAATTCTAATTCTATTCACATTTGAGTTCTACTGAAGATGGTTTTTAGAGCAAGAATTGAATTATCACAGAAGTACATACTGCCTACTTATACGGAGAAAACTTCTAAAGCTTGAGCTTTCATTTCTAATCAGCCTGATGAATTTGAGGAAACAGAATCTCTCACTGCATAAATTCTTTATTTCGTTCTCTCTTTTCATTTGTTTTTGGCTTTGTGGCAGAGAAAGCAGGGAGAGAAAGATGGATTTATGCTGCCCAATAGGATAGAGAATGAGTGTTGTTGTTGTTGTTTTTAATGGCAACTCCTATCACAATCTCAGTCTCCCATACTCTTGAGTTGCCTATATTCTCCCATACAAGTAAAACCAAAAAGCAAACCGACAAAACAAAAAAGCCTTGTGTATATGAAGAGTTTGTTGGTATATGTACATGTCTACGGGCCCTTTGTTGGTGCATGTTTTCTCTTTCTTTTTTCTTTATTTGTGGTACTTTGGGTTGAACCCAGGGCCTTGCACATGCTAAGCACACTCTCTACCATTGAGCTGTACCCTAACCCCTATGCAATATTTTGACTGTTAAAGTGATAGTTTGAGATAATCTTTGTGAGAGACTAATTTTTCCAGCCTCATTCTTGAGTTGGATTTGTTCAGAATGTTCTTCATTGCTGAAGAGACTTTATTTAATTTTTACTTTTGTGTGGTATTGGGGATTGAACCCAGAGCCCCATCACATACCAGTTAAGCTCTCTACCACTGAACTACACCTGCATGCTGCTGAAGAGACTTTATATAACTTATAATCAACATTATTTGTGACAATGATTAAGTCATCCTTGGAAACATCCTAGGCTTTATTTCATTAAACAGTTTCATGCATTAACATGTAGCATTCTTTATTCTTGTGCCAGAAGCACTGATCATAATTTTTTTTTAATGTCTTAAGTACTGACTTTGTTCAGTTTCAAAATACTTGAAGTATTTGAGAATATCACTTTTACTTGGAAGTTTGAGAGGAATTTTTATTTTGAATATCAAATCGAAACACATATACTTAGAAGTAAGTAGGAAAATTCATATGAACTTTTGACTCTAAACCAAAAATTCAAAGAAATGTCCAGATTCTGAATGCTGCTTAGTCTTCTGATGATTATTCTTGCAAAAAAGTTGTTGACATTGATTTATTACGAAATACGCTTTGAAGTGTTAAATTATGTGAGAGTTAAGTGTTTGAATGAGCAGTCAGCCTTGTGGGGCTAGATTGGAGGAGTGGAAGGGATGAGGAAAAGGAATCACAAAGGCAGGGTGTGGGGAAGAAGGTGCAGAGCTCATGGGGAAGTGAGGGAGGGGTCCTGCCTCTTGAATGTGATAGGTTAGGGAGAAATGAGGGCCTGTCCCTAGGTGTGGCTCTGTCATGAGACTCTCTGCAGGTCACAGAGGTGTGCTGAGACCTGGTCATGTACAAGGCCAGTGGAAATTTTTAAACAGAGTAGCCCTTGTTGTACGTATTTCTTTCCTCAATCCTAGAATGACTGAGCCCCAATTCACGATAATTAATCAGAAAAGAACTTTTAAAAAGATTTGTATCTGTATCTGCCCAAAATGCTTACAATAATTTAAATTTAATGCATATTTATTAAGTTATTTACTGAAATGACTGAATTTTTTGAGGGCAGGATGCTAGGAATCAAACCCAGGGGTTAGCACATACTGAGCCCATGTTCTACCACTAAGCTACACCTCCAGCCCCTGAATTAATTTTGTCAACAAGATTATATTTGTTTGAAACAGATTGTTTCAGAAAATGAAAAACTACACTTTTTGAATTAAATATTTTTAAAAAAAAGGAGTTCTAGGTTATGCAATACGTACAGAAATCTCAGAAACAGAAACACAATGGCACTGATAATATAATTGAGTTTCTTTTGATGGACCCTTTGGGAAGAAGATATAGTCACCTTAAATATGGAACCTCTTCCTATCTAGGTGGTGTTTACCAGTGATCCTCACAAGAGCTACCTCCCTGTGCAGTTTCAGTCACCTAGCAAAGCAGAGACTCAGCGAGGAGACCCATCTATTATTTCTGTAAGTGCTGTCTTGTGTTGTTTTAGTCTGTTTGGGCTGCTGTGAGGTGGGGTGGCTTACACACAACAGAAACCTGTTTCTCTCAGTTCTGGCAGCTGGGCAGCACACAGGTAGGTCAAAGCACTGGTAGATGTGGCCTCTGAGGAGGACCTGTTTTCTGGTTCTTATATCTTGGTGCCTTCTGTTGTGTCCTCAGATGGTGGAAAGGTTGGGTTCTCTCTTGAGTTCCTTTTCTAAGGACACTAGTCCCTATCCTGAGGGCTTCACTCTCATGTCCTGATTACTTTCTGAAGACCCCACTTCCTAATACCATCACTTCAGGAATTAGGAATACAACAGAAGTTTTGCCCCCACAACATTCTGACCATAGCAGGTGTGTATCCTGCGGTGGATTCTTGCTTTTATCCTTTATCCTGATGACCTATATTAACTCTGAGAGTAGTCACTGGTTTTAACAACCTTTTGATTATTGGTGGCAAATGATACAATGAGGCATAAAAACCTCTTTAAACATTTGTAATGTGTTTTGAAATACATTATTATCAAAATTCTTTTTTTCCAAGTGGATTGTTGACTGATTACTTTTGGGCTAATGTTAACACTTGTTCACATTATCTTTTAGTCACTGTTATGGATGACCCTGATTTCATTTCTATAAGAGAAAAGACATCTTTGGTTTGCTATAAGCAATCATCACATAGAAAACTGTTTTACCTTGATTTTCAACTTAAAATGATCTCTCAAGATATGGGGAATGAAGGTTTTAAAATTTCTTTAGCTTTTTATTTTGAGGTTGTCTATTTTTTTAGTGTTTTTTTTTTGGGGGGGGTGAGGAAAGTGAAAATACAAGAATTAGCTGTCTTTTTAAAAGTGGTTTAATGGAAGTACAGTAATGAGTCTCAGTGTCAACGCTAGAATTTGGGCTTAGAGTCAAATTAGTCATGGGAATCGAACCTTGGCTTGTGACCTATCCCAAACCAGGTTGACCTGGGAGCCACCTTGTAAAGAACTCTTTGGGGGAGCAGGTATCTAGCCATCCGGTTCATAGCCAGCCAGGACCTGCACCCTGTCTCACATGATCTCTTCAGAAGTTCATTTTTTGTTTTTCCCCAGTGGTGGACAGCATGATCACATATCCATTTTTTAAGTGGACAAAGTTAAATTTTAGTTTTTTTTTTCTTTCCCAATTTGTTTTTATTGTAGTAAGAGACACTTAACACAAAATTTACCATCTTAACCATTTTTAGGTGTTGAGTTCAGTGGTGTGAAGTACATTCATATTGTGCAAACACCACCACCATCTAATTCCAGAATTTAAATTTAAATTTTACTTAATAGCTTTGAATTAAGGAGATTCCTGTTTAAATGTAGTTCAAAGATTTCTTAAAGACTGTATTGACATTCATTCCCCTGTGTTAACAGTCCTGTTTTGTACGATGCTGAAGATGTAATTTTATGAGCATAGAATTTATTAGCTCAGCCTCTTCATGCATTCATGAAGCCTGATCCCAGCCTACTGATTACATCTGTTGGGAGTTGCATAAGGGAGGAGGGTAGGTGCTGAGGCCCACTGTTCTAATAGCTCACTAGATAATTGAAGAAGAAATTGTTTTGCCCCTCGAAACCCCAAACAACAACAACAACAACAAACCTTCAGAAAGGTTATGCCCAAGGTCTGAAGACTTAGTTTGATTCCACTACTGCATATTGGGTGCCTGGGACCCTGGAAAAATCAAGGGACACTGTGTATCTCCAGAGTTCCCTTCTGGTTGACAGAAAAACAGCTTTTCCCTCTTGCAGATACATAATATAAGCATTCTTTCCTGGGACTTGGCATTGCGTTGTTTTTTATGGAAAGTTTTAATTTAACTAACAGGTTTTGGAGGATAGTTTTTCACAAGAACAGTTGGAGTGTATTGAAAATCATTATATATTTTTTTCTCAAATGTGCTTCAAATTTTTTTGGTAGCAGGGATTGAACTCGGGGGTACTTAATGACTGAGCCACATCCCCAGCTCTTTTTTTATTTGAGACAGGGTTTTGTTAAATTGCTTCATGCCTTGCTAAATTGCTAAGGCTGGCTTTGAACTTGCAATCCTCCTGTCTCAGCCTTCTGAGCTGCTGGGATTACAGGCATGTGCCACCACATCCAGCTGTACTTCAATCTTAAGCATTCATATTTTTTTAAAAATAAGAGAATCTCTTCTAGACTTTGCACATAGCAAATTTATTTCAGAATCTCCAGATCTCTTCACTAGATTAGAGCAATTTAAACATAACTAACAAGACTATTTTGAATTTTGGGAAGATCAATATGATTAGAAATAAAATTTGAATATAATTTCTCCAAGTCAGGTCAGGTGAAGTGGTGAGAGTGTTTCTCCTTGGCTAGCTCACTTTAGTTCAGTTTATGATTTTCCAAAGAGTAACATTGCCTGTGGATTAGTATTTAGCCAGCTCTGTTTTATTTTTCCTTTCTGGCTGAGAACTTAATAATATTTGGATGTGTCCAGAGTATGCCTCTTTCTTGAAAAGATCACAAACTATTAAAGAGGATGATTATGAAAATTCAGCTCATGATCATTGTAAAATAAAATGTAGCTCAAAACTCATTTAAAAGCACCATTTTGCTCTTTTGATGTCAGAAGAGGGCTATATTTAGAGCTAAAAGAGATAGAACAGTTGGACTTAAATGATATTTCAAACTCCATGAATCAGATTGTGATCTGTATATAGGTGTAGCACAGTGGCCAGCCCCTGGTCACTGTAGAGCTCTTGCCCTAGGGACAGTGCTTGTGTGTAGACCTGAGGTCCCAAGCAGTGCAGAAGGGTCACCCAGCTCAGCTTGGTGGGGCTCAGAGACTCTTACTCTATCAGCAAAGATCGAAGCATAGTATGTAGGTAGAGTTTAAAGGAACAAGGTGCAGTTTCAGACATTGGATGGGAAGAATAAGTAAAACATGTAACTCGAGTCCTTGAAATACAGTCTGATTCATGGGTTAGAAGGGGCTAGAAAGACCAGTTATCCCAGAGATCTTCCTGCAACAGTGATGACAGCAGAGGACATTTTGTATCTCCAGGTCAATGGCACCGACTTTCCCTTCCGAAGCGCAGGTGTCCTCATCCTCCTCGTAGATGCGTGCAGCGTTCCCTTCCGGTTGACAGAAAGAAAGCTTTTCCTTCTTGCTGATTTCAGTCGCATGGAAGAGTATTTGAAAACAAGCATCCCTCCAAGGTAGGTCTGGCTCACTCTGTACCAGGGATAAGCCACCTTGAGGATGTGGAGTCCTCTACACAGGTAACACTGGTCACCACGCAGCTTTGGTATGTCTACCTGGTCTTTAACTCTGTGGGCATTCGGGGCTCTGCGAAAGGTACTCATTCCTTTTCACCTCAGCGTGATGCCTGTGTGGTCCAATCAGTTGACAAGCTGTTACTTATCCATGGCAGAACTGAGATGTTAGAAGATTTTGCAAATGATAAGAATGCTCTTAGGAAAGTTCCTTGTGTGGAACACTACTGTGCTGCTCTTTAGTACTAAATTGCTCTATGTTGTACCCAACTCCCCAGAAGGTTTATTACCATTTTGAAGTACTTTTCCAGGCAGTTTTCTTTGTCCCACTGATTGACCCTTGCACAGCACTCTACTATATTTAGGAAGTGAAGTCATTTGGAAATGACTGTAAAAGGGTAAATTAATTTTTAAGTGGTTGAGTGTCTGGTCTGTCTGTTTTTGGTTGTTGTTGATATCTGAAGAAAGATGTACAGGAGAGAAAGCTTTCTTTTTCTGGGTTGGTCAGACCTTTCCTGGGGGAAAAGATGTGAACTCAGGGTCCTCTCTGCCCCTTAGCTTTGCTGCAGATGCTGAGTACAGCCATTCAGGGAAGAGCATAAGCTTCCCAGGGAGTGAAGACCTGTCTAGCTTTCAAATCGTTTTCAGTTGATGTTATTACTTATGTTTTTTATAGAACACAGGACCAGGTCTTATGAACTAACTGGATTATTTTGGTGCAGTATTCCATGTGTAATATAAAGTCATCCTTCAGTATCCATGAGGGATGGTTTCGGGACCCCCTGCAAACACCAACATTTGAAGATGTTCAAGCACCTCATATAAAAATGGTGTCATATTTGCATATAACCTGTGCACATCTTCTTGTATATTTCAAATCATCTCTAGATTATGTGTAAACGCTGTGCAAATAATTGTTATTCTGTATAGTTTAAGGAGCAATAACAAAGAAAAAAAAGTCTGTTCATATGCAATACCGATGTAGTTTTGTTCCCAAATATTTTTGATCTGATTGCTTGAATTCATGTATTCAGAACCTGTGGATATGGAGGGTTGTCTATAGTTTTATCTTATGGTTCAAGATAATTATTGGAGATTACCATATTCTTTAAGGGTTTAAAGTTTTTCCTAATGATGAAAACACATGCACTTATTTCCCCTAAAACAGTCTAGGATATAAATTTCACCACAAATATTTAGGACAACACAGAAGTCCTGCAAGTTAACCTATAGATTTGAGTTAAAAACCAACTCATTAAAAACGTAGTTTCTAGAAAGAGTAAGAAAGGCTTTTGAGAGATCAGTAATACCAATTCTTGATCTGGCTGCTGGTAACGCAACTATGTTAAGTTCGCAAAAACTTAAGTCTTTTGGACACTTAGGAATGTGTTCCTGTATGTATGTTGCAATTTAACCAAGTATTGAGAAATTATGGGGCAACTGGCAGTGATTTCTAGGAAGATTGAAGGCTTGCTTGTGTGTGTACATGTATGTGTCTGGTTGTGTGCATATACCTGGGGGCACACGGTGGCACGTGGTGGCAAGCTGATCTGTTAATGTTCTCACAGCAGAGTCCTGAGTAATTCTGACCTCTAAACACAAGTCATGTCTTCAGGGTTGCTGGGGACAGTCCTCTGGCTGATTTTGAATTGAGGTTCCACTGCTTTAGAAAGATCGACCCCAGCACAGAGCTTAACAGTCTTAGTCTAAAAGTCAAGACCCACATTAAGAAATTAAATACAATACTGAATTGTGATATATTCATACGTGCACTTAGCATAATTTCGTCAACTTCATTCCTCAGTTCTTCCTCTTTCCCTCCCCTCCTCCCTCCTCATTGGTCCCCCTCTTCTATTTGACTGATCTAGATCTCCTTTTTGTATTCCTTTTTTATTTCTAGCTTCTGCGTATGAGAGAAAACATTTAACTCTTGACTATGAGAGTTTGTCTTATTTCACTTAGCACAATGTTCTCCGCTTCCATCCATTTACTAGCAAATGCCGTAATCTCATTTTTCTTTTTGTCTGAGTAGAACTCCAGTGTGTGTGTGTGTGTGTGTGTGTGTGTGTGTGTGTGTGTGACATTTTCTTTATCCATTTGTCTGCTGACTGACACCTAGGCTGGTTTCATAACTTGACTGTTATAGGTTGTGTTACTATAAAAGGTGGTATGCATGTATCACTATTATATGTTGATTTTAGTTCTTTTGGATAAAAAACAAAGTGTGGGATAGTTGGGTCGTATGGTGATACTGTTCCTAGTCTTTGCAGAAGTCTTCATACTGCTTTCCAATGTGGCAGTACTAATTTGTAATCCCATCAGTAATGTATTAGTATAAACTCTTTAAACAAATTACAATAATACAAGGGACTTGTTAGCATAAAATACTAAAATAAACCTTGAAACTATAGTAACTAAACCAGGAAAAGGATCCACAAGGATCAGAGTACTATGGTGATTTACTATATGATAACGATGGCAAGGTTTAAAAGATGTAAACTTTTTTCAAAAACCATGGAGAACAGCTTTTGTTTTATTATTTATTTATTTTTAAATTTATTTTTTGTAGTCCTGAGGATTGAACCCAGGGCTCTGTGCATCTTAGACAAGCCTCTTTCCACAGAGCTACACTTTCAACTCTTATTTTTATTTTTAATATTATGTTTATATGGAGCCAACCTAGATGCCCTTCAGTAGATCAATGGATAACAAAAATGTGATGTATATACACAATGGAATATTACTCAGCAATAAAAGAATAAAATCATGGCATTTGTAGGTAAATGGATGGAGCTGGAAAATGTAATGCTAAGTGAAGTTAGCCAATCCCAAAAAAACAAATGCTGAATCTTTTCTCTGATATAAGGAGGCTGATTCATAGCGGGGTTGGGAGGGGAAACATGGGAGGATTAGATGAGCTCTAGATAGGGCAGAGGGGTGGGGGAGGTGGAGGAAGGGGTTAGCAATGATGGTGGAATGTGATGGACATCATTACCCTAAGTACATGTATGAAGACAGGAATGGTGTGACTATACTTTGTGTACAACCAGAGATATGAAAAATTGTGGTCTATATGTGTAATATGAATTGTTAATGCATTCTGCTGTCATATATAACAAATGAAAATTTAAAAAAGAAGATTGTGTCTATGATGATAAACCATAGGTAAATTAAGAATCTTAAGTAAAACAAAAGCCGTACTCTCATGAGCAGCAAATTATTCCTTAAAAGAGCCAAGTCCTAGCTGCTCTCTGGGTCAGACATCAGTAACTTTTGCTTTCTCTACTTTGGAGTTTTCCTATGTTGTAGTAAACTGAGAAGTTTCATCTGGAGCCAGAAAATTGGAACTTGTACTAGCAAGAATAAAAAAGCATCTGAGCTGTTTTTCTTTTTGATTTCTGCTTTTTTCTGGAATTTCTATATCGTACTCAGTTCAAAAAGGTACTCAATAAATACCTGCTGGATGATGAGAATTGACTCTGATTTTCTCACTTTCACTTACAGGTCTATTGTTCTGTTGAGCACGAGAGGAGAAATAAAGCGGTTGAATATTTCAGATTCATTAATACCTCTGGGATTAGCCAAACCAGCTCACCTTTATAACAAAGGTTTGTATTTGTATTATTCTATCAAGTTCTTGTGAGGCTAACAGCATATGTACTTTTACAGTGGAATTGAGCTACCAGTCTGTTTTCATGAGCTTGTTTGGCAGGTATGGGCATCATTAAGATAATATCTACATAAGGGGACAGTGTTAGAGGAAGTGTGTTGGGATATGGTTTGTTACTTGAGTGGTAAGAGCTCATGAGTTCATTTGCTGATATGAGGAATTGTAGAGTGCTTATATGTACATATAACTTCGTTTTGCTCAGCCCTGACTTACCTTCTGCATTATCTTGCTGGAAACTAGTAACTATACAAATTGATCTTTTTTTTTTTTTTTTTTTTTTTTAGGGAGTACCATATTTTTGGGATTCAGTGGAAACTTTAAACCATCATGGACTAAGCTATTTACCAGTCCTGCTGGACAGGGCCTTGGGGTGCTTGAAGAATTCATACCTTTGCAGCTAGATGATTATGGATGTCCCAGGGCCGGAAGCATCCGCAGAAGAGATCTGGAATTGTTAAAGCAAGCTTCAAAAGCGCTTTAGAGACTGACTATAATTTAAGTGCTGGGGGAAAAAAATGTGAACTAACTTATTTAATTTATGGCATTTAAAAATGACACTGTTAACCCAACAGAACCGTTTTCTTGTTTGATACTAAAAGGGGAGAAAAGAGTTTTAAAGGAATTGCTTGAATACCAGTTCGCGCACCTTCTAGTTGTATAAAATGTTTAAGGATTTATTTGTCTTGGTAAGGCTGGTGTATTCAGAGAGCAGTTCTCTTGTTCCTCACCTTGCGCCCTACTATTTGGTAATGACCATATATATATATATGTATAAACGTTTTGTATAATGGGCATGGCGGAGTGGGATGGGGGCTTCTGAGAGTCAGCCTGAGCTCTTTAGAGGACCTGCTACTGTAGCACCTTGGATACTTGAAGTCTGACGCTCAGTTGTGTCGCAAAGCAGTTGATTTGGGTGTCTGGCTCATTCAGCAATGCCTGGGGCCCTATTTCTGGGAAGCCTTTGAGAATTTTGTATGATGCCGAATGACAGAATTTTACATGACAACTCAGGCCCAGCTCATGCCCTTTTTTGCCTGGACATGTGCTATTTTTATTCATTTGTATATTGATTACTTCTAAGGAATCAATTTTCAAACAGGAAGTATATTGGGACAAAAGGGCTTTGGGGGACGAGAAATCCCTTTAATCTGTGACCATTGAGCAAAAATTTGACCTGCACTAGGGTCTGAGGTTGTTGGGACCAGTTTTTGCAGCTTTAATCCTTAATCTGTCTTGACTGTGTATTTGTTTGAAGTGCAGAGCTGAGCTGAACAGTTACGTTTTTGTTTTTGTTTTGTTTTAAAGAAGCAGGATGTTTTCCTGAACTGTAAACTTTGTGTTATTTTTAACTTGCACAAGGGAAGTGTGTTCTTGGTGTTGCTCTTGCACCTAGGTTTTTTGTTAATGTTTTAGTGTGGATTTTTCAGAAGCTTCTCTGCTCACCATCCTGCCAGGAAAATCAGAAAGCTTAATGATACTCCAGAATGATGAGGGGAGGCAGGCTTTTTAAGGGTCAGAATCATGAAGCGAATATTGAGAAATGAGCCTCTTCATAGCCTTAAAGGAGTGAGTCACTCTGCATTAAATGGTTAAGGAATTAAAAAGGGCATCATGACACCCAGTTTCCCTTTCCACTGGGATCTTGTGTCTCCTGCCAGTGAGGGCTGTGTGTGGCAAAAGGAGATTGGCTCCACAGCCTGGGTGTTGCACATCAGGAGGAAAGATACTTCAAAATGCCTTTATGTTTTTATAAACCCACAAGGCACAAGTCTGGTGGAGGGATGGCCAAGGGTGTTCAGGCGGACGTTGGAAATAAGCATGGACAAATTCACTTTCCTCTACCAAGGGCCAAGGCTGATGGCCTGTACTTCTGTGTCCAGGAGACACTACAGAGCAGCTCTGTGACTTCTGTTACTTTACAGAATATGCTACCTCAAAGTGCTACCGATAAACCATTCTAACTGTAAGTGCTCGTGCTAAGGGCACGTGTCTTAATCAAAGTTTGGTTATCTGTTTTTTGGGTGTGGGTTGTTATTGTTGTTGTTGTTGTTGTTGTTTCCCTTGTATAGTGATGAGTGACATTTTACCTATTAAATATATTATTGGATCATGGTTCCTGAAAGTGATTAAAGTTCGTGTGTATGTGTGTTTTATGAGTTAAATATCTATGATGTGTGTTTTTTAGAGTTTGGTTCTTTAAAGATTTGGGGAGGATGGGTAAGTTTCAAGGCACTCAGTTTTTTCTGATTTATATACTAATAATCAGGGTCTAAGTTAAATAAATAAAAATAATGTATGCATGTATTTTATACACGTGTGTCTGTGAATCTCTGTGATTTTTTTTAAAGTTCCGCATTCTAGCTGCAAAGAAGTTATTGGCGGAAATAAGGAAAGAAAATCCAGTGAGTAGATTTTGTAAGACTGAGCATCAGCAGGGTGGGACCATAGTCTCCATATTCTCCAATCCTGGCTGCACATTGGAATCACCATGGGGAGCTTTAAAAAATACAGAGGCCTGGACCCCACCCTGTAGATTTGAATTAATTGGTTTGAGGTGCAGCCTGGGCATTGGAATTTTTTTATAGCTCCCTGGGTGATTCTAATATGAAGCCAGGTTTCAGAATCACTGTACTAACACAATAATAGGCCCACTGTTGAACTTCAGTCTGTAATTATTATTATTATTATTATTTTTGTGATCCAAACACAATTGCGTTCATCTACTATTTTTATTTGAGTTTCCTGTATTACTCATGGGACTTGTAACCCTAACCAAAGCGTTTCACTTGTTGTCTCTCTCTCTCTCTTTTTTTTAATAGATTTTTTTTTTTTTTTTTTTTTTTTTTTTTTTTTTTTACGGTTTTCAGTCATTAACCCTCTCCAATTGTTGAATTAGACCTACAAGTTGATACACACATTTCAGGCGTTTGGGAGCTAGCAGTCTGTTCTAATTCTACTGAGAAATTGTATTCCAATGTGATTTATAGGTTTATAAGCATTTTCTATCAGGTGAGGCAACTGACTGAGCTCCAGAAATGTGGCTGCTACAAATCAGCCAGCTGATGGGAAACACAGGGTCTCTCATATTGTCCACAGACCAGCATTTTACATCTTTGCTGCATGGGTCCTGCTTCTCCACCTGAGCCAGGATGCCATATGCTATCTTCAGAGGCTATGAGAGAGTGCTTGTGAGAAGGTGAAAGGCAGATGCACCTCCCGTCATGGAAAATGACTCCAAGGCAGCCGCTAAGCTGATGTGTAGACTGGGGGCCAGGGAGCTATGACTCCTCTGTCCCTAACTTCCTCACAGGTCCTCATGCCTTGGAGTTACTTTGTTTTGAGGGGGGCTGGGCAATGAGGCGAGGGAAGGAGGATTTCATGCCTCAGGTAACTAGGTTTTTATTCCCTAAGAGATGAAATCATGTTTGGGCCAGTCTGGTTGAAAGGCATTTCAAAAGAAAGGAATGCACTCAGTTAATCCAAGTGTGTTTTTCTGTTATTCCCAGTCGATAAATATACCCCAAGACAATGCTTGTTGATTTTGAGTGGCAGAATTGGAGTTTTTCTTCTAGATTTCTTATTTAGTTTTCAGATACTTATTAACCATGCCTAATGACCTTATAAATTCTCCTGGAGGTGAAAACCTTTAATAGGGTGACAGATTTGTATCATTACTGTTTGTAGGACTTGGTAATGACCCAGTTTGCTAGAAATGGGAGCAGACTCTCTGGTCTAGAGCAAATTTTCAACAAAAGATGTGGGTGGTGAGGGGGTTTGGGCACAAAAAATAATGAAGGAAAGTCATTCCCAGTTCCTCATTCACAGATGATAACCTGTTTCTCATGATTTGCTGGGCCATTTGAGTCATTTACTCTTACTTAGCTTCAATATGAGAAAGAAACCCATAAAAACAATGCTTAATTAGGTCCTCGTGTTGTGGGAAAAGGTTGGCACATGTTTTGCTCCTAGTTGATAAAATCAGAGCGTGATTGAACTGTGATTTCTAAATGAGAAGCTCTGCCCAACAGGATGTCCCCAAACATCAGCCTATACCAAGCTGTGAAAATGTTCTATTCAAAAATAAAACAGGATGGGTCAGAAAACATCTTCCCAGATGCGTTTTCTGTAATTTCCTTTATGTGGACAACATGGTGAGTCTAAAAATGAAAAGTAATTAAAATTCATCCTCAGGAAAGCTTAGATATGATGATCACAATTGGTTAATTAGAGTTGGCAAAGTATGACCTGTAAGCTCCCTGCCTGCAATTTTGAACTAAGAATGGGGTTTTTGTTTTTAGTTTTAATTGACACATTTATATACATGAGACACACTGCAGTGTGATAATTCACACATGCATCGGGGAGTTATCAATTTAGGGCAATTAGCATACCCACCACCTTAAACTGTTATCCTTTTTTCATGGTGAGTATAAATTCCTCTCCTGATTTTTTTTTTTTTAATAGTGAGAATTGAACCCAGGGATTCTCTACCACTGAACTCTACTCTTAGTCAACCTTGATTTTTTTTTTTTCCTTTTCCATTTTGAGACAGGGTTCCACTAAGTTGCCAAGACTGGCCATGCACTTGTGATCCTCCTGCCTCAGCCTCCCAAGTAGCTGGTATTATAGGGCCATCACCTTGGCTGGCTCTTCTGATTATTTTAAGATGTATGATGCATTATTGCTACTTGTCTGGTATTCTGTAGCACTATAGGGAACTAATAATTATTTGTATATTTTTAATAACAACAAGTTGGAAAAAGTCAAAAGAAGAATTATATTTTATACTGTGAAAATTCTATGAAATTTAAATTTTCATTAGTGTTCATAAGTAAGGTAGGAACTGGAAGGAACCCAGCCAAGCTCATTCACTTCTGAATTGACTATTGGGACTTTCATGTGGCCATGGCTGAATTGAATAGTTGCAGGAGTCTGTGGCCCATAAAAAAATTGAAAATATTTACTATTAGCCCTTTACTGAAAAATTTGCTGACCCTCGATCTCAGTGAAGAGTCTACTGGTGTTCATTGTCCTGTTCTTGGAACTGCTTACATTATGAAAATTTAAAAAGTAGCCAGTTAAGGAAAAATCCCTTAGCAGAATCACATGCAGTGCTTAATGAAAATGCAGAACCCCAAACCCAAGCTCAGCCTTAGAATTGCCGTCCCCAGCAGGCAGAACAGGGAATGAAATTCCCTAACAAGCTCTGTAGGGGTTTCTTATCAAGGATGAAATTTGTAAACCCCATTGAATGTAGTGAGTTCTTTCCCCTCAGCAGAGAACACTTCTGGACATATTTGAAGTGTTTCTTTTTGTAATCTTGTGGATGCCATCTACATGGTCTTCCCCAGAACGTCTTTTGACAGTTTAGGGCAGAGTTGATGCACAGCAGTGGGTATGGCTGTTAACCTAGGCAAAGGTTTGTGAAGCCTATGATTCGGCCCTCCCTCCACGATGTCTGACGTTCTCATTGTTAAAATTATTCCTTTGGCAACTGTTATTTCCACTCTGTGATCCCAACCATTCTTTGTTTTCTGCAATTCATTATTTTAAGGCTGAAATTAGGCTGCACAGGATAACAACAGGGTTTTTTTTTTTCCTTAGTGACACTGTAATCCTAGTTAATATTTAGCAGAGGTCTCATTGATAAGTACAAATGTACTTTTTAAAAGTAGAATGAATGATTTTATACAGATAGTTTGCTTGTGGTACTATGGATTGAAACCCTAGACACAATCACTGAGCTACATCCCCAATCCTATTTATATTTTTATTTTAAACATGGCCTTACCTAAGTTGCTGAGGCTAGCCTCAAACTTATGACCCTTCACCTCAGCCTTTCGAGTAGCTGGGATGACAAGCATACACTACCATGCCCAGCAAGCAAAAGCCTTTTAATGCATGGACTTCATAGAGAATCACAGGTGGTTGGGTAGACTTGAGAGAGATGGAAATTGATCCTTGTTAAGGAAGGAGGGTGGAGCTCTGTGAGGGTGGGGCGTTTTCCCCTTCCCTTCGCCCACATTGATGGTTAGCACCCAGTTCCTGAGGTAGGAAGGCCTCGACCAGGAAGGTTGCTGATGTTGGAGAATGTGGGCTTCCAAGTGTCAGAAGATAGGCAGCATCATTAACTCCCAATATGGGTGGGAGGGAGAGAGAGTTCTGATAGGAAAGAGAGAACATGATAAAACTTGTTGCTTCCTCAAAAGGGTACACCATAGCCTTGAGGAAAATAATGAGCAGTTAATGGATTGGAGACAGCCTGATCATTATTTACTGTAGGTTTGGGGGACGTTTTGATGAACAATAGGTTTGACCTTCTCTAAGGCACTTTATTAGTGGTGTTACCTAGAGCAGCTTCCTATTCCAGATCCTCAGCTTTCTCATCTATAAACTAGGATTACTCATACTTTTGTTTTGGGTAATAAATGAGCGTAGCCATGGCTCATGAACATAGCTGGTAATCAGAAACACCTAATGGTTTCCAAAAAATCACAATTCCAGACACTTCTGAATTCTCATTTGGCAGTTTTACAATGGTCAAGAATTAGGAAATCGACTTTCCCCAGATAATGCCAGGTTTAAGAACCAGTGAGAAGACCCTTTGCGAAACCTCTGCCCTAGTTTTAACACATTTCTGGTACTCAGCTATTTGTATCTAGAGAATAAGAGCCTGAGCCAGGCAATACATTAATGGATTGGTTTAAGCATCCTCAACAAGTTTATGTTTATGCCTTTAGTCGTACTACCAGCATAACTCAACACACTCACTTTTATGAACAAGAGCCATGAAACATGGGCAGTGGGAGCTGGGGCACGGGTTCTGCCACAAAAACATGGCTACACCCTGTTCTGCAGCTGATATGTGCAATTTTCTGCTCTCCATTTTTATGAGGGGAAACTTCAGTTCAGCTAATAGTTTGCCTCTTCCAATCCATAAACCAACCATAGACCAATAAAATAAAAACAAGTCGTTTCTATCTCTGTTTTCATCCAGCTACATTCTCCTTCTCCCTTCCTAGGCAGTGGTGAAAACGCTGACATTGCAGAGAAATAGTTCAAAGCTCAGGCTACATAGTGAGCTGAAGCCAAGTTAGAGGACTGGAGGAATGAGTGCCTTTGCCAACAAGCCCGCCCAGGCTTCTGCACCCCATTTTCCCCTAGTCACACACCTATATGTCTTGCCCAAGTTCCACTGTGCAAGATGTAGGTGAGGAGGCCCTTCTGAAACTCACTCCTCATTATCCTATCTTCGCTCACAAGTTCCCTGTTCAACTCTCAGGGTTTTCAGTCCTTGCTAAACTAATTCAAAAACAGGTTTCCGGGCTGGGGGTGTAGCTCAATGGTAAAACATGCCTAGCAAGGGCAAGGCCCTGGGTATCTCAAAAAAATTAGGTTTCATGTCTTAAATTTTTTCTTGGGTGGTTACGCCATCTTGATATCTGTCCATGCTACTTAAACTGCTGAGAGTAATGGGTACCTGGAATTTTTTTAGTATTCTTCTGGTTGGCTTGATTTTTAAACCAATTTTGCCCTCTGGCATACTGACCTCCTGAGAATGGTTCCCTCTATATGTTGAGGAAGTTATAAATCTGGAAAAGTCACAGACAAGAGTTAGTCATTGAAAAATGGACTCAAGCTGTCTGGAAGACATGAGTACTTGTGTTTGGATGAAGTCCCTTGTGTTCACCTTCAGGAAGGTTGTGGATGATACTGTGATTTTCATTCTGCTTTCAGTAACGTTCTCAGAACACAGTGGACTAGAAGGGTAAAACTACACGGCTTAGAAACATACAATCCATTTGAATTCCAGCCCAGATACTTGGCCATAAGAAAGGATTTTTTATCCTGACATCTTCCTAGAAGCTGTGCTCATTGAGCACTGGAAAAATCCCCTTTGTTTATCCTGCCTAGCATTTTTTAAAAGTTTTTTTTTTATTATTATTGTAGTTGGAAATGATACCTTTATTTCTTTTATGTGGTGCTGAGGATCGAACCCAGGACCTCATACATGGTAGGTGAGCGATCTACTGTTGAGCCACAACCCCAGCCCTGCCTTGCATTTTTATAAATCACCTTATTTCAATAGCTGAAAGGGAAAGATTTGGTAATTACAGCTTTCCTTTGTCACAGGTTTATATTGATAATACAAGCAACTTTAAAAGGTTATCTTGAAAATAAGTTCACTGATATGTACAAAGAGTTTATAATGGTGAGAGTTTCATAAACATTAGCTATTGTCCAATAACTCTTCTTGCTTTGCAGTAGTATTCAAATGCCAAATAATGGATTAAAAAATTCTTTTGTGAATCATTTTTAAAGTAAGCTGACTAATCACAACCACATGTATCTGTTTTCAACTATGGTTGTTCATCTACAATGCAGCAATAATGACTGGCATTTTGTCTTATGCAAACCCTATAGGTAAGACACTAATGTTATCCCTTTACTTACAGACATAAAAATGAGACATAGAATTAAATATGTGCTTTATAGCCTCACAGTTTGTTAGTGTAGGCATTGTGATTTTAATTCAGATGACTGAAAACAAAAGCCACATTATCTATGTTGTCTATCGATTCAGAGGTAGAGGGGTGATTTTTGAAGAAAGAAAAGAATGCTCAGCATCCATGCAAAACGACAATGGTAGAGAAGATCAGATCTTTTAAAATAAAAAATAACATAGCTGATATTAAAGCTGCCTTATAGCTCTAAAAGTCAAACAAACCTAAATTTGAGAATTTGCTCCACAACTTCCCAGTTATGTAACATTGGAGAAATTACTCAACTAAGTCCTAATTCTAAAATGAAGGTAATAACAGCACCAACTTCATGGGTTATTGAATATTAAATGGCAAAACACTTTAAAATGTTTTAGGAAAAAAAGAAAACGTTCTAGCAAGGTTAAGTAAGGATCCAAGTGGATAGATGATTCATAAACAGAATTAGGAATAGTAAGGACTGTAGAAGTTTCCTGAGCTATTTTATCCACAAGAAGAGGATAAAATGTCAAGCATAATTTTTTTTCTTGTTGGGGAGGGAATGATTTTATCATTGGTGACCTATAATTTTGGGGTCTTGTTTCAAATTCCTTGAAATGAGTTAATTTGGTTTCAATATAATCTTTAAAATAACTGATGGCAAAGTCTATTGACTATAATTGTTGCTTATGTTGAATAGTCACCTAAATTATCAATTTAGTACAGGTGCCTTGATTACTTGATTGCAATAACACAAGGGCTCTTTTATTTTTAATTCATCCTTAACTTTATCCACTTGCAAAGACAAGTGATTAATATGAAGCATAAAGCTAATCAATTAAAGATTTAAATAACAGTAACATTGGAAGGAGAGAATGAACAGAAAAGAAAAGAATGGCTCTACCTTAATTTTTTTTCACTTTGCCTATTAGTTATTTTTAACTCTTAAATTAACAACTCAGAGCTGGTGGACTAATTCTTGAATGTCTGAGTTTGCTTAGTGTGTTAGGCCACTTTTAAAAAGCAAATTCTGCCCCCCTTATAACTTTTTATGTGTGTTGTTCTCGTATGTTTGAGAATTTCTTTGTTGCACCAATATAATTAGCTTATTGAGGGCTACACAAATGATATTACCCTGATGTGTGCATGGTGGAGTCCTGCTTCAGGGGTCAAGTTAAATCTACTGTTAATTATCAAAGGGAAGTTAGCTAATTAGGTGTACCCTCCAACTTAGTATAAATTTCTAAGTTTGAAAGGAAGAAGGGTTTAGATTAAATTTTTATAAGTCAAAGTGCCTTGAAGGAATCTGTGGAGTAGTGAGTGTTAAAGTTTCAGGTACCATGTGGAAAGAAAACGGGATTCAAAGGGAAGTATCCCTGTGTTATAAAATCTTATCCTTTGGACTCTGTTGTTTACTAAGCCCAAGATTATATTTCGTAAAGTAAGGTTATGGGCTGTTTCCAACTGAATCCGGGGTTTACTATTCATTTGCAGATTCCTGGACTTCACTTTAGATAGATTGCATTACAATCTTAGGGTGAAATCCAGAAAGCTGCATTTTAATAAGCAGGCTAACCACTGGAATGAATCACAGAAACCAGAAATGCCACAAATAAGGCATTACAAATAGTGGGTACAGAATAAACTATTCAATAAATAATCAGAGAGTAATTAACTTTCCATGTGGGAAAAAAATGCAATTGGATTCTTACCTAAAACCATGAAGAAAAATAAATTCCACATAGATTAACTCTTTAAGGAGAAAAAGTAGAACTAATGAAACATTTTGGAAAAAATATAGAATATTATTTCAACATTGGAATATACAAAATTATCTTCACTACATTAAAAAATGAATTATTAAGAAAACAACAGAAAAATTCTACTAGATTATAATTTTTGTTCATTCACATTGCTATAACAAATATAATAGACTGGGTGACTTATAAACAACAGAAATTTATGTCTCTCAGTTCTGTAGAGTAGGAGACCCAAGATCAGATTCAATATCTGGTGAGGGCCCACCTCATGAGTCAAAGATGGCACCTTCTCACTGTGACTTCCAATGATGAAGGTGCAAGGTAGCTCGCAGACTTCTATTGTAACAGCACTAACCTCATTCATATCTCCACCCAGCCAAAGGCCCCACCTCCTACCATCATCACATAGATTTCAGTATATGGATATTAGGAAGACACAAACATTCAGGTCAGAGCCCAATTTAATACTTTGTATGACAAAAGATACCATGGAGTCAAGAAATACACCATATACTTGATATTTTGTTTTTATTTTTATAAGTGAAAAATAATTTTTGTACCCCCAAGCACAGTGGTGCACGCCTGTGATCCTGCTACTTGGAAGGCTGAAGGAGGAGAATCAGTTCAAGGGCAACTTGGACCATGTATCAAAAATGAATAATAATAATAATAATAATAAGTGATGGGTATGGAGTGATAGAGCACCCCTGGGTTCAATTTTCAATACAACAGGTAAAAGAACAGAGATACCATTTTGAAAGTTTAGTGAAGAGTACAGAAAATGAAACTGAGAGATACCTGGTTGGTTGGAAAGTAAGTTGGTACAAACACTTTGGAGGTCAAATTGGTAGCATCCAAAAGCTTGCTGAATTTTGTTATTGTTTTGAGGTGCTGGGGATGAAACCCAGGGTCCTGCACATTCTGTGCAAGAGCTCTGCCACTGAGCTACACCCCTAATTGTATCTGTACTACCCTAATTATATTTATGTCTGTGAAATTCTTGTTCATTTTTTACAAGCAAGCATATACAAAGGCTTTCATTGTTGGTTATATTGGTGAAAAGTTGGAAAGAACATGAATGTCATCAATATGGAACTGCATAAATATGTTACAGGATACTCACACTTTGGACTACTATTTTCTAGTTACAGTGAATGAATTAAGTGTATGGCATCATACAGGTGCATTTAGAAAACATAGACTCAGGTGGCCAAGTTACAAATGGGAACATATGAAATAACATTATATTTATGAATACACACTTATTGTTGTTGAGATGGCATGATCCAGTTTCTTATCTTAAACAAGAGATTTTCTTTCTAGTTTTGCTAAAATTTGGAGATTTGCTTTTTTTGTGTCTAGATCCCAGAATGTTGAGGTCTAAAAACTTTCCTTGAAATCACCTTATCCAATTTCCTTCTTTCAAAAATATTTTTAAATGGACTTTTATTTTTAGAATAGTTTTAGATGTAGAGAAAAATTGTGAAGGCATATATCCCATCTTCATTTCCACTATTATGAACATTATAATTGATATGGAACAATTATTAAATTAGTGTTAAAATTGATGAATTAGTGCTAATGTGATGATTATAGTTTATGTTTTATTCCTATTTTGCTTTTAACAAATGTTCTTTCTCTGTCTCAGGATCTCATCTAAGATATCACATTAACTTGTTAGTTATGTCTTATTAGACTCCTCTAAGCCACAGCCGATTCTCAGACTTTCCTTGCCCCTGCCCCATGACTTTGACAGTTTTGAAGTATTGTAAAGTATTTGTAAAATGTCCTTCTTTGGAGTCTGACACAGTTCTCTCACATTCTGGGTTTTGGAAAGAAAGGAATAAAAGTGGAGTACCATTCTCACCGCATTGAATCAAGTGTACATATTAGTAATATGACATTACTCTTGGTGTTACCTTTTTTTTTTTTTTTTGATACTGGGGATTGAACTCAGGGGCACTCAACCACTAAGCCACATCCCCAGCCCTATTTTATATTTTATTTAGAGACAGGGTCTCACTGAGTTGCTTAGCTTCTCGCCTTTGTAGAGGCTGGCTTTGAACTCTCAATGCCCCTGCCTCAGGCTCCTGAGCTGCTGGGATTACAGGGGTGCGCCACTGCTCTTGGCTTGGTGTTAACTTTGATCACTGGATGGAGGAACCTTGTCAGCTTTCTCAACTGTAAAGTTGCTCTTTTAGCTCTCCCCCTCCCTTTTCCATGCTGTATTTTTTGGAAAGAAATCTCTATGTGCAAGCAGTCTCCTAGTTTCCAAGACTCAAGGAATTGTAGCTAAAAAATAAAAATAAATATAAAATAGGAAGGAAGGGAGAGAGAAAAAAATCGTAACTCAAAAAGATAGAGGGATTTGTTCCAGTTAGAGTTAATCATACTTAGTCTGTCTAGTATGAAGTATGGTTTGGGCCACAGAGGAGTAACTTAGTGCATAATTAAATAATTTTAATACAGTCCATTTAATTTTAAATCAATCAATGAGATCCAATTTTCTTTCACTTAATCCATTTCATCCCAACATCCCATATATGGAACACCTATTAAAAACTTAATTACAGTCTATACTATGTAATATCATTATATAATAATGTAACTATATTATAAAAATTATAACATTCATATAGTAACATATAAAAGCTCTAAGATTATGATTTCCAACCTATTTTAATATACCTGTGTCAATTTTGTTGAAATATTTACAGAATCAAAAGCTTGGGACTGAATGGGTTAAATTTTACATTTAATTAATACGTTAAATTAAAACAACAGATTTGGCACATACAAAATCTACTTGCCTCCCAACAACCCTTCTATTGTTAGGTCTAGAATCTACAATTATTAAATACCATATTTTTTATATTAACACATCCACCCACATATCCACAGACTTGAGCTCTAAATAAATACAGAAAAATTTGTACATTTTGGAAACTAGGAAGGAACTAATATCAATGAGAAGGAGATGAGGCTCCACGCGGAACAGAAAGTAATATTGAAAGACTGGCCATAACATTTGCCATGGGCAGGAAATTCCAAGGTCCTGGATCTTTGAACACAGTCAAAAGGGGACAGGAGTTGCATACCAGGTGGGTGTGCCTTTCTGGACCCTGGGTTCCCTGGCCCTTGGGGATGGACACTGTGAATACAAAAGAGAAGAGCTACCACTGAGGTGCTGGGCCACGAGTCAGTGGCCCCAGATGCTCACGTCTGAGGGTGGTATTTTAGATGGCCATGGAGACAACAGTAGAAAGAAGAATGATTACAGAGCTAAGTGGTGAAACAACAGAAGCAGTGTGAACAGTATAGAACAGTTTTAAGAAGTGCTTTCCACAAAATAATAACAACAGTGCTATTTGTGATTCAAAAGAAACTGGAAATAAATCCTTTATAATAATTTGGAAGTCATGAAGCAGAAATTTGAAGGAATTTAGTTAAAGTCCTTGGTTTTTTGCAGTAAAGAAATATTAATTAACTTTGATCTTGTCAGTTTATTATAAATGTAAGAGTGTAGGCTAAAAAGAAACACATTCATAACATGTATGTTGGAAGGTGAAAAGAAAGAAGTTTAAGAAATTTGTCTATTTTAATGCAAGGTAGCAAAAAGAAACAATTATAATACACCCCCATAATAATAATGTAAGATGATAGATATCAATGCATATATTTCAATAATTATGAAAATGGGTTTAAACTCACTTTTCTAATATTGACTAAAAAAATCTGTTTGGCTTGAGGTGTAAAATGTAATTGTGTGCTGTTTATAGATATACCTCAAAGAAAATGATAAGAAATGATTAAAAATGAAAGAGGAGAAAATGGTAGATTAGCCAGAAGAGTTGATATAACAATTTTAAATAAGTCTAAAATTAATAAAATATTAAACAAAAAAATGCATAAAGAAAGAGGGCAGCCTAATAATTGATAGCAGTGGGGACAAAGAGATATATACTTTCAGAAATGGCTAGATCAAGGAGGTCAAATTAAAGAACCAGCTATTCTGATGAATCATCAAAGTAAAAAACAGAGATGTAGTTCTCCAACTTAAGATCTGTGTTTCAGTCATCAATTTGCCACAGTGTCTGCAACATATTTCCCCTATATTTAAGTGCATGTCCTCCAACCTCATCACAAGGTCTTTACTCTGTGAGTCTTTGTGTCTGCCTTTGTCTATCCAGATCTTTCTCCTCCTGGCCCCCCATCCTCAGCTAATGGCTTCCTTCTTACCACTAACAGATTTCAGTTTAACTGTCCTATTATGTCCTAGCACCTCATCCTGCTCGCATGATGGCATGCTTGCTTCTGTCGAATTCCTTTCTTCTCACTAGACAATAGACCTTCCAGGACCAGGGCTGAGCCCTTCACTGCACAGTGGCCCAGGGCCTGGCTGCTGGTTTGCTTTTTGAGGAAGCAGATCTGTGAAAGAATGAGTTATGTAAAAATGGTGTGTGATCCCAGAGGGAGGGATTAATTCTGCCTAAGCCCAAGGCTTAGTGAGGAAATGACCTTTAGGGAGTAAGCCCAGGGAATGAGTAAGGGGAAAGGATGTTTTCTTCCTGGTGGAGGCACCAAAGTGAACAAAGGCCTGAAGGCCAGTGAGGCAAGGCTGGGCAAGGCATTTTGAGTGATCAAATTTGGTGTAGGTGGAGTGTGTGTGGCAAAAAGAAGAGAGCAATAAAGTTGTGCATAGAGATTGGGGATTGTTGGTAGACCCTGGAGTGTCATGCTGAGTGTAATCGTTAATGTATAGTCAAGGGACGTCCATCCAAACATTGGAGTGTATCAGAGCTGTTCACTAAGTATTTTTCTGAGCCCATATGGAGACTGTAACTTCTCTTTCTGCCTTCAGAATTATCCATAGCCACATGACTTACTTGGACTGATCCTAATGAGTGAAAGTGAGAGAGCCTCATGGGGCAGAAGCTTTAAAACACACTGTTGACTTTTCTCCAGCCTTACCTATTTTGGAAGCAGGAGACTTGGGCCTCAACAAGAATGCCATAGATAGAGAAGACCCTCAGTTATTCTTTCATAGACTAAATAAGACACAAACCTTTGTTGTTTTAAGACACTGAGAGGTGGTGATTATTTGTTATTTCAGAATGGCCTTGACTGTTCCGGCTAATGTAGGTGTTTTTTTTAAATCTGATCTGGCACTAATGAGACCGGAAGGCAGAAGGAGAATTCGGAGATAATTTCAACAAAGCCTTGGCAGTAGGGAAAGTGAGTGAATAATGATGAACTGTGAGCATGAGGACAGGGAGTGCATTGGTTTTATGTTTCTGCATTTCTGGTGCCTGGCACAGTTTCTGGAAAGAAAAAGAAGTCAGGGGAGAGTCTTCCATAAGAACCTGTAGTGAATATTTTGTGTCTCTCTAATGCTCAAGTCTTAACATCCTTTACATATGAATGTGATCTTATTTGAAAATGAAGTCTTTGTAGATATAATTTAGTTATGAATCTTGGGATGAGATTATCTTACATTTATGTTGGGTAAAATCCAATGGCTAGTGTCCTTCTAAGAAGAGGGAGAAGGAAATCGGATACACTGATGTAGGGAGGAGGTCATGTAAGATGGAGGCAGAGACCTGAGCTATGTAACTACAAGCCATGGAATGCCAAGGATTACCAGCAGCCATCAAAAAACAAAAACAAGGTAAGGAATGGATGTTCCTTCAGAATCTCCGGAAGAAACACCTTAACTTTGGAGTGCTTGCCTCTAGAACTGAGGGAGGAAAAAAAATTATATAGTTTTGAAGCCACAAAGTTAGTGGTAATTTTTTAATGGTAGCCCTAGAAAAAGAATACACGATTCACTTCACTTACCATGTGGGAACAACTTTAGAATAACACTTCCAATTACAACCCTCTCTGTCATATTCTCCACCCTCTTCACCAAGTAGAAGTGGCTTATGTGATTTGTGACATTGGGGAATTCAAACAACAGCTAATAGCATACTGTACTTCATATATATGTACACTTAGGTGTCAATTAAAAACAGCAAAACAAGAACAACAACAAAATAGAAATGTGTATGGAGTGGAACATCCAACTTTTAAGGCTGAATAGAGACAACGGTTCCAAAAACGTAAACTCAGAAGGTTTTCAAAGACATTAGAAGAAAATCCAGAGAAAATGGCATTTCAGAAGCTAGAAAGGAGATAATTCCAAGAAGGGAGTCGCAAATGGTATCTAATGTTGCTGAGATAGTCAGCATAATTAGAACCCAAAAGAGGTAGTGGGTTTCCATTATGGGTTTTATTTCTGTTGTGATTTATTCACAGAAAAGACTGAGTAAATTGGTGGGAATAGAAGCAAAATAAAAATTTTATCTCCTGGTTTTATCAGATTGCTAGAAAGGGAGGCAGAGTGGAAACAAAGGTTATTTAAAAACATGGACCCTGGAATATGAATGTAATTGATGGAGAGAACTGAAGATACGAGCTCTGTGGGATATGGAGGGTGAGTAGGCCCAGATGAAGAAATTGGGAGCAGGGAAGTGGCCAAGTGATAAAAGGGGAAAGCATGTATTAAGTACCAGGAGATTTTTCTTTCTTAAGATTGGTAAGTCGGTATATGTAGAAGACATTAACCAAGATAGGAAGCCATGACGAAAGAATTGGTCCTTAAAACATTGGCAAGCGGGGAAAGAACATGGCTGCCAGCGAAGAGGCAGCACATACAATGCCTCCGTGGTAAGGGGATCAGAGAGACTCATTAATACACCCACATGCGTCCTGCTGGGAAACTTCAAGCAAATTTCCTCTGAAAGGAGACCTTCCTGGAACTAGTAAGTTTAATAGGAGGTGTTAGATTGTCACAAAATACTGAATCTCGGCAACCCAGAGCAGGGGCACAGTCCCGCCGGGGGCCGCCGAATGGCCGCTGCCTACACATTGCAGTGAGCATAGGAGCGGACACTAACCGCCTGGACCCCTGCGAGCGGGCTCTGTGAACCCAAGCCGAACGCCGCCCACGAGCGGCAGCGAGTTTAGGAGCAGGCGCGACCTGCCCGGGTCCTGCGAGCTGGCTCTCTGAATCGCAGCTGGCGCAGGCCACACGCTGCATTGTTTTTGGGAACCATTGCTGCCTGCCTGGATCCCCGTGGGCGGGCCCTGTGAACCCAAGCCGACCTCCGCCCACAAGCGGCAGCGAGTTTAGGATCAGGAGCGACCTACCCGGGTCCCGCGAGCTGGCTCTCTGAATTGCAGCTGGCGCAGGCCACACGCTGCATTGTTTTTGAGAAACATTGCTGCCTGCCTGGATCCCCGTGGGCGGGCCCTGTGAACCCAAGCCGACCGCCACCCACAAGAGGCAGCGAGTTTAGGATCAGGAGCGACCTGCCCAGGTCCCGCGAGCTGGCTCTCTGAATTGCAGCTGGCGCAGGCCACATGCTGCATTGTTCTTGGGAACCATTGCTGCCCGCTTGGACCCCCGCGGGCGGGCCCTGTGAACCCAAGCCGACCGCCGCCCACACGCTGCAGCGAGTTTAGGAGCAGGAGCGGCCTGCCTGGGTCCCCGCAGCCTGGCTTTGTGAACCGCCCACACGTAACATCGAACTTGGGAGCAGTTGCTGGCTGTCTGCCTGTCCCCCCTCCCTCCTCCGGGCTGGCTTGGTGAACCTCAACCAGCCGCCGCTCACACGGCGCAGTGAACTTGGGAGCTGGCGCTGCCTGCTTGGCTGCTTGGGCCCCCCGCAGACCAGCTCTGTGAACCGCCGCTGGCTACCGCCAAGCGGCCGCTGCCTACACCCTTGCAGTGAGTGGGGGAGCAGACACTGCCTGCCCGGCCCCGAGGGCACGACTCTGTGAACCTCCTCTGGCGGTTTGGAGCTGCAGACGACCACCCTCCACCTGCCAACCCAGTGCTGCAAACGACCCCTGACCAGCTCTGCAAAAGGCCCCGCCCACACAGCGAACAGCAGGAAGGGAGACCCGCCCAATCCTGGAGGAAGTACCGCTGCACAGTGATTGACTCCCGCCTACTGAGAGGAGAAACTTGGCCTGGTGGGCATAGCTCCACCCACTGGAAGAGCAGTTAATCGAACTCTAGGACTGCATTTATAATTTTTTTTTTTTTTACTGTCTTTTTAAATGTTTTTTAATCCATCTTATTTTATTTTATTCTATTTTTTAAATCTCATTTTCCATTTCTACTATTATTATTTCTCTTTAAATCCCTTTTAATCTTCTACTCTTTTCTATCCTTCTTTTCTCCTGTCTTTACATCTCTTTTTAATTTTCTTATTCCCCCTTCCTTGAATTCTACCTGCTTACTCTTATTCTCTTTAGTGACTTCTACCCATCCCTTCTAATACCTTCCTCCCAAGCTTCAAATATATTTATAGGAGTAAACAGTAACTCAGCAGTCAAACAGAACAAGAAACAATATGAACAGCATGAAAAAGCAAGGAAGAAAAGGAGTGCAAACAATGCAGGGCAGCCTAAATATTCAGGAGGATATAGAACCACCAGAAAAATGGTCATATAAAGAACTCATGGAACACCTGAGACAGATGGAACGGAACCTTAAAGAGGATACAAGACAGCAAATTCAAGCAGCGAAAGAACACATTGAGAATGTATTACACAAACAGATAAAGGAAGAAGTTAAGCATCTTTATCAGGAGATAGAGACTATAAAAAAGAATCAAACCATAATCTTAGAAATGAAGGAAACTATAAACCAAATTAAAAACTCAAATGAGAGTATCATTAATAGAGTGGAGCAAGTAGAAGCTAGAACATCAGATAATGAAGACAAAATATATCACCTGGAAAAGAGGCTAGCCATCTCAGATAGGCTGGTTAAAAATCATGAGAGAAGCATACAAGAGATATGTGATAATATAAAAAAACCAAATTTAAGAGTCATTGGGATAGAGGAAGGGATAGAGATTCAAACAAGGGGAATGAGTAATCTACTAGATGAAATAATCACAGAAAACTTTCCAGAATTAAAAAAGGAAACAGATATTCAAATTGTAGATGCATACAGGACACCGAACATACAAAATCACAGTAGACCAACGCCAAGACACATTGTTATGAAGATATCCAATATACAGAACAAAGAGAAAATATTAAAAGCTACAAGAGAAAAGAGAAAGATTACATTCAGGGGTAAACCAATAAGGTTAACAACGGACTTCTCAACTCAGACGCTGAAAGCGAGAAGATCCTGGAATAACGTATTTCAAACACTGAAAGACAATGGATGCCAACCAAGAATTCTGTACCCAGCAAAATTAAGCTTCAGATACGACAACGAAATAAAAATCTTTCACGATAAACAAAAACTAAAAGAATTTGCAGCCAGAAAACCAGCGTTGCAAAGCATCTTGAGCAAAACACTTCACGAGGAAGAAACGGAAAACAATAACCAAAGCCAACAGTGGGAAGTACCTTAGTAAAGACAGACGGAGGGGGGAAAACTAATCATGGTGAAACAAACGCAATTAAAAAAAAAAAACAAACGAAATAAATAATCAAATATGGCTGGAAGTACAAACCATATATCAATAGTAACTCTAAACATTAATGGTTTAAACACTCCAATAAAGCGACATAGGCTGGTAACATGGATCAAAAAAACAAATCCAACAATATGCTGTCTCCAGGAGACTCACCTGACTGGAAAAGACATACACAGGCTAAAGGTGAAAGGTTGGGAAAAAATATACCACGCGCACGCTCCTCGCAAGCAAGCAGGGGTGGCCATCCTCATATCGAATAAAATCGACTTCAAGACTAAGTTAATCCAAAGGGATAAGGAAGGACATTATATACTGTTAAAAGGAACCATTAAACAACAAGACATAACAATTATCAATATTTATGCACCAAATAATGGCGCTTCGAAGTTTATAAAACAAATTCTCCTCAAGTTCAAGAATCAAATAGACCACAACACAATAATTATGGGTGACTTCAACACACCTCTCTCACCATTGGACAGATCCTCCAAGCAAAAGTTGAATAAAGAAACTATAGACCTCAATACCACAATCAATAACCTAGACTTAACTGACATATATAGAATATACCAACCATCATCGAATGGATATACTTTTTTCTCAGCAGCACATGGATCCTTCTCAAAAATAGACCATATATTATGCCATAGGGCAACCCTCAATAAATATAAAGGGGTAGAGATTATACCATGCATTTTATCTGATCATAATGGATTGAAACTGGAAATTAATGATAAAAGAAGGAAGGGAAAATCCAATATCACATGGAAAATGAACAATATGTTACTGAATGATCAAAGGGTTACAGAAGACATAAAGGAGGAAATCAAAAAATTCTTAGAGATAAATGAAAATGAAGACACAACCTATCGGAATCTATGGGACACAATGAAAGCAGTTTTAAGAGGGAAATTCATCGCCTGGAAGTCATTCCTCAAAAAAAGGAAAAACCAACAAATAAATGAGCTCACACTTCATCTCAAAGCCCTAGAAAAGGAAGAGCAAAACAATAGCAAATGCAGCAGAAAGCAAGAAATAATTAAAATCAGAGCGGAAATCAATGAAATTGAAACAAAAGAAACTATCGAAAAAATTAACAAAACTAAAAGTTGGTTCTTTGAAAAAATAAACAAGATTGACAAACCTTTAGCCATGCTAACGAAGAGAAGAAGAGAGAGAACTCAAATTACTAACATAAGGGATGAAAAAGGCAATATCACAACAGACGCCACAGAAATACAGAAGACAATTAGAAACTATTTTGAAAACCTATATTCCAATAAAATAGAAGATAGTGAAGACATCGATAAATTTCTTAGGACATATGATTTGCCCAGACTGAGTCAGGAGGACACACACGATTTGAACAGACCAATATCAATGGATGAAATTGAAGAAGTAATCAAAAGACTACCAACCAAGAAAAGCCCAGGACCGGATGGGTATACAGCGGAGTTTTACAAAACCTTTAAAGAAGAATTAATACCAATACTTTTCAAGTTATTCCAGGAAATAGAAAAAGAGGGAGTCCTTCCAAATTCATTCTATGAGGCCAACATCACATTGATTCCGAAACCAGACAAAGACACAGCAAAGAAAGAAAACTACAGACCAATATCTCTGATGAACCTAGATGCAAAAATCCTCAATAAAATTCTGGCGAATCGGATACAAAGACACATCAAAAAAAATTGTGCACCATGATCAAGTAGGATTCATCCCTGGGATGCAGGGATGGTTCAATATACGGAAATCAATAAATGTAATTCACCATATCAATAGACTTAAAGATAAGAACCATATGATCATCTCGATAGACGCAGAAAAAGCATTCGACAAAGTACAGCATCCCTTTATGTTCAAAACATTAGAAAAACTAGGGATAACAGGAACTTACCTTGATATTGTAAAAGCTATTTACGCTAAGCCCCAGGCTAGCATCATTCTGAATGGAGAAAAATTGAAGGCATTCCCCTTAAAATCAGGAACAAGACAGGGATGCCCTCTATCACCACTTCTATTCAATATAGTTCTCGAAACACTGGCCAGAGCAATTAGACAAACGAAAGAAATTAAAGGCATAAAAATTGGAAAGGAAGAACTTAAATTATCACTATTTGCAGATGACATGATTCTATACCTAGAAGACCCAAAATGGTCTACAAAAAAACTACTAGAACTAATAAATGAATTCAGCAAAGTGGCAGGATATAAAATCAACACGCACAAATCAAAGGCATTTCTGTATATCAGCAACAAAACCTCTGAAATGGAAATAAGGAAAACCACTCCATTCACAATATCCTCAAAAAAAATAAAATACTTGGGAATCAACCTAACAAAAGAGGTGAAAGATTTATACAATGAAAACTACAGATCCCTAAAAAGAGAAGTAGAAGAAGATCTTAGAAGATGGAAAGATATACCCTGTTCATGGATAGGCAGAACTAACATCATAAAAATGGCGATATTACCAAAAGTCCTCTATAGGTTTAATGCAATGCCAATCAAAATTCCAATGGCATTGCTTGTAGAAATAGATAAAGCAATCATGAAATTCATATGGAAAAATAAAAGACCCAGAATAGCAAAAGCAATTCTAAGCAGGAAGTGTGAATCAGGTGGTATAGCAATACCAGATTTCAAACTATACTACAGAGCAATAGTAACAAAAACAGCATGGTACTGGTACCAAAACAGGCGGGTAGACCAATGGTACAGAATAGAGGATACAGAGACTAATCCACAAAGTTACAACTATCTTATATTCGATAAAGGGGCTAAAAGCATGCATTGGAGGAAGGATAGCATTTTCAACAAATGGTGTTGGGAAAACTGGAAATCCATATGCAACAAAATGAAACTGAATCCCCTCCTCTCACCATGCACAAAAATTAGCTCAAAATGGATCAAGGACCTTGATATCAAATCAGAGACTCTGCGTATGATAGAAGAAAAAGTTGGCTACGATCTACATATTGTGGGATCAGGCTCCAAATTCCTTAACAGGACACCCATAGCACAAGAGTTAATAGCAAGAATCAACAAATGGGACTTACTTAAACTAAAAAGTTTTTTCACAGCAAGAGAAATAATAAGAGAAGTAAATCGGGAGCCTACATCATGGGAACAAATTTTTACCCCCCACACTTCAGATAGAGCCTTAATATCCAGAGTTTACAAAGAACTCAAAAAATTGGACAATAAGACAACAAATAACCCAATCAACAAATGGGCCAAGGACCTGAACAGACACTTCTCAGAGGAGGACATACAATCAATCAACAGATACATGAAAAAATGCTCACCATCTCTAGCAGTCAGAGAAATGCAAATCAAAACTACCCTAAGATACCATCTCACTCCAGTAAGATTGGCAGCCATTATGAAGTCAAATAATAACAAGTGCTGGCGAGGATGTGGGGAAAAGGGTACTCTTATACATTGCTGGTGGGACTGCAAATTGGTTCGGCCAATTTGGAAAGCAGTATGGAGATTCCTGGGAAAGCTAGGAATGGAACCACCATTTGACCCAGTTATTGCCCTTCTTGGTCTATTCCCTGAAGACCTTAAAAGAGCGTACTACAGGGATACTGCCACATCGATGTTCATAGCAGCACAATTCACAATAGCTAGACTGTGGAACCAACCCAGATGCCCTTCAATGGATGAATGGATTAAAAAAATGTGGCATTTATACACTATGGAGTATTACACAGCACTAAAAAATGACAAAATCATGGAATTTGCAGGGAAATGGATGGCATTAGAGCAGATTATGCTCAGTGAAGCTAGCCAATCCCTAAAAAACAAATACCAAATGTCTTCTTTGATATAATGAGAGCAACTAAGAATAGAATAGGGAGGAAGAGCAGGAAGAAAAGATTGACATTAAACAGAGGCACGAGATGGGAGGGAAAGAGAGAGAAAAGTGGAATTGCATGGAAATGGAAAGAGACCCTCATTGTTATAAAAAACTACATAAAAGAGGTTGTGAGGGGAATTGGAAGAAAAATAAGGAGAGAAATGAATTACAGTAGATGGGATAGAAAGAAAAGATGGGGGGGAGGGGGATAGTAGAGGATAGGAAAGGTAGCAGAATACATCAGTCACTAGTATGGCATTATGTAAAAATGTGAATGTGTAACCTATGTGATTCTGCAATCTGTATTTGGGGTAAAATGGGAGTTCATAACTCACTTGAAATTATTGTTCGAAGTATGATATGTCAAGAGCTTTGTAATGTTGTGAACAACCAATAAAAAAAAAAAAGAAAAAAAAAAAAAACATTGGCAAGCAGTGCTAAGAGCCACAGCCAAGTAATATGATGCATGACATTTTTGGTTGCAAGCCATTGAGATGATATGATTATGTTAAGATCTGCATTCATATGGATATTGAACTCCTGCTGTCCACCTCGGCCTGCTACGGGACTCCTAGAGAGTTCCCATTGGTTGGGGAAGTGCCGTAGGAGGGAATTCCGGAGGAGGGACTTCCTGTCGGGGTCCAGGAAAACAATGCGTGGGTTGGTCGGCAATCTTCCCAGAAGCATACGGGGCATCGGCGGCAGTTTCAAAAATAAAGTTTGTTCCTGCTTGAGTGGCTCGTGATTTTGTGCCCAGCCAGACTGCGGCAAAGCAGGGCATGGTGATCCCAGCAAAAAAGGCTGAGGCAGGAGGATCGAAAACTTGAGGCTAGGCTGGGTAACCTAGTGAGACCCCGTCCTAAAATAAAAAATAAAAAGGGCTGGGGATGTAGGTCAGTGTAGAGCACCCCTGAGTTCAATACCCAGAACCCAAAATGAGATGTATTGGCAAGAACATTTTAGGAGAGATGACTAATTTGGGTAGCCTGGGCTAAGTGAGGGTAGATGTGAAGTTAGCAGGAACAGACAGTAGACCATCGTGTTCACTGTGAAATATGGAGGGATTAGAGGTCCTAAAGAAGGTGATCTTCTGTATATGTCAGAAGTCCAACACCACATACTACCTCAGACTCTTGTCAAGGGTTAGCTGATGCTTGAGATGAGGAAGGTATAGTTCATCAACCCTAAGAGTCCGTTAATTGCAAGACTTGCCATTATTCTACATACTAAGGAAAAAGAGAAGGAAAAATGAAAACCACTCCATATGAACTGACCACAGAAGCCCCTTATTGCTCTGAATTGTCTCCCACTATTCCCAGGATTTGCAGTTTGTCCTGCCTGTTTCCTTGGTTTGTGACAGACATCATTTTGTACGCATTTTAGTAACAAAATAGGAGACCATCTATTTGTGAGCATCATCTTTATTAGTTCCTGTAAAATGCTTGGCTATTTCTTTAGAAGAAAATATGGAAGTGGGGTCCGTTTTCACTCCTGCAGTGAATATTTTTTCTGCTCAGTTTCAATGTCTTCCTACAAATACAATCAACTGTTTATCTCACCCATATCATATTTATGCCTCTCTACTCTGTTTCAGTGCCTTTCAGCATTCTCAAAATCTTTTGTTTAAATGTCAAATCAAATTGAAATATTTTTGAAAAACACATAAACACTGAAGAACCAGATGCAAACAGCTCCACAGAGGTTTGACATTCACATGAACAGCTCTGACACCACGGTGCACATCAGCAATGACAACTACCTCATGATGTCGCCTTGATAATAGGGATTGTAAAATGCTGCTACCCAATAGTAAAATGGCATCCCAATCTCAGAGGTGCCAAATGTGAAAAAAAGTGTGTTGGTATTGCTGAAATGAGAAAATTATATTTCACAGAACTGTGGTTGTTGAAATTGGCAGATAATCTTTGACCCTAATTATGAGTACCTCTTTGATACCTAACTTCTATTTAGCATTACTAACAGATACTATATTAGCATTAATCTGAGTTATAACTTTTCTTCTATTTTTTGTTATCCCCCCAAAGAAGAATAAAATGCCCAAGAAGCTTGTGCTTTGGAAGGTGAAAAAATAAAGGCTTGTGCATTTTGTTCTCAAATAGCTCCAATGAGTGTTGGTATTCTCATCTGACAATGGTAGGTGTAGTTTTGCTCAGAGGTGAAAATGGGTCTGCTTTAATATCTCTACGTTGGTTAATTCTTAGGGAAGGTAGGACTTTCTGAAAGTTTCCAAAGGTTGAACCCATTCATAGAATTATAGGGCTGGAGGATCTCAGACAATGTCCAGCCTTATGATGTCAGTTTTACAAATTGCACAGCTACTAAATGCAAATCAAATGTGACAAATGGACTTTGCTCAAATGTGTTAGTTTTTGATGTGAAGGGACAAACAAGCCCAGCTAAAGCAAACACACTGAAATTTTTAGTAAGTAAAAAAATTGTGCTTAGAAGACATTGGTTCTGAATGACAGGTGCTCTTGACTGTATATCACACATTCCCAAGAACAAACTTCTCCTCTCTGTACTCTGCCTTCCATCAATCATACCCCATCTCTTGTCATTTCAGTTTGCTCTGCTTTGTTTTTGTCCCTTGTTGGGTTAAGGTTGGTTTGTTTTGTGGAAATAACAAATGCCTGGATTTCTCACTCTCCAGAGTTCTGGGGTGAGTTAAATCTACAGATGTTTATGAGTGTTGACAATCCCTGTTGGCAGATATTGCAACAATACTTTTGTTTGAGAACTGGCTTTACTGAATGATCCTAGCAGAAAGGGAATCCTAGGAATTTGCTTTCATTTAGATCAGACATTTGAACCAATTGAAGAATGACCCCCATCTTCCAGCTCTTATAAACCCTTAGGAGACTCAAATTTTGTTTGTGCAGTCTGAGAAGAATTTTCTTGCTTTCATCTAATCTGGCTGCGGGTGGGGGAGTGGAAGACAGTTGTTTGAAAGGAAGCTGTTTGTTCATCCTAGCTCTCAGATCCGTTTCATAGGAAAATTTCCATAGGAATTCTGAGAAACAAAAGCTCCAAGGCAGAGAGCAACATTTGTTCTATTCAACATGCCCATGGCTGGGTCTGTGGCCAGCAGGGCAGCCAAGCCAAAGGAATTTCAAGAACACAATGACTTTCTGAATTGCAACCCCATGTCTGGCCACAATGCTAATTATTTCACATCAGCAACTTGGTATGTTATGCTGGGGATCTTGGTTGTCTTCTTTTGTCAGTAACAAGCAAACTCCTACTGCTTATTCAGGAAGGTCACAATGAGAAAGGATGGGGGGACAGAGCTTGAGAAAGTAAACACAGGCACAATCTCCTTTTCATTATAAATCATTTCCTCTTCCCTGCTTCTGTAGCGATCAGATGATACATGATTGTCATCTTCTTGGGGTTCTCTTTTCCTGTGGAAGGACACGGTGTAACTGGGCAGCAGAAATCTGAATGCTGTACTCTAAAGAGCTGGAAAGTAGAGGCAGGTGGTGAGTGAACAAAGCCCAGACATGCCCAGGGTTAACTTGATTGGCAAGAATCAACAGAACCTGGGAAAACCTCAAGCCATAAAGCCTTTGTTTGGAAAGTTCTAGGAATAAAGGTTAGCCAGGTCAAATTAAGCTTTTATATCAGGATTTCAAAATAAATCATTGGAAAAACAAAAACAAAACAAACAACAAATGTAGCACCTTTCTATTTCCTTGAGACTGGCCATGTTTTAAGTTCAGCCAGAAAACTGGTAAGTTGAATGTTGAAAAAGTGTGATGAGTCTCTGAACAACTCAAGAATCTAACCCATCCTGCAACACATAAACACTGCTGGGTGGCCTTAGCTGAACCTGTTTTTTCATTTTTTCTAGTGTTTTTATTGGGGTTTAATATTTGTAGGGTTTACACCATAAGCAGTTGCAATGCCAAGTTGATACACACAGCATCAGGGCCTTAGAAATACCAAACTGAGACTCGGGAACAAAAAGGCAGTCAGGGTAGGTAATAAATAATTGGGTCTGATCAGAGAGATGGGGTCTGATTGAAGAGGAAAGAAAATTAAAAGCTAATATCTTCCACCCTCCCTCCTCCTCCTCCAATCTGTTGCCAAGGCTACCTGCCTCCAGGAAATTGTTCCTCCCTGCAGGAAATCGTAGGACTTGTTAATGAAGTACCACCTGGTGGCTCTTTCCTGCCCATTTGGGCAGACCTGGAAAGGCACCCCTTGAAGGCTTCTTTCCCACCTTTTGGCCCACCTTTTGGTCACTAGTCTGGTAGGCAAGATAAGGGGAGAAGGAGGGCACGAGAACAAAGGAATTGAAAAAACCTATAAAAGGGGCAGGACACTCCCCAATTCTTTGGACACCCAGCTCTGGAGCCCCTTCTCTTCAGAGAAGACTCTGTTCTATCCTTTAAATAAAACATGCCTTCTAAGCTTTCCTCTGCGTTTCTCGGGTGTTCAATCTTCACATCAGGGAAACAGGACTTGGCCCTGATTCTCATCACCAGCCTCAATACTGGAGGTGCACCTGTGCACCCTCCATTCTTAGATGTTATCTTTGGCACTACTAGGGAAGGAAGTTCAAGTCTCAGTTTTCTCGTGTGGAATTGTGATATGAATAACACTGCTTTTACAAAAAGTCAAGTGAAAATCTCTATGTAAATGTCAACCGTAAAGGTCCTAGAACTTTGCCCAGCATGTCTGCCTTAAACACCAGGGTCTCTGTTATAGTTTAGATATAAAGTCTGCCCCCCAAATCTCCTGTGTTAATACAGGAGATGAAATAGTTCATAAAAGCTGTAACCTGATCGGTCCATTCTAGTTTGAATGGACTAACTGGGTGGTGATTGTAGACAGGTGGGGTAAGGTTGCAGGGGTAGGTCACTGAGATGTGTCCTAGAAGTCTTCATCTTCCCCGTGGGCCCTTCTCCCTTCCCTTTTCTTTCGCTGCTGCTTCCTGACTGTCGTGAATGAAGCAATTTTCCTCCGTGACACCCTTCCCCCATGATGTGGTGACTCACCTTGGCCCCAGAGCAAAGGACTTGGCCCACGATGGACTAAACCTCTGAAACCAAAGAGCCAAAATAAACTTTATCTCCTCTAAGTTGTACTTGTTAGGTATTTTGGTCACAGTGATAAAAAGCTAACTAACACAGCCTCCTTCCCTAACATTGATTCATGTATTTATACATCCAACAATATTGATGAAACCAAAAAAACATATGGTTGTCACTCATGAGTGTTTGTTGGATGAAAATGTTTTCTGGTAAAACATCATCATTATCATTTATAGCAGGGGTTGGCAAACAGTCCGCAGGCCCTTTTTTAAAAAACCAACTTTTATTGGAACAAAGCCACATCCAGAACTGAACTGTAGTTGCTTCTGTGCTATACCAATACAGGTAAGTAGGTATGAGCGACTTTCAGAGCCTGAAATATTTGCCATCTGGCTCTGATAAAGGAAATTTTCAGGCCTCTAAAAACATTAAGCACATTCCCCTAAACTTCTTTACCTTCCTGTGAATAATCTATCCATGAATATTTCTAGAATAACATTTCTTAGGGTGTGTTCGAGGGAACACATTTGCTATGAGCCACTCCTTCCTGGGTTAAGGAGTTCAGAAAATATGATTCATAAGGAATAGTGTTGTGGCTGGGTTGTAGCACAGTGGCAGAGCACTTGCCTAGCACCTGTGAGGTACTGGGTTCGACCCTTCACCACATAAAAATAAATAAATAAACAAACGAAGGTATTGTGTCCATCTACACCCCCCCCAAAAAAAGAATATCATCAAATTTGACAGTTAAGAACTTATTATTTTAATTCTGTGTTTTTACATGTATTTGACCCTATTCTTTTTTTCATTAATTCATGTTTTATAGAGGTATTTGCCACAGAAACATCTTAGAAAGTTAGGAAGATAGCACTTACTGTACATGCTATCTCTGGAAAATTGGAAGTGACTACTGCATATATTATATTGAGAAGGGGCATGAGGCACAGCCAAGGTACTTTGAGGAAGAACACAGTAATGAAAAAAAATGATAGAAAGAAAGAAAAAAAAGTACAGTAATGAGTTCCCTCAGTTAACTGTGGCCTGGTGCCAAGAAATGTACAAACACCTTATTCAAAGTACTTATAGTAAAGGATCTCTGTATTGCTGCACATGAAATGTACTTTGAGGATGTCTTTTTGGTGTGAATTATGAGCTAATTGAAAGGAAAGTGACCACAACACTCAGAGCAACCAAAAGATCTTTATTGCAGCAGTGCAACAATGAGAAAAGAGAGAAAGAGAAAGAGAGAGAGAGAGAGGAAGCACACACAGGAGAGAGTCAGAGAAAGCAAGAGAGATAGCAAGAGAGAGATAGCAAGAGAGAGAGAGCAAGAGAGAGAGAACAAGAGAGAGAGAACAAGAGAGAGAGAGCAAGAGAGAGGGGGGCCTGGCAGGAGGGAGTTTTTATAGCCCAAATCTAATGGGGCCTCTGGGTCTGCAAGCTGCCTTGTTGGCCCAAGGGGGGTTGAGTGCTCAGCCTTGAGCAGGACTTGACACAAACAGGTGATAAAGGACCAGATAGAGCGAGGGTTTGAGTGCGTGGGCTATCTTGCAGCCAACATCTGTTCAGCCTGCCCTGCAGACAACACAGTTCAGCCTGCTCTGCACCCAACACTAATTATGAAGAAATCTCACAAAGAATTATTGCAAAGATACTTTAGTCTTATTTTCCAAGAGAATTTCTTAGAAGATGAAATTTGTTTTATTTATATATATATTTATGTATATATGTACACACACATATATATGTATGTGTATATTTATGTGTGTGTATACACACACACAAATGATTGTTGTATATTTTTATTTTGCTTCTTGTATTCCTGTTACATGTTGTATACCTCTTGTTGTTTGTTATCTCAGGTATTATGATAGACTTTCTTCATCCTCTTTTTTCTTTGCTCTTCAGATTTGGAAGTTTCATATTCTCAATCTCAGATATTCTTTCCTTAGTCTCAGATATTCTTTCCTTAATTTCAGATATTCTTTCCTTAGCTGTGTTTAGTTTCTAATGAGCTCAACAAAGGCATTCTTTATTTTTGCTATAGTGTTCTTAATCTTTAGCTTTTCTCTTTAATTTTTTCTTACACTTTAAATCTCTTGCCTCCTAGTTCCCATCTGTTCTGTCATGCGTTCTATTTTTCCTATTAAAGCCCTAAACATATTCATCTTAGTCTTTTGAACTCCTGATGTGACAATTCCTCTACCCTGCCATATCCAAGTCTGCTTCAGATGCTTGCTCTGTTTCATTGAATTGTGGATTTTTCCCTTTATTTGCCTTGTAATTTTTTTTTGTTGAAAGCTAGACATGATGTTCTGGGTGAAAGGAGCTCATGGGTATAGGCCTTTAGTGGTGGTGAGGTATGTGTCCGGGAAGTGCAAGCATCTAACCTTTCCATGATTAGGTTTTAGTTTTTTGGTGATCCTGTGCTCCTGGGCTGTGAACTTCACTAGTGCTTCTCAGTCTTGCACACACACACACACACACACACACACACACACACACACACACAGAGTAACAACAACACCCCCTACACACCCCCTCTAGGTGGTATTGGATGGCTAGAGGGGACTGAGGTTGGGTATTTCCCTCATCCCTGGTTGGTTAGGTTCTGAAGTAACCAACTAGTTTAGGCTCTGATAAAATAGTTTCTCTTGAGGGCAGAACTTGAGAAGAACAGAATGCTTTAGCATATTTCGAAATGCTACAAGGTCTCAGCAGATTTTACCCCAAAGTTCATGTGAGAACTTGGAAGTAAAACCCTTGAAAAAACTAGGTGTTTCTCACGAATGGGTTCCTCTGGAGTTTTTAACTCTCAGATTTGTTCACATCAAGCCCCTAACAACTTGTCCATTACAGAGTAGATTTTCCTGCCTTTGCTCAGGAAGTTTTCTGTGTGTGGATTCTTTCCTCTGGTAAGTTGTTTTTATTTATTTATCTATGTATTTATTTATTTAATACATGACAATAATGGAATGCATTACATTCATAATTACCATTCACAGCACAATTTCTCGTAACTCTGTATATAAAGTATGTTCACGCCAAATTATGCCATTATACATGAGCTCTCTCTTTTTTTTTGCCTTAAAATTCTTAATACACCTTTATAACACAATTTATCATATCTCTGTTTGCACACAAGGCATGTTGACACCAAATTCACATCTTCATACATGTATTTTGTGTAATGATGACCCTCTCCTTCCACCATCCCTGCTATTCCCCTTCTCCCTTTTTTTCCCTCCCACCCCTATTTCCTATCTAGAGGTAATCTTCCTCCCATGCTCTCACTTCCTACCCTACTTTGAGTCATCTGTCTTATATCAGAGAAAACATTTAGCATTTTTTTGAGGGGGGATAGGCTAACTTCACTTAGCATAATCTTCTCTAATGCCATCCATTTCCCTGCAAAAGCCATAATCTTATTTTTTGCTGAGTAATATTCCATTGTGTATAAATGCCACATTTTCTTTTTATCCATTCATCCACTGAAGGACATCTAGGTTGGCTCCACAGTTTAGCTATTGTGAATTGTGATGCTATAAACATTGATGTGGCTGTGTCCCTGTAGTATGCTGTTTTTAGGTCCTTTGGGTATAGTCTTAGAAGAGGAATAGCTGGGTCAAATGGTGGTTCCATTCCCAGCTTTCCTAGGAATCTCCATACTGCTTTCCATATTGGCTGCACTAATTTGCAATCCCCACCAGCAGTGTATGAGTATATCCCCCCCATCCTCACCAACACTTGTTGTTGTTTGTCTTCATAATGGCTGCCATTTTCATGGGAGTGAAATGGTATCTTAGAGTAGTAGCGAAGTGGTATCTTGATTTACATTTATCTGATTGCTAGAGATGATGAGCATTTTTTTTTTTGTATATTTGTTGATTGATTGTATATCCTCTTCTGAGAAGTATCTGTTCAGGTTTTTGGCCCATTTATTGATTGGATTATTTTTTTTGGTTCTTATCTTAATGAGCTCTTTATATACCCTAGAGATTAGAGCTCTATCTGATGTGTGAGGGGTAAAAATTTGTTCCCAGGATGTAGGCTCCCTGTTCACCTCACAGATAATTTCTTTTTCTGAGAAAAAACTTTTTAGTTTGAATTCGTCCCATTTGTTGATTCTTGGTTTTAATTCTTGTGCTGTAGGCATCTTATTTAGGAAGTTGGAGCCTACCCCCATATGGTGAAGATTAAGGCCTATTATTTCTTCTATTAGATGCAGAGTCTCTGGCTTAATTCCTAGATCCTTGATCCATTTTGAGTTAACTTCTGTGCACGGTGGGAGATAAGGATTCAATTTAATTTTGTTGCATATGGATTTCCAGTTTGGTAAGTTGTCATACACTGTAACCATATATCTGTCTCTCCAGTTTTTAAGGCAGCAGGTTGCTTTGTGACTTTGCTTCTCTGACACATTTAAGAAGAGTTAATCTTCATTTTGTTCAGCTTTTTGTTTGTTGTTAGGATGGAGTGATGACTTTCAAGTTGCTTATAGGTAGACAGAAATTGGAAGTCAACATCATTCTCTATATCTGGGCCCTGCAAACATATCAAATCAGGGTCCTTTTCAGATCCTGTGTGTCAAGAAATAATTATGAATTTCTTCTTTGAGATGCTACCTTTGCTCCAAATATATGGCAGTATTAAAAGAGTGTCAAAAGTACTATATGTGTGAGTAAAAAGGAATAACATCTCCATGTATTAGAAACACAACAAAACTTCTATATTATGATTAACGGTTGGTTCTGGATTCTGCTCAGGGCTGTGTGGGCAAGTAGGAGTGTCTCAAGACCAAAGGATTAAGCAAAAGTCTCCTGGTTCAGAAAGAATTTGGAAGTTTCTTTAGGACTGTCACTTTTGGCAAGTTCTGTATCAATGAAAAAAAGACATTGAATAAGTTCATCACTCGAAACTAAAACAAGCCTCATACATTAGCAAATCACCAATATATGCAATATTAGTAGAAGCAACCTCAAACCTAGGAGAGTGGCTGGAAAGGAAGGGAAAACCAAAACCAAAACAAAACAAAAAAGCTCCTCACCTAAGATGAGCTTATAATGCACATTTCAAAATATATGAAAAATTTTAGTCAAAGACGGACAACCAAAAAATTGAGACAAATTCACTTTAGGTACAATTTAAAAACCAGAATAAGTTGAAAAAATATTAAATACATGAGTTTAGGATTCTGAGTGGTGAATGAAAAAAAATTAATAAAAGAACCAGAATTAACCAAACAAATGTAGGTAAAAATGCAATATGGAGAGAAACATGAACTAGAACCATCTACATATCTTATGCATGAGAAATACAGACAGTTAAATGAAACACACAGTAGATTGTATTCATTCTAGGCTGACTCCAAGGGAGGAAGTAGTGCTCTGAAAGTGGGAAGGAGATGAAAAACAGGAGGCTTCAGCATGTATTCAACAGGAGATTCAGAGGAAGAGAAAGGAAATAGTAAAAAAAAAAAAAAAAAAAAAAAAAAGAAGAAAACAACTGAAAAATTTTCAAAATTTAAAAAATTCACAAATCCTCACATTGAAAAGAATACCAAGAAAAATGAAAAGGATAAATAGAAGTAAATGCACATGTAGCCACTGGTGATAATATTGCAAAACCACACACACCAAGGAAAAATCTCAAAAGAATTCCTGCTAAAAAGTACTCATTCGATGAACAATAGACTTCTTATGGGCAACAGATTCCAGAACACAACAGAATAAAGTTCTCAAAGTGCTGTTAGAAAACAACTGCAAACTCTGAATTTTAATCTCCAATAGCAAATATAAAATATAATATAAAATATAAAAATATAATACAATATAAAATATAAAAATAAAAACTTAAAAATAAAGGCCATATAAAGACAGTTTCAAACATGCCTTAGCAAAACTTAACCACTTAGAAGCCTTAATGAAAGAACCATCAACAGATATCCAAGGATGGAGATGTAAAATAAAACCAACAAGAGAAACTAATGGTCTTAACTGCTCTTATGTTTAATTAACCATTGACAGCACACACACACACACACACACACACACACACACACACACACACCACACCAAAAACTAGATAAGAATATTATGGAAGAAGTAAAGTGGAGAGGAGTCTTTTCTTTGAAGATTGCTTTGGTTGAATTTAGTAGGTGGATAAAGATGTTAAGTAGTTCTAGAGCAGTGTTCCTCAAGCTTTGGTATTCATCAGAATCACTTAGAATATACAATTTGTGGTCCCACCTCCAGAGTTTGTGTTATTAGACTTGGAGTAGAGCCTGGGAATCTGCATTTTTTACAATTTCCACATGACGCTAATGCTGCTGCTCTAGAAGCCATGCTTTGAGAACCAGTTCTTTAGTGTTTATTATGAAGATGTTGTAATTAAGTATGTAGACACAAATTAAGGGTGGTCATTAAAAGAATAGGAACTCTACATAGTTTCAAAACCACATTGGAGAGGCCGGGTGCGATGGTGGCACTCACCTATAATATCACCAACTTGGGAGACTGGGGTAGGGTGATCCCAAGTTCAAAGTCAGCCTTAGCCACTTAGCAAGGCCTAAGCAACTTAACAAGACCTTGTCTCAAAATAAAAGCACACCTGGGTTCAATCCCTGGTGCTAAAAAGAAAAAAAGAATCCCACAGAGGAGAAAAAAGAATATGTAAAAAATGTTATAACAGAAGGCAAGCAAGAAAGGGAAAAACAAGAGAGTGAGGAGGAAGAGAATAGCATATAAAATTAAGATGGAAGAACTAAATCCACAGACTAGAAAGGGCTTTGCAACACTTATAACTGATAAAGAATTTGTTTCCAGAATTGATCAAGGTTTTTTACAGACCTTTGAAGAAAAGACAAAGCCCCAATAAAATGTGAAAGGAGGTGATTCAGCAATTCAGACAAAAAGGAAATTAGTATGGACAAAAAGCCAACTAAAGTCTCACTAGTAAGCAGGGAAATACATATTAAGATATGGATTTATACCCAACAGATTTTACTTGAGAACAAGGTGACAATTGCTAACAAAGATATGATCTTTGTATCATGTCAGGGTGAAAGTGCACATTCTCTTACCTTCCTCCATGGGTCAGGGGGTAGGGTGCTGGGGAGGTTTAGTCTTTTCTTTTAAGGCCATCAGCTGATTGGGTGGGTTCACCAATAAATGGAGGTCAATCTACTTTATTCAAACTCTATTTTTTTTCTCCCATATTTTTATTTGTGCATCAGAGCTGTACATATTGATGGGATTTGTTTTATACATTTGTACATGCATACAATATAAGAACATAATTTGGCCAATATCATTTCCCAGCATTTTCCCCCTCCCAACCTGCCTCTCACTCTTTGCTCCTTTTTTTCTACTGACCTCCCCTTGATTTTCAAAATACCCACCCCACCTTTGTTGTCGTTGTTGTTTTTTTCCTCTTTTTAGCTTCTGTATATGAGAGAAACCATATGACCCTCGAGCTTCTTAATTGGACTTTTTCACTTGAAATGATGATCTCTAGTTCCATCCATTTTCCTTCAAATGCCATAATTTCATTTTTTATGGCTAAATAAAAATCCATTGTGTATCTATATCATATTTACTTTATCCATTCATCTGTTGATGGATACCCAGGTTGAGTCCATAGTTTTGCTATTGTAAATAGTGAACTGCTATATACATGTGTATGCATGTGTTACCAAAGTAAAATGACTTTAATTCTTCAGGATTACTGCTGAGGAGTGGTATAGCTGGGTCCTATGGTGGTTACATGCCTGTCCTTTGGAGAAGTCTTCATACTGATTTCCATAGGTGTTGTACTAATTTATGGTTCCACTGACAGTGCAAAATTGTTCTTTTTCTCCATATCCTCTTTTATTTATTATTTGTATTCATTATATCCAGATTTGTATTCTTGATGACTGTCATTCTGATTCTGACTGGTGTGAGATAAAATCTCAGTGTAGTTTTGATTTGCATTTCCCTAATTGCTAATGATGTTGAACATTTTTTCATGTATTTGTTGGCCATTTGTATTTCTTCTTTTGAGAAACATCTGCTTAATTCATTTGCCCACTTATTAACTGTGTTCTTCGGTTTGTTTTTTGGTATCAAGTGTTTTGGGCTCTTTATATATTCTAAATATTAATCTTCTGTCAAAAGAGTAGGTGGCAAAGATTTTTCTTCCATTCCGTGGGTTCTCTCTTCACATTCCTGTTTGTTTCTGTTGCTGTGCAGAAGCTTTTAAATTTGATGCTATTCCATTTATTAACTCCCCGCATTATTTCCTAAACTTTTGGGATTCTACCAAGAAAATTGGTGCCTGTGCCTAAAAGCTGGAGTGTTGACCCTAGGTTTTATTCTAAGAGTTACATAGTTTCTGTTCTAATTCTGAATCACTGGAATTGAAAAGGACTATGAGATGTGGGCTAATGGGATGGATAAAATCTTCAAATTCCTGATTAAACCTAAGCCCCACCTGCTGGAACTCCACTCATAAAACTTGCAGACACTCCACTATGGTAGTGCATTGATCTGATCTGTGCAGAAAAAACTCCAAATGACATTACTTCCCATCCCATTTTACCTCATACAGGGGAGAAGAGAAGCTAAGACTTATTTGAACCAACTTTAGTCTTAATCCACTCCAACTGGCAGCTTGGTGAACAATACAAAAAGAGGATGGGGATAATGACCCCTAAGCCCTTGCTTTCTCTCCCAGTACATAGCCCAAGAAGAAATGGAAAGAAAGGCATGGAAGGTGTTTGCTGGGTTTCTATTCTCATGACTAAAAGGCTCAGGGTTTACTCCGGTTGAACTGGGCTGACTGGGCTGCACAAAATAACCACACAAGAGACACAAATACCTTTTTCTTTGGGGTCGCTGTGACGGCTCCTCTGACCTCAAGGGTCTGCAGGAAGAGAGATGGAGAGTTTGCTCTGACCCCTTTTATTGAGGAGAAGCTATTCAAATGAGGCAAGGAGTCAGGTTTCAGGGGGCTGAGTCTATCCTCATGATGTCCACTGTCAGCAGGTTGACTGACACCTGGGTAGGCCACACCCAAGGGCACAGTGAGAGAAGGGGACACACACAAGGCACTTCCATGGAAGATTCTATCCTAAACAGGGCAAGGGGTTATATTACAAAGGAACAGGTGAGAACAGCTTCACCCAGGGGCTGTAGCAAGACACACCCATGCAGGAGACACCGACCCTGGAACCCAAGAAGGGTGGGGAAAGCTCTGCCACATTTCTGTGACTGAGCGGAGTGCCTCAGCACCCAGCTGGGGAGTGTGACCCAGTCACGTGCAAGGTTGGTCTCCCTCAAGTGTTCATCTATTCTCATTGACTATTTTGACCACCTTATTTAAAATGATTGCTTAATTTTTCATTAAGTACATGTGTTTTTCTTTTTCTTTTTTTGTTTTTGTATGTTTTTTTTCTGCTGATTGGTTTATGGACATATACATATTTTTTTTTCATTTTTAACATTTTAAAATTATAGTTATTTTTCCTTGCCTTGTCTTTTGAGGATTAGAGCATTTGATTAGTATATTTTGGTTTTGTTTTATGTTGTTTCTTATTTCTCTGTTTCTCTTACTTCTTATTCTTTCTTTTCATCTGCTAACAGCCAAATTCTATTGTTCTCTATTTCACTCTGTCGTTACTTTGTTATTTCTACTCTTTCTCTTCCTTTCTTATAACCATCACATGCTACAACTCTTCTGCATTCTCTGTTCACTTTTTGAAATTATGAACTCTTTTCTGCCTTCCTATCATATTTTATTTTCACTTAATTAACTGCATTCTTACCATCATTTAGCACTAATTGGTTTATGTAACTCCTGCCCCCCACCATTCATGTTGTTGCAATTATTGCTGCTGTGAATGACATACTTGACCCCTGTTTCTTGCTTTAATGACCAATATAGTTCAAGGTTACTTATTGTTTTTGCTGTTGGCAATTGCTGACCCTACTATTTCTTGGTTTTGTGGAAATTAAAATTGTATATGTTATAGGAGAAACCCAGCATTTAGTTTAATGCTGTATATTGTTTGCATTGGTTACTGCTATTGTTTGTTTCTCCCTATTCTGTGAGGTGCTGCAAACCTACTGAGATACAAGTATACAGGGTAGATACTCTGCTTCTGAACTAAACTCAACCAAAAAACAGTGTATCTTGTTCCACTCACAAACTAATGCCACTCAATCTTCAGCTATACTTTAATACAAAGAATAGAAGAGAACAAAAACCTAAACTAATGACCAGGTCTCAAGTTGAAACAGCAATAGTGAAAACAGAGAAATAATACGGAGGCTGTAAATACCATAATTATATGTGTGTGGGTGTCTCAATCTAAATCAATATAAGACAATTTGGCAAGTGAAGACTGTGCTCTAAAAAAGTCCACACAAAAGATTGGAAGAGAAATTCTTTCCAATAAATGCATAAAACCCACACATGAATACAAGAAATATAAGAAAGCAAGCTAACATAAAACCTCCTAGAGCTTATAATTCACCAGAAAATGATCCCCAAATATTTAAGTGGATGAGATATCAAATAAGAAATTCAAAAGAATTATTATAAAAATGATCAATGAATTTTAGGAGAACATGTAAAAACAACTAAATGAATTAAGGAAGTCAGAACAGAATATGAACAAGAAATTTAACAAGGAGATAGAAATATTGAAAAAGAACCAAACAGAAACCTTGGAAATAAAAGACACAATAAATAAGACAAAATGTTCAATCTCTCTAACAAAGTAGACTATGCTGAAGACAGAAGCTCAGATGCTGAAGACAGAAGCTCAGACTTGGAAGACAAAATAGGCAGCCTGGAACATTCAGACAATATTAAAGAAAAAATAATAAATAATCACGATCAGAATATACAAGAACTCTGGGACAACATTAAGAGAACAAATTTTAGAATCACTAGAATTGAAAAGGACTGTGAGATGTCAGCTAATGGGATAGATAAGCTCTTGAAGGAAATAATAACAGAAAATTTTGAAAACTTCAGAATAATATGGACATCCAGATACAGGAAGCATTCAGAACTCTAAGTAGACAAGATCAAAAAATAACCTGTCCACAACACATTGTAATTAAAATGCCTAAAATACAAGACAAGGATAGAATTTTAAAAACCCCGAGGAAAAAAAAAATCAGGTCACATTTAGAGGCAAGCCAATCAGAATCACTCTTGATTTCTAAGCAGAACTTTACAAGTCAAGAGGGTTAGAATAATGTGTTCCAAATCCTGAAAGAAAATACCTGTCAACTGCTGTATACAGCAAAGCTATTATTCAAAATCAAAGAAGAAATGAAAATCTTCCAGATAAGAAAAATCTAAAATAATCTGTGACTACTAAACCAGCAATACAGAACTTACTTGAAGAAGTATTACACACAGAAGAACTAAAAAACAAACCTCAGAGCTCACAAAAGAACAAATATCATTTGAAGATTATCTAAGCAAATAAGAAGGACCAAATTAAACATAATAAATAAATCAAAATGGCAGGGATTAGTAAATAATTCTCTGTAACAACATTGAATGGAAATAGTCTCAACTCTCCATTTAAAAGATATAGGCCAGCAGAATGGATTATAATAGAAAACCTAACTCTATGTGTTTTCTTTTGTCAAGAGACACACTTTATTTTGGCAAACACCGCCATAGCCTGAAAGCGAAAGGAAGGAAATTGATACACTATGTGAATGGAGCCCCAAAACATGCAGGAGTAGCTACTTTATATCTATCAAAGCAAATTTCACATCAAAATTAATCAGAAAATACAAAGAAGGTCACTTCATATTGGTAAAGGGAATGATCCAATAAGAAGATATGATAATAATGAATATTTATGCCCCAAATATGGGCACAACTAATTACATAAAAAAGACACTATTATAATTGAGGCTCTAGAAAGACCCCAGTACAATAATAGTGGGTGCTTTCCACACAACTCTTTCACCCTGATATAAGTCATCTAGACATAAACTCTTTGGACCTGAACAATATTACAAATCAAATGGACCTAATAGACATCTATAGAATATTTAATCCAAGAAGAGCTGAATATACTTTTTTTCTCAGAAATTCATGGAACCTTTTCTAAAATAGATCATATTTTAGTACACAAAACAACTCTTAGCAAATACAAAAATTGATATAATTCATTTCATCTTATTAGATCATAAAGGAATACAATTAGAAATCAACACCACCAAACCCTACAGAAACTATATAAATGCATGGATATTAAACAATACTATTTTGAATGATTAATAACTGATAGAAGAAATCAAGGGAGACATTAAAAAATTCTTGAACTCAAATGAGAATAGAAATATCACATAACAGAACCGCTGGGATGCTATGAAGGAAATTCTAAGTGGAAAGTTTATAGCTATGAGTGCCTACATAAGAAAATCAGAAAGATTCCAAGAAAGCAACCTAATGATGTATCTCAAAGCTCTTGAAAAAGAGAATAAGTAGAAGGAGGAAATAATTAAGATAAGAGACAAAATCAATGAAATTGATAATAAAAAAATACAAAGGATTGACAAAACAAAATGTTGGTTCTTTAAAAAGATAAACACGATTGATAAGCCCTTAGCCAAACCAACCAAAAGACAAAAGGCAGAAAAGCCAAATTAATAGTATCAGAGATCATTATTTTGATTATTTTGAAAACTTACATTTCAACAAATTGGAAGAATAAATGGATACATTTCTAGACAAATATGACCTGCCAAAACTAAATCAAGAGAACATAAAAACCTAAGCAAACTAATAACTTATAATGAGATACAAATAGCAATAAAAAGCTTTCACATAAATAAAAGCCCAGGACCAAATGGGTTTTCAGTTGCATTCTACCAAACCTTTCAAGAAGAACTAATGCCAATACTCCTCAAATTATTTCATGAAATATAAAGGGATGGAATACTTCCAAATTCATTTTTTGAAGCCAGTATCACATTCATACCAAAACAAGATAAGAACAAATCAAGAAAACTACAGATCAATACCCCCAATGAACTTAGGTGCAAAAATACTTGATAAAATATTAGCAAATCATGTTCAACAACATACTAAGAAGATTGTACACCACAACCAAGTTGGTTTTTCCAGAGATACAAGGACAGTTTAACATACACAAATCAATAAATATAATTCATCACATAACAGAATTAAGGACAAAAATTGCTCAGTAATCTCAATAGATGCAGAGAAGGCCTTTGTTAAAAGTCAGAACCCATTCATGATAAAAACATTGAAGAAACCATAGAAGAATCCTACCTCAACATCCCAAAGGCACTATATGAAAAACCAAATGCCAACCTCATAGCAAATAGGGAAACATTGAAAGCATTTCCTTTAAAATCTGGGACAACACAAGGATGTCCACTCTCACCACTCCTATTTAATGTAGGATAAGAAATTCTGGCCAGACCAATTAGGCAAGAGAAGGAAATTAAAGGGATAAAAACAGGAAAGGGAGAAGTCAAATTTTCACTCTTGCCAAATGACATGATTCTATATCTAGAATATCCAAAAAATTCTACCAAAAGACCAGTAAAGCTAATAAGCAAATTTGGCAAAGTAATAGGTTACAAATCAACATTAGAAAATCAATAGCTTTCCCATGTACTAACAATGAATCTGCTGAAAAAGAAATAAGGAAAATAATTCCATTCACAATAGTCTCAACAAACAAACAAACAAACAACAACAATAAAAAACAAAACAAACAAACAAAAAAACTGGAAATAAATTTAACCAAGGAGGTCAAAGACCTCTATAATAAAAACTATAGAATATTAAAGAAAGAAACCAAAGACTTCAGAAGATGGGAAAACCTCCCATGTTCATGGGTAGGCAGAATTAATATTGTTAAAATGGCCATACTATCAAAAGCAATATACAGATTTAATGTATATTGAATCCCCACCAAAATACCAATGAAATTCTTCACAGAGCTAGAAAAAACAGTCTTAAAATTAATTTGGAAGAATAAAAGACTCAGAATAGCTAAAGCAATTTAAGTCAAAAAAGCAATGCTGGAGTCATCACAATACCTGACTTCAAATTATAATACAGAGTTATAGTAACAAACACAATGGTACAGAACAGAAGATACAGGGACAAACCCACCCAGATGCCATCTGATCCTTGACTAAGGTGGCAAAAACATACACTGGAGAAAAGACAGCCTTTTATCCATATGGTAGGAGAATGAAACTAGACCCTTGTCTTTCATCCTGTACAAATCAATTCAAAATGGATCCAAAACCTCAGAATTAGAACAGAGACTATGCAACTCCTGGAAGAAAACCTAGAGTCAACACTCCATCTTTTAGGCATGGACACCAATTTTCTTGATAGAATCCCTAAAGCTCAGGAAATAATGCTGAGTGTTAATAAATGGAATAGCATCAAATTTAAAAGCTTCCGCACAACAACAGAAACAAACAGAAATGTGAAGAGAGAGCCCACAGAACGGGAGAATATCTTTGCTAGCTACTCTTTTAACAGAAGATTAATATCTAGAATATATAAAGAGACCCAAAAAACTTGACACCAAAAAAAAAAAAATCTGCCAATTTTTGTAACTTCCTTTTGATGTCTGGGGCTGACTAATATAAATTTATCCTTTAAAATTATGTGGCCCTCAGGTATTCAGAATCTACTGTAGTGTGCTTTCTCAATGCCTCTGGACGTTTCTTCAGAATGTTTGCAGGGTTCTTCTGAGAGCCTTGATGAATTTCAGATATCTTAGAGTAATTGATAGATTCTGCTTTGATGTTCGGAGACCTTCAAGGAACAGAGCCTGAAGATGTCTCCTTCTCTGATTATCCTGTTCATCATTCAGTTTCCATTCAGAATTGTTCTTAGGAACTGCGTGTGCCCCAGGTATATCATTCGATTTACTCCTACTCTGTGTTGCAGGGGCATGAATGAGACACTGATCATTTCCAAAATGGTTAGATGTCCTTAAAAGGGTCTCCTTTTCATTAGAGGTCAAAATTTGGTTAAGCAGTAATATGATATCCTTCCAGGTTAAGACATAAGTTTTGGAACACTTCAATGTATTTATCTGGATCCTTTGAAAACTTACTTTAGTCCTTTATTTACCTCAGGTGTTGAAGGAAAAATGGAACATGGATATTGTTTGGCTCAACTTCCCTTTCTGGCATTTCCAGAAGTGGCAGTATGTTTTGTCCTCCTCTAGGGGTGGATGATGAGGGTCTTGGGGAAGGAGGACAGGAAGGCTCTGGCAAGGGTTAGTAGGGGTTAGGAAATCTTGGGATTTCTCTAACTTTGCTACTCTCTTAGATGTTTCCTTAGACTTCTCTTCCATTAAGGCTGCAATTATAGCTGGGTCTAGCTTACATTGCTGATATAATTTGGGGTTCTCTCTCAGAGAAATAAAATCTGAACATAGGGGACCTCAGGCCATTTTTCTTCTTTCTTACAAAAGAAACTAAGCTTCAAGATAGGTTTAAAGTTTATACTTCCCCCTGGCAGCATGATTTTCCTTTGGAGAGTTTGTATTGAGGTCACCCCTGACAGTAGAAGAAAATCAGGCACATTTTCCTGAGTGTCTGTGAATCAAATTTGTCCCAGTTTTTTGGTGGGCAGGCTAGTGGTGAAACTGGCAGTACTTTTGAGGCTGAAGCTCCAATCTGGATAAGAATCAGAACTCAGGCACTCATACCAGAAGAACTGCCCACTCTCAGAGGGGTGTCTCTCTGGATGAGCTTCTTGGCCAATGGCAATCCCACCCCTCTCATTCTACATGATTTACTGGATTTATTGCTGCCTTACCAGAAAATTCCTCAGGTTTTGGTTTCCACATGACAAAGAACCCGAGGAGACTCAGACTTAGTGGATCTTATTGGTCTCTCCTGGACACTATTGGACTTCCATATATGATGGCTGATAATTAAATGTCAGCCAACAGTGGGATGTATTTCTCTGCTTCATGTGTCTATAAAATTAGAGAGACTAGTAAGAATTAATTTTCCTTCAATTGAGCAGGATCCAAAGAGTCTATGTAAGATCAGGGTCATCATGGACAAAGGACCCTTTTAAAGGTGTTTTTCCATCTACAATCTGCATCCTAAGAGGGGTCCCAGAAGGACAAAGAGGACAGGTTGTCTCTGAGGACTTTCTGCCTTCCTCATGGAGAAATTTGAGGAAGAATTAAATTAACAGTTGTGAGCCCAGTGGGCTTGGAGATACCCAAGAGGGACAGAGGGATAGAGTTCAGCTTCCTTCCATGGGTAATGTGTGAGAATGTGTCTCCTAGATCCCTAAAGAACAAAAAGAGTCGGGTGCCTCCCCTTCCCTTTCAGACAAAGAAACTGGGGAGTTGCATGGGGGTGCAGAAACAACAAAGGTGGTATCTTTGGCAAGTCAGCAGCCCTTCAATATGTGAGAAAGGGAGCCCAAACCTATTTCTACAACCACTCTGTGCAGTATATACCTCTCTCTGTGGATAGACCTTTAGTTATGAGGGAAGTACTTGGGATGATCTAGTGTGAGGAAGAAGGTGCAGGTGGCTCACGATGAAAGTGCTGGCCTCGCAGAATGTTCATTCAGCGCCGTGATATATCAATTGCCATAGGATACCCCAAAGGGCTGTTGGGAAATGGCATCAGAAGAGGGCCTTTGACAGTCACTGAAGACCAATCTTAGACCTTCCAACTTCCCAACCAGATCCTCACATCCAAGGGCAGGCCAGGATCAGGGGCCACCGTCTACTTGCTCTGGTTGCACCCTGAGCCAGGAGAGAAAAGTGGGAAATGGCTCCAAAGAGCCCAACATGTCTGACTGTAGGGCGGGAGATTGGAAACTACAGAAACGGAGGAACCTATTATCTGAGACTTGAGCCATGCTAATCGCTTTTAAGTGGCTGACAGGTGCCCAGTTTTCCTCCAAAGGATAGTGAAGGCAAAGAACATCATCAGCAAATGGCTTACCTTGGTGAGGATTGGGGTCCTGGATGAGCCCCCAGGGTGTTACTGGCTGGATTTGGGATAGGGCTCGTGTTCCATGGAGTTGAAGAATGAACACCACAAATGCAGCAAGTGAGCAGGAACTTTATTAAAAAGGAAAGTGAGAGAAAGATCCAGAACTTCCAATGCTGTGTACTGAGGAGGGTCAAGGCTGTTGTTTAAGTCTTACAACATTCCCTTTTTTGTGTGCCTCAGTGGGCATGGGCTACATTATGGATTATGCAGTTACTTTTTTTTTAATATTTTATTTTTATTTATTTATTTATTTTCCCATTTTTTTATTGATTGTTCAAAACATTACAGAGCTCATGATATATCATCTTTCATACATTTGACTCAATTGGGTTTTGAACTCTCCAAATACATATTGCAGACTCACTTCTATTACATACTCACATTTTTACATAATGGCATATTAGTGACTGTTGTATTCTGCTACCTTTCCTATCCCCTACTATCCCCCCTCCCCTCCCCTCCCCTCCCATCTTCCCTCTCTACCTCCTCTGCTGTTGTTCAATTCTTTCCCCCTTTTTCCCCCTCCCCCTGCCCCTCATAACCTATGCAGTTACTTTTTGTGAGATAGAAATTTACACCCTTTAAAAAATAGGAACAGTTTAATAACACATCAGGGTATGTTAAATGGCTGTCCTCATGCTTGCCCTTTTGTTGACCTTTCCTGTCCCTCCCCTACTTTCCAAGGCCTATCCCTTTCTATCTCACCAGTGATGGCTGTTGTTACTGCCACAACGGGCTTGGCTCTAATGTAGTCTTTCTTTGTTGATTAATATATCCAAAATTTCTGAGTCTCTAAGACACTGTGACTGTCCAATACTGAGTTTTGGTGAAATCTCTCTTTCAGCCACCTTGCAGAGAAGCAGTACTACTGCTGCTTCAATCCCAAGCAACAGAGAAACTAGGAATGCAGCCTTCCTCTAGCTCACCATCCTGAATCCCCCTCAAAGTCTACTTTAAATGTTATCACATCTGAAAAATACAGAATTTAGGTGAGTTTATCAAATAACTGGGTACCAAAATTTAGTCAGTGTGCCTTTCCCCCTGGGACCTACTGATCTGAATCCACAGCTTTTATTTCCACTGTTCCCTGGAGTTTCTTTTAGAACAATGACCTCCGTTCTACATTAATCCATCCATGTTCCTTATCTTCTTTCCTTTTACTTTCTCCAAACATCATTTTATCAACAATGGTCTCTGACTTCTGTTTCTTCATTGTCTCTCATTTATTTTTGTTTCCTTTTGGTATCTAATTATATTATCTCCCATCTTAAAAAAAAATCCCCCTTAATTCTCCATCTCCTTCCCATTTTCCCTATACCCACCCCTCCTGTAGCAACACTAACTCATTTCTGAAAATGCTGTTGCTAAATGAACAGCCATTAAATGAAGACAGTTATTTCCATTACTTTTAATGGAAACATGATGAATTTCATCTGAACTCATACACTCAATTTTTATAGGTAGTAATATTTGTTGAACGATGAAAACAAGTTTTTACAAATAATGAATAACATTGAAAATCAACAATTTGTGCATCAAGTGTGATATAATGACTGTTAAGCTAAATATTTATCTTTGTATCATTTTCTTCAAAAGTTTTTCAGTCTGTTCGGGGCACATGTTATCTTCACTCCTCTCCTCCCTCTACCTGGTCCCTTTCCTCTGCTCTCCTGGTCTCCCTTCAATTTTCCTGAGACCCACTCCTATTCCTGTACCACAGATACACCTTTTTCCTCTCTAGCTTTTATATATGAAAGAAAACTTACAATCGTGATTTTCTTTAATATTTTTAACATCCCTCATTTTTTATTGGTGCATTATAGTTATACACATTGATGTGATTTGTTGTTACATATTTGGACATGTATACAATGTGTGATATAAAAATATAATTTGGCCAGTATCGTTCTCCTACACTCCCCCCTACCCCCTCCTCCAACATCCAACTTCTTGGTCTCTTTCCTCTACTGATGTCCCTTCGATCTTCATGAGATCCCTACCTTTCTTTTTCTTTTTCCTCTGTATCTTCTGCATATTATAGAAAACATATGCCCCTTAACCTTCTGAGTTTGACTTATTTCATTTAACATGATGGTCTTTAGTTCCATTCATTCTTCTGCAAAAGACAAAATTTTAGTTTTTAACAGCTGAATAAAACCTCACCGTGTATATACACCACATTTTAATTTTCCATTCATTCATTGGTGGACACCTAGGCTGGTTCCATAGTTTTGCTATTGCAAATTGTGCTGCTATAAACATGGGTATGCATATATCACTGTAGTATGATGACTTTCATTCTTCAGAATAAATACTGATGCATAGTATAGCTGAGTCCTACGGTGGTTCCATGTTTAGTCTTTTAAGGAGTCTCTAAACTGATTCCATAGTGACAACCCTTGATTTTGATTTATTTCACTTAACATAATGTTCTCATCAAGGGAAAAGACCTTCATTTTCCTGAAAATGTCACTTCTTACAGAGTTTATGGTTAGTATATTTTAGCTGAAAAAGTCATTATAGTCAAACAAAAGTGATATAATATTTCAAGAGCCCGGTGGTAAAAATCTTTCCCTTACCACCTACTATATAAGGTAACATAACTCTTTACTGTTAAACTTTTCAAAAGAGAAATCTACTGTTACTGTCTCCACTGTCTCAACTCATTTTTATGGTTGTTTGGGTTCAGTTCTCTTGCCAAGAACCTTTTTAATTGGTCATCCTGTTTTTAAGTACAATATTTTGACTTGGCTTCTTGGAAGTCATTCATAGGGCCAATCATTTCCTCTTATTTTAAAGTCTTTCCTTCCTTGATTTCAATTTTTTTGAGCAAACACACATTGATGGACCAGATACTTTGTGTCAGAAATCATACTGGCTGCTAGAGACCCAGGGGTGTGTACAATGTAGACTCTGTTCCTGAGGATTTAACAGCCTGGGGCTTGGGGCAGACTAGTAAAATTTGCTTCAATATAATGGCATGGATTCTGGACTATAACTGTACTTAAGGGCAAAAAGTAAAAGCAGTTTACTGTGGTGGGGAGGAGAGAGACCTAGATCAAGTTTTTTTTTTTTTTTTAAGTGGCATCTGAACTGAGTCTTAAATCTTGAGTATTAATGTGGTTTTCAACTTGTCACATTTCCTTTCTATCTCTGGTTTTTATTTTTCACTTCTCTTTTTGGTGTTTATGTTCCTCAATCTTCCCTCCTTGGTGTCTCATTCTCTTCTCATTTTAATCTCTCTCTTTCTCCATGGTAGTGTATCCTGCTTATATCTGTCTCTGAAAGTGCCAACTAGATGTATTGCAGACACTTCTGTCTAGTCTAAACATTTCAAAGGCAATTCAACCTAAGACATCTAAAGTGGATAATTATTTAATCCCTTACATCTGTTCTTCCTCCTGTGCATCCTGCCAGTGAATGCCACCACACTCTGTCTAGTTACCCAAGCCAACAGTCTGCCAGTCATACTCCACTCCTCATTTTCTTTTATCTCCAATGTCTATCTGCTCCCCAGGAGTTGTGGCTCTAGGTACTCCACATCTCCTACAACCATCTGCTTACATGAGTTCCTGCTGCTGGAGACTTCCTCGTTCTTGCCCATGGCATTCACACATCTACTGGCCTTTCCATCTTCAGGCTTGCTCCCCTTTCAGTATTTTGTATATTACTATTGCAGTGATCTGAGCTTTGATTAAATCATTGACCACTCTTCATTGACCTCAATGTGTAAGATAAACTAGTTGAACTGGCTCATGTATCCTCTCCTCTGGAAACTTGTACCTTCTTTCCATTTTTCCAGCAAACAAAATGGCATGTGGGTTCCCAGCAGACCAGGCAGTCTTATGTTTTTATACTTATGCATGTGTCAATTACTATGGCTGGGATTTCCTGTCCTCTTTCTTTACTTGACTGTCTGTACCTCAGTCACTAAGTTGTCACTTTTATACTAAATTTTTAAAATCCTTTTGGGTATAGAGTGAGGAGTGGGACAGCTAGGTCAAATGGTAGTTCCATTCCCACTTTTCCAAGGAATCTCCATACTGCTTTCCAGATTGGTTGCACCAATTTCCTTTTCCCCCACATACTTTCCAACACTTATTGTTGTTTGTATTCTTAATAGCTGTCATTCTGACTGAAGTGAGATGAAATCTTAGAGTAGTTTTGATTTGCATTTCTCTAATTGCTAGAGATGTTGATCATTTTTTAATATTGTTGCTTGATTGTATAACATTTTCTGGGAAGTGTCTATTCAGTTCCTTGGATCATTTAAAAAATTTTTTGTTATTGTAGATGGATGCAATATCTTTGTTTTATTTATTTATGTGATGCTGAAGATCGAGCCCAGTGCCCCATGAATGCAAGGCAAGTGTTCTACCACTGAGCCACAACCCCAGCCCTAGATTATTATTATTATTATTTTGGTGTTAAGAATTTTGAGTTCTTTATATAGTCTAGAGATTAGCGCTCTATATGATGTGGGTGTGGTAAAAGTTTGCTCTCATTCTGTAGGCTCTGTATTCACTTCACTGATTGTTTCTTTTGTTGAGAAGCTTTTGAGTTTGAATCCATCCCATTTATTGATTCTTGATTTTAATTCTTGTGCTATAGAAGTCTTATTAAGGAAGTTGAGGACTAATCTGACATGATGGAGATTTGGACCTACTTTTTCTTCTATTAGGTGCAGGGTCTGTGGTTTAATTCCTAGGTCCTTGGTCCACTCTGAGTTGAGTTTTGTGCATAGTGAGAGATAGGGGTTTAATTTCATTTTGCTGCATATAGATTTCCAGTTTTCCCAGCATCATTTATTGAGGAGGGAATACTTTCTCCAGTATATGTTTTTGTTGCCTATGTTTAATATGAGGTAACTGTATTTATGTAGCTTTGTCTCTGTGTCCTTTATTCTCTACCATTGGTCTACAAGTCTATTTTGGTGCCAATACCATGCTGTTTTGTCACTATTGCTTTGTGGTATAGCCACCTGCTTCATTCTTCTTGCTAAGGATTGTTTTTGCTATTCTGAGTCTCTTATTTTCCAGGTGAATTTTACAGCTGCCTTTTCTATTTCTATGAGGAATGTCATTGATTATAATTGCATTAAATCTATATACTGCATTTGGTAGTATGGTCATTTTGATAATATTAATTTTGCCTATCCAAGAACAAGGGAGATCTTTCTATCTTCTAAGGTCCTTTTTAATTTCTTTCTTTAGCCTTCTGTAGTTTTCACTGTACAGGTCTTTCTCTTCTTTTGTTAAGTTGATTTCCAAGTATTTTATTTTTTTAGGCTATTGTAAATTGGGTAGTTTTCCTAGTTTGTCTTTCAGAAGATTTGTCATTGATGTACAGAAATGCCTTTGATTTATGGGTGTTGATTTTATATCCTGCTACCTTGCTGAATTCATTCACTATTTCTAGAAGTTTTCTGGTGGAATATTTTTAGTCTTCTATATATAGAATCATATGATTGACAAATAGTGCTAATTTGAGTTCTTCTTTTCTTATCCATATCCCTTTAATTTCTTTTGTCTGTCTAATTGCTCTGGCCAGTGTTTCAAGAACTATGTTAAATGGAAGTGGTTAAAGAGGGCATCCCTGTCTTGTTCCAGTTTTTAGAAAGAATGCTTTCAATTTTTCTTCATTTAGAATGATGTTGGCCTGGGCCTTAGCATAGATGCTTTTATAATGTTGAGATAAGTACCTGTTATCCCTAATTTTTCTAGTGTTTTGAACATGAAGGGGTTTGTATTTTGTTGAATGCTTTTTCTTCATCTATTGAGATTATCATATTATTCTTATCTTTAAGTCTATTGACGTGATAAATCACATTTAGTGACTTCTGTATGGTGAACCAAACTTCCATTCCTGGGATGAACCCCACTTGATCATGGTGCACTATTTTTTTGATATGTTTTTGTATTCGATTTGTTAGAATTTTATTGAAAACTTTTGCATCTATGTTCATTAGAGATATTGGTCTGAAATTTTCTTTCTTTGATGTGTATTTGCCTGGTTTTGGAATTGCGGTGATATTGGCTAGCTATACCACTTCTCAGTCTATACCCAAAAGACTTAAAAACAGCATACTACAAGGACACAGCCACATCAATATGTATGGCAGCACAATTCACAGTAGCTAAATTGTGGATCCAACTAGATACCCTTCAGTAGATGAATGAATAAATAAAATGTAGTATATACACACAATGGAATATTACTAAGCATTAAAAGAGAATAAAATCATGGCATTTGCAGGTAAATGGATGGAGTTGGAGAATATAATGCTAACTGAAGTAAGCCAAGCCCCCCAAACCAAATGCCTAAAGTCTTCTTTGATATAATGATGCTGATTCATAACGGCATGGGTGGGGGGAAACATGAGAAGAATAGATGAGCTCTAGATAGGGAAAAAAGAAGGGAGGGGAAGGGAGAAGGCATGGGGGTAAGAATAATGGTGGAATGAGATGGACATCATTACCCTAAGTATATGCATGAAAACATGAATGTTGTGACTTGACTGTGTGTTCAACCAGAGACACAAAAAATTGTGTTCTATTTGTGTAATATGGATTGAATCTCATTCTGCTGTCATATATAACAAATTAGAATAAATAAAAAATAAAAAACTACAAAAAATTGTCCCTGAACCCTCCTTTCCCAATTCACCTTCATTTGAGGTTCCTGCTTACATACATTTTTGTATCTAGTGTTTATCATATCACACATCTGTGACATGACTGTATTTCTACTTAGTCTCTAGGGTCCGTGAGCTCGATGATGATTTTTGTTCCCTGTGGCCTCAGATCCTGGAGTAAAGCCAGACTCACAGGCATATAAGATGTACAAAAAGGATATGTGTGGAATGAATAAATGAATCGAGCTTTCCCTACAAACTCTTGCCATGGCCATCGACCCACTAAGGGCTTCTTTTAAGTTTGCACTATAAAAATCAAGAGAAAAAGGGAAATCATTTCCCCTTCTCCGTGTAGAATCATATGGTTGACAAATAGTGCTGATTTGAGTTCTTCTTTTCCATGAGGCCACACCCTCAAGAAGTGAGTCTCCATGGCACTTGTTGGGTGTGTTGTGTCTGCAGCAGCCATCACTAATCTCCAAGCAGCTGACCCCATTGCAGGAATGCCCTCTTTCACCACTTCTATTTAACATAGTTCTTGAAACACTGGCCAGAGCAATTAGACAGAAGAAAGAAATTAAAGGGGTATGGATAGGAAAGGAAGAGATGGCAGCTCTGCTACAGCAGAGAGACAGAGAACAGCCTGTATCAGACCATGAGCTTCATGCTCTAGATGAAGCCCAGCAAAGAGAAAAGCTGACTTTTATGCTGAAGACCAAGATGAAAAGGATATATTGCTTGTACAAGTTTTGGAAGATATGTGGGAGTGGAAATTCCTACAGTTCAAACCTAGAGCTCCTATAACAGAAGCCAATTAAAAAAAAAAAATCAAACCTCATTGCACCGGAAGCTGGACAGGAACCTTATCCTGTTAGTCAGACAGAAGCTTGGAGATGAGGATGTTTGGATGCTGCCCCAGTGGTGGCCTGGGAGACCTTCCCAGGGACAGCTGAGTGAACCCTGGCTACACTCTCAGAAAACAACAAGGAAGCCAAGTACCCAGGAAATGCACCTTTTGATTACTACAAGTTCAAGTTCCCCCAGGCAAGGCTGACAGAGAGTAACCTTGGGGCCAAAGTGTTCTTCTTTAAAGCACAAGTACTAAGAATACTAAGTGGAGACTTTTCCCAGACTGGGAAGAAAGGCCATCATGTGTGGGTCAGTAAGGAAGAGCTGGGCTACTATTTGAAACTAAATTGGCTGATCCAGGTTACGTGATTTCTTTTGGACCTCTAAGGGACTGAGCTGCCTGTGGACAATGCTCAGACAAATCAAGGGTTAGAGCTTTAAGAACATTTGTGTGGTAGCCCCATATATGTAGGGAATATCGAGCAGCAAACTAAATTCTGAGAATTAAATGAGTCTATCGTTGTGTTGGTCTCAGCTGATTTGCCCTTTGGATGACTGGCTTCTCTCAGTGAAGAGGGAGCCACCTCTTAGGATGCCTTTCCATTTTCCCCAAGCTGATAATTGAGTATTGTATTACTTTAGAGTGAAGTAACTGGGCTTCCGGACGGGCTCAGGAAGAAAGAACAGAAGAATATGAATCAACCCGAAGGCTTGAGTTCTATGAAAACTTCTAGGCCCACAAGAAAAACCTGGTTCCATATAGTTTCTTAGCCATTTTCCATTTCTTTTCCATTTGATATGAAAGAATTTAAATCTTGCCTAGGAAATAATGCCTTCTTTTCCCTCTCTTCCTCTCTCACTTTCTCTTTCTTTTCCCATTCCTTTTCCCTTTCTTTTCTTTCTCTTTCTTTCATTCTTTCAAAGTGCATTTTATATTTTAAAAAAAGAAATCAATCATGTCTTAATCTGTTTTGAAAACAATTATGTGAAATAAGCAAGTTCAGCTTCTCTCTCCATTCTGCAAACAGAGGAATCATGACCAGGCTATAACCTGGCTCAGAGTCCTGCTGCGCATTCCTGATGGAGCTAGAGAAGGGTGAGCTCTTGCTTGGGCGTTGGGGCTTTTGGCTATTATTTGTTGCTTGGGTCACCCCACTTGTCCCAGTGCCTGGATATAGAATGTATAAATAAATATTTGCTACATGAGTGAAAAAGAAAAAAAAAGAAGGGAAAGAAAGTAGAAAGGACAGAAGGCAGACTATCAAGAAAGGTGGCATGGCGGTTAAAAAAGATCTTTTGGTTAAAAGAAAAGCAGCAAAAAAATTAAATAAGTCCTAAACATAGACTTTGAGATTTTCTAAAGATATGTTTTAAGAAATATCAAAAGTCAAGCTTCTCAAAGACTGGAGATAAAATCTTAAAACAATGCTAATTATTATTTAAGTTAACATTAAGGAGCATTTTTGTCATGCCAGGCACCATACTGAGTGTTTTGCATGCATCGTTTGCATCTATCTCTGCACAGCACTATGAAGCATGGGTAATTAGTATGCCCAGGTTTCTGATGGGGAAACCGGTGCCCAGGTCAGCTGGATTGAAACCCAGTGCTTTTTGCCTTCTAACAAGGAATTTTTTCCCCTCAGGGGACAGAGCTCCACTCCCCAGACCTTGCACAGGTACAGCTGCATTCTCCCTAGGCCACAGCAGCTCTGAGAAGTGGGAGTCATGGCCAGGGTGCATTTCTACCCTGTCTTCATAATTGCTTTTTGTGGATTTCCCTATTGGGAGCCTCTGGGCACAGGGACTGGCAATGCACCAGAGGATGTGGAGGAGCTAAACATTTTAAGGTAATTCCAACTTTCATTTTCCTGTGTGGTTTGTGGGTGTGAGTACTGAGAACAAGGTTCTTCTGCAGAATGAGGAAGTAGGGGGCCAGGAGTTAGAATAGCTGATCAGAACTCCCTAAGGAAGTGGAACTAAAGCAAGACCTTGTGGTTTCACCACCAGACACTCAAGTAGCTTAAACTGGACACACATATGCATGAGAAAGAGGGAGAGAGAAAAGAAATGTGATCTAGTAAATGAATCTGCAGGGAGCGAGGGCAGAAGCCTCTCTTCATTTATTTGGAGCCTCCTCTAAATTTCAAATTCAGAGCTCAGCTCAAAACAAGCCCCTTACCCCAACATTGGATGTCCTTGGTGAATCCAGAAGATTTTATGAACTAAATGTTATTTGACTCAACCATCATGTATTTATGTTATTAGGTGTTACTGATCCTTTTGTAAAGATGAAAATATGAACCCTGAGAGAGGTTTAACAACTTATTCAAGGCCACTCTAAAAATGAGGAAAGGAGTTTGGGTTCCAGAGCAGCAGCTCTAGTGGTCACAGGCTAAAGGACTTGACCTTTCCTATTCTTTACTGGCTCACAAAAGCCCACTGTAAAGTATTCAGTTTTCAAATTGATTATTGAATCAACGGTGGCTTGAAATCAACATGCAGTTTCCGTTAAGCTGAAAGGGGTGTCAATGAGACCTGACTTGCATCCTCCCAGAGCAACGGGAAGTTCTGGTTAGAGTGTTCTATTTTCAGCTTGGGGGAAAGAAAAAGCCATGATGCTAGATGAGTTGGGATAAGGAAGGAGGAAGGAAGAAAAGAAAGACGAAAGACAGGGTGAAGTGAAGTAAAAAGAAAGAGAAAGGGAAACAAGGAAAGAAAAAGGTAAGAAAATAAAAAGGACAGAAGGTAGATTAGAAGGAAGGAAAGAAGGAAGGAAAGAAAAGAGAGAAGGATAAGGCAAAGAGGGAAAAGAGGGGTATAGAGTAGGCAAAACAGATGAGTAGTCCAGTCCATGTTTACAATAGGTGCTTTGGGTCATAAAATAATTGTAAACAAGAATTCTTCATTAAGAATAGAAACCTATAAAATAAGAATTCAAAAAGAGACTCATAAAAACAAAAAATGAAAAAGGAGATTTCGGAGCTAAGGGAACAACTTAAGAAACAAAACAATGTCATTACAAAATCTAATTAGAAACATAAATGAGAAACAACAGAAAACAGTACACACAGCTGAAAATCAAATTATTACATAGAAGCAATGTTGAAGATAATCATAGTGAACACAGAGGAAAAATGTAAGAGTTGAGAGCAGAGTGAAGGGTCACCACCCCTGGTTTCCTGGCTCACTCTTGGGTCTTCTTCCTGAGATCCCAGTCTCTTGACTCCTCCACTTTTCATTACTCATCAAGCTTGCTAGCCTTACTCTCTCTTTCTCTGGATGAGGCCAAAAATACTCCTTGAAAGTCTGAATAGTAATTTTTTTTCTGAATTATTTTGTTTTTGGCAAACGTCTCTGGGAACAACAGTATTTCTGCTATGGATGGAGCATGGTTTAGAGCAAAAGATTTTCCACACTGAAGGTTTTATCCTGTGGTCTGTCATGGTAATCAACCCCTGGGAGACTAGGTTTAAGTTAGCTCCCTTCTCTCCTTTCCACTTTCATTATACTTGGCAACACAAATGAACAAACAAGAAAATAAAACAAAATGCAAAACAGAAACACTACCACGATTAAATCCAACTACATGCCTATTTGGAGCATCTGAAAGGGGTTGGAGTAACTAATGCAAATGAATCGACTCGTCCTACTTTTTCTGTAATTTTTGAAAGAGAACTTGATATTTCCTGGCTTTCCTTGTTTGTTCTCTTTACTTTCTGATTTTTCAAAATGATATTTTCACAAATTCTTTTCTGTCCTCCAACCTTTAGTATCACACTGTTCCTGCACTATCTTGGCAGATCCTTTTCCTTCACGTGTCAAAGCAAATTGATGGTAACATGCTTAACTTCCCCCCTCCATTTTCCATTGCTTGACTCTTGTCTCTCCCATCAACTCAGCAGCAGGGTGGACTCTTCATCCCTCACAAAGCACTTTCTAGTATTGGCCTCTAGATCAGCCTCAGATGACTCTTCTACTTCCCCTCCTACCTCCCTAGCTATTCCTCAGAAGCCTTACTGGATCCTCCTCTTTCTGACTCCTTGTTAGTGTATACAAAGCCTCAGCCCTAAATACACATTCATCTTCACATATGCTGGCTTATTCTGGGGATAGAAATTGGGCACAGGTTTTTCTTACACTTTCTTCAGTGATTTTGCTGCATATCGAGAACTGAAGGCCACTTACCTACCCTTGGTAATTTCAATCATTTCTTAGCATAAATTGTATCCATACGGTGACTGCTCCAAAATTTCTCTTTCCACTGAACTTTGGACTAAACATAGCTATTTCTGTATACTGGATTTTGAGTAAATATCAATAATGTGATATTCCCAATCCTTTGTTCCCAGTCCAACCAATTGTTTCCCCAGACTTTTCCCTTCTCAGTAAGTTGCACTAATTTTAATCCAGTTGCTCAAGTCAAACGAAACCAACAAGCCAGCCAATCAACCAAAAGTACAAATGCACACTATCATTTGCCCTTGGTTCCATATTTCTCATTCCTCTACCTCCAATCCATTAGCGAGTCCCTCCACTCTACTTGGACTGTACGCCCTGAGTTTGCTATTCCTCTTTATCCTTTCTATTATTGCTGTAGTCCAAGATATCATCCTAAATGGACTTCTTACTTCCACTTTCCCATTCCAGCTTCCCTTTCAGTTCATTTTCTACACCGGAGTTAATTTGGTCTTTTCAAAATGTAAATCACTTGGTATCCCTCTATGCCCCTCTTGCTCATGTTGGCTCTGTACTCCTTTTGAATACAGTCACTTCATGTCTTGGTGTAAAACTCCCTGTGTGAAATGACTCCTGTTCATGTCTCTAACCTCACGTCTCCTTTCCTGCTCTCCCATTGAGCTCTAGCCATGTTGATCTTCTTTCAGTTATTCAAACATTTTGAGCTTATTTCTGATGTAGGCATTTTTTTGTTCCTTCTATAGAATGCCTCCCTCTTCCCGCTATAATTTTTTTTCTGTTTTTTTTTTTTTTTTTGTAGTAAGGATTGAACCCCCAGGGCACTTAACCACTGAGCCACATCCCCAGACCTTTTAAAAAATATTTCCCTTTGAGACAGGGTCTTACAAAGTTAGGCCTTGCTAAGGTGCTGAAACTGGCTTTGAACTTGTGATCCTCCTGCCTCAGTCTCCTGAGCTGCTGGGATTACAGGCATGTGCCACTGTGCCCAGCTTTACCTTCTCTTGACTGTCTCTTTTGAATCATTCTAGACTTAGCACACGTGTCACATCCAAAGGGAAGTCTTTCTTGACTTACATGTCCTTTCCTCACTTATTCACAATTTGTCCTTATATAGACAGCACTTACCATACACGACTTGAAAATCATCTTGGCTTTTGTGTTGTATATACTTTCTCTCCTTCTTTAAAATGTAAGTTCTGTGAATGCAAGGATCTCACCTGTCTTTTTCATTCTCATTTCCAGTGCCTACATATTTTAAATATATTTGTTAAATAGACTCCAGAATGGAAAACCTATTGTTAAAATGATCAGTGTTGAGAGTTAGATACATTTAAATAGAGAAGTAGGGCTGAAAACTGGAGGATGATAATTACAGAACAGATTTTAAGTATTAAAATTTTTGACACAGTTAACATAACAATATAGCCTACAAAAGAATGTGAAGAGAATTATCCAAGACTAATTTTCTTATTGTTCAAAGTAAGGAGTCAGTCTTTCAATTTCACTTTCCAAACTTCTACCATTTAATTCAAGTACAATTGAATTTTATGTTTTAAAACATAGCATATGGAGTGATACCCCATTTTACATTTTTCTTCCATCTATCCAGCTTCCTGTTAGTATATATTAATAGAAAAGAGATGTTAGAAAGAGAAAAGAGATAATTATTTCTGGGTTGTTGGAATTCTGGTGAGTTTTTTCTTTCTTCTTTAATCTTTTTTCTATTGCTTACATTGGAAAAACAAAACCATGCCAATGAAGTGAAAAAATATCAATGAGGAGAAAAACCAACAAAAGAAAGGTGAACAAGTAAATACTACTTATGTAGAACACTCTTCCAAGAAGCCACCATGAAGGAGAGGATTGAGAGAGATTCTCCTAAGGTTCTCTGCAGAGCTTTGCTTGCTTGCTTGCTTCTTGCAGGATAGGACAACCAGGCTGATAAAATGGACTCAGAAACTAGGATGTATGCTTGGTATTCTCAGGCAAGAGAGGAAGTGATCTACTGAGCAAGATCCCTTCCCGAGAAGGGAAGAGTAGATGGTTCCACTGAACCCATTACAAACTCACCTTCATTAGAAGGGGACGATTTACCTATCATGAGAGGGCAAAAAGGAGATGGATGTGGTCAGATGCAGGACAGTATTTAGATTTAGCACAGTTGAGTTTTTTTCACGATGGGTGCTTTGCTCAGTGTTTGCACAATGACCGAAGGGTCTGAAGGGAGTTCAGGAACTTTCAGGAGGAATATTGCAATAGAATCTAAGATGGATGAGAAGAGAGGCAAAGAGGTTCTAGTTAATAAACAGAAATTGGTGCTACCTATATGTTGAAACTGATGACAGGTTTGAAGGAATGTTGTCACTAGTGTATTTGGGCGACTGTCTTCCATTCTTGAACAGAGAAAGACTATCTGGAGCACTTACTTGGGACTTAGTAAATGGCTTTTGCCAAACCTTATCTGTAAATAAAAGGGTTGAACTATATCAAGGGATCTCAAACTTCAGTGTGCACACAAATTATTTAGTATCTTGTTAAAATGCAGATTCTGATTCAGTATGTCTTGGATGGGGGCCTGAGTTTTTTCATTTCTGATAAGTTCTCAAGTCAGTGCTGCTGGTCCAGAAGCCATACTTTAAGTAGCAAGGATGGGCTTCAAAATTCTGATGATAAAATTTTAACCTTGAAATGTATTTCCCCCTCCTTCTCCTCTACTCTTCTCTGAGCTTTGCTAATTCATCTTGAAACCAGATCTTTGCACACTTCTATAGATTTCCCTTAACTGGGCAGGAAGTAGAGAAAGATGCAAACCCTGCAGAATGAACAACGCCCAGCAACGGAAACAGAGAGGGTTCTGATGACGTCTCATGGCTTGTGTCTGCCTGGGTGGGGGTAAGTGAGACTGCCTTTTCCCAGACGTGTTGTGTCAAACAGGAATACGCTATCATGCAGGAAATGGCTTCAATACAAACAGGGACAGCAGAGATCAGGGCTGAATGAGAGACACTGATCACAGCAAATGGCAAACTGTGAACAGACACTCAGATCCATTTCCTTCCTTTGTCGCGTCAAAAGGTTTCTGTGTCAAGCTTCCTTTGCTCAAAAAACACCTTTTCCCATTCTCAAATATTTAATACTGACCACCATGAATCATTTTTTATTCAGTCAACTTTAGCTTTCATTTTGTCTTAAGGCCAAAGACTACCAGAAGTGGGTTTCTCTAGGTTGGCTCATCTAGAGAAACCCACTTAAACTGCTCCCATATTGTGTTTCCCATATGTAACTCTTAACATTTCAAGAGGTCCCAATTACAAGGATGTGTTTTTCTGGAACAAACATGTTTTCCACAGGCAATAAATATGTACTTCAATTATTAGATAAATAATAAGTTCTTTAGCAAATTGAATCTGATATATTAAATGAAAAGGGAAAATTTGTTACAAAGAGAAATAGAGAAAAGAAAGGAATATCATTTTTTTGCAACAGTCATAACTATTGAGAAGAGATTTCATTTAGTGAAATGTGTGTTGGTGATGGTAGGAAACGCTGAATATGAGTAATTTAGAATCAACATTTCCTTTCAGGATGTTTCAATAGAGGAGGAAATTATTCCGAGAAGTACTTATTGGCTTGGTATTGCATATGGAACTGCCCATGGGCCAAGTTTAGAAAGGACTGCAAAAGACACACCCAAGGTCTGAATGTCCGCTTCCAGGCTTTTACCCTGTGGGCACCCAGCTTTCTTAAAGAGAGAGCTCTGTCACCCCCAAGACATGAAGAAAGGGTTGATATTATCTAATGGCTCCCCCTTTTTTCTGGGGACCTTTGACTTTTAGTGTTTACGGATGGCAAAACAATAAAGGGAAAAGAACTATTTATCTAAGATCTGGCTGTTAGGTTTTCTTTAAATATCTTGACTCCATCAAATTAATGTTTTGGAATATATTTTACATTGTGCTAAAATCTAAGCCATCTTGATCTCCAGGAAAAGGTGGTTGAGTGCCACAAAAGAAAATATTGATAACAGCCATTTGCAATAGAGTAAGCAATCTACTGAACTCTGGAAAGAACAGTCACAAAAGACTATTTGCACAGGAACAAAACACTGTGTGCAATAAACACAAATTAACTCAATACACACAAATGAACTCCCGGCTTGCCCTCCTCCCTGCCTCTCACTGTGTCTTCCTGCACACTGTTGGATCCACAGGCCATGAAATAGACGACAGCATTGACCAATCAAGCTGAAGAATCATCCGAGGTCACTTTAATTAAAAACTGGTGCTCATCATTAGATTGGAAAAAAAAAAAAAAGAAGGAACTGGATTAGTCTTGCTTGAAATGCATTGTTATCATGTTACAATGCCAAGGAATTTGAAGGGTTTTCACAATAGGCATTGTGGCATTTTTCCCCCCAAAGAGCTGCATAGGGGGGCGTGAGTGGATTATAAGACTAAAATTGCTTTGAATAAAGTAGAAATGTTTTTATGGAAGGAGTTTCTACTACATGTAGCACATTAAATTCCAGATGTTCATCCCTACAAAATCTCCACCAGATGTCCAAACAGTGGCTGGGGATGTTTATTGAAAGTAAGGCACGGAGCACCTGTTCTCCAGAGACCTCCCTCTTACCTTTTCATGTGTACTGGCATGTTAATCATGCAGGAGTGATGAAATATTTAGGTTTCATTTGATAATTAAGAAGGTTAGGGAAAATTTTAAATTGCTAATTACTCTAGAAGCCAGTTAAGTAAATGACTATAGTATGCCTCTTGGGACATTTTTGAAGATTTACTAACAACACTGTTCCACAAATCTGGGATCCATTTTTGGAAGTGAATGCAAATGGATAAAGGACTTCAGATCAAATAATCCAGCCCAAAGGACAGATAATGACCTTTAGCATAGGATCCTCATTTATAAACAAAAGCAGCCCTGGTTTCTGCTATACAGTAACTTATTTGCTGCACAATAGCTTATTGTAGAACCTCCATTTTTATAAACCAAAGGATTGCTTCTTTCTTTTCTCTCACACGAAGTAGATGAGCATTGCGTCCTCAGTGGGCAGGGAGGGGGACTCTAAGGCTGTCGGTGGTGGATCCTTTCAGCAAGTCACTGCTCCTTTCTGTGTCATATTTCAGTTTGAATTTAGTTTGAGTTCTACAGTTTGAGATCAATGTTAAAAATAAGAGTTAAAATAACTGTCTTTGCTACTTTTGAGCGAATACTTCAATTTCCACAAAATCAAGAAGAATTGTACTAATTCCTGGCATATGCAAGGACAGTCACTGTCTTTCTAGCTTGTAGCCTGGCAGGGAGGTTGGGGAAGAGGAAGGAACCGATGTGGCTTTCTTCAAAGCTCATAGCATACAGCCTGTCACACATCTTGTCTTGCTACCTATGGTCCCTTGAGATGCCAAGACAAATGACTTTTTTATGACCTTCTTTTGCCTTCTGAGGACTGCCGTTATGATGCAGTTAAACTGAATTTTTAAAAAAATGAAACAGATTTTATTTCATTTTTTCAGGGCAGATTAAGATTTACAGCAAAATTGAGCAAAAGGTTCAGAGTTTCTGTGTGTTCCTGCCCCTATGAATACAATCACCCAACAACCCCACACCCCATCAATATCCTGCCCCAGAGTGATGTTTGTTACAATAGATGAACATACGTCGATATACAGCATCATGATCCAAAGTTTGTAGTTTATATTAGGTTTCACTCTGGGAGTTGTGTCCTCTGTGGGTTTTGACAAATGTATAATGACCTATATTCACTGTTATAGCATCATGCAGACTAGTTTTACTGCCTTTAAAATCCTCTGTGCTCTGCCTGTTCATTCCAATGTCCCTCTTAGTCCCTGTTCATTTTACTGTCTCTATAGTTTTGCCTTTTTCAGAACATCATGTATTCGAACTCATAGTAGGTAGCCTTTTCCGATTGGTTTCTTTCTGGCAACACATTTACGTTCGCTCCATCTTTTCATGGCTGAATTCCCTTTTATAAACAAAACATTAAGGTAGAGAGAGTAAAAATACATAACGGCTTGCCAAGAGTAGGGGCTTTAGTGTGTGGTCTTTGTATGATAAGTCCCTAGGATGACACATTGGATTTTGATCATCCTCCAGTGGACTTGGGAAGTTTTTATATACCAGTTATTCTAATCTGTTCTGCCATTATGATGCTCCCATCTGTTTGATATGCCTTTGTCTTCCTTTATTGCTTTCCATCTCAATGAACATAAGATGATAATGAGATTTTTTGATGGGTTACTGTTACGAGAGGAGATATTTATTCACTTCTACAAATAAAGGGGCATAGAGAATATTTTTCTGTTTTTCTGCTCAGACGAGTTTGTCTTCTGATTTGGGCTTCCTGTTTCAGTAGAGGGCACTCTGATCTCACCCAGAGCCTCGTGTTTTTTTTTCATTTGACCAGTTGTAGAAAGTAGCTCGATTATCATATCACTCTCTGTTTTGCAGTCGGCAGTGGGCACCCAGTTGAAGTAGAAACCAGATGTACCAAATTAGGGCTCAGCCCTATCAGGAAGCCCTTTGTTCATCTCTTCTCCTGTAACTCCTGTCATTTTCTACTGTAACTAATGCATTTACCTGTAACCTTTTTGATGAGTCTGTGAACTCTTTGGAGCTGGAATCTGTATATTTAACCCTGAGAGTGTAGCACAAGGCCTGAAACTGCCTATATACCCAAGAAATATCTGTTGATTCCATGAAAACAAAACAACAAAACAAAACGAAGGTAGAATCTAGCTTGACTGTAACAAAGGGAAGCTTGTGCATATGTTTGTTTTGTAGGAAGCCAACTTTACCTTGTGGATTCAATAATAACCCATGTTGCTGTGTATCAGGAGACAAAAATGGCATCTGCCTTAGGTCCAGACTGGAAGAGCCCACGGGGCCACCCCATTTGGCATGGTATTATGTTTGCTGTCCATAACAGGGAGGTCATGGCAAGCCATATACATAAATGCTACTTCTTTTAGCAGAATTCAGACTGGCAAGAACGCAAGATAAATCCTGTTTCCTCATTCGCTTCTCCCTTTTCCTGGTGCTTGAACGCCCATTTGTCATTCCAAATCTTAGAATCCTGGCAGACATTCACAACCTGTTCACAGAAGAGAATGTATGAAGCCTTCATTCATATTATATATTTAAAAATTTTAAAATTGTTACATAATCTAGATGCAGAAAATACCAATATCTAGTGTACAACTTGGTGAAGTTTCACATATTATACAGAAGAGTTAACATGGTATCATGACTGCTGTCCTTAGAAAGACCTTTCAAGACTGACCCTTGGCCTGTATCCAGGAACTTGAATTCCATGAGGGTTCCCAGTATTCTTTTATAAGAATGACTGGTTTTGTGTTTATGTGAATAATGTGGTTTATTCTGAGCACTTTCTTTCCTTCTGAGAGGCTGAAATTTTGGTACTGGGAAGAGGGTGCTGGGAAGAGGGTGCCTACTTGATTGGTTTCCAATAAAAACCCTGGCAATGGGCTTGAATTGTGGCTCAGGGTAGAGCACTTGCCTAGCATGTGTGAGGCACTGGGTTCAGTTCTCAGCACCACATATAAATAAATAAAATAAAGGTCCATTGATAACTAAAAAAAATAAAAAAAAAAAACAAAAAAACCTTGGCATTAAATCTCCTCCAAGGAATTGCCCTAGGAGAGAACTCTTCATACATATTTTTACTATTTTTTTTTGAAATTTATTCTTTTTATATATATGAAAGTAAAGTGTATTTTAACATATTATATATATATATATATAGGGAGTATAATTTTCCATTCTTGTGGTTGTACATAATTTGAAGTTACACTGGTTATGTATTCATATTTGAACATAGAAAATTATGTTTTTACTATTTTTTTTTGCTGCAAGAATTAATATCCTGTATGGCTTCACTGCAAGAGGATGCTTGGAATCTTGTACCTGGTTTACTTGAAACTTGGCCCTATGCACCTTTCTCTTTGTTGATTTTACTTTGCATCTTTTTGTTGTTCTATAGCAAATCATAGCCCTGAGTATTACTGTATTCTGAGTCAGGTAAATCATCAGACCTGGGAGTGGTGAATTCCTGCTGTGGATTGAATATAGTTTGTCCCTCCAAAATTCACGTTGGAACTTAATTCCCATTGTGAGATATTAAGAGGGTAGAAACTTAATCCTACTGGGATGCTTACAATTGGGACTTTGGGAGCCCTATAATTACTTGTATATGAGTGCCTTTGTAAGAAAAGGGAGAGAGGCCAGGAGGCATACATATACACATATGTCCCCTGCTGTGCATCACGTGAGACCCTATGCTGCCTCAGGAACACTGAGAAGGCCATCACAAGACCTCTTGACCTTGGGCCATAAACATGAGTCAAAATCTCTTCTCTTTAAACTTACGCAGTGTATATCATTGTGTTGTTAGCTGTAGGAAATGGAATAATAATCCTCAACTCATGTGTACATATATACACATGTGTACATATACCCAACATATGTGTGTGTAACCATCATGATGATCGAGGTATAGAATATTTCCATCATTCCAGAAATTTCCTTCATGCCTCTTTTCAGTAAATATCCTTGTCTCCAAAAGAGGGTTTCCATTATTCTGGCTTCTGTTGCCATAGATTGGTTTTGCCTGTTCTTGAACTTCAAGTCCGTAGAGTCATAAATGTACATGCTCTTGTGTCTGACTTCTTTCACTGAATATAATATTTTTTGAGATTAGTCTACTCATAGTATACCATAAACTCATAAAATATGTCACAATTTCTTTCCTTCTCTTAATAGACATTTGTGCCATTTTCAGGTTTTGGCTCTTATGAATTATAGCCATGATAGACATTCTTAAACAAAATTCTGTGAGGATACTCATTTCTAGGAAAACATCCCAATTGTTGTGTCGTAGGTAGAAATATTATTGCCTGTCCTAGAAATTTTTGGAAACCTTTCTAATGCAGCTGTATCATCTTTCATCTCCACTAGTATTGTGTAAGATGCCCCCTTGCTCCGCATTCTTGCAAAACCTTGTCATCCATCCTTTTAATTTCAGCCATCCTAAGGGCATGTAGTGACAACATACTGTGGTTTAATTGTGTCTTTCTGATGACTAGAGATATTGAGCACCTTTTTACTTTCTTTATTAACCATTTGTATATTTTCTTTTGTGGAATGATTCATGTTATATATTGAAATTATTTTCTAAAAAAACTCCTGATTTTGTCTTTAACTTACCTCACATTTGAGGTATGTTATTCTTTCATATAATTCACCATTAAAAAATTTCATTAGTTTATTTAAAAAGTATCATGTTACAGTTTTCTCTTGTTCTGCGTCCATTATTACCCTGCAGTGCTCTCATTATCTGTTGGGATGTTTTCCTGTGGCTCATTCTCTATTTTCTTAGAAAAATATTGTCTAGAATTCAGCTACGATATTTTACTGTTGCTCATTTTTAATTTAAATTTGTTTTCCTTCATTCTCAGGAAAAAAAGATAGGTCAGGATAACAGTTTTTGTGTGGATGTACAGTCACCTCTTTTTGTAGGTTTGTTTTATCATTTTTGTTCAAAAATATGGCCTCATACTTTTGGAGAGCGTCTGGTTTTGTTACTGATCTGGGCCTTCTCTTTCTTTTCTCCTGATTGGTCAATTTGGGTTCTATTCTCAGAAGTTTCTTCATAACATAGAGCTTTTTCCTGGAAGGGCACTTGGGCAGATTTGGTTTCACAGTTCCTAAGACTCAGGTTGAGTCAGCCTCTTGAAAACTTACTATCATCCCTTTACACTTGGCTGAAAAAAAAAAAAAAAAGTCCTTCTAATTCTGCTGCTGTCTGCAAACTGACCAAGTTTTCTAGCCAATATATTTTGCAGTTATCTCAATCTCAGATCTTTGTTCCTGTCAACTTCCTCCTGTATGGGAGATGTTGATACTACATGGAACTTGCTGATTTGTTCTATCTCACTCCTCTTCTGGGCTTCATGAAGATAACATACTACCTGGTTCTGTTATAGGTTTTGCCTGTGGCTTTTGGTTTGGCTCTGGCTGTTTTTATGGGGTGATTTAGTGAAGTTAAAATCCTGCACACCTTCATGATCTTATTGGTATGTCTTACTTCTCAGATAACAGATGAATTTTTGACTCCTTGAAGTCATACAATGGTAAATTGGTGTCTACTGGGCCCTTTGAGAGAAGGGTGCTGTGGTTTGAGTATTGTTTGTCTTCTCTGAAACTCATCTGGAACTTTAATTATTATCATGAGATGTAAAGGGAAAGGACCATGTGTGTCTTTTAGAGGTAATTCTGGTTCTGCCCCCATGCATGGATTAATGGGTTAAAGGATTATCATGTAATTACTAGATTAGTGGGTTAACTGGGCATCGTGACAGTGGGTCTGCTATAAAAGCCAGTTTTGCCAGGTCTTTTGTGTGCACTCTGATTCTCAACAAGTGATATCCTGCACTGTCTCAGGATTCTGCCAGCAAGAAGGCTAGAGTCAGATGTGGTCCCTCAACTTTATACTGTAATTATGGGTCAAACAAACCTATTGTCTTCTTATCCATTCTGTGGCATTGTCTAATTAGCATCAGAAAAGAGACAAAGGCAAGAGACTTAGAAAGAATATATAACTCTATGCTTAGCTCCCCTACCCCCCCCCAAAAAAAATCAACTACTCTATATTCTCTACTCGCTTTCCTTCCCTTGGTTTGAATTCCTAGGAGTATGTTTTACTGGTTTCTTTTATAAGAGTAGCTTAACAAAAGAAATTTCTTAAACTCCTTTCCCACTTCCCCCAAACAAAAATTGACAAAGGGGAAGATCCAAGATGGCGGGCTAGAGGGAGGTTGTGTTCTGTGTTATTCCAGGACCTGGGATTCAAGTACTGGGAATACTGTTTCTCTGCGAGTGATTAGAGGACCCCTGAAAGCTGTTCCTATGCAGGACAACTTGTCGCTGCCTGTGTGTAGGACCTCCGGCCCCCAATCCCATGTGGACCCCCTTCTGCCAACGAGGAGCTCCCCTGGTTGCCTCTATCTTGAGACACTGCGGCCACCGCTATAATCCCCTACATGTGGTAGCCTGCACCTGGGAACACCCCACAGGGTCTGGATATAGCTGCAGCCAAAATGGCTCATGCCACAGAGCTGCATTTCTGAACACGCTGCTCACTGCCACCACCTGGCCCCACTTGACCTGACACCCCATCACTGAAAGCAGCCACCTCCATCTTGGGACATCTTTGTAACCATCTTTAGTTGGGGGCAACCCTCAACTGGCTGGAGCTTAGAAGCAGTATCAATATCTCCAGTTCCCCTCACTTCCCGGCAGCTGCTAACCTGGCACAGTGCTTGTGGCTACATGGCTGGTCTGTAGCTCACAAAACCTGATCCTGAGCTGCCCAATACAAAACAGCTCTCTGTGACAGGTGCACAGCCCACAAGACCTCTGGAGAGAAAGTTTCCTGACTGGGAAGTAGATAGGGAGGGGGTGAGTGAGATCCAGTTTAGAGACTAAATCAGAGACAGGCAATAGAAGGAGATAAGACCAAGTGCCTATATCATACCACCATTGGCAGAAAGGAGATCCTTGGAGTGCAGTCTCCCATTGAGGATTGGCAAGTGCTATTCCCACCCCCAGGAGCTCTGCCCCCAAGACCAACCCTCCCATTCTAATAATCTTCACCATCCTGAAGGTGGAGATATCAGCAAACAACAGACAACCTCACCTATTGTATGAGAAGGGAAGCAGGAAAGATACTGATCTCCAACAAAAATAATCCTTATATCTTCCTTTGAGATTTTTTCCCCTCTTTTCTCTCTCTCTTCTCCTGTCTTCGTATTCCTAACATTTGTGAAACCAAGTACTTTTCATGAATTAAGCTAATGAAGACTGGGATGTCTGAATAGTATATTACAGTTGTGTTATATATTTTTTATCTCCTATTTTTACATTTTTAATTTTTCTTAATATTTATGTTTTTTTGGTACTCTCTCAATTGTCTTCCTATTTACTTATCTCCCCCAAATCCCTTTCTTTCTCTTCTCCTGCTACTAGCCAACTTCTTTAGATTTCTTTTTTATGCTTTCTAAGATCTAATAACTCTATATTCTTACCTCCTACCTCCTCAACATCTCATGTTACACCTCACCCATAGTTCTTTGTCTACTATCAGAAACTGTAGACCCTTTTGCAAACCTACTGTTAAATATTGTAGATAATAATTGAACTCACCATTTCTGGATATTGTGACAAAACCATAAACATCTTAATAGCAGCTACTTAGTTTAAGGCTGTATATTGTTTAGATTGGGATCTGTTAGTATTTTTCTCTCCCTTAAAGGTGAGGTATTGGAGCCCTTCAGGGACACTATAAGCCTATAGGGTAAAAACTGTAACACCTTGGATTCACAGTTCTAGAAGGAAAGACACATGAGCAATATGAAAAAAACAAGGGAAGAAAGCATTCCAAACAAATCAAGATACTACATGATTAGAATCCATGGTCAGCACAACAGAAGAAATTATATGGAAGGAGTTCAGGATGTACATGATTAAAATGTTCTGTGAATTAAAGGATGATAGAGAAAATACAGGCAGCAAAAGATCATTTAAATAAAGAGCTACATAAGCAAATACAGGAGAAAAAGATCACTCCAATAATGAAATAGAGATTCTGGGGGGGGGGGAGCCAAACAGAATTCCTCAAAATGAAAGAAACAATAAACCAAATTAAAAACTCAATACAAGGCACCACCAATAAATTATACCACTTGGAAGACAGGACCTCAGACAATAAAGACAAAATATAAAATCTTGAAAATAATTTTGACCACACAGTGAAGATGGCAAGAAACCATGAGAAGAACATTCAAGAATTATGGGATAGCATAAAAAGACAAAATTTAAGAATTATTGGGATATAGGAAGGTATAAAGTTACAAACCAAAGGAATGAACAATCTAGTCAATGAAATAATATCAGAGAATTTTGCAAACATGAAGAATGAATTGGAAAATCAAATACAGGAGGCTTATAGGACACCAAATATACAAAAATTACAATAGATCCACACCAAGACACATTATAATGAAAATGCCTAGCATACAGATTAAGGAGAGAATTTTAAAAGCCACAAGAGAAAGGAATCAGATTATACATAGGGGGAAACCAATAGGATATCTGCAGGTTTTTCAACCCAGATTCTGAAAGTTAGAAGATCCTGGTATAACAAATACCAAGCTCTGAAAGAAAATGGATGCCAACCAAGAATCTTTTATCCAGAAAAATTAAGCTTTAGATTGGATGACAAAAGAAAAACTTTACATGATAAACAAAAGTTAAAAGAATTTACAACTAGAAAGCCTGCAGTACAGAACATCCTAGGCAAAATATTCTATGAGGAGGAAATAAAAAACAACAATGAAAATCAGCAAGGGGAGGTATTACACAAAAATCAAAAGGAATCAAAGGAGAAACCAAGTCAAGATAAATACCAAATATAAACAAAAATGACTAGGAATACAAATCATGTTTCAATAATAACTCTGAATGTTAATGGCCTAAATTCATCAATCAAAAGATACAGACTGGCATATTGGATTAAAAAAAAAAGATCCAACAACATGCTACCTTCAAGAGACTTCTCTCATACAAAAAGTCATTTACAGACTGAAGGTGAAAGGTTGGGAAAAAAATATACTGTTCATATGGACTGCAGAAATAAGCAGGGGTTTCCAGCTTTATATCAAATAAAGTAGACTTCAAGCCAAAGTTAATCAAAGGATAAAGAAGGATATTTCATACTGCTTAAGAGAAACACAAATCAACAAGATATAACAATTATAAATATATATGCGCCAAACAGTGGAGCATCTATGTTCATCAAAAAAACTCTTCTCAAGTTCAAGAGTCAAATTGGCCACAAAACAATAATTCTGGGTGATTTAACACACCTCTTTCATCACTGGATAGATCATCCAAACAAAAGCTAAACAAAGAAACTATAGAACTCAATAAAAAAATCAATAACTTAGACTTAACTGACATATATAGAATATTTCATCCATCAACAAGTGAATACACTTTCTTCTCAGCATCACATGGATCCTTTTCTAAAATAGACCATATATTATGGCACAAAGCAACTCTTAGCAAATACAATAAAAGTGGAGATAATACCCTGCATTCTATCAGATCATAATGGAATAAAGTTAGAAATCAATGATAAGATAAAAAATAGAAGCTACTCCAACAACTGGTGACTAAATAATATGCTATTGAATGAACAATAGGTTGCAAAAGACATCAAAGAGGAGACTAAAACATTCTTAGAGGTAAATGAGAACATTGATACAACATATCAAAATCTCTAGTAAGACAGTAGTAAGAGGAAAGTTCATTGCATGGAATTCATTCCTTAAAAGAAGAAAAAGTCAACAAATGAATGACCTAACATTACATAGCAAAGCCTTAGAAAAAGAAGAACAAATCAACATCAAAATCAGTAGAAGACAGGAAATAATTAAAATCAGAGCTGAAATCAATGATGTTGAAACAAAAAAATAATTGAAAAAATTGAAAAACAAAAAGTTTGTTCTTTGAAAAATAAATAAAATTGATAAACTCTTAGCCATGCTAATGAAGAGAAGGAGAGAGAAAACTCAAATTACTAACATCTGTGAAGAAAAAAGAAATATCATGATAGGCACTACAGAAATACAGAAGATAATCAGAAATTATTTTGAAAATTTGTACTCCAATAAAATAGAAAATATTGAAGGCATTGACAAATTTCTAGAGTCATATGATTTGCCTAGACTGAATCAGGATGATATACACAAGTTAAGCACATCAAATTTAAACAATGAAACAGAAGATGCCTCACAAGCCTACCAACCAAGAAAAGCCCAGGACCAGATGGATACACAGCTGAGTTATTCAAGACCTTCAAAGAAGAACTAACCAATACTCCTAAAGTTATTTCATGAAATAGAAAAAGAGAGAACACTTCCAAACTCATTCTATGAAGCCAATATCACTCTGACTCCAAAACAAGACAAAGATACATCAAAGAAAGAAAACTTCAGACCAATATCTCTAATGAACATAGATGCAAAAAATCTCAATAAAATTCTGGCAAATCAAATTCAAATACATATAAAAAAGATAGTGCACCATGATTAACTGGGGTTCATCCAGGGATGCAAGTTTGATTCACCATATGGAAATCAATAAATGTAATTCATCACATCAACAGACTTAAAAATAAGAATAATATGATCATCTCAATAGATGCAGAAAAAGCATTCAACAAAATACAGAACCCTTCATGTTCAAAATACTAGAAAAACTAGGGATTAGAGGAACATTTCTCAACATTGTAAAAGCTATCTATGCTAAACCCCAGGCCAACATCATTCTAAATGGAGAAAAATTGAAAACATTCCCTCTAAAAACTGGAACAAGACAGGGATGCCCTCTTTCACTACTTCAATTTAACATAGTTCTTGAAACACTAACCAGAGCAACTAGATAGATGAAATAAAATAAATGGTGTATGGATAGGAAAAGAAGAACTCAAATTAGCACTATTTGCTGATGACATGATTCTATACCTTGAGGATCCAAAAAATTTCATCAGAAAATGTCTAGGACTAATAAATGAATTTGAAAAAGTAGCAGGATATAAAATTAACACCCATACATCAAAGGCATTTCTGTACAAATCCTCTGAAAAAGAACCTAGGAAAACTACCTCATTTACAATAGCCTCAAAAAAATACTTGGGAATTAACAAAAGAAGTGAAAGAACTGTACAATGAAAACTACAGAATGCTAAATAAAGAAATTAAAGAAGACCTTAGAAGATGGAAAGATCTCCTTTGTTCTTGGATAGGCAGGATTAATATTGTCAAAATGACCATACTACCATAAGCATTATAGATTTAATGCAATTTCAATCAAAATCCCAATGACATTCCTCATAGAAACAGAAAAAGCAGTCATGAAATTAATTCAGTAAAGTAGCAGGATGGCCAGACCCAGAATAGCCAAATCAATCCTTAGCAAGAAGAATAAAGCAGGTGGCATCACTATACCAGACCTTAAACCATACTACAGAGCAATAATAACAAAACAGCATGGTATTGGCACCAAAAAAGACTTGTAGACCAATAGTACAGAATAGAGGACACACAGACAAACTCACATAAATACAGTTATCTCATATTAAACAAAGGCGCCAAAAACATATACTGGAGAAAATATAGCCTCCTCAACAAATGGTTCTGGGAAAACTGGAAATCAATATGCAGCAAAATGAAATTAAGCCCCTATCTCTCACCATGCACAAAACTCAACTCAAAGTGGATCAAGGACCTAGGAATTAAACCAGAGACCCTGCACCTAATAGAAGAAAAAGTAGACCAAAGTCTTCATCATGCTGAATTAGGCCCTGATTTTCTTAATAAGACTCCTATAGTGCAAGAAATAAAATCAAGAATCAATAAATGGGATGAACTGTAACTCAAAAGTTTCTTCTCAGCAAAAGAAACAATCAGTGAAGTGAATAGAGAGCCTACAGAATGGGAGCAAATTTTTACCACACACACATTATAAAGAGCACTAATCTCTAGGATATATAAAGAACTAAAAAATATTAACACCAAAAAACCAAATAACCCAATCAATAAATGGGCTAAGGAACTGAACAGATACTTCTCAGAAGATGAACTACAATCAATCAACAAATATATGAAAAAATGTTCATCATCGAGAGCAATTAGAAAAATGCAAATCAAAACTCAGATTTCATCTCACTCCAGTCAGAATGGCAGCTATTAAGAATACAAACAACAATAAGTGTTGGCGAGGATGTGGGGAAAAGGCACACTCACACACTGCTGGTGGGACTACCAATTGGTGCAGCTAATATGGAAAGCAGTATGGAGATTTCTTGGAAAATTGAGAATGGAGCCACCATTTGACCCAGCTGTACCTCTCCTCAGTCTATACCCAAAGGACTTAAAAAACAGCATACTACAGAGACACACCCACATCAATGTTTATAGCAGCACAATTAACAATAGATAAATTGTGGAACCAACCTAGATGCCCTTGAGTAGATGAATGGATAAAGAAAATGTGGCATATATACACAATGGAATATTACTCAGCAATAAAAGAGAATAAAATCATGGCATTTTCAGGAAGTGGATGGAGTTGGGGAACATAATGCTAAGTGAAGTTAGCCAATCCCCCTCAAAAACAAATGCTGAATGTTGTCTCTGACATGAGAATGCTGGTCCATAATGGGGATGGGGAGGAGCAGGGGAGAAATAAAGGACCTTTATCGAGGTAGGGCAAAAGCGATGGTGGGGAAGGAAGTGGGTAGGGGGGAAGGAAAGATGGTGGAATGAGATGAACATCATTACTCTAAGTATATGTATGAAGACACGAATGGTGTGACTTTACTTTGTATACAACCAGAGACATGGAAAATTGTGCTCTACATGTGTACTGTGAATTGAAATGCATTCTGCTGTCATGTATAACAAATTAGAGTAAATAAATAAATTTTTAAAAAATGACAAATGTACAGATCAAAATCCAAACATGCAATGAAACTCATGAGACTGGAATCTTTGTATAATGAGACCCTTCATGAGATCTTGTTTTTATTCTCATCTCCTTAGAATTCCTCCCTTACTAAATTTAGATAGTGATTATTCTGGTGGGAGACATTTAAAAAAAATTTTGTGGTTAATGACCAAATTTAGAGTGCCCCAATTTGGGGTAACCACACAACCCAATGGTTCTTTAATTTTGTTTTTAGAAGAATCACCTGGGATTTCAGAATCCCACAAACTGGAGATTGGGATTCAATATTATAGGGTAGGTCTAGGAATCTGTACAGGTATCTGTCTATCTGTCTGTATATCTATCATCTATGTATCTATCTATACATATATATACTGGATGAGGCTGATGTAGTTGGTTGGTCCACGGACCATGCTTTGAGAAAAGTATTTTCTGCCAAAAGTATTTTCAGAGACCAAACCCAAATTAAGTTTGATGGCTGTGGTATCTAAAATAAGCAGTGAGCTTTCAGAAAAAAATGCTCTTTTATAGACGTCCATTTTTGCATTTTTTAAAGTTAACATATTAAACTGTCGCTATGTATCAGGGCCTGCACTTGACACTGGGATTGGTGAGAGATGGGCCAAGACTTTCTGGCTGATATGAGTGTAACAAGCAAAGGAATAACTCCCAAATAATGTAGAAAATGCGAAAGCATGGATCTTAGACATTCTCAAGGGATTTATCTGTGTTTTTTGAAATTTGCTGTACAATTCCCCTTCCTCCCCCAAATAAGTCTGTAAACAAGAATGAAGAGCAACAATCTCAGCAAAATATAGAATCTGGGCTGTTACACAGATTCTTTTTTACTCAGTGACCTCCACAGAATTCTGTTCCAATTTTGATCAGTAAAATGATAATTGTTTATCAAGATCCATCTGGTCTTTTAAGAGAGTTAAATCCACAATTGTCGAAGGTTATCTGAGATTAAACTTTTGTACAATAGTGCTTCTCAGATATAAGCAAATTTATTAAAACCCAGATACCAGATCTTTATATAATGTTTCAAGTAGGTCAGGAGTAGGGTTAAGAATGCTCATTTTTAGTGCTCTCCCAAGCAATGCTGCTGGTCTAAAGGCCACAGTTCTAATAAAAGTCTTAGGTGCATTAGAGGCAGCATTGAGAAACTAGTGATTAATATCTTTGAGAAATGATGGGACATGAAGATGAGGAAGCTCTTCACAAAGGACCTTGGGTGTGGAAATTACTGTCAAAAAGGGAAAAACATAGCTAAGGAGAAGGTGTTCAGGCAGATGGAATTCTCTGTGCAAAATAGAGTGGCACAGGGCATCAGTGTGTAAAATCTAAAAGCCTACGCTGACGCCACAGACAATGGAAAATAACGTAGCTTCTACTTGAGCAGCAGAGGAAATGTAAGCAATGGAAAAACTGAGCTCCCACTTGAGCAGTGGAGGAAATGGAGACAATGGTATTTCAGGCTTGAGGAAACAAATTGTGCCAAGAGATAGCAGGATGCACTGGTGCTAGGCGTTCTCCTTGAGATATTTCTATGAAAGGATGAGTGGTTGGTTTCTGGGAATCAGATAAGTACAGTTATTCCTGCAGATATTGTTGTGAGCTCCCATCCAAACCTGATTCTATAATATTAAAAATGCACTTAGAATTTGAGAGCATGAAAATTTTAAAAAATGCTTTATAGGTGTTTCTACATATAAAAAATCTATTTGATTAGGCTTGAAACATACTCCCGCTTGCAAAATAGAATGCCAACTTCTATGAGAGAAGGGACAGTCTCTCCAAAGCTCCTGTCAAGATAGCCCTAATATATGCATTTAGAGCCGCAAGTTCAACTTAGGTTATAACTCTTCAACTATATTCCTTGGCAAAGAATCCCATAATAACCCAGTCTCTCATTAGAGAGCTGCCAGAGAATGTTGTGATATTGGGCAGCAAAGAACACTGCTCTGGTCAATAGATGTAATAATTGGACATTCTCATTAGCAGTCTCTGGAGTTCACAGTAAGAAAACACTACAGGAGAAAGAACACCAGTAATTGTGACCCCAGGACTTTCACCTCACTGGGTCTTCATTTCTCTTCCCAGGAGGACTGAAAAGTCTTTTGCAAGAGGAAATGAATGATCCGCAAACCCAACAAAGTCAAACAATCTCTGCGTGTGTTTCTAAAGAAAAAATAATATCCACTTTTACCATAAATTTTTTTTTTTATGAAAGGTGAATTTTCTCTCTTTTCATGCCCTCTATCAGTGGCTATATAATTCTGGATCCTGGAGTATTTCCACTTTCATAAAGAGTGGAGCTTAATCTCAGCAGCGACTAATAGCCGAGGCTAGTCCTATGTGAAGAGCCCAGCACACTCTCTCCTTCAATTCTCACCATCCAGATCCACAGGCAAACCAGCACTGCAGGGTTGGCTGCAGAACAAAAGCCAGGGGCTCTTTATTTGCTACTGATTGGCTTGGTAAGTGAATTTGTCACAGAAATGCTCTCTGAAAGGAGCAACCTAAGTCTGTTGGCTTTTATTTACTTACTTTCTCCTGCCAAGAACTGGGCTCGACTCTGGTTCTTTCAGAGACCCCTTAGAGCCCATGCATTCATATTAAATCTCTGCTTCGTGCCAACCACAGTGCCAGGTGCAGGGCTTCTACGAACAATAGGATTCAGCTTAGAACTTTCTTCCTGATAGAGGAGATGGATAAGTAAGCAGCGTTTCCCCTTCTCTGCTGGCAGACAGCGCGGCGTGTAAACTGACTTCCTGAGGGGAGTTTGCCTCCCAGGTAAAGCATTAGTTGGGGTCAGGGTGATTCTCCTTGGAAGGGGAGAAAGACACACAGGACAGGATAAATAGGAAACGCAAAATCACAGGGACTCTTTGGCCTTTAGAAACCCATAGGAAATGTGGATTGAGTTTGGATCGGATTGGGTAGTGCCAAGAGTTGAAGGTGGAGATTCAGGAGGGCCACATAGTGACTGGCTCGATAAATGGTACAAGGAAAAAGCAATTCATGGTATCTCTTAAGAGTCTGGATCTGTGTATGTGTCTTGTCTATATCACACGCATCATCTGTATAATGGATTAAAAATTATGCTTATGTCTCTGGACTGCTGTGAGTATCAAATGAAGTAATGTATGTCAATTCTCAGCCTATTTATTGGATTTTTTTTGGTTATTGTTCTTTATGAGTTGTAAAACTGTAATAGCAGTGACAGCAGAGATAAGGGCATTTATTGATTGACTGATTGATTGATTGGTACTGGGGATTGAACCCAGGGCTGCTTAACTTCTGAGGTACATCCCCCCATCCCTTTTTTATTTATTTATTTATTTTTAAATTTAGAGACAGGGTCTTTCTAAGTTAGTTAAGTTGCTCAGGGCCTTGCTATGTTGCTGAGGCTGGCTCTGAACTTGCAATCCTCCTGCCTCAGCTTCCTGAACTGCAGGGCTTACAGGAATGCACCACCATGCCTGTCCTGGGGCTGTTCTCGTTGGTTGTGAAGGTCATAATATTTCTGCTGCAACTTTTCCCTCTGTGTCTGTGATCAATTGTGGAGAACCTGAAAAGGAAACTCTGGAGAGCCTGTTATCATCCAGATGGTGCCGGAACGAATGGCAGGTAAAGAACTGTCTGGAGAAAGTCCGAGAGTTCTGGGTCTCCTCCTGAGCACAGGTTTAGAGATAAGTTGGGAGCATCTCTGCAGGAGGATGAACAAAGCCTTAATCAGACCAGTGAGGATAAAGAGTGAGTTTAATAACACGTATGTCTTCAATATGCATGTCCTGTCTAGACTCTGCTTAACTTGATGCTGCTCTCTAGTGGTCCATAGGGAGAGAACATTTCCAGTTCACAGAGTGGGAATGAATACATTGCACAATGCGTGCAGACCATGGAATACTATGCAGCCCTTTTATTTTATTTTATTTTGTTAAATTGGCAGATATATTTAACTTTAAAGAGAAAAATATAAATTTTTGTAAGAATTTCCTTTTTCGGATTCTTTTTTATTAACATTCTTTTGTTGGTGAATTATAATTTTACCTAACAGTGGAATTCATCCTTACATATTTGCACATGCACACAATTTCATAATATAGTTTGGTCAGTTTTATTCCCTAGAACCTCCCCTTACTATTCCACCCTCACTACTCCAGTTCCCCTTCCTCTATTCCACTGGTCTTCTTTCTGTTTTCATGAGATTCTCCCCACCAAGTGTTTTTTTTTCTTTTCTTTTTCTTATCTACCTGCCATATATTACAGAAAACATACGACTTTTGACTTTCTAAGTTTGGCTTAGTTTGCTTAACATAATTCTTTCAGGGTCCATCCATTTTCCTGCAAGTAACATAATTTCATCCTTCTTTATGGCCAAATAAGTCTCCATTTGTACATATTCCATATTTTAAGAAGTACATTCATCAGTTGATGGACACCTAGGCTGGTTTAATGTTTTGCAATTGTGTACTGTGCTGCTATAAGTATGGGTGTATGGCTATAGTATGCCGACTTGAATTATTTATGATAAATACTGAAAGCAGTGTAGCTGGGCCATATAGTGGTTCCATGCCTGGTCTTTTGAGAAACTCTATACTGATTTCCACAGTGGTTGTGTTGGTTATGATTACCTCAACAGTGTAAGTGCTCCTTCTTCCCCATATCCTTTTTCTCAGCATTTATTATTAGTAGTGTTCTTGATGACTGCCATTCTAGTTGGGGTGAGATTAAATCTGAATGTAGCTTTAAGTTCCTCTGCAGTTCTTTCAAAAGAATGAATTAAAGTGATCCCAGTAGAGTTGGAAGAAATTCTAGGAGGATTTGAGGGAGAAAAGCAGAATGCAGAAAATAACAACTTACATGAACTATAAGGCAATGACCAGAAAAAGTTGTTCCTATAAATTATAAGTGTGAATGTAGAGGATAGAATTAAGTAGAATTATGTGAGTAAAAATAATACATTAAAAGATATTGATTAGGTTATAAAAATGGAGTGCCTTGGAGTGAGAGTAATGACTGATCCATATAGACAGAAGAATAAAGATGGAAAAAGTCAACCAAAATGAAAATAAAAACTCCATGTTTATATATATATCCATTTACAAGTAAAATTACCTGGATGATGAAATTTTTAAAAATTTTTCCAAGAGAAGTAAAAGTGTGTGAAAGGTAATTTATGCATGTATTTACAGAGATATTTAGTGGTTTTCTTCGAAAAACCTAAAATGACTTCTTTTTAAAATTATCATATTGCAAAAGTTCAATGTGTATACAATTTGTTGAGCTTTTTCTAAAGCACATAGTGCAAAGTCCATTTTCTGAATTACCAATTTTTTTCTTACCACAGAAGTATAAAGAGAATTTCAAATATGATCCTTTCATTTTTAGCAAGTTTCACATGTGATCAAACTTTGCAAATGCTTGCTAGTTTTATAGTGATTTCACTTTATTTTTCAGTAACATGTGAAGAACTCTACCTGAATGTACTTATTGAAATATATAATAGTGTGTTAGTCTGTTTTCTGTTGCTGTAATGGAACACCTGGGGTTGAATGATGTATAGAGAAAAGAGGTTTGATTAGCTCACAAGTCTGGTAGCTTAAAGTACTAGATTAGGCAACCCCAATGGTTCAGCCCTCATGAGGGCCTTCTGGCTACATCATAAAATGGCGGACAGCATCATGGTTGAATAATATGGGAGAGGAAGTAGGCAGTCATAGGAAATGAGAGTTCGGGGGATAGGCTTGCTCTTTTCCTAACTACTCACTGTTGAGAGAACTGACTCACCCTATGAAAGCAGCATTGATCCCTTCAGAGGAGGGTGCATCGCTTTGACCTTATTCACCTTGCACTAGGCTCCATCTCTTAAATAAGATTCCATACTTTCAGTATTGTCAAACTGGGCACCAAGATTCTAACACATGAAACTTTAAGAAACACATTCAGACTGTACCCAGATCATAGAAAATGATCATGTAGGATAGTGGAAAGATTTCAGACTTCAGCCTCTGTGCTGTCACTCACCAGGTATGTGAACCTTAGCAAGTTATTATATTTCTGCTCTTCAGCTTCTTCCCTGGAAAAGTGGGGCTCACAATAGGGCACAACTCTCAGATTTTTTGCGAGGATGGATAAGATTAGGTAAAGTGCTCAGCTTGATTCTAGGCACATTGTATTCACTCATATTTTGAGTTTTTACTGTGTGCCACCATCTGTGCCCAGTACTGGGCATATGGAGAATAGATCCATGTAGCCTCAGTTAACCTGTAAGTTAATAGAGGATGCAGAAAAGTCTAATGGACATACAATGAGTAATTGAAAACTGATATGTGCTCAGAAGAAAATCTGTAGGAAGCAATGAGAGAACTTGATCCAGTTGGGATTCAGGGAAGGTTTTTCTGAGTAAGCAATGTTTAGGCAGAAACCCAAAGACTGAATCAATAGTAATTCGTTGAACAGGATGAGGAATGTTCGAGGCTGAGAAAAGAGCTTACGCAAAGCTTGAGGCAACGGGAGAATGATTTATTCTATGATTGGCATTGCATCAAATGTCTATTGCTAGATATTTAACCAAACCCATTTTTCAATTTCTGACTATACTAATTTTATGGAGACTATAAAGGTTAAATCATATCTTCTTGCTAGTGTGTGAAGTAAGAAAGTATATTTAGAGCATACTACCGTATACATACAGTATACCACAAATGTTCATTTGTACACTACAAATGTTCTCTCCTCCAATATCTGGGCTTCACCATTGAGATGTTTAACGTAAATCAATTGCTTAATTAATTGTTAATGTGAATCAATATGTATGTGAAATAATTTATGTATATAATATCTCTATATTTATGTAGATAATATCTATATATCTACATCTACATTCAGCCATTGTGTGGGCATCCAGCACTACATCTGGAGACATAGCTTTGTGAAGGTGAAGTTTTACCCCAATGAAATCTGAGCCTTTTTTTTTTTTTTTCTGAGTTTCATTCCAAAGTTTTCATGCTATTAACTTCCTTTGCTAAAGTCCCAGAAGTGGGCTGCATGGGGAAAAAAAGAAAATTGGAATGATGGCTAGAGCATTCTCCAGCTATATATGTATCAGGTAATAATCTGCTCTATGTAGGATAATAACAAGACACTAATTTCAATTCACTACGACTTAACATATGCTGACTCTGTGCTAGATATTAAAGTAGTTGCTGGGTAATCAAAAATTATTAAAACAGAGTCTATATTCAGTGAGGGAGACTTTTATATAATAAAATTAGTGCTTATGAGTCTTCTGCTCTCCTCAACGGTAGCAAACCAAGACTGGAGGCTAAGAGTAGGAAGCAACACAAACCAGAGAATAGCTCGCCATCTGGCCCCAAAATGTGCCCAGGCAATTTCCCCCACAGTGCTGCTTTCTGCTCAACTCTAATGAAATTAGGGCTCACCCAGAAAAAGCACCATCGTTTTAATGCTCAGAGACCAAATACCCCTGCCATTGAGCTGAATATCCACTGTCCTCCCCGCTGCTCTCCTGCCCTTATTCACATCTACCTCAGGTCTGACACCATTGTGTCTTCTTGGAGTAACTTAGGCCACATGAAAAAAAAAAATCCCACCTGATAGGAATATTTGGAAATGAATTTTCAGCTTCCTCTCCTTCATTTTATAGTAAAGCATAACAAAAGGGTTTTAGATTAGGAGTTGAGTGAGAATGTTGTCAGTACTCTCCATAGTTCACATCTTTATCTGGGTCTGCAAAAACCTATAGTGAAACTTCAAAACAACAATGGCAACAGAAATGTTCTCCCTGCAACGATCCTTTCTTTCCAAAGGGAAAATCAAAGTCTTGACAGTTACTAGAGACATTCTCATGTACATCAATCCTTCAGTTGAGAAGGTGGCTAACTATTGTCTCCAGGCCAAATCCAGCCACCATTCATGTTTGAAAAATAAAGTTTTGTTGGAACATGGTCATGCCCATTTGTTTACGTGTTGTCTTTGGCTGCTTTTGTGTAAGCTCAATGACAGAGTTGAATCATTGCTGGAGATACTGCATCCACACAAGCCCTAAAATATATACTATCAGGCCTTTTACAGAAAATGTTCACTGACCCCTATTCTAGACTCACCACAATCCTGTCTTGATATCCCATAACCAAATTGTTATATTAGTCACCATTAACTCACCAAGAGAAATAACAGGAGACAGGGAAATATATTTTTTTAAAGAAATGGTTAATATCTTTTAACAAGTAAGAAATATGAGTATAAACTAGGATCGTCATTTCTCGACTTTTCTCCTCCTATGTCCTTGTTCCCTTTACCCTAAGTGAGTGAAGGTACCTTCCCTGGGGACAACCTATTACACTATAGTGAGTGTCCCCCAGGAGTCCTCGTGTTGAAAGCTCCATCTCAGGTTGACATTATTGGGAGATGGTGCAACCTTGAGGAGGCAAGGCCTAGTGTGAGGTCCTAAGGGCCTTGGAGCACTGCCCTCGAAGGTGAATGAGGGATCCTGATCTCTTCCTCTTCCTGTTTCTTTTCCCTCTTTGCTTCTTGTTTCATGATATTTGCTATTTTCTCCACAGTGTGCTCCTGTCGTGATGTGTGCTGCTTTGCCAGAGGCCCATAGCAATAGAGCCACTCAATCATGAATTGGATCTCCAGGACTATGAGCCAAATAAACACTTTCCCTTTGTAAGTTAATTGTTATAATGATGGAAAGGTGACGCATATGGCATATTTTCACTCCTCTGGATCTTAGTCTCATCAGCTGGCGTCTGTGGTTGCTGGAGTTGCTCATGGACCATCGACTATGGCAGTGCTAGGAAAGGATCCACGGAAATCACTGGCTTCCAGACACATCCTTCTCTGCTTGTTCTGTGGAGTTCAGACCTTCTTTTTTTCTTGATTATTATGAACAATCACCTCAATTCACAAAGTATTTTCACCCACAAAGTCAGGGGATTGAGGGTTTGAAAAATGATCAGGTGGCATTCGTATCTTCTAAGCCAATGGAACTCTTATTTTGTCAGCCAAAGTTGTCCTTCTTCCTTTTGGTGCTGTATAAGCAGAACCTCAAAAGAATGGGAAATAAAAATCTTGCCAGGAGTTTTCAAGTGGTAGCACTGAGAAGTGCTTTTCCAACTTGTGTACCTTTTGGTCCTTGTTATGGGCTGAGTTTTGTCTCCCCTGACCTAAATTTACATGTTAAAGGATTAACCCCCAGTACCTCAGGATGTGCCTGAACTTGGAAATAGGACTTTTAGGGGAGTAATCACGGGAAACAAAGCCATTAATATAGGACTTAATCCAATGTGACTGATGGCAAGAGGAGGAAATTGGGATACAAACTTCCAGAGGAAATATGGTCTACAAGTTATGAGAAAAGCCTGGTAAGTATTCTTCCCTCACAACCCTCAGAAAAGGCAACCCTGGGGTAAGCTTGATTTTGGACTTGCAGCTTCTAGAACATTGAGAAAATAAGTTTCCATTATTTAAGCCACCCTGCGTGTGGAACTTTCTTAAGGCAGCCCGATCAAACGAATACACTCTCAGACCTATATATTTTGACTAGGAGAGAAACAGCACCATATATTGTTTACTTCTTTAGAACAAATTAAAGAACGATAACTCAGACCCTCTACTGGTGTTTTACGTCTTCAGTAGACATTTGCTATTCCATAAAGTCTGCTGTTTTTGATTGGTGGAAAGTATCATAGGATCAATGTCTTCTGTGAATGGAAACTATTACTTTATTCTTTTGCCATAAAAGTGAGTGAGTTAGAGGTTATAGCTTGTGGTCTACTTTAACGGCAAGTCCAACCATGGTGATATTAGCATAAGCATGCCCAGCAGAAAGGGCAAATCCACAACCAGGATAAATGTACTCCAGAGAGGAGAAATGACTTCATGGATGGCTGATATTTCAGTGGTGTGTGCTAGCAGTTGGTTTGTGTGGTTGGAAGTTTGGGTGATCACCAATGGGATTAGCCAGATAAGGTGTTGTGCCATTATATAAGTGCATACTTTCACTCCTGCCACTATTCTTACTTTATAAACAAATCCACAGAGAAGTCCTTAAGTACCTAGACAAAGATGCAAAATTGACATTCACAGAGTAAGTAATCTTGTCCATATGATTGTTAATTAACATTCTGAGGAGAGCACTTTGGATTAGTATTGGTATACAAAAGTATTAATATTTGATTAATTTTGAAAAGTTCACACACATGTCTTCCCTGAAACCTTGTCATAAATCCAATTCCTCTACCATCCAAACCACTAATTACTACCTTCTGTGAATAATTATAGATTGGAGTATCCAGCTATTATTCCTCTTGATCTTTCCCTCCTGCTGTCCTTTATGGTCACCCTTGATTGGGCCACATTATACAGTCATCCATTTGTGGCGGGTGTTGGGATTCAGCATAGGAACGTTTCTAGACCAAACTAGTATTTTCTTCCTCTTTAATGAACTTCTAAAGGGTAACTTTCATCAGGTCTTGTATGTAGCAGTATAGGAGAAGTAGGTGTACTAGGAATATGTATATAACAGTATGTGCTCATGCAGCTTATTTTTGTTTTCAGGACTTAGTTGAGTCTTTTATTAAATATAAATCTTTATTTGACTGTGAGATGCTTCCTGTTCATAGCTTGGTAAACTAATAAAGTCAAATTATCACATGCGTCTTGGATATCATAGTTACTTTTTGTCCTATTGTCCATCTTCTCAGGGCCCAGGAACAAGTCAGAAACTATTTTCTAAAAGAACAGTGATGTTTTAAGGTGTTTGTGGTTATTTTCCAAATTTCAAGGGAATTATACTATAATCCTCCCAGTTAGACTTGCTACAACAACCACATAATATCCTGTTTTGTGACAGACATTTTAAAGAACACTGAGTTATCCAGGTCATAAAGGCCGGTTGGCACAATTATTTGCCATGCAACTAGAAAGCTGGGGGCTTTTTCTTTCTATGCCCCCCATTCAAAGATGGCAGCCTTACATATGATTCAAATGTATCAAAATGAGGTACATGTTAACTCACCAGAAACCTGAATAAAGTGGTAGATAACTGAATATCCACAGAATTTATTTTCAACACTCTAGCATGCATGTGTTTTATGGCATCTAATATACCTGCTACTTTGTTTGCATGCTACTATCATGTTATTCAAGTAGTAGACTACCATGATATTCTGTAAAATGGTAAGACAATCCAAGTCCCTGCAGAATTAATTCTGGCAATACTCCAGAGACTATCTAGAGCTCTGTGGCAAGAGAATGTGGGAATCTGTTGACTATGTTAGGTGAAAACAAATTTATATCCAATTAGCTTAAAAGATGCTTCCAGGGTTTTATAATGAATGGAATGGGGTGGGGGAAGCATTACTCAGAAAAGTGGCTGCATATCACAAGCCAAGTACCATGTGAATGTTCGAATAAATAGTCTAAAGTGGAAAAAAGAACAGCAGTTGAAATTAACATCTGGAAATAGGAGCAGCGGTTGAAATTTACGTCCAATTAGCTTAAAAGATGCTATTATTATTATTATTACCAAGAAACAGGCAGGCAAATTAGGGAGAAATATAATGATATCACCATCCTGTTTACCAATTCTATTATAGATGCAGTATTTTTAAAGTTTGTCATTTTGGAAGTCTTACCTAAATGGATCAGAAAGTCAATGAGCAGTGGTTTATGTAAATTTCTGGGTATATTTATTTCAGTTATAAATACAGGGATCATAGAAATGACCAAAAAGTGTATTTAAAGATTCTGCTAGCCAGCTGTGGCATGATTCAATGCAAACTTAGTTTGTCATGTGATCCACAGAGACTTCCACTGTGGCAAGCAGATGGTAGTGTGTCTAGGACCCCCAGAGATTACTACTAGGATTACACATTCCCCAAAGTGTTGGAGTAGTTGTCTTTTGCCAGTGTGCAGCTACTCTGATAAGGGGCTGTGGTCAGAACATCTTTGAGGGCCTTTCTTCAAAAGTACCAACTTCTTGAATCAAGGGACCTGGCAGGCAGGAACTGACTAATCTGGAGTTGGCTGATAGACCATAACTCTCCACTGCCAGACCTACAGTTTTCAGTTATGCAGATTAATTAAAATTAGTGTGCTGCCAATCATCTTTTAACCTAAGGGACTATGAAACTTATAATTCATGGTCAAAGATCTTGGCAGATCAAATCATTCTGATTATCATTTAAATATTACTGTCTGTTATAGTAACCACTTATTTTAGTTAGTTTTTTTTGCCACTGTGACCAAAAACCTGACAAGAACATTTTTTAAATTGGTGCATTATAGTTGTACATATTAATGGAATTTGTAGTTGCACATTTGTTCATGCACACAATATAACAATATAATTTGGCCAATATCAATCCCCAGCACCTCCCCCCTTCTTCCCTCCCTCCTACCTTTCCCTTTCTCTGCTGTTCTCCCTTTGATTTTTAGGAGATCCACCCCCACCTTTGTTTTCTGTTTTCCTCTCTAGCTTCTACCTATGACAGAAAACATATGATCTTTAACCTTCTGAGTTTGATTTATTTCACTTATCATGATGGTCTATAGTTCCATCCATTTTCCTGCAAATGTCATTTCATTTTTCTTTATGGCTAAATAAGAATACCACATTTTCTTTATCCATTCATCCATTCATGAACACCTAGGCTGGTTCTGTAGTTTTGCTATTGTGAATTGTGCTGCTATAAACATAGGTGTGCATGTTATCACTGTAGTAAGATGCCTTTAAATCTTCAGGATAAATATCAAGAAATTGTACAGCTGAGTCCTGTGATGGTTCCACGCCTGGCCTTTAAAGGAACCTCCATGATGATTTCCACAGTGGTTGTATTAATTTACAGTTCCAACAACAGTGTAAAAGTGTTCCTTTTTTTCCCACATCCTCTCCAACATGTATTATTATTTGTTTCTAGATAACTACCATTCTGACTGGTATGAGATGAAATCTCAATGTAGTTTTGACTTGCATTTCCATGATTGTTAATGACGTTGAACGTTTTTTCATGTATTTGCTAGCTGTCTGTGTTTCGTTTTTTGAAAAGTTATCTGTTTAGTTCATTTGACCATTTGTTAATTGTGTTATTTGATTTCTTGGTGTCGAGTTTTTTGAGTTCTTTATATATTCTAGATGTTACTCTTCTGTTAATAAAGTAGGTAGCAAAGATTTTCTCCCATTCTGTGGGTTCTCTTTTCACATTCCAAATTGTATCCTTTGCTGTGAAAAACGTTTTTTTGTTTTATTCTGTCCTATTTATTAACTCTTGATATTATTCTCTGAGCATTAGGGGTCCTATTTAGGCAGTCATTGCCTCTGTCTCAAAGCTGGAGTGTTGACCCTTTCTTCTAGTCGTTGCATTGTTTTATGTCTAATTCTAAGGTCTTTGATCCATTTTTAGTTGATTTTTATGCAGGGTGAGAGATAGGGTCTAGTTTTATTCTTCTATGCAGTGTTAACCTGTTGTCCCAGCCCTACGTGTTAAAAAGGCTGTCTTTTCTTCAATGTATGGTTTTGGTACCTTTGACAAGAACAATTTTGGAGGAGGAAAAGTTTGTTTGGTGCTCACAGTTTCAGGGGTCTCAGTCCACAGATGACCAATTCCATTGCTCTCTGCCCAAAGTGAGGCAGAATATCAGGGCAAAGAGGCGTGGTGGAGAGAAGCAGCTCCAGACAGAACAATCAGGAAGCAAAGAGAGACTAAACTTGGCTCACCCAGGGACAAAATGTAAACCCCAAAGGCCCGGCCCCAGTGACCCACCTCTTGTAGTTACACCCTATTTGCCTATAATTCTAATCCAGTTAATCCATTCAAGTGGATTAATGCACAGATTAGGTTAAGGATTTTATAACCTACACATTTCACCTCTAAACTTTCTTGCATTGTCTCACACATGAACTTTTAGGGAACTCCTCATAGCTAAACCATATTGCCACTCTCACTTTGTTTTTTAAACATAGTTAATGATGTTTACCTGGCTCACACAACTTCAGGATCTCCTTATTGCCACTGAAATTAAAAAATCTTTCTCAATAGCAACTTCTTTCATCTTCACTTCTGGCCTATAGAAGACACAAACAAGGGTTCTTTAAAAAATCTTGCTACTTTCTTCATTGATGGCTAAGTAGATAACACCTAATAAGTTCTTTCTGATAGTCCCATATTGTTAATCTTCAGATTCCTTTATCTACATTTTAACAGGGACTTACTGCTCTCTCAACTTCAGTTGAGCCCTATTAAGACTGAGTTTTATCAATTATCAGCAAAATCAAAACTATTGATAATGAATGAAATGAGCACAATGAATCCAGAATCTAAGTACACTCATGTAAAAATCTTGCCAGATCTTAAATTATCTTTTGCTCTCATCTCTCCTTATTATCCTTAGAATTCATTTTCACACATATCCCTGAGAATATGTGGTATTAATTTTTATAATATTGCAATTTTATTGCTGTGTAGGATTTTCCTTCCGGTTTGTAGTAGATCTTCTGAAACATGCTGGGATATGGCTTTTGTTACATGTTTGGAGGAAATAGGATATGCAAGTAGAATAAAAAGAGAACTGACTTCTCTTTAAAAGTAATAATGGTACTATGTCTACAAGTGAGGCAGCAAATATCTTACTAAAGACAGTGGCAAAGGTTACCTTTGCTAATAGGGGAGGCTCACTGGAGTATGAGAGAATGAATAACTTGAAGTTTTCAAGGTTTTACAAATTTCCCTATTTCTATTCTTGAGGTCTCACTCTTTCTGAATTAGTGCCCCAACTCTCTTATAAAGCTCTTAGATGAGTCGGGAATTCAACTTATATTGTAATTTAGCAACCCATAGGATCAGGTCCTTCAAACTCTGTGCACATTTCCCCAGCTGCACAAACAGATAATGTCTACATTAGTAAAGTCATGGTTCTCTGACTATGCCATTGGCCAAAGCTTTAAAAACCCCAACTTGGCTATTTTATTTATTAAAGCTTCCTATAATTTGCATTAAATTCCCATTTCCTAAAAGATTTTAAGATTTTCTGGTACAAATTCCTACATGGGCCAGAATCATTAGTTGCAAACAACAGAATCCATTATAGGCAGCTTGGGCATTAAGTGATTAACTGTAGGGTATTAAGTAGCAAAGCAAATTTCCAGGAGGACCAAGAAGCCATATTTGAGTACTGACCAGTCAGAAGCAGGATAGTATACAGACATTCCAAACCATCACGGGATTGTTTTAATGGAAACTTTCCTGTTGCTGTTGCGTGCTACTTGATATGCACAATATTACCGACAGAGAATGAAACCTTGGTCATAGTTGCCATGTGACCAAGATCTATATGCTTCTTGTAAGAAGGTATGGTTGTCTAGGTTCTGCTGCCTCTCATTGTTTGGTTAGACGTTACATGTCTCTAAAAAGAATATGTGCAAGGGAATCCTAGCCATATAGACATTAGCCTTTTAGTATATGAAGGTACATGCTAGGGAGGGCCTGAAGCACGTGGTGAGTGGATCAATATGCAGTAACTACCACAACTTCCATGGAGCCTAATGAAAAATATTTATGAAGACATCAATATAGAAGATTCTGAGTCTGGCCTTTTGTGGTCTAGTTTGAATATTCAAGCCAACACTCTATTTTGGGAATGTAATCTAAAGTTATTAACTGTGTCTCTGTTGGGAACCTACCTATCATTCTAATTCCATTCTATGGGAGGCATGGCCCCCCAAAAGTATCATTCTTCTACTTTAATGAACAGCCCATTAGACCCATATTATTGGACCTGGCTGCCTCATTTCCTAAGTATAGCCAGACTTTGTAAGGATGCTTTAGGGGAAACTGGCCATGGGAAAGAAAGCCAAGTTGAAACTCTTAACTCGTTTTCTTTTTTCAAGCATTATGTACCATTCAGCATCCGGGGTATGTACGGTTCTCAGGTCCCTGATCTTTTTGAATGGTTCAGGGTTTTGTTTTTGCTTCCATAGCCAGGAAAAACCCTTAGTACAGGTCGACAGATTGTTGGCCACTGTCTCTCTCTGGGGTTCTCCTGGATTTTGCTCTTCCAACGCCATGCCAGTTCCTTTTTAATCATCCTAACAATGCTGTATGTTTGGCAGTGAATGCTGTATCCTGGTCATCTTTCATCTTTTGTGAAAAATCAATTTGTCTTCTCAAATAATAAACTGCAGGAACTTGTCTTCCTACATGCCATTTTCTCATATTCTTCTAAGGTCTGAGAGTTGAAAAAAGATCTATAATATTTCACTGAAAAATACTACAAAATGCATGTCTGAAAACTTTGGTGAATCTAATAGGAGCTTTATAGCTGTTGGCTAAGGGTTTAAGAGCTAATGGGAGACTGGATGTTTCTATGTTTAGGAGAACTTTCTTGGGAGTAAGAAAAAGAAACATTTTTTAAAAACCCATTCAGGAAGCTTGTTCAGAAAGTGAAGAAAAACTGTAGACTCTATTTTAATGAGAAGCATATTCTACTCAAGAAAGAAATATTTGGGCAAAAAAAACTGCTTTAAGGGGTAAGGATGATTAGGCTTACTCTGTAGGGGAATAGTACATGTATGTATTCTTGGAAGGAAAAGAAGTAGAAGTGGTCTTAGAAGAGAAAATGTTAAAACAAAGGTTTTTGAAGTGAATCAGATTTCATCTAAATCTTAACTATTTCACTTGCTACCCATGTAAGTCTGAATGAGTTATCTTTTTGGTTATTTATACCCTTTGGTATAATAGCTACCAATTGGAGTATTTTGAGGATTAGTTGTATTAATGTATAAAATATTTTATGCCTGGATATATCTATTAGCTATTATCATTACTGGTGATTTTTAGGCAGTTAACATAATCCAACATTGCATGGATATATTCAACTGGAGAGTTTTAGGACTACACTTTTATTTTCAGCTATCTATATCTGATCTCTTGGTTTTGTTTGCTAGTAAATAAAAATAATTCATATTTACTCAATGTTTGTGTGATTGGTTGTCTACACAGAATCTTTTGTGTCATTTTCCTTACTAAGAAGTCCTAATGTGCACAGCTAAAAGAGGACTACTTTCACAGTTTACACAACACAGTTCTGACCAAGAGACAGAAAGCAGCAGTCTGCTGATGAATTGGAAGAATTTTCCTTTCCTAACCTCACTGCCTGCCTTTCCTCCTTCTCACTTTCTTCTTCCCAGTTGGAAGGCTGAGATGAGGATGGAGGCAGGGTTTCCATCTTGAGGTCACAAAGAGTCCATTAGGATGAGGGGAACACAGGGAGGCTCAGCCGCCTTGTATCTTCTTGATATGCTTTTCTGTTTTGTTTAAAATATGTAAACCTTGGTGTTTTTTTTTTTTTGGTAAAGAGTGATTTTTTTTTTTTGTAAAGAGTGTATAGCAAAATGAAGCAGGAAGTATGGAGAGCTCTCACTTACCTACAGTCAGTACACATGCATAGCCTCCCCGACCATCAACATCTTCCACCAGAGGATATATTTATTATAATCAGTGAACCTACACTGAAACATCATTATTACCCAATGTCCACACTTTTGGTGTTGTACATTCTATGGGGTTTGACAAATGTTAAATGACATGTATTTCCACCAATGTAGCATACAGAATGGTTTCCTTATATTGAAAATCCTCTGTGCTCAGGCTGGGGTTGTTGCTCAGTGGCAGAGCACTTGCCTAGCATGTGTGAGGCACTAAGTTTGATCCTTAGCAACACATAAAAAATAAACAAATAAAGGCATGCTGTTCATCAACAACTACCAAAAAAATTTTTTAAAAAAATCCTCTGTGCTCATGTGTTCATCCCTCCACTCCGATTAACCCCCAGCTACCACTGATCTTTTTACTGTCTCTACAGTTTGGCTTTTTCTTTTCTTTCTTTCTTTTTTTATTGATTTTTTTTTTAAAAAATACATGACAGCAGCACGCATTACAATTCTTATTACACATATACAGCACAATTTTTCATATCTCTGGTTGTATGTAAAGTATGTTAACACCAATTCATGTCTTCATACAAGTACTTTGGATAATGATGTTGATCACATTCCACCATCCTTGCTAATCCCCTGTCTTCTCCCCTTCCTTCCCACCCCTCTGTCCTATCTAGAATTCATCTATTCCTCCCATGCTCCCCCTCCCTACCCTACTATGAGTCAGCCTCTTTATATCAGAGAAAACACTCAGCATTTTTGGGGGGGATTGGCTAACTTCACTTAGCATTATCTTCTCCAATGCTATCCATTTACCTGCAAATGCTATGATTTAATTCTCATTTATTGCTGCGTAAAGTTCCATTGTATATATATGCCACATTTTTTTATGCATTTATCCACTGAAGGGCATCTAGGTTGGCTCCATAGTTTAGCTATTGTGAATTGTGCTACTAGAAACATTGAAGTGGCTGTGTCCCTGAAGTATGCTGTTTTTAAGTCTTTTGGATATAGACAGAGGAGAGGGATAGCTGAGTCAAATGGTGGTTCTATTCCCAGATTTCCAAGGAATCTCCATACTGCTTTCCATATTGGCTGCACCAATTTGCAGTTTCACCAACAATGTATGAATGTACCTTTTTCCCCACATTTTCCCCAACACATGTTGTTTGTCTTCATAATATCTGCCATTCTGACTGGAGTGAGATGATATCTTAGAGTAGTTTTGATTTGCATTTCTCTAATTGCTAGAGATGATGAACATTTTTTCATATATTTGTTGATTGATTGTATATCCTCTTCTAAGAAGTGTCTGTTTAGGTCCTTGGCCCATTTTTTGAATGGGTTATTTGTTTTTTTGGTGCTTAGCTTTTTGAGTTTTTTTTTATATACCCTAGAAATTAGTGCTCTATCTGATGTGTGAGGGGTGTAGGCTCTCTGTTAACCTCACAGAATGTTTCTTTTGCTGAGAAGAAACTTTTTAGTTTGATTCCATCTCATTTATTGATTCTTGGTTTTAATTCTTGCACTATAGGAGTCTTATTAAGGAAGTTGGGGCCTAAGCCCACATGATGAAGATTAGGGTCTACTTTTTCTTCTATTAGATGCAGAGTCTCTGGTTTTATTCCTAGGTGCTTGATCCATTTTGAGTTGAGTTTTGTGCATGGTGGGAGATAGGGGTTTAATTTCATTTTATTGCATATGGATTTTTAGTTTTCCTAGCACCATTTGTTGAAGAGGCTATCTTTTCTCCAATGCATGTTTTTGGCAACTTTGTCTAATATAAGATAATTGTAATTTTGTGGGTTAGTCTCTGTGTCTTCTATTCTGTACCATTGGTCTACCAGTCTGTTTTGTTACTATTGTCTGTAGGATAGTTTAAGGTCTGGTATAGTGATGTCAGCTTCACTCTTCCTGCTAAGGATTGCTTTAGCTGTTCTGGGTTTCTTATTTTTCCAGATGAATTTCATGATTGCTTTTTATATTTCCATGAGAAATTCCATTGGGATTTTGATCAGAATTGCATTAAATTTGTATAGTGCTTTTGGTAGTATGGCATTTTGATAATATTAATGCTGCCTATCCAAGAGAACAGTAAATGTTTCCATCTTCTAAGGTCTTCTTTGATTTCTTTCTTTAGGGTTCTGTAATTTTCATTGTATAGATCTTTCGCCTCTTTCCTTAAGTTGATTCCCAAGTATCTTATTTTTTTGGAGGTTATTGTAAATGGGATAGTTTTCCTCATTTCTTTCTCAGAGGATTTGTCACTGATATACAGAAATGCCTTTGATTTATGGGTGTTGATTTTATATCCTGCTACTTTACTGAATTCATTTACTAGTTCTAGAAGTTTTCTAGTGGAGTTTTTTGGGTCTTCTATTCTCTACCGAGAATCATATCATCATATCGTCAGCAAACAATGCTAATTTAAGTTCTTCTCTTCCTATACGTATCCCTTTAATTTCTTTCATCTGTCTAATTGCTCTGGCCAGTGTTTCAAGAATTATGTTGAATAGAAGTGGTAGATGAGGGTATTCCTGTATCATTCCAGTTTTTAGAGGGAATGCTTTTAATTTTTCTTCATTAAGAATGGCGTTGGCCTGAGGCTTAGCATAGATAGCCTTTATGATGTTGAGATATGTTCCTGTTATCCCTAGTTTTTCTAGTGTTTTGAACATGTAAAGGTGCTGTATTTTGTCAAATGCTTTTTCTGCATCTAATGAGATGATCATATGATTCTTATCTTTGAGCCTATTGATGTGATGAATTACACTTATTGATTTCCATATGTTGAACCAAACTTGCATCCCTGGGATGAATTGCACTTGATCATGTTGCACAATCTTTTTGATATGTTTTTGTATTTAATTTGCTAGAATTTTATTGAGAATTTTTGCATCTATGTTCATTAGAGATATTGGTCTGAAGTTTTCTTTCTTTGATGTGTCTTTGCCTGGTTTTGAGATCAGGGTGATATTGGCCTTATAGAATGAGTTTGGAAGTGCTGCCTCTTTTTCTATTTCCTGAAATAAATTGTAGAATATTGGTCACACTACATCTCAATGCCCCAGAAAATGAAGAACCTATCAGCAGCAAAAGCAGTAGAAGGCAAGAAATAATTAAAATTAGAGCTGAAATCAATGAAATCGAAACAAAAGAAACAATTGAAAAAAATTGACAAAACAAAAAGTTAGTTCTTTGAAAAAATAAATAAAATCGACAGACCCTTATCTATACTAACGAAGAGAAGGAGACAGAAAACTCAAATTACTAGCGTACATGGTGAAAAAGGTAATATCACAACAGACACTATAGAAATACAGAGGATAATTAGAAATTATTTTGAAAACTTATACTCCAAAAAAATAGAAGACATTGAAGGCATCGAGAAATTTCTGAAGTCATACGATTTTCCCAGATTGAATCAGGAAGATATATACAATTTGAACAGACCAATATCAAGTGAGGAAATAGAAGACGCCATTAGAAGCTTACCAACCAAGAAAAGCCCAGGACAAGATGGATACACAGCTGAGTTCTAATACCAATACTGTATAATTTATTTCAGGAAATAGAAAAAGTGGCCTTTTCTGATCTGTCATAGTTACATATAGTATGTAGTCTTTTCATATCAACTTATATCCATTTAAATTTCTTCCATGTCTTGATAGGTCCTTTCTTTTTAGGGATGAACAACATGTCATTGTCTGGGTGTGCCACAGTTTCTTTATTCATTTACCAGTGAAAGACATCTTGGTTGCTTCCCAGTTTATACGGTTATGAATAAAGCTGCTATAAACATTGAATGCAGTTTTTTTTTTTTGTGGACATAGTTTTCAGTTCATGTGGGTAAATGCCAAAGAGTATGATTGCTGACGATATGGTTAGAGTAAGTTTAGGGCTGTAAGAAACTGTCAACTATCTTCCAAAGTAGTTGTGCCATTTTGCATTCCCACCAGCAATGAATGAGTGTTTTTGCTGCTTCATATCCTCAACAGCTTTGGTGTTGTCAAAAATTCCGAGCTTGTTTATTCCAATAGTGTATGGTGATATCTTGTTTGGGTTGGCAATATGCTGAACATCTTTTCATGGTCTTATTCTTCATCTGAATACCTTCTTTAGTGAGGTATTTATTCAGGCCATTTTCCCATTTTTAAATTGGGAAAATTTAAATTTCTTCCTTTTTTTCTTTTTGACTTTAAGAGTTCTTTGTATATTTTGATAAGAACACTTATCTTTTATAAGTATTTTGCAAGTATGTTCTTCCAACATGTATCATGTCTTCTCATTCTCTTAACATTGTTACTGATAGAGCAGAAGTCTGAAATTTCAATGAACTCTAGCTTGTCACTGATTTCTTTTTTGTATTGTGCCTTTGGTGTTGTATCTAAAAAAATTATGTCCATACACAAGGTCATCTAGATTTTCTCCTGTCACCTTTGAAGTTTAGTACTTTTACATTTTACACTATGATCTATTTTGAGTTAATTCTGTGAAGAACGTAAGCTCTGTATCTAGATTCATTCATATGCTCTCAATTCTGCTCCACTGATCTTTTCATCTGTTCTTTTGCCAGTACCACACTGTCTTTATTACTGTAGTTTATATTAAGTCTTGAAATTGGGTAATGTTGATCATCTGACTGACATACATTTATTATTCCTGAGTTGGCTATGCGGTCTTTTACATTTCCATATGAACTTTAGAATCAGTTTGTTAATATTTATAAATTAAATTGCTGGCATTTTGTTGGAATCATCTTGAATCTATAAATCAAGTTGATAATATTGAGTCTTCCTACCCATGAACATTAAGTAGCTTTTCATTTGTTCAGTTTTACTTTAGTTTCTGTCACCAAACTTTTGTAGTTCTATACCTAAGTATTAAAATACCTAAGTTTTTATTATTATTGTTGTTGTTGTTGTTATCATTATTATTATTGGCAGTGGAAATTGAACCCTCAGGTATTCTATCACTGAGCTACATCCTTAACCTTTAAATTTGTTGAGACAGGGTCTTGCTAAGTTGCTGAGGTCAAACCTGCAATCCTCCTGCTTCAGCCTCCTGAGTAGCTGGGATTACAGGAATGTACCTCAGCTCCCAGCTAGTTTTTATTTTTGTGGATACTAATATAACTGGTGACAAATTCCACTTGATAATGGTTGGTGTATAGGAAAGCAATTGTATACTACAGTTTTGCTATAATCACTTATTAGTTCCAGGAATTCTTTGTTGATTCTTTCAGAATTTCTGCACAGAGGATCATGTCTTCTGTGAACAAAGTCAACTTCATATCTTTCTTTCTAGTCAGCATACATTTTATTTCATTTTCTTACATGAATGCATTAGCTAGGACTTCTCATACAATGTTGAAGTGATAAGAAGAGTTCCTCACCTTATTCCTAATCTTAGCAGGAAAGTTTTGAGTGTCTCACCATTAAGTGTAACGATTTGTTGTAGAAGTTTTGTAGATGATCTTCAGGTTGAGGAAGTTTCCCTCTCTTCCAAGTTTGCTGAGAGTTTTAATCATGACTGGGTGATTTTTATCAATTGATTCTTATATATCTTATCTGTATGATTATAAATGGTCATGTAATTTTTCTTCTTTAGCCTGTTGATGTGATGTATTGAATAAAATGATTCATGAATGAGGAATCAGACTTGCATATCTGGATAAAATCCATTTGGTCATGATGTCTATGTTTTTAATACAATATTGGGTTTAATTTACTAACATTTTGTTGAGGATTTTTGCATCTATGTTCATGAGGTATATCCGTCTACAGTTTTTCTTTCTTATTGTTTGTTTTTGGTATTTAAATAATGGTGGCTGATGGAACATTAGGAAGTGTTTGCTTTGATTTTCTAAAAGAGATAGTAGAGGATTTGTATAATTTCTTTCTTAAACATATCATAGAATTTCTTATGAATCATCTGTCATTTTCTCTTTTGGAAAGTTATTTTTATTGATTCAATATTCTTGATAGATGTAGGACTAACTATTAAGATTGTCTTTCTTCTCATATAAGTTTTAGAAGTTTGTGTCTTTCATTAAATTATTCTATTTCATTTGCATCAAATTGGTTAATAGAGTTTAAATATTCTATAATTTTATTCTATCAATTAATGAGAAATGAATATTAAATCTCCAACTGTGGTTATGCATGTGTCTTCTATTCCTTTTAATTTCATCTATTTTTGTTGTTGTTGAGTACAAGTTAAAAATTTTTATATCTTTCAGGTGGACTGACCCATTAGTACTATGAAATCTCCCTCATTTTTTCTAGAAATTCTCTTGTTTTAAATGCTAGGCAGTTGTTTTACCACCACCTAGCAGGATCCGAGCCCTTAAATATTTCTTCTTATTTCATTTCCCCTCTACTTTCTTCCTAGGAACATATTACTTACTCTTTTAATTATTACTTAGAGATGATAACGAGTCACTATTTATGAGAGCCTAATATAAATTATTACTTTTAATATATTCAGGAGAATGCAAGAGACTTAGAAAAGCTTACTTCCCTTTATTTCCCACCCAGTGGGGTGCTGAAGCTGGCTTATGGTGGCTTCCAAAAATGGATGGTAAATTTTCAAAAATTTTGCAAGCCAGTTGTTAAGACTCTGGTGGTTGATATTGGTGTGGTGGGAGCATTTATACCAGAGAAAGCGAAAATAATCAAAGTAGGAAGTTTTGGGGTTTCTTTGTGAATAAGAGCTGTTAGGCATCTACTAGCAAACTACTGCTTGCATCTCCAATTATGTTTCTGTTTTCATATATTTCAATACTGTATATATTTTACAATACTTTATTAATACTCCATAGTAGTTTATTAATATTATCTTGTGGAGTTAGTATTCACGTATGTATGGAATGAATGGAATCATGACTGTCTGACAAGACTTCACAGCTATATGCTTTTTTTTCAAATTAATGTGTTTTTCATGCCAGAAAGGATTAAAGTATAAATGGACAATTATTTAACCAGCAGAATATACATGAGTTAGGGGCACTGGCTTTGCCTAATCTCAATTCTCTTTCATGTCAGCAACTCAAGTGATATTTTCACAAATGTCAGCTATCTATTTAGGCATTCAGTCCAGTGTTTGTTGAATGAAAGACAAAATTAATAAACAAGAAAAATAACTTTTCAGATACTGTTATCTTGGGTGCTGCTACCATTGTTACTAACACAATAAGGTTAAGAAAGGAATTCCCTTTATTATATACACAAAACACAGTGTGCTCTCAATAAAGTTTTGTGGAATTGATGAATGAATAATAACAAGCCACAAATCAAGTACCTTTTCTCACTAGCATATTCTCTAAAAGTCTATTTTTTATCGGAAAAGTCTATTCATTGTTCAGGCTTCAGCCTCCTCTGGAAAGCTTTTCCTCTCTGTCCAAGGTCACATTAGGTATCCATTTGTGCTCCTACACTATTCTGTGCTTCCTCTAGCACACCACATAACATTGCTTTGTAATTGCTTGTTTAATTATTGATCATTTCCACCATGCTGTGTTCTCTGAGAAGGCCAGGATCATGGCTCTGCTGACATATAGTAGATGGTAACTACATTTAACTCAAATGTACAAACCATATATTTCCAAGGGCAGTGCTAAATTGCATCTGCCTGTTTTTACTTTGTCACTTGGGCACAGTACAACATTGTAACATGGATTTCAATTAAAACTTCTTATTTGACATTAACACTCTCTCTTTAAAAAGATGCTCAGAAAAAATAAACTACTTTTAATATTAACTTGAACAAAAATACTGAGAACTAAACCTGGATGAAACAGTTCCATAATAATATTTGAAGTATTTTCTACTTTAGCTTTCCAGTTTTTGCTCCCATCCAGCAACATAGGTGACTAAGCCCTCTTAGTATTTCAAAAGAGTGAAATAGAGGAACAGAGCATCTTAACCAGAGGATTTCCAAATATTTTAGGTGATTTGGGGGTGGTGATGTTCAATAAAATGGAAGCAGAAATGAGTCAAATATGATATTAGGATTAAAGTAAAGAATTTTGACTCCCAGTTTCATGGCCGAATAACTTTGTTTTATTTGCTCAGCAGGTAGAATGTGTTGGAAATTGTTGTGTCCACTTTGGTGCACGTCATACCCAAGAAGTCAGAATCTAAGGTCTTCAATCCAGATATCATTCTTTCACAGACTCTATTGAACAATTGCTTTAACCAGAATAAAAATTCTCTTTGCTTTTCCACTGTCAACACATATTGTGGCAATTTAGAATTACGTATTTGGCATTGCATGAAGTTTACAGAATTCCCTGGATGTGGCCTTCGGCTCAGAACCAATTGGCAACTCTGGTTGGTTAGAAAGGTCAATGACATGTGTAAAGGTTTTAGTCCTTAGAAAAACATACTCTAGGAATAATGAGAAAAAAATAAAAAATCTGTAAGTTGGCTGGGATGAGGCTGATCATGTCATCTGTCCCAAATTTAAATTGTTTGGGAGTGAAGAAGATAAAAGTTTTTATTTTTTTAAAAAAATGACTACAGGTCATGATTTTCATAACCAGACTGCTTTTGGCAACATATTATTGTGTTAAATGGCACATGGAAAATTTTCAAATCCAAATCATGACCTCTTTTTTTCCTTTTTATTTGCTGATCACAGCCTGCTTTGTCTAGATCTTCTCTGTGGTTGTGCTAGTAGAGAATTCTCATCAGATATTCCTTAGGGAAGATTCTTGTTTGGATTCGTCACTGCACACTTTTTTTCCTATTTCTTAGGAAACTTTTAGTTAGTAATTGAAACCAGTAGGTGGTCTATTGTCTGGTTCAGAGAACACATTCAAATTCTCTTGGCAAAATGTGACCAGGGCATTGAAGGAGATGGAACCTGTGCCTTCTATGGCTGAGAAAGTGTTGCTGTTAGATCAAGCTAGAAGAATGCCTGTTCTAATGCCACCTCATTTATTTAACTCCTATTTCCTTCATCTATTCTGGGCAAACCCTATTACACTCCAATTCAAACAGAAGGCTGTGTTTATTTTTGCATGCATGATAAATGGACACAATGTGGACCATGTATCTTTGTGATTTTGTAACAGCGTTTACTTCCTATCTGATGCCTATTAGCTGCAGAGAAAAGATGAGTGGGAATGCTGGGATTCTTAAAGGAAGCAGGGAAAAGTCCTTTTGTTTTCACTGTTCTCTTTAACCTGTCTGTCCTCATCTGAGTCTTCAGCCCTGAGATGGAGGCCCAGGCAAAGTTGCATCCTCTACCTCGGTTTCTTTATTCTTCCTCCCCACCCCCATTTTGCTTGGGCTGGAACATACTATTGCAAATACTCTACCATTGAGCTATATTTCTACACCTTCTTATTCTTTAACCATTACTGTGGAAGGAGCAGTCTTAGGACAGATTCTTGGTATTTGAAATGGTGTTCATTCTGACTGAAACTCCCTAAGGCCTTCCAACATGGATCTTGATGGTGGAGCCATAGGATGATTCAGAACTCTGAGTTACTGAGAATGAAAATGGATTGGTTGAATTCCCATTCCTCAAAAACAAAGCACAACTATATGCGTTACACAAATGGAACCATAATGTTTATATTTTTAATAACTCACTTAAAAACATGGACAGCTATATTCATTCTCAGACATAAATCTACATGGTCTTTTTAAAGTGACTCAATGTTATTCCCTTGTAATTTATTTGAACTCCCTTTGCTAAATTAACAAAAGGGGGGATTTCATTGATAGAGCTCTTTTGTAGTAGTTGCTATGATTTCTTTCAGGCTGAAATGTTGCTATTTCTCTACTTTGGAATATTTTCTTCTAAACCTTTAAAAAGTTTTTCAAGTCTTTTAATTTTTACAATAATCTAAGTGACCTTGATGCCATATCAACTATTAATGGCCCAATAATTCCTGGTTAGGTTTAAGGTATTCTCGAAAGATTAGAATAAATTTTGAAAAATTCCCTCATTTTCACCATCCACCAATGAACAGAATTTGGACACCTGTATCTGACTAAAGCTGAGTGCAAATCCACCTGTATCTGGCTAAAGCTGAGCACAAAACCACCATCATTCACATGTGATGTCCTGCCTCAGCATAGCCTGTCAATATTTAAACACCTTGAAATCTCACAATAACCTCATCATTTTATTTTTTATTCCATGGTTATAAAATCTGTTACCATTGGGATAATCAGGACTATGGTTTGAGTGAATTTGAGAAGTCTGATGTTTTTGTTTTCTCTTACTCCCCCTGAAAAAGCGTGAGAAGCAGAGAGGATAAGCCTATTGGATATCCAGTACAGGAAGAGGGCCTGACCAGGAGGGCTAGAAGAGGGTTGGGTCAGGCTTCAGGAACTCAGTGTCTGCGATTGCTAGAGGGTAATTTGCCTAATCATCTTTTTCCCAATACAGTTTCTAATGGAAAACTCTACTACTCTCATCTCTTCTGGGAAAATGCTATCATCCCCTACTCACATGCATAATCATGGTCCAAGTAGAGATGATACTGTAAATTTCAGGTCTTATACCCTGGGGAGGGAGCAATTTTCAGAGCCAGTGACCAGATCTTATATGGAGATTTTTTTTTTAAAGACTGATTTTCTAAACATCTTTTGGGGAACATAGCACATAGCAAAGGAACCACAGGTCCTAAGATGCTGTGTACATACCAATTTACTGTTAGATGCGCGCCCTCTAGGGGACGGCGGGTGGAGGAGATGGTCCAGGCCCCTGAATTTTGCCCTGTTTACACTTTAGGACAGTCTATGGGAAGTAGCATCAGCAATGCCTGACACTACTTGACAATTAAAAGAGGTCCAAGACTCAGAGTCATTCATAAGGGTTTAATAATAATTCCTGATCAGTTTACCTTTAGCAGTTGTGAGAAATAAGGTGAGTGGCTTACTTTGTAATCCAGGAATCACTACATGAATATGAGTAATCATAATAAGTCTGTGAGTCTCATAAGAACTGCAAGTCTCATAAAAAACTGTAAGAAGGTGGCAGGCAATGAAACTATTTTAATTTTTCAACATGAAAATTACTCTATTTTTGTTGGATTATGGAAAATGCTTATGTATTATCTATCAAAAAAGGGAATATATATTTTGAAGTTTCATACATATTACTCAATAGTCTTCCAAAAAGATTTTACTAGTAAGTATACTTAACAGAATATATAAGGGCAGATTATGAATTGTATACTTAAAATGTTGGATTTTGCCCATCTTTTTAATCATAGCCAATCTGTTGTTTTATTTGCATTTCTTTGATTACTAGGGAGGATGAACATCTGTTCATATATTTACTGGCTCTATTTCTTTTTGAATTGTTTATCCATATCCTTTACTCATTTTTCCTTCTCTTTTGTGCTGATGTTGTTATAAGAACTTAACCCACTATAGGTATTTACCTTTATTTTTAGCACATATGTTGCAAATCTTTTTTCTAGGTGTAGTTTTCCTTTTACCTTGATTGTGATGTTTTTGTTATTAAGAAAATATTATGCATAATCATGTTTATTTTTGCATGCATGGAATATGGATACAATATGGTCCAAGTAGAGATTATAGTGTAAATTTCAGGTCTTATACCCTGGGGTATAAGTAGTTAAATATACTAATATTTTTATTTTTGATTTCTAGCTTTAGAACCAGAAAACCTTCCTTGTTTAAAGTTATAAAATTACCCACCCATATTTTCTCTGAAAATAATATTAATTGGATATCTATATGTGCCAGAAGCTGTGTTTAGGTCATTATGTGTATAATTTCATCACAATATTATGAGGTAGGTATTATCACTATCACCATTTTGCAAATAAAAAAATTTACAGGGCAGAAATCTTAGTTTATTCATGGTCACCTTGCTGAGAAGTGGTAGATTCATGGCTTGAAGTCTTGTCTCGGATTCCAGAGAATCCCTGAGTGGAGTGGTGCAGGCCTATAAACCCAGCGGCTTGGAGGCTGAGGCAGGAGGATCTCAAATTCAAAGTCAGCCTCAACAATTTAGTGAGGCTCTAAGCAACTCAGTGAAGCCCTGTCTCTAAATAAAATATAAAAAAAGGGATAGGGATATGGCTCAGTGGTAAAGTGCCCCTGGGTTCAATCCCAGGTATCTAACCCCCCCCAATCTAATTCTAGAGAATAAACTATACAGAGATTCCACATTCCAGAGATGACCCTTTCTACAGATATTTAATCTGAATAAGTTAATAAATTAGAGGGACTCTATTACAAATATTTGCCTAAGGAAAAAAAACCACCCAAACCTAAAAAGAGTTACTTTAATAGATTCATGCAAGCCAGATAATTTTTTAAAAAGTAGAGAATACTGAGAATGCCAAGAACCAGTTTTTAGAACAAAATTCATTAATTTCTATAACATAGAAGGATGGGTATTTTGATTATTCAACATTCCATTTAAAATAAAATGAAAAGCAATATCACCACAAGCCAAAACGATGAACTTTCTAAGGTTTTCCTTGGGCAGAAAGCAGGTCTTTTTTAAATGATCAGGAAAAAAATGAATAAATATTATTACTCCTCTACAATAACTGTTTTCTTGGGCCAATGTTTTATTCCTACCTCCTTTATATATTCCAAATGTTAGTTTATTTTTACAGTCAAGTCTTGGTTTCATATTTGTTCTCTTTCAATTCCCTTTCCAGGTTTGATGCCTTACCTAATTGTTTTCTGTAAATCTTCTGTTACTTGCAGACCACTTCTAGCAAAATCCATCCAATGAACTACAAAATTTCTTGTAAACAAGATAACCGGGTCTTTGGTAAGATCAGAACTGATTGTCAAATATTAAACAATGTAAAATTTAAAGAAGATACTGCTGTGGATATGAATCTTTCCTACTGATACGTTGAGGTTTGGCTACTTTGATAGGATTTGTAGAGGAAATGAGATGTTTTAAAATTATATGGAAAAGAAGTTATTAGCATTGTGAGCATGATTTCCAATACTTTAAGGCCAAGAAAAAAAATACATTGGATAAAAAGGCAAAAGGAGATTGTTTAAACCAGTACCATGTTAGAGAGTGTTGTGAAATAATTTCATTTTGGTTTCCTTATAAAATGCATTATATGTAAGAAGTAATATCCAAGGAGGTTTTTTAATGTTTTAACTGGGGTTGTGGTTAAAAAAAAAAAGATAATTTTATATGCTTGGATCGATGATCTAAAAGTGAAAGTTTATAAGATGTGAAGAAGAAAGTTTGCAGGCTAATTATCTGCCACGTAAGGGAATACAGTTAATGCAACATGTAAGAAGTGGGTCCAGAGGATATTTTAGATATAAAAAGGCTAGATAAATTCCTTTGAACAAGCCAACCTCCCCTCCTTTTCTTTTTAGATAGGAGACAGAGGAGGAGAAGGGGCAGAGGAGGAGAAGGAAGAGGCAGGCAGGAAGGAGAGGAAAGAAGGAGGTAGGCAAGTTCTGATTGACACTGGGTAATAAATCAGTTCCTGTGTAGGGTGGTCTCTACTTAATGGAGACAGAGTTATGCAGAGGTTGGGGGTTATAATGACATGAGTAACTGCACAGACAATGGTTGCCTTTTTTATAATGGGAAATAGGTAGAAAGTCGAGGGAGAAGTGTAAATGTGCAGTTATGGAGTTTGGAACAGGGATCTAGACTGGAGATGCACATCCAGAAGTCAGAATTCATTCATTTATTCAGTCAACAGGGCTTATGAAGTACACACTGTGTACTGGACTCATTTTGGATTCTGGGGAACAATATTCTCTTGCTGTAGCTTTAGCCCATAGACAATTATTGGATTAATGGAGAGAGTCCTAGGGAGGGTGTTTTTTCTTTTCTCACCAATTCCTCATTCACGCCTTGTTAAGGGATGGAGAAGAGGTTAATCAGTAGCACAGAACTTGAAATTAATGTGCTGCACTTTACAGAGGGCAGGGCCATTATGTTAATGTAGGTGTCATGTTAATGGCATGCCCTCTTCTTTCTTGCAATTTCCAGACCCAGGCTGCTGGCAGTTTAGAATGTCAAGGACTTTCCCTCTGTGTGAAATAGTTATTTCTTTTCTCTACTTTGTCTTCTTCTATGGGTCCGGCTGGTCTTGCCAGCTGCAGGCTGCAAAACAAGGTCAGCTCAGAGCAATGCTTTAGAGTTAGGCCTGTGCTTCCGGCCGGCTGTCTCTGTTTCTGTGTCTGGACTGACGAGGCAGCCTCTCATTCTTGTCCTTGTTGTGAGGTTCATCTGGGTTTGCCCTGCAGAGCTGGCCTTTGCTGTATACTTACTCCAGGCAGCTAGGAAGCTGGAGGTCTCATTGTGACCTCAAGGATAAGCTATTTTGTTTTTCAAATCATCTTTTATAAAAGCTCTGCTCTGTTAATGTCATTACTAAACAGTATGCTTTATTTTTCTAGTGATCTTTGGATGCGTACTTCATTGGTCATGGCCTTGATGGGGAGGAGGGGAGAGTGGCAGTTCAAATCTCCAAGAGTGCTTAAGTAACATATAGAGCACCTGAGCCTTGGAAATAAATGTGGTATTTCAGGGATGGTGTAAATAAGAAAAGAAGATACAGGATGGGCTGGGGCTGTGGCTCAGTGGCAGAGCGCTTGCCTAGCATGTGTGAGGCACTGGGTTCAATCCTTAGCACCACATAAAAAAATAAAAATAAAATAAAGGCATGCTGACCATCAACAACTATTAGAAAAAATTTTTTAAAAAGAAGGGAAAGGATGTTAGATTCCTCAGGAGAAAGTCAATATTCAACAGGTAGGTATGACATTAAGTAACCATACTGTGAAAGAAAAGGCAGGATAAAAAGTCAGATGGAAACATAATAACCATGACTACGTGGACATTGACATTGTGGGATTGTATTATTTCTTTTGCTTTCACTTTTGTATCTTAAAAAACAACAACAATGAGCAGTACCTACTTTTATAAGAATAATTTTAAAAAACTTAGAAGTCAGATGGAAAAAGAGCTTGATTTAGATAGAAGACTCTTTTTTATGATTATAGAATCATTTCATCTGTTATGAAAGGCAGAAGTTTTCATTGCACATGGTTGATGATGAACTATAGTTTCAAAGAGTTTAGATGTTTCTGGAGAGAAAAAAAAACACCAGAGGATGAGTTAAATCTTTACATTTTATTTTTAAACTAAATCAAAAGACATCTCAAGCTTCTTTTTTAAAAAATTTGTTTTAATTAGTTACACATGACAGTACAATGATCTTGACATATCGCACATTTGAATCAGATGGGGTATAATTTCTCATTTTTCTGAGTGTACAGGTTGCAGAATCACATTGGTCATGCAGTCACGTATATATCCACAGCAATAGTAATGTCTATTTTATTCTGCTGTCCTTCCATTCCCCCTCCCATCCCCTCCCCTCCCATCACTTCTCTCTACCCAATCTAATGTGACACACTTCTTCTTCTTTGTTTCCCCCTCATATCTTCATACCTGTATTCTGTATAAAGAAGTGGGTCTCCTTCCCTCTTCCATGCAATTCCCCTTCTCTCTCCTTTCCCCTCCCACCTCTCTTCCTTATCTAGAGGTAATTTTCTTCTCATGCTCTTCCTCCCTATCCCATTTTGAATCACCTCCCTTATATCAGAGAAGACATTTGACATTTGTTTAATAAGACGGCTATAGCACAAGAATTAAACCCAAGAATCAACAAATGGGATGAATTCAAACCAAAAGTTTTTTCTCAGCAAGAGAAATAATAAGTGAAGTAAGTAGGGAGTCTACATCCTGGGAACAAATTTTTACGCCTCTCACATCAGATAGAGCTCTAATCTCTCGAGTATATAAAGAACTCAAAAAATTAAACAACAAAAAAACAAATAACCCAATCAACAAATGAGCCAAGGACCTGAACAGACACTTCTCAGAAGAGGATATACAATCAATCAACAAACACACAAAAAAGTGCTCATCATCTCTAGCAATCAGAGAAATGCAAATTAACACTACTCTAAGATACCATCTCACTCCAGTAAGAATGGCAGCCATTATGAAGTCAAACAACAACAAGTGCTGTCGAGGATGTGGGGAAAAAGGTATCTCATACATTGCTGGTGGGACTGCAAATTGGTGCAGCCAATTTGGAAAGCAGTATGGAGATTCCTTGGCAAATTGGGAATGGAACCACCATTTGACTCAGCAATACCTCTTCTAGGACTATAAAACGGCCTACTACATGGACACAGCCACATCAATGTTTATAGCAGCACAATTCACAATAGCTAGACTGTGGAGCCAACTAGATGCCCTTCAATAGATGAATGGATAAAAAAATGTGGCATTTATACACAATGGAATATTACTCAGCACTAAAAACCGACAAGATCATGGCATTTGCAGGGAAATGAATGGCATTAGAGCAGATTATGCTAAGTGAAGTTAGCCAATCCCAAGAAAGACTCTTTAGAATAATAAAGGCTTTAGATGCCAGCAGATTCTACAATATTGCCATCTGCCTGTGGCCTCAAGAAAAGATGAATCTTCCTTCCATCTTGAACTGCAATGAAGAGACCCACTCTCAACTGTGCGTGTTGTAAGTGCATCTCTCTGGCCGTTAACACATATGAAGCATATATGGATTTTGACGAAATTCATGTTGTGAGAATCAAAAGTCATTCTGTCAACTTGTGTGAGAAACTCTTTAGGGACAATAAAGTCTGAGGCCAGGAAGATTCCATTGAGCCTGGGGAAGCTGGTGCAAAGGGAGAGAAGAAACCTGGTTTGACAGAGAGCAGAAGGATTTATTCATTGATTCAGCAAACACTTATTGAATGCTGTTGCGTTTCAGGACCTGTGTGAGGTGCTGGGAATACAAGAGTCAATGGTACTAACGTGGTTTCTGTGCTAATGGAACTTCCACATGAGGAAAGACGGTGGCAAGAAAGAAGGAAGTTACAACAGAATGATAAAAGTCATGATGAATCACCGTGACAGTGGCACTTAGCAGGTCTGAGGCAGGCCTTGGTGAGGGAATGCAGGGTGTGGTGGTAGCCATGGGGATGGTGGTGTGCACAGAACTCTGTTGTGGGCCTACGCCTTCCCTAGGTGTGTATTTGATGGGTCTCTCTTGGACAAGAAAGGAACATATCCTTCTAATAACTGCAAAGTTAAGATGCTACAGTATGGATATATAGATGTTTCTATGACCAAATGAATGACTATTTCATTAATGAACAAAATAGCTGAATACTCTGACTGCACTGCCCAGTATCTGAACATGGCCTGACAAACCTCTTCTTGCATTAGAAGCTGTCTGGTTTCCGCACCTACATCCTGCTGAAAAGATAATTTGCAAACAGTAGATGATGAAAGCCAAGACAGACAGGCCATCCCATGGCAGCTGTAGCAGATTACAGCCTGTTAAATTTGCAAAGACACATGTCATTGTGTCACTGTGCTTCGGAGAAGCCATGTGTTTTGTTCGTGAATGTTTGGGGTCTAAGTTTCCCCAAGGTTTCAGCTCTGTGGTGCTGTGTCTCGCGTTGATGTGTAGGGAGCAGGGGACATCAGAGCTGCATCTTCAAGGCTTAGAGTGGGGGAAATTGCAAGAGCAAGGATTGAGACAAAGATTGAAATTAAAATGTGTCACCTGATGGCTTTATTCTATTGCTGTATGGCTCTGAGCCTACATTCTGTCCAAAATTTCAGTCCAATTTCTTCTACAGTTTTCATGAATGAAATGGAATTGGTGTGTATAAAATAACCAGGCTGTTTAAGGGTTTCTCTCTGCCATTTGGATTTAACGATTGTGTTAGCTTTCTGTCACCGCAACAGAATACCTGGGATGATGAGCTTATAAGGAGGACAGTTCATTTTGGCTCAGAAATCACTGGACCATGTTTGGGTCTGTGGCATGTGTTGGAGGACGCTGCTCACCTAGTGGTGGCTGGAAGTCAAGAAAGAGGAAGGGCCTGGGGTCCCAAAATTCCCTTCAAAGGCACACTCCCAATGACCTAACTTCCTCCCAGAAGGCCTTAAGGGTTCTGCCGTCTCCCCATAGTGCTACAGTCAGTGACCAAGCCTTTAGCCCCTGGGCTTCGGGGGATTTTTACTCAAACCATGGCAGAGATACAGGGAGGTCTACGAGAGAACAGGAGGTGAGACCCCAACCTGGGCCAGGTGACAGGAGCTGAGGGATGCTCTGAGAAGACTCTGGAACTGTAGAGTTCTGAGGATCTAAAAAGAAAATGCTCCTGAGAACATTTAATAAATCCATTTCCTAAAATCCCTCCGCTCCTCACCTGACTCTTGGATCCCACCAACTCTTCTGACAATTTATTTGGGAACATGAAACAATAGATAGGTTTGTGGCAACAGGGCCATCTTTTGTATTTGGTCCGTCAGGGGAAGGGCGTGGTTTTCTCAACCTAAGTGATGGTTCTGGATCATCCTTCGCCTCAGATTGAAGGTGGTTCAGTGTTACCTCTGGTCTCTCCATCAGGTTCCTGAGGACAGATAACCAGAACCCCGGATGCAGAAGAGCAAGGCCTCACTTCATGACAGTGTTTCCTCTCTCCTTCTTTCTCCCTTTAGTCTGTCCTTTCCCACCTGAAAAAGAAAACAAAAGCAGAAACAATTCAAAGGGAGTAGAAAGATGGCTGGATTATGAACCTGAGCTAAGGCATTTCCCATAGTTCAGTACCAAATGTAGCTCTAAATTTACTAGAAACAATACAAAACTACCTAAGTAGTCCAGGGCCCCAAGTAGGCTATCTGCAATTTGAAAATAATATATTTGTGAAAAATCCTAAAAGTGGCTTGCTCAGTAGACTGTATTTTATAAGTAACTATAGGTGAGAAAACACAGTGTCTCAGTTTGCATCATCTTCATTCCTTCTTTGAATCAACCATATTTGTAATTAAATGAGATTTCATATTTTCTTTCTTTTTTGGGGGCAGACAGGGTGGATACCAACTATTGAACTCAGGGGCACTTGACCACTGAACAACATCCCCAGACCTATTTTGTATTTTAATTAGAGACAGTGTCTCACTGAGTTGCTTAGCACCTTGCTTTTGCTGAACCTGGCTTTGAACTTGAGATCCTCCTGCCTCAGCCTTCCAAGCCTCTGGGATTACAGGCGTGCGCCACCACACCCAGCAGATTTCATATTTTCTTGTTTATTTTCTTTTCTCCTTAGCAGGCTTAACCTCCTTGAGGCAAGGGCTGTATTTGCATTGCTTAATCTCCATATGAGTGGTCACCACAGTGCCTTTTACATAATGAATGCTCATAAAATTTGATGAACTCCTGAATGAGCAAAAGACTTTGAAAAGGGACAGCTTCTGAGAAGATACACAAGTGAGTAAGTGAAGTAAAAAAGATTCTAACAAGAATAAGATAGGGGGTGACATTACCAGATGTTAAAATTTTAAGGGACCTAAAGTCTTGGGAGCTTAGGAGCCTGTATTTAGTTTTGCATGTCAGTCAGTTTCCAGGGGACCTAAGATATCAAAGAATATAAAGAAGGAGGCATTGCCAAGTAATATAGCCAAATCTTTCCTACAAACATAACTTGTTTTTATCATTTATTTTTAATTGGTGCATTATAATTATACATAGTAGTGGGATTCATCACACATAGCTTATGAAATTGTCACATTTGTATTCCCTTACATCTAGAGTATATCATAAATTAGTCCCACAGAACTTCCTCCTCCAAACTGGGAAGACAGGAATGAAAAAAGGCAAATAACTTGTCTAAATCCAAATGGTGAATCAGTGATGCAGATTCCAGAGGTGACCGCTGAGCTGTGGGGCCCTCCCTAAGTCACTGAGTTCCGCTGAGCCTTGTCTGGCAGATAGTGTAGTGATAGGTATTCTCTTACCTTTCTCACAGGGCCACATCTCCTAATAGATGTGAGACTTTCAGAGACACGTTATATGAATGTAAGAGAAGAGAGCCATCTATCTTGTTTTGCCTGCCAATATGTAGCTCTGTGTTACTTGGGGAACCCTCATCTGCAGAAACAAATAGACCTAAACACTAATGGAGAGAGAGCATTTTCTTTCTCCTCATATAACAGTCTGGGCTGGTTTTGGTGGTGGAAGTGGTGGTGAAGGATTCTGGTCCTGGCGGTTAGTCAAGGATCTAAGTGGATTTCAGCTCTGCCATTTTTGTGATTGCTCTGGGCATTGCAATCACCTCTCATAAAAGGCACAGTGAGGTTAATGGCCCCAGCTTGGAAGTGGCACCATTGACTTCTACTCACTGAAGAGACTTCATCACCCAGCCACACAAACAGGCAAGGGAATCTGGGAAATGCAGCGCAGTGGGGGAGCAATTTTCCAAGAAGGATTTTGAGGGGCAACCAGAAATCTTTGCCCTTATTCTTTTATCCTAATGGAGTCAATTTCTTCCATTACAGGATTTTATAGCACCATAGACCTCACATTCTTTGCACTGGTCAAAGATACAACTTGACACTTTCTGATATTGGATTCATTTTGCCTCCTTAGCTAAGGGCAAGCATCCTGGCTCTTGTCCTGTATCTCTAGCACTTGACACGATGCCAGGCTGGCCATAGAACTTCCAGAAATATTTATTCTATGAGAAAAAATGTATATATAAAGATTTTAGTTGATATTAAAGAACTTCAAATGAGGTCGAGGTGTCTGATGAAGAGTTGGGGCCTTTCCCTCATCAGTTATCTTTCTACAACTTTTAATATACTTGGAAAAGTAGGTCTGGTATGCAGAACTCTTTAAAAATTATTTTTACTGGTTCTTTATAATTATTCATAATAGTGGAATTCACTGTGAAATATTCATGCATGCTTATAATTAATTTGATCCATTTCGCTCTCCAGTGCCTCTCTTTTCCCTCCTCCTCTCCCACCAAATCCATGATGAGATATCATTTCACAATCTGGTTATGATACATGGCACAGTTGACCTCAGTAAAGGAAAGTTTTCCTAGGTCTATATGATCGCCTCAGGTGAGCCCTTGAGAAGGACCAGGCCCTTCTAAAGTCAGAACTACAAGTATGGGAGGGGTTTGATGATGGCTTTAGAGAGGATGGGAGCCACGAGGCAAGGAATGGGGATAACTCCTAAAGGCAGAGGGGACTCCCTACTGATAGCCTGCAAGGAAATGGAGCACTCAGTCTCTAATTAAAGATCCAAATTTGGCCGTCAACCTGAATGAGAATATAAACAGAATCTTCCCGTATACCTCAGAAAGCTCAGCCTGACTGATGCTTTTGATTTCTCCCCTAGAAGACTGTGAGTAGAGACCCCAGGTGAGACCCATTCAGTCTTCTTACCTGAAGAAACTATGACATTCATCAGCTATTGCTTTAAACTGCTCAGTCCACGGTAATCTGTAACGCAATAACAGGAGGCCAATGCAGGCTTAGATTTATGTACTGGGGCAAACACAGATGGGATGAGGCTGGGAGCAGGGGGAAAGTTGGAGACGAGACAAGCTCTCTGTTTCCTTGAGAGCTTTGTAGGTCTAGTGTCTTTGTAGGAAACCTAGGATGACTAAGTGTTCTGGAGTTGAAGGTTTCCAGGGATGTGAGGTACTCAGTACTCACACAAGGGCAGTTGTGAGAAAGCAGGGGGCAGTTGGTCCCCTATAAACTGTAGGAGTTTTGTGAAGAAGGAGAGCAATGGGACATGGATGCTAGCACAGCCTCTTCCTGCTCAGTGCAGAAATCTAGTGCTACTTTGGCCCGTGATGACTTGTTTTAGGAGCACTGACATCAACAGGATCATTGGTACCTGTAGCAGAGGATGAAGACAGGCCCAGCCCTCATGCAACTTTGCAAGTAGAAGACTGAAGTGAGGAATCCCTGAGGGAAATTATATAAACATCAAATGTAACCACAGGGACACCTGCTCAAACACCCCAAATTAACCACATCCTGAAATGGATCTGCAGCTCAGGCAGAATACTGGAGTGGCCTGTGCCAGGGAAATTTGCATTCTTACTGGCCATGCGACCTTTTGTAACCACAGGCTCATGACACTGAGAGGTCCTCACATTTACTGCAGCAGTCACTCTGTTAGCTCCTAAAACCTCACAGAGTCTTACATGGTGGCTATTATCAACCCCATTTTGATGATGAGGAATCTGAGACTTAGTCAATTTACATAGTCTGTTTAAGGATGGCCACCTGGGGCTATTCTACATGCAAGCCAAATCTCCAGGAAATACTAAAAACAGCTTTAAGAAGCAATACATGTAACATTAGTAAAACTACCTTTTCTGACTTAATTTGGGAGTTAGAAGCGCTGTGGAGAGAAGTAGGGGTATATTGAGTAGAAAAGTCATCCACATATATTTTTTTTGTGGGCCAAACATCTAAACATTTATGGAGGATAATCTTCTCCTAGGAGTCTGACGAGAAATTGTGACATGAATTTAAAGATACAGATGGATTAATTACATTAATTAAACTAAAATTAAAAACCAGTATTAGCACGTCTTATTATTATGTTGCTTCAAAAAAAATAAAGAGCACCTGATAAAAAGGATGAAAAACATGTTTCTTCCAAGTGTGTTCATTATTTGCTGTACCAGGACTAATAATACAACCAGAAAATGAGCATTCCTCCCTGTATTTAAAAAATAAAATTTTTTTTTAGTTGTTGGTGGATGCAATACCTTTATTTTTAATTTATTCATATGTGGTGCTGCAGATTGAATCCAGTGCCTCACATGCACTTGGCGGGCGCTGTACCATCGAGCTACAGCCCCAGTCCCAAAACTGATTCAGTTTCTCATTCTACAACCCAGGACTACTGTGTACAGCTAGATGGGTTGTTTACTGCAAAAAAAGTGTCTGGCATAGTAGGCATCATTTACTAATTTGCAAAGGAAAAGTATGCAGTGGGCTACAAACTGCTTAATCCTAATATGGGTCCCAGGTTCAGACAATGAAAATGTATCCTGGAAAATGTGGGTCCTTTCAAATAGCATTGTACAAGTGCCTGTTTGTTGGGATGGGAGTAGGAGATGAAGGAAGCACCTATCAGTAATGCATGCTGGGAGCTCTGGTTTTCAGGTACTGTACTGGTCAGCACATCAGAGAATAAAATATGGGGATATAGAAAGATTCCTGTACCACAGAGACCTGAACCTGCCTAAAAACTAAACTCTGTGTGAAAATGGTAACTTCTTTTTACTTCTAAAATATCATGCAGTCTAATTTTAAGTGTCTGATGAAAGAAAACTTAATTTCAGTTCATTTCAAAAACTAGTATCAGTTAATTCAGGTTTAAATTGAGATGATTTAGTTCGTCTCTCATCCTTACCCCCATCTCCAAAGTGAGAGTTTATTTTCTCTCCTCTTTCCCCAGTTCCAGAACTTTAAACAACATGATAGTACCACAGAGAGGGGTCTGCCCTCTGTCCTTGGCAACTGTCCCTTGACAGGCAGGAGATTTGACTCCTCCCATCTAGAGTTTGGTTTTTCACATCTGTGCCCACCGACCTGCAGTCCTATGTTGGAATGTGTGCATTCAGGGTACACTTGTTGTTGTTTGCAGGGAGCTGCCTCATCTGAATCCTATTGTAGACACTTTTGCATCCTTTTAAGAACATGGGAAATGGTTATTTCTTCTCTCACAACATTGTGGGCTTGTGTATAAATCTTGGGGTGCAGAATAGGGACTTTTTGGAAAATAAAGTAGGGTCTCTTTTATTTTCAAAGCCCAACTTCAGTTTGGGAGTTTACTTTCCCTCTCCTGAGATTTATCCCAAGAGAAGTAGGCCCTCAGAAGGACACTTAGCAGGATTTAATTTTCTTTCTTCTATCTTGCTTTTTTAATCCAATCTTGGGTCTGGGAACAACTTTTAAGTCATCTACTATTTAGTGCACAAACTTTGCTTTTTAGTACTTAAAACCCTGTTCTTGAGACTCAAAAACATCTCTCTCTCTCAATGCATTACTTCTGCTTCAAATTTCAGAACTCTTTATAGAGGAAGGTAAGAAATAACTCTTCTTTCTCCTCCAGTGGCCTTCCTTCCTGATACCTAAGTCTGGGGAGGCTAATTGCAGCCTGAAAGAAGAGAGAGAGAGAGAGAAAGAGAGAGAGAGAGAGAGAGAGAGAGAGAGAGAGAGAGAGAGAGAGAGAGAGAGAGAGAGAGAGAGGAGGGGGGAGCGCCCAGAGTTATCTAGTCATTATATATACAGCATAATGACTAGTTGATACTACATAGTATACTGACTTTGCTAACAGAGTAGATTTTAGATGCTCTCAACATACACACACACACACACACACACACACAGAGAGAGAGAGAGAGAGAGAGAGAGAGAGAGAGAGAGAGAGAGAGAAACTACATAAGGAGATATGAATTTTCTTGACTAAAGTAATTATTTCATTATGTATACAAAAACATGTTGCATACCTTAAATGTCTACAATAAAAAAAATTTAAGAAAGCCTAAAGAAGTTAATGCTCAAATATTGCTCCCTCACATTTGCTAGGATGACTTCAAGATCTGGAATGGGCATGGGTGAACAGTGAGCAGGACCATGGTCACCCACCCAGGACTGGAGGTCCTGGATGAACTATTTTTAATAATAGTGGTAAAACAAATATTTCATTTATTTGATAATTATTGAAGGTACTTAAGTATTTAAAAATAAATGAGTTGTTTTGAAAGTTAACATTATTGGAGTCTAAGATCATCAAATTAAGGATAGTGTTTAAAATTAGGTGAAAGTGTCAAAAAAAAAAACCTGAAAGTATGAATGAGGAGGGATGAAACTATAGTATACTTGTGTAGTCTGTGGACCCTCAGCTCTAGGGGATGAACAGTGATTCTGGAGTTGATTAATTCAGCAACTCTAATCAGACTGAAATCAACTCTACCACTTAGTGAATGCCATAACAATAATCAAAGGCTGAGATTTTTATAAGATGTTGAGATTTAAAGCCACATTTGATAAAATGACATAAGATAGGGTTGGCAAATACTGCTTATTTCTCATGACTTAATAGTGGCTGCCCGAGGAACTATATGAAAAAGAATTCTGAGACCACATCTTTTTTTTTATTTTTTAAAATTTATATATGACAGGAGAATGCATTACAATTCTTATTACCTATGTAGAGTCTGAGACCACATCTTAACCCAGAGGGATAAAAAAGCATCAGGATCAATTGTTCGTGGTTGTTGTGAGCAGTGATAGAGATACCTGTGCCATGTTTTTGCTATCATAGGTATGAATTATGAGAAAAACATAAATAGAGAAAAAAAACTCTAGAAGGTAAGTGGATTAATCAAAGAGATGTTTCCCCAGGAGGCCAGCCTAGGCATCTTAGCCACAGCCTGTCTCAACAGAAAAAGAAAAAAAAATGAAGTGGGGGTTAGTGGTAGATTGCTTGCATAGTATGCCTGAAATCCTGGGTTCAATCCCCACTAGAGTGATATCTTTCTTCATCTTGACACATAGGTAGTTGAACAGCTTTGTACTATCAGCTATGGGGATCGAAAACTATTTGATAAAACTGAGATCACTTCAGATCTATTGCCATCCACGCTTCAAGCCTTAGTGCCGAAAAAATTTACTTCTGTTCGTGAGAAAAATACTGACAGGGATCTGACGAGCATTGTGTAGGACATCAAATTCAGATAACCTTATAAAGCTCAAAAGGGAATTTCCTTTGTTGTATTCATGTAAAACATATTTTCTGCCATATTTGTTTCAAAAGTGTATTAATCTTCTTGTGCTGCCCTAACAAATTACCACAGGTTGGGGGGCTTAAACAACAGAAATTTATTATTTCATGGTCGTGCAGGTTGGAAGTCTGGAAGTCCAAGATAAGGTGCCAGCAGGGTTGGTTTCTGGTGAGGTGTTTGTCCTTGGCTGTGGATGGGACCTTTTTGTCTTGTTCTCTGAGGGCCTTTCCTCTGTGGATGTGTGTTGAAAGAGAGCTCTCTAGTGCCTTATCTCTTCTTATAAGGGTATCTGTTCTGTAGGATGAGGGTCCTGCCCTATGATCTGTTTTACTCTTCATTACATCTTTAAAGCCCTGTCCCTAAATCAGTCACTTTGGTAATTAAGCCTTCAGCATATGAATTTTGGGAGAACACAATTCCGTCTGCAACAGTCATCTTCCACCCTCAGTCACATCATGTCCTGGTGGGGGGCAGGTCCATGCTCCACTTCCTGTGGGAGAGAATGTAATCATCACCAGGGTGTGAACACCAGAAAGTGCTCAGGGGGTGAAGGAGGTACCGAAAGCAAAAGCCATAGCCTTCTCCAGGGGAGCCTCTTCGTTACCTCTTTAGCTACTCATTTCTCCCTCCACGTCAAGGGACCATGTTTTACAGTCTTAATGTTCTGTGGATATGTTTTAATGGTTCCTTAAACGTGTGATTTGATTTTATGCAAAAATATATTTTAACTGTTAAAATCATTGCATGATACATGAAATAACTCACCTGTGTTATGTACCAAGTGTTAACACATTTGGGACCATTTTTATGACTAGTTAGGAAGCCAGCTGATCTTGATTTCCAGTAGACTTTGGAATAACATCTCTGCTGTTTCTGCCTAGTGGAAGAATAGTTTGAGAACATGGGATAAGCCATCAGAAATGGTTTATCTGTGCAAACAAATAAACCAAAAAATTGCTATCCAATTTTCATATTAAATCCCTGATTTCTGCATTTGCCTTCTTTTTGTGAAAACAAACTCGTGGACTTAATGCAACTATTATATATATATATACTCATAAGTTGAATTATTCTAATAAATTTATGCTAATAAAATTCCCTTTATACTGATTTATTTAAATTTTTCATTTGAAAGTAAGGTTGCTGCTAAAACAATTTTAAAATACAGTACTCTATTTGCTTACAGGCATTCCGTGTTGCATGTTCTATTAAAGAGTTAAAAGCTGCTCATGTTTGGTATGATGCAAATGAAACAGTGAAGTATGAAATAAACCAAACAGGAACGATCAGGCCCATGGACGTCCAGGTGGACAGAAGTCCATGTCATTTAGATGCCCTTGAATCATTGGTTTTACAGCCTGACTGTGAGCAGTCATTCATTATAAATCATTAGAATTTTAATTTAAAAAATTAGTGTATGGAGCTGAGTTGGGGAGGGATATTAATATAAGTATTTGGTATTAAGATGAGAGCAGCTCGGTGGGAAACTTCCTAATGGAAATGTCACTGATAGTAATTACCCCTTTCCAGTCAAGCGGCTCTTTGATTTTCCTCCAGCATTAGGGGACCAGGCAGTCTGACAGATAGAGTGAAACAAGAGGGTGATTTAGAAAGCTGGAGAATCCAGAAAGCTGGCTAGGGAATTTGGAGACAGCAGTGTAATTTGATATTTGCATCATTTGAAGGGTGCAGTGGGACACGCTTTTTAATCACTAACTGTAAATTCAATGGGGACAAACTGATGTGGAATGGTGAGAAGTAGAGGTGAGGAGTGAGAATGGCAGGAAGCACAGACCCGGCTGAACCAGGGATTTGTACTGGGGGGAGGTGCACAGGCAAGTCCATGGTCAAACTAACAGGTTGTCAGCTCTTAGGTTCTCCCTCAAGATCCTCCTAGGGTTTCAGTGCCCTGGGGTGGAGTGCCAATGACCCTGGGAGAAGTTTTTGGAAGATGTGTGGCATTGTCATTTTTTTGGTAGGCAGAATGTTTGTTGTCACTCAATGCTTATGAAATCTTATGTTAATTAAAGTGAATGTGCAAAAGATTTTAAATATAGTCCCTGCACCAAATTAGCTTTTCTTATGCCTTTAAAGAAAAAATTAGTCCTGGGACTCTTAAACCTAGTACCAGCAACAACCTATTTCCAAAGTACATGCTTACAAGTTTGAAGGGTGAAATTTCTGATGATTACACAGACTCTTGCCAATGGATAAATGTGTTTGCTTTTCACCCCTTAGTTTTCTAGTATTATTATTCCCTGTGCTTCTATAATTTTCTCCACCACAGAAACAGCTCTATAATCTCAAAATGAAGAGACTGAATGAGAACCGTGGCCCTGGATTTTGTTTTTCTACTTCAATGACAGAAACTTTCTTTGTAAAAATCATGCAGGGAATGATGTCAGAGGGCTTAAATCATCTTTATTCACAAGTGATGAGTTAATGATAAGACTGAGTTCTTCTATCTGCCTCTGGAATAAATCTCATTTCTCTCAGAACACAAAACATACAAAGAAATCACACTTATCATATGTAAATATGGCTAATATGCTTAAGGATTTCCATGGGTGAAGTTAGAAAAATACTTTGAATATAAAAATTTTTGGTTCTCAATAAAGAAAATTGCTCCAACTATTGCTCTGTAAAGCTAACCTACTCTGTGTTAACTGGCTGATGTAATGATCAGGGTCTTTTTTTGGTCGATTTCCTAGCAATGAGAGATAACATCACGATTTACCATATTTGGTTTTTGTGGGTTGGTAATGGTTCAAACACATAAGAGTAATTCAAAGCTTTGCTTTTGTGAGTTCAATAATTCCATCCACTTAGAAATGAAATGATAGATTTTTTTTTTTAAAAAAGCAACTAAATAATGCATGTTGTGTTGGGATGAGGAGAGTATTGCTAAAATTCACATCAAAAAGCATACTCTATCACACTGCTCGGTTCTCAGAGCTGTTCCATTAGTGCCCCTTTAACATGTAATATTTCCCAATTAAATGTGTTGGTAAGAATTATTCATTTTAATAATTAAAGAGCTTCCCCAGCTCCCTGAAGAGCGTTACCATGGAGGCCCAGCTCCACTGCTGGGAATAATCACAGCATGCTAATGTAAGGAGAGGGTGACAGTTGAATGCTAGTATTGCCACTAGTGAAACTAACTCACGGCCCATTTGAATGGCTAGGCCTTGGGACACCTGTGAAGTGACCTTTTGTTATATTGGGTTGTGATGTGGGTTAGCATTGTGGCTATAATAGAGCATAAATTTATCAACTATGATGCATTGACTGTCTTGAGACACTCTAGGATGCCATGAGACGGCTTTTAACTATCTTCACCCTGCATTGGGTTTTGTGATGCCTTAGGGTTATACCATGAAGTTCTCCAAACAAAAGTGTCTTTCATTTCAAATAAAAATAAATATGCCCTTGGGACTTTTAAGAAGGGTTGATGCAAAAGGAAATTTGACAAGTGGTCATGACAGAACGCAAGAGTAGTCTGCTCTGTTAGCAGCCACTATGTTGAATGTGGGTCTTTTAGTAGCAACAAGACAGTGCCTTCTTCGGTATAAAATGCTGGTAAATGTAACCACTATAGGGATTGGACAATTCCCAAACACTTAAGTTCCAAATATAAGAAAACTATATAGTACAGTAAGACCAAAAACCTCATCCCATTACTGAAAATAATAATAGAGATAACAATATACAATGGCTATCACTTCCCCTGGTAATTTTAAAATAGCTTGCACTTTAGAGAGGATTTTCTATAGAACACTGTTCTAAGTACATTGAATAAAACGATTCATTTAATTATGGGTTTATAGATATCAGGTCCTAGATTATGATACTTTGCTGTTTCAATGGCTACAGCAGTTTTACAAGTATTAGCACCATGTCAGTACTATTCAGTACTATACATCTTTCAAACCACACCATGTTTATTCTTTGATTCAATTCTTACAACAAAACATTTAGGTAAACATACTTTATGATAATTATACAGAGACACTGTGAGATTTCAAAGGTTCTACAGCTCATCTTGAATTCCTAGAATTTTCAAATTGGAAGTATTTTACATATTTATTTATCTTTACCAGTGAGAAAACTGATTTATAGAGATTCATAGTGTTATCCCTTAGTTTTCCTTGATAAGACCCAGTTTTGGGTAAAGGTCGTGTTATGGTTTAGATGTAAGGTGCCCCCAAAGGGATCATGTGTGAGACAATGCAAGAAGGTTTGGAGGGGTAAATGGTTGGGCTATAGCCTTGACTTAATCAGTTAATCAATCCCAGATGGGATTAACTGAGTGGTAGCTAGAGTTAGGTGGGGTGTGGCTGGAGGGAGTGGTTCTTTGTGGGCATGGTTATGGGGGTATATATTTTGTATCTGGAGAGTGGAGTCTCTCTCTCTCTGCTTCCTGATCATCATGTAAGCTGGTTTCCTCTGCCACGCTCTTCCGCCATGATTTCCTGCCTCACCTCTGAGCCCTGAGGAATGGAGCTGGCCCTCTATGGACTAAGACCTCTGAAACCGTGAGCCCTCAAATAAACTTTTCCTTCTCTACAATTGGTTCTGGTCTGGTCCTTTAGTCAAAGCAGCAAAAAAAAAAAAAAAAAGCTGACTAAAACAGATTCCAAAAGGACACTCCCGGAACAAAAACTGAGGCAGAGTTGATTCTCCAAACGATTTTAATTTTCTCATCTTGGAATAACCAGGAATATGAAAACAATGAAAGAAGACAGAAAAGGGTCAGAAAGTTGAAGGGGAGAGGGAATTACCTGTTGTTACGGTTTGGATATAAGGAAAGCTCCTGGGTTAATGCAGAGATGTTTGGAAGTAAAATGATTGGATTGTGAGAGCCAAACCCTAATCAGTTCATGCTAGTTTGAATGGACTGGGTGGTAACTATACAGGTGGGGTACGACTGGACGGGGTGGGTCACTGGGTGCATGCCTTGGAAGGGTCTATCTTATCTATAGCCTCTTCCACTTTCCTCTCTCTGCTTCCTGGCTACCATGGGGTGAGCAGCTTGCCTCCCCAATGCCCTTCCACCATGATGTTCTGCCTCATTCTAGGCCCACAGCAATGGAGTCAGCCCACAGCAATGGAATCAGCCCACAACAATGGAATCAGCCCACCATGGACTAAATCTCTGAAACCATGAGCCAAAATAAAATTTTCCTCGTCTAAGTTGTTCTTGTCAGATATTTTAGTCACGGGGTTGCTAAGCTGACTAAAACACCTGTCATGGTTTTCCTACGTGCTGTCTGGGACAGGACAGAACTCAGCACCTTCTGGCTTCACAGACCAGGGATGGATGGTGGTGAATTGCTCCACAGGATTCCAGGCTGTAACTAACCCATTTTGGGGTGGCTTGCTCAGAGGTTTTGCTCACATTTGTGGGTAGTCATGATACAGTTGTGATGTGTGAAAGGACTGCTAGAAACCTGGGCGATGGGAGCCAGCTGCCACGGCTCCTCCAGGGTGGATCTAATTCTCCATCTGTCAACAAGCCTCGCCTCCACCTTCTCCATAATCCGGGGCCTATCTGGACAGATGGTTCTTACATGGTATATGGTTTTTGTTTTTTGGGAAGCTTTATGGTTATAGTTAACATTTTATAGTTAATTTATAGTTAACATTTTAGCTAAGTCTTTCTCTATTATTGTAATACTGTGACATAAAAAGAAACATATATTTAGTATTTGTTCCCAATTCCTGGCATAAAGCTTCTAAAACCTTTGTAATTTCCTGAGGGATAAAGGAATCTTTTGTTATTTATAATAAACCCCTTTCAATCATACTTGAGTTTATGGCTACTGAGGTAACTCTTGGAGGGTCCCAAGACGGTTTCAGGATGGTGGCTGGTAGCCAGAGGAACCGTCCATATTAGAGGGATGAAAATTACACCCCTCATCACCTGACCTCTGGGGAGGAGAGTGGGGCTAGAGATTGAAAATTATCACTAATAGTCAATGGTTTAATCGACCAAGCTTAAGTTATAGATCTTTCATAAAAATACTAAACAATCTGGTTCAGGGGGCTACTGGGTTGATGAGCCTGTGGTACTGGGGAAGTGGTGTGCCCAGGGACCACACAGAAACTATGGATGCTCTTCCCCTGTATCTTTCCCATTTGGCTGTTCCTGGGTTGTATTCTTTATATTAAAACAAACAAAAACAAAACAACAACAAAAACTCCAAATACACCCAATAAATGTATACAGTGTTCCCCTGAGTTTTATGAGCTCTTGTAACAAATCACTGAAGGAGGTTATGGGAGCCTCTGATTTATATCCTGTTGGTCAGAAGTACGAATGGTCTGGAACTGGGCTTGACACCTGAGGAGAGGGCAGTATTGTGAGACTGACCTCTTAATCCATGGGATCTGCACTGAATAGTTAGTGTGGGGATTGAATTGAGTCAGGAGAAGATGTTTGGGTGGATCTAGGCAGAAACCTTTGAACCCTCCACAGCCCAGAAAGGAAGCTGTGAACAAGAATAGCTAACCAGAGAGGTGGGTGACAGAACAAATACTCTAAAATTCAATACTGTAATGCTTGAGACTTGGAGGAACTTGGGAATTTAATTACTGGAGCAGAAAATAAGCACAGAATTCCTTGACCCTAAACCCTGACCATGGTGGGGTTGGGGAGGAGGGACAACAAGGGACAAAGAAGGAGAGGAAGAGCCCATAAGTTTATTTCCTTAACCACAGCTGGAAAGAAAAGCAGACCAATTTAAAACGAAACAGGAGAAGCCAAGACAGTGGAGGAAATCAGAGTTTAGCTCAAATTGTGGGCTGAGAGCTGTGCCTGCAGGGCAGCAATTTTGTGGAGTCCACAGCTAGCCAGTCTCCGTAGAAAAAAATTAAAACAATACAGCTTCTCCCCAACATCAGATAATAACAAATAAAACCGGAGGGAATAACTCTGAAATGGGTTGTCTCAATAATCCACCTAAACGGAACTTGTAGAGGGATCTCTGCTAGCTGAAAGTTACAGAAATCCTCCATCATTACCACGGGCAGAGGGACTGAGGGGGGGCTGACCTGAGAGCAAATCCCCCCCCCCTGGGGAGTGTTAACCCCAACCCTGTGCTCCCCACAGCTTTTGCAGGAGCAAAGGGAAAGACAGGCCAACTGCATCCTACCCGAATCATGGGGATGGGCAGGACCCTAGTGAGCTGTATCGGTCAGGGCAGAGGCTTCTGTACCTCAGATGGCCCACAGAGAGACAGTATCCACAGGCCCCACAGTTGCAGATAGCATCCATGTGACAATACTGCTCCACAGAAGTCCCAGCAGAGGGGAGTAGTTGCCCAATGATTCACAACCACCTACAGCAGGAGCTCAGATGCAGGCAGGCCAACTGATGCTTTACCTCAGTCACAGGACGGTACCCAAGTCATCTACATTAGCCAGGGTGGAGGCTTCTGCACCACAGATCACTCATAGAGAGCCCTCAACCATGCGGCCCACACTTGTAGACAGCCTCCCAGATATATGCCACCTTAAAAGAAGCCCTGTGGAGGTCAGAGGGTACACAGCATCCTCATGCCATCAGCAACAGCGTTGAGCCCTGCATTTTATGCTTCTGTACCCCACAGAAAGAGTCAGCAGACACAGCACAGCACCCTTCAAGGACATAGGCTTGGGTCTCTAGATTGATGAACAAGAACCAGTTGGTAAGAAAACCATAGAACCAGGGAAGTAGTTCCTATGCCCTAGAACCTCTAGGAGGATCCACAGCTGTGAGTCCTAGAGTTGCCAATTAATTAAATTCTTATTCAGGAGCATGGATCCACAGAAGATAATTCCTGAAGATAACCCTCAACAGCTAGCAGAGAAACTTGCATATTCACAGTGGGAAGTACACACACAGGGAGGGGCTTAGAGATGAGCACTCCACAGACACTAGCTACCACCCTGTATGCCTAGATACAAGCCCTCAAATCTGCAAGTTGGCATTCCAGAGGGGGCAGCAGCCCTACACCCACTCACAGTCCACAGGCCACCAAGCACCACAGAAAACAAATTGTAACACCTCTATCTTAGACTGCTACACCCCATACACTCTGGAATATATAGGGGGTAGCCCATACTGAAGGTAACAGTGCTGGATACACAGAACTTTTCTTCAAGAGGGTACAGAAGATTGCACACCATAATGGGGAATAATTGAGCTGCTAGGTCACAATCAGGTTTGATCTCAGATTGAACAGAAAATTAGTAAGTACCTAGACACACCAATGTTTGGAGGGAGCCTCCTAGAATTGTATCAGAGAACATTACTACAATTTTATACCTGGATTAGAGGACATGTGGAGAACATTTTCAACAATTTTCTCCCCTAAGGTTTAATAGAACATGGCTTTGCTTTAAAGTGATTTCAGTTAATAGGTTTTAGTATCTTTTCTTAAAATGGTGCTGATATTGGAAACAGTAGATGATACATGTTGAGTGGGAGTATCAATAACTGGATATTTGGTTAGCCTGGGGCACTTAAGGGAAAGTAACTCAATATATACTTCCTTGCAAAAAAAAATAAAAGAGATAATCATTCCAGAATAAGGGTAGACACACACAAAAATATAAAACAGCAAGGAAAAATATCACTCCAAAGAACCCACAACTCTTCATTGACACCACAGTGGAGAAAATGTTGAAGAGTTTAGAATGTTTATAGTTAAAATGTTCAAAGTGCTAAAAAAGAAGAGGCAAGGGTTTAACTCAGAGAAAATACAGAAAGTGGGGAATAATTTCAATGAATAGATAGAAATTCTGAGAAAGAACAAAACATAAATACTGGAAATGAAAGATTCAATAAATCCAATTAAAAATTCAGTTGAAAGATCATCAATAGTAGACCACATAGAATACAGATTCTCAGACCTTGAAGACACAGTATATAATATTGAAAATAAAGCTGACAATAAAGAAAAGATGTTAAGAGACTCTGACCAGAATATTTAAGAAATATGGGATAATATCAAGGGACCAAATATAAAATTATTGGCATGAATAAAAGCACTGAAATTACACACTAAAGAATGCACAAACTTTTCAATGAAATAATATCAGAAAAATATACAAACCTTAGAAATGAGATGGAAATCCAATACAACTAACTCATTCATGTTGAAAACACTGGAACAACAAGGAATAGAATGAATTTACCTCAATATTATAAAAGCTACATGTGACAAACCCGAGGTCAATATCATACTGAATGGGAAAAGCCCTAAAAACATTTCCTCTAAAATCAGAAACAAGACAAGGATGTCTACTCTTATCACTCCTATTCAACATAGTTCTTAAAACTATAGCCAGATCAATCAGGCAAGAAAAAGGAGTTAAATTATATGATGACATGATCCTTATATCTAGAAGACCCAAAAAACTCTCCTTGAAGACTTCTAGAGCTAATAAACAAATTCAGCAAGGTAGCAGGATATAAGAGTAGCTTCCATAAGTCAATAGCTTTTCTATACTGCAATAATGAATCTGTTGAGAAAGAAATAGGAAAACTAGCCCACTCACAATAAGCTGCCGCCTCCCTAAATACTTGGGAATAAATCTAACCAATGAGGTGAAAAATCTCTACAGTGAAAACTATAGTATACTGAAGAGAGAAGTTGAAGAAGTTTTTAGAAGATGGAAAGAACTCCCAGGTTTTCACACATTGTCAAAATGGCCATTATATGGATTCAATGCAATTCTCGTCACAGTACCAATGACATCCTTCATAGAACTAGGAAAAATCCAGTCCAAAATTTCCAGAATAGCCAAAGCAATCCTGAGCAAGAAGAGTGATGCTGGAGGGATCACAATGCAGATCTCCAGTCATACCACAGAGCTATTTTAAGAAAAACAGTATGGTATTGGCATAAAAACAGACATGAACACCCATGGAATAGAAGAGAAGACACAGAGACAAATCCACATAGATATATTATCTTCTACTTTCCAAAGGTGCCCAAAAATATAGTTGGAGAAAAAAAATTGCCTTTTTAACAAATGGTGTTAGAGAATTTGGATATCCATATATAGATTAATAAGACTAGATCCTCATCTTTCAACCTGCACAAAAGTCAACCCAATATGGATCAAAGACCTATGTACAATTGTGATTATACCACAGTGAATTTCACCTTTATGTATATTTACATGGTACCAATTAAAGAAACTATAAATAATTAGAAGGAAGACCAGTAGAGAAAATGGAAGAGTAGGTGGGAGGAGCCGTGGTAAAAAAGAAATACTGGAGATCAAAGTGGAGCAAATTATGTCTGATGTATGTCAAAATGAACCCCAATATTATGTGTAACTATAATTCACTAATAAAACCATAAAAAAGTTTTGAATTGTAGGACATCTAATTGATACTTGCAATGTTATAAAAGAAAAAGAAAAACCACACACTTGGTGTTGGAAATAGTGACGGGAGAGAAAATAAATTATAGACTTGTAGTCACAATTGGCGGCGTGTAGACACGAACTAATGATTTTCGTATGTATGAGTAGTAAAAATAACTCACCAGTTAATACTTTTAATACAACAACACATGCTCATAATGTTTGTAGCACCCTGAACTAAAGGAAGAGTCACCCTAAATGAGTAAAAAGAAGAGAGACCACCCATGGTTTGTCCCTAAGTTCCCACTGTGTCCCCGTCACACTGTTTGCACATTCCCAGATAATTATGGACTTTTACTTATCTGGATGACTTAATCAGGACATATTTGGTTGCAAGAAATGAAACCCTTTCTAAAACAAATTAAGTTCTAACAAATGAGTGATTCATTTTAAGGCTACATCAATAATTTTCAAGGTAACCTACAGGTAGGAAATGAAGTGTACCCTCTTATGGGACTGAGACTTGGAAATATTAAGTCAAGGTGTGGACTTCTGTCTTTTTCTTTCAAGGTTCTCCATTGTATTTAGTGTCTGCCTTTCATGGGGCATCTTCAGACTGTCTTCTGCTGTTGGCATGGCTAGTAGCTGCTTTCAAACGGTAGCTTAAACTCCCAGTTTCCCTCTATTGTATGGTCTGATGCTGGCAGCCAGCTGAATTGGACCCTGTATATTAGTCACTCTTCTTAGTTGTAAGCAACAGAAACCACCATGGCTAATTTAAACAAAAAAGAAACTTACTGGATATTAGGGAGCTTATAGAATTTATGAAGAGGCTTGGAAAACAGGAAGGAGTTGCGCGGGGGGAAGGAAATTACCCAACCAGCAGCACAGCCACAATCACACACAAAGCTGGTCCTGTGAAGTCACCCTCCTGCTATTAGGCACCCACAACGTGAACCAGTGACACTGGGGGCACTGGACTCTGCTGTTGCTTCTTCTGCTAAAGTCCACTTCAGCCCTCACAAAATAAAACTCTCTAATCTTCTGGCAACTTCTGTATCATTAGGTTCCAATTCAAAAATCCAAGACAGATTTTCTGATAGGTTGAGACTAGGTCATATGCCAATTCCTTGGTCACAGGTGAGGCTGGGAAAGCAATTATTAGGCACCTTCAAATTTTGTAGTGGAAAGAGAGGTATATTTCCTACCACTTATCATAAAGCAGGAAGTTCCTCAAAACTAAGAAAGGAATTTAGATTCTGGGCAACAGAAAATATACAATCACTAGACTCACTGATCTATTTCATTTCACCTGAATGAATACAAGCAGTCTATTTTGAATCAGATATATATGTGTGGACCAATGACTGTGGCCAGAAGGCAAGATTCCTTTCTACCTAGAACTGTGTTGTCCAGGACTTTGAGTACGTAAATGCTTCTTTAAGAAGTGGGGTATGTGAGATCATGGTTAGGTAGTTCCTTTTCTTCTTCTATGGCTGGCTCATGATTGGTATACTGAAGTGATCTAGTGACTTGGATCCTGTGTTACCCATCTCAAATTACTTGATATCTTGCCATTAATTTAATTAATACACTTTTGTATGTTTATTTCCTGTTAGTGGAACAGCAGTGGTTACTTTGAGGTATTTGGTGAACAAATTCAAGCCTACTTCTTGCCTGGATATCTGAAATTATCACTCCTAATATTAAGCAAAGTGGACCTAGCAAAACAACACTTTGGAACTTTGAAGAAGATCTACTAGATATGATTCTTGAGAACACCTACCTGTCCGAGATGTGTGAAGTATGAAAATGGAAGAAAGTCTTTGTAAAGTTAAAATACCACCAAGGATAATTATTTATTGAATATATATGAATGTCTACCAGATGCTAGGGACTGTCAAGTTACACTGAAGTTAGTTTTTCTTTTCTTATTTTAGGGAGTTCAGCTCATGATAAATTAAACTAGATCTCTCTCAGTGAGTGCCAAATAATTAACCAACAAAAGCCATACAAGGCCATACATGGTGAAGGCCATTTTTAGTTCTGTGCTTCTATAATTTGAATATTTGGGATTCAAATATGGGGAGATTGGCTGGTTAGCCCCATTTACAGCCTCTGTCTTGAGAGAGATTTACATTTTTTAATCAGTTCTACAATTTAATAAGGAATTATGAGACAGTTTCTGGAGTTTTTGTTTTAGGTTCTGAATTTTAACAAGTACAATTTTCTTTGTTCTGAATTAGATAAATGGTGCTAGGAACAATTATCTTCAACGATTATGGTTACTTGCACTTTATAGGAGGAAAAAGAAATACCAAAGTTGATAGGAAATAAAAGGAGTCCGTAAGAAACAAAAAACAAGCAAGAATGGATATTATATGAAAATTCCAACATGGTGAGGGGACAGATTGGTAGAATTTTCTTCATTACATACAGTCAAATATAAAAAAATTACAAAGCTGGAATATTAAACATGAAAATATTTGAGCCTAAGAAGGAAAATGCAGAAGTTTAAGAATGGGCAAATTGGTAAAGAATACCAAGGATCATACCATTGTCATCTGTTTTACTAGTTCTCATTACCATCTATGTTCACATCTAATCTCTCCTTTGAAGGTCTGCTGCATCTCAGAACGATGCTGTAGTTATGGCTGAAAAGTAATAACGTAATTATGTTTGAAAAATAATAACATAATTATGACATAGAACAGATTGCTTGGGAAGTTTTGTTTGACAATACTGTCATATGTGAGAGGTATCAAGATAAATCATGCTCCTTTATACCACTTTAATAATATTTTAATAAAGAACCATGATGACATATGAAATAGTAATTTGCATAGTCAGTAGGACTAGGACACATCATTGTACAATAATCCCATTTGTCTTTGGGGGAACTGAGTTTTCTCTATAAGGAAAACAGAGATAGGCAAAGCTCTAACCTGGAACCATGTAAAAATAGAAAAAGTCTTTGTAAAGTTAAAAAGTGTAACTTTGTAAAAGTTAAAGTATCTTCCATTTTCATACTTCACACATCTCAGACAGGTAGGTGTTCTCAATTATTTAATCTCACTAAATAATTACTTATTGCAATTACTTCTTCTCATCCAAAATATATATAGTGGATGTCTATCAGATGCTAGGAACTGGATCAGGCTTCATTAAAGTTAGTTTTTCTCTTCTTATTTTAGGGAGTATAGGAGATGCTCTAGGGATGGTCTGCTGGAATAAGATCCCACTGCAGCTGTTTTTGATTAACAAGAGGATACCAGAGGATAAAGCCCTTCTTATAAGATTGAAGCTGAGCAAACTCACCATCCAACTGAATTCTCAAAGGCAAGGATCATCCATCTTTCCATAAAGGACCAGCTAGTGTCCACATAAGCTTTGTGGTTCTCACAGTCACTATCATGACTCTTCAACTCTGCCTTTAGAGCTCAAAAGTAGTCATAGAAATGAAGGAGTGTGACTGTGTTTCTATGGAATTTTATTTGTACACACTGAAATTTGAATTCATATAATTTGTATGACAAACATTATTATGCTTTTGATTTTTTCAACCACTGAAAAATGGAGAATTTATTTCTACATTTATAGGTTGTACAAAAAGAGATGGTTGGACCGTGGGCTATGGTTTGCCAACCCTGCTTTTATGGTTTAACAACCCTAAAAATGTGTCCTGTTCCTTTCCTTCTTTCATAGTTTCCAAACTAATTAAGATTAAATACATTCAGGAGGCCTGTCGGAGCTTCTGTTGTGTCACAACTTAGTTTTAAGATATTATGGTCTAATCTTTCACATCCTCTTCCCATTCAGGTGTAAACATCTTCAAGATACAGTGTCAAGAAGGTGAAAAGCAGATAAGACCTGTCAGAGTTTATAGATTCGGTATTTAAACTATTTTCTTCCACATTATTTAATTCATCTTTTCTTTCCCCAGTTTCAAAACATAATTTCTAATCCATTTCCTACCTTTCCACTTTAAATCGAATTTGTATGGGACATATATAATCTTCTTTGGAAAAGATATTTGCCATGACTCAAACAATCCTTCTGTTTGCTGTTGGTTTCTTACTTTTGAAATCAGAGAACACATTTTAGTCCCAGATGAATAAGAGGGGGAAAAAAAAGTAAATGGAGTTGAACATCAGCCAAAATACAGGCTTTACATAAGATGCCCAACTAATTTCCCCAGCTCTGTCCGCTCTATTAATTTTCTGCCAGTTTCTTATTTTCTCACAAATCTTACACATCCTGTACATGCAAAAGCAAGAGCAGCAAAAGCTCATATTTGAACTAAATAAGCAGAAAGAACACAGCCATTCTTGTTACCATTATAGAAAAGCATTTTAAATTCAATTTAACCCATAATGAGGGTATACCCACGCATTTTTCCATAGATAGTGCTGTGTAGACTGGGAGATTCTAAATGTCTGTATCATACAGTATAAAACTGTAAGGAGTTTGCAGCTAAAAAATACTCTCAAGTATATTTTAATAAAGAATAATAAATGTGCCATATGGTTTGGTCAAAAATCATTGGTTGACAAAAAATATCCTAAATGGCTCCTTTTATTCTTTGAGCCTCTCTGAAATCCTTCCTAATCTCAAAGGACTTCTCACACATGCTCTCTTTTGCATTTCCATCTTAATACCATGAGGCATTGTTTGTTTGTTTGTTTGTTTGCTACAGCCTGTTGAGCACAGCTAAGGTTGTAGCTCCTGCTAGCCTCAGTTCTCAGTGCCCTAGCCTGGAGTGCTTGCTGTTTATCCCCTCTCATTTCTAAGAATTCTGAATATTCCATTACTTAAGGGTGAAAAAGTTTTTTGCCCCATTTTTCCCCCTCTGCTGCAAAGCGGTTTCTTCTCTACTCAATTTCTTATCAAACAAATATAATTTTTTATTTTAAAAAATGTTTATTGCAGCCTATTTCTTACCTTAGGACTCAGGAACTAATCCTTGGATAAAAAGGCTATGAGTAGTTTGAGGGTCCGGCACCAACATGTAATCATCCTTCCTTCAGTAAGAACCCAATGACCTTGAACTAGATGTATACATTTTAATTCTCCTTTCTCTTGGCATGAATTCCGCTCCCTAAACTTTCTCATACAGTCATTCATCCAGATCCTGGACCAGACAAATCCTGTAAGTCACACTAAAATTAGCTCAATAGTCACACACAACTTGGACTTCCATTCTGGGGGCTCTGCACATAAGCACATAGAGTAGCCAGAGTGAACTACACAAATGACACAAGTTGTAGGTAGGTGTTCAGAGAGAACGTTCTATTGGAATCTAGTGTTTGAGCTGGACTTTGAAAAATGGATAGAATATGGATAGTCAATGTCTTTCTTCAGTGGTGTTCTGGTCTACATTTTAGGAGTTTCTAGTCCAAGTCTGAAGGTCATTGAAGTGGACAGATTATCAGAAGAAAGATAATAGAGGTTAAAACAAACAAACATGAACCAAATGAACAGAAATGTAGCAGAAGAAATCAGGGAGAAAAGGTAATTTTTATGTGTTATTTGATGCATTTTTCAGGATATGAATCGAAGTTCATACTATGCCTTGTAGCATGTTTCAGTTACCTCTATAGAAGACATGAGTGAATTTGTGTGCAAGAAAGGTTTTATGCAAAAGATGGGAATTGAGAAGTTTCTGAAGTTTCAAGAGGCTTTGACCAATTTAATTCATAAGATTTGTAGGAAAAAGTTTTTTGAAATATCACCAAGATGAAATCCGTGGTGAAAACTTGTTTTTTTTTTTTGATTTGCTCAAAGACCTTTCTATTAAGCAGAGTATTAATATCCATCAGATGGGTTGATTTTTTTTGACTGAAAAGGGACATTTTATGCTTGTGGTTTTCCAAAACAGAAAAGAGAAATGGAGTACAACAAGTTGCATTTTCTGGTTATGATTCATATGGTTAAGTTTGTATTGAGCCAAAGACAAGGGAAAACGGGAGGATCTTTAGGAAGTAGATAATTTTAGGTAAAGTCATGAAGGTGGGAACCTCATTATGGGATTGGTATCCTAATAAGTAGAGAAAGAAACTGCAGAATTCTTCACCAGCCCTCCTACCAGGTGAAGAAACCCTGGAAGGTGGCTATTTGTAAGCTAAGAGGTGTCAGTAACTGAGTCTTCCAGTATCACAGTCCTGGATTGCTAGCCTCCAGAACTGTGAGAAATAAATGTTATGTTGCCAGAGTCACCCAGCATTTTGTCACAGCAGGCTGCTATGGTTTGCATGTCCCCTCTAAAACTCATATTGAAATTTAATTGCCATTGAAACAGTATTAAGAAATGGAAATTTTAAGTGGTGATTAGGTTATGTGGGCCATGATTTCAAAATGGATTAATACAATTATCATGGGAGTCGATTCATTTCTCAATTTTTGACCTTCTGCCATGTTGCATGAAGACCTTTTTTTTGATAAAGTATAAAGGATTTATTTGTTGAAATGAAAATATGATCCAGGGAGAACATAGGAGAGTCCCAAGAGAAGAGCAGCCTTGTATCTTCTGTGTTGTGATTTTTATGGCCTGCTGGGGATTCTCTGACCCCACGGATTATCCATTTAGAACAGTTACCATGGTTGTAGCATGAAGCCTTATATCAGATACTGGCACCAACCATGCTCTTAGATTTTCCAGTCTTTGGGACTGTGAACCACATAAACTTCTCTTGTCCATAATTTACTCAGTCTGTTATATTCTGTTATAGTAGCAGAAAATGAACTAACACAGAAAACTGGTACCAAGAGTATGGTACCAAATATCAAGCTATTGTTATACACAATAACTTGGAAAGAACTCAAGGAATTGTCCTGAGTGAAAGAAAGATCACATAATGTATGGTTTTACTCATACAACATTCCTGAAATGACAAAATTATAGAAATGGAGAACTGATTAGTGATGGATAGGTATTAGAGATGATGAGGGGAAGGGAATGGGTATGACTCTAACGGGGTCACATAAGGGAAATGTTTACAGTGACAGAATAGCTCTGTATTTTGATTATGACAGTAGTCATATAATTTTGATAAAATGATGTAGAATTATATTCACACAGTATACCAATGTCAGTATCCTACGTTTGATACTGTGCTACTAGTATGTAAGATAAAACCAATGGGGGAAATTAGGTGAAGAATATATGGGACCTTTTTGTATTATTTTTATAATTTCCAATAAATCTATAATTAATTTAATGTATATATTCAGCCTGAACTCAAATTGCAGAAAATTCAAGGAATCACTTCTAGTGAGGCTACTATGAACTTCATGTACTTGTTTCTTTCATTATTAGATTTTAGTTGTACATACCATTATTTTTTGTCTTCTTACTATATTGTCCCTTTTGTTATTATTGAATGTTTCTATCTTTGTAGTATTTAGTGTGTGGTGCATGTGTGCGTGTGTGTGTGTGTGTATGGGTGGTCTTTTTTCAAATCCTTTTTCTTTCATTCTATATGTCTTCGAATATAAAATGTGTTTCTGCAGACAGTACTTACTGGATCTTGCTTCAAATCCAGTCTTGCATTCTCTGTCTTTTGATTTAAGCATTGAATCAATTCACATTTGAAGTAATCAATGTTATACTTGTATTTATAGCTTTCCTTTTGCTATTTGTTTTGTATACATCTTATTTTATTTCTCTCTTCCTCTTCAATGTCTTATTCTGTGTTAACAAAACTTTTTGTATATCATTTCAATTCCTCTGCTAATTAATATTTTTCATTTAGTTTTTCTTTTCATTTGTTGCTGTTCTAGGCATTATACTATGCATCTTAATTCATCTTCTCAGGTTACTACTAGCTCAATTTCATGTAAAATAAAGCAAATTTATTCCAACATAGCTGCTTCTTCTCCATATTTTTGTCTATTATCATGACCATTTATATTAATTATACTTTATATATATATAATTATATTAATTATACTTTATATATATACACACACACAAGGAATTATACAATATAGTGTTATAATTATTGTTTTCGACAATCTCATGATTTTAAATTAAATCAAGAGAAGGTAAAGAAAAAAATATGTATTTATGCAGTCATATATATATATATATTTATCAACTTTGGTAATTTTTATTTCTTTCTATGTTATTGAGTATGATGTAATTTTCTTTCAGAATGAAAGATGTACTCTACTATTTCTTTTAAGGAGGTCTACTAGAAACACTTTAACTTTTTTTTTTTTTAAACTTGTAATGTTATATTTTCCCATTCATTTTGGAAGATTGCTTTATAAAATACAGAATTCCTGGTTGACAGTTTTTCTTTCAGTATGAATGGCTCTGACATTTGATCAACTGATGATCTTTCAGCTTTACATTGGTGTGAAAGTGATGCACATTCTGTAGAAACTATACTTCAAATTTTAAAACTTGATCTTTTTCTATATCTAGTTCTATGACCCTCTCATTTCCTGTTCTCTCATTGGAACTATTTTAAACCCAGGTAGAATTTAATAATTACAAACTGTGAATTTATACTTTAAATTTAACTGTTATTATCTCTGTCAGTGGAGATGCACAAAAGTGTGATGATATCCAATTATCAGGTTAAATAAAAATCATAATTGCAGTTGTGCCTTTTTTGCATTTAATTGGAAAATAATCTTTTTTACACAAGTAACAGGTTTTAGCTACAGGATAAAACTATATTTATATTTATTTAAATTATTCTTGAATTTCCTTGGAGGCATTGATCACCATTTTACAGATGAAGAAACTATGGCTGAGAAAAGAACAGGCATGTAAAAATTGATGTGATGCAGAGCATAGACCAGATGGTCTGACCCTCAAGATCATGTTCATATGGTATGTGACTTTGTGTTTTGGAAATTCGTGGTTATTGTTTCTAACTGGGAGTAATATAATTTTTAGAGGTGAGACTTTTTCATTTCCCTTTTTCCTTTCCTGTTGAACTTGTAGCATTGCTCCTGAGACTGATAAAATGAATCCACTCATTGCAGTTTTAGCCTCTTCTACTCTGGAACAACTTCCCTGGGGCAGAGTGGTAATTGCTTTTACATACCTTATAGCTCTCTTGCTTTACTTGAGAAGACAAAGTGTATAAACACAATTGCTTTTCAGTCACTTAAATACAGGTAATCTTCCCTTTGCCTTTTAAGTATTGGAAATGCTTAGGTAAACATCTGTTATGGTTTAGATATAAGGTGTCCCTCCAAAACTCATATGTGAGACAATGCAAGAAAGTTTAGAGGTGAAATGATTGGGTTACGAAAATCTTAACCCAATCAGTGCATTAATCCAGTTGAATGGATTAACTGTGGTAACTGTAGCCAGGTAGTGTGTGGCTGAAATAGGTAGTTTCCAGGGGCTTGCCTTTGGGATATATATATTTTGTCCTTGATGCAAGGAGCTCATTCAGCTTCCTGGTGCCATGTCTTGAGCTGTATATGTCTTCCAAAACACCCTTCTGTCATGATGTTCTGCCTTACTTTGGGCCCAGAGCAATGGATCTGGCCACTATGGAATGAGATCTCTGAAACTATGAGTGACAAATTTTTTCTTCTCTAAAATTGTTATTGTCAGGTCTATCACTCACAACGGTAAAAAAGCCGACTAAAACACCTAAGATTTTAAACTTAGCTTCTTTAAAATTAGCAACTTTTAACTTTGATATGTTAGCCAGAATAATACTCCCAAATTCAACATGTTGTCTATCTTCTTTAATACATGCAGAATATGTGGTGATAGCATGGAGTATGAAAGTAACCATATTTTTTTCCACTGCTGAAAATCTTTGTGATCAACAAAGATGTTATATACTATTTTTAAATTTCATTTATTTCTTCCCAGAGTACAATTCCCTTTTAAAGATCACACGTGGGTTCTGTACTGGAAAACACCCATATTGAATTTGAGTAACACTTCAGATAGATGAGAGGATATTTACTTGTTTAAATTCACTATTTTTTTTTTTTTTTGTCTGAGAATACCTATGAAGAGTGAAAAGTGTGTCCCCTGCCCTCTGGATGAAGAAGGCCAGATGTTCTGAGAATGCTAATGTTTATCTTTTGAGAACAAATGTGGCCCAAATCATTTTAATCTTTGTTTTTAAATCAATTCTCTTGTTGGTTGTTTATTGTTAGCTGTTGGAAGATGCAAGGAAGAGGAGGAAATTAATTATTTATATGGATAACAACAGAAGATGTGAGATGTGGATATTGGTCAAGATGAAACAGTTTTCTTAATAGATTAATACAATTTAGGCAAAGACAAGACACATGTACACGTACACATTAGTTGTTTATAGGGAATTGGTTATGAGATAAATCTCACCTTTGAGACTGATTCTGAATCCCAGGGGACCAGAGGAACATACATGTAGCTATAGAAACTGCTCTCAATGAAAAAATGAGAAAAAAAAGGCATAGGAGAAATTCACTTTTACTGACTGGTTTTCTGAGCTTTGAATCAAATTTATCTTTTTGCCAGAGGTTATTTTGCCCATAGCTTTATTCGTTCTTAGGAGGCTCAGCATTTGAATATGTCAGAGCATCACTTTGCACTCATTGTGGCTCAGGAAGAAGGGTTGCTTATATAGAAAGAAGAAACCTCTAAGAAGATTTTTGGCCCCTGAGGTTTGTCTACAAATACCCTATTATTGTGGATCACCTCAGGCTCCTGAGATGTGTTAATTTTCTAAAACAAAACAAAACAAAACAAAAAAACAACAACAACAAAAAACAGCTCCAAAGCTACCTCATAAGCTTCAGAATTCTCTGTTTCTGTCTGTCTTCTCACAGTTTCAGTTGACTATTACATATGGACCCACAGAGTCTAGAATATAGTTTGGTGGTTTCTAATAATAAAGTGAAAGCAGATAATGGATGAATTAGGTACTAATGCAAAAATTATGTCCTGATGTGTGAATGCTTCTGTAACTTTTGGGCAAAACGTAATTTTTTTTCAGATTGCCTTTCCAGGGAATGGAATTTAAAAATGAGGCACTTAAGGACATTATTTTTTAAAAATGGTAGCAGTTAAATTCTCTGAAAAGATGGAAAAATTGAGAAAACTTTCAACATGTGTAATACAATATTCATATTTGTAATTAGCCAGTGTAGGAATTGAAATACACAGATTTGAGGCCTTAGAAAATGAACAAGAGTGACTATGGGAAGATGAGTAGCCTTTAGAAATGTCTCAGAAAGTAATATACTGATACGTAGTTCCAGAGTCCCCATGCAAAGTCCCAGTCATGAGGAATCTGAAGAGGAGATAAGCATTCCCAAATACCTTTTTGGAGGAAAAATAAAAATGAAATAATTTTTTTTTCTTTTTTTCTTTCATATTAGTGCAAAGCCTGCTAAATAGTAATAGCTAGTTGAGAAAATAAAGGAGTTAGAGTTGACATTAAGATATAATTTTTTCGGGCTCCAAATTCCTCAATAGGACACCCATAGCGCAAGAGTTAACAACTAGAATTAACAAATGGGACTTACTCAAACTAAAAAGTTTTTTCTCAGCAAAAGAAACAATAAGAGAGGTTAACAGGAAGCCTACATCCTGGGAACAAATCTTTACTCCTCACACTTCAGATAGAGCCCTAATATCCAGAGTATACAAAGAACTCAAAAAATTAGACAAAAAGACAACAAATAACCCAATCAACAAATGGGCCAAGGACCTGAACAGACACTTCTCAGAGGAGGACATACAATCAATCAATAAGTACATGAAAAAATGCTCAACATCGCTAGCAGTCAGAGAAATGCAAATCAAAACCACCCTAAGATACCATCTCACTCCAGTAAGATTGGCAGCCATCATGAAGTCCAACAACAACAAGTGCTGGAGAGGATGTGGGGAAAAGGGTACACTGGCTCATTGTTGGTGGGACTGCAAATTGGTGCAGCCAATTTGGAAAGCAGTACGGATATTTCTTGGAAAGCTGGGAATGGAACCACCATTTGACCCAGCTATTCCCCTTCTCGGTCTATTCCCTAAAGACCTAATAAGAGCATGCTACAGGGACACTGCTACATCGATGTTCATAGCAGCACAATTCACGATAGCAAGATTGTGGAACCAACCTAGATGCCCTTCAATAGATGAATGGATAAAGAAAATGTGGCATTTATACACAATGGAGTATTACTCTGCATTAAGAAATGACAAAATCATAGAATTTGGAGGGAAATGGATAGCATTAGAGCAGATTATGCTAAGTGAAGCTAGCCAATCCTTTAAAAACAAATGCCAAATGACTTCTTTGATATAAGGGGAGTAACTAAGGACAGAGTAGGGACGAAGAGCAGGAGAAGAAGATTAACATTAAATAGGGATGAGAGGTGGGAGGGAAAGGGAGAGTGAAGGGAAATTGCATGGAAAGGGAAGGTGATCCTCAGGGTTATACAAAATTACATACAAGAGGAAGTGAGGGGTAAGGAAAGAATAATACAAGTGGAAGAAGTGTTTTACAGTAGAGGGGGTCTAGAGAGAAGAGGGGAGGGGAGGGGAGGGGAGGGGGGATAGTAGAGGATAGGATAGAGAGCAGAATTCATCAGACACTAGAATGGCAATATGTAAATCAATGGAAATGTAACTGATGTAACTGATGTGATTCAGCAATCTGTATACGGGGTAAAGGTGGGAGTTCATAACTCTTTTGAATCAAACTGTGAAACATGATATATCAAGAAAGATGTAATGTTTTGAATGACCAACAATAATAAAAAAAAAAGAAAAAAAAGATATAATTTTTTTTTCTATAAAGCTCTTTGGAATTCAGAATTGACTTGGTGGAATGTCAACTATTGTTTATGACCATATATAGCTATGACAGTATATAAATAATACATGTTTGCTTCATTTTAGATCTATGAGCCTGGGATGCTAGGATGATCTTAGAAATATTTACTCTTTCTCATTTGCAATTATTTCAATATTTTCTGACCAAAAAGGTGGAAGTCAACATTTCTCCTCATAAGTCATTAGTTTTATGGCATTGGCTATAATAAAAAGGTAGATTTTCTGTATTCTGATGTATCTGGAGGGTTTAAAATTCTCAGATGAGCTTGCCTTTTCATCTATAAAATATGTTTTGATACTATGTAGTGACTACATCATTCCTACACTTTAGTGTATATGATAATTGTATATAAACATCAGGCAGACTTCAAATAGAAATTACTCTGAGCTTAAAACAGTGAAGCCGTTGGGCAAAACATAATTCTTTTCAAGGAAACCCCCACAGTTAGGGGTTTAGGATCTCAATGTATATTTTTGGTGGGTCACAATCCAACAATTTAATGCCATATTAGCTATACAAATAATGGGAAACTAAGAAACCAAATGGGGCACATTCTAAGGATTAAATAACAGGAGGAAGCCATTGCCATCATGCATTAGTTCTCTATCACTGTGTAATAAATTGCCTCAAGCTTAATGCTTTAAAAAAATAGAATATATATATATATATATATATATATATATACACATATATATATTTATCTCATACAGTTTTTGAGGTTCAAGAATGTAGACATGGATTACATGGGTTCTTCTGACTCAATGTCTCTTTGAAGCTATTGACTAGCTATTGTACCTCCCCAGTGGGTGCTTGATTGGGTGAAAAATCCCTTTCCAAGCTTGCTCAGGTGGTGGGTGGAGAGTTTTACTCCTTGCATATTTGTAGCATTATGTCATGGCAACTGGCTTCCCCAGAGCAAATTGTCTAAAGAGAATTAGTGAGAGATATGCTCAAAACAGAGCCCATTTAAAAAAAAAATTCTGAAGTGATATTCTATCACTTCTGCCTTTGTCTGTGTATTTATTTTAAGCGAGTTACTAGATGGAGTCAATACTTAAGGGAAAGGGAGTACACAGGGTATGCATAGTGGAGGTGAGCCTATTGGTTTTCTGGGGCTGTAAGAACAAAATATTACAAAGTGAGTGGTTTAATAGAAAATTAATGTCTTGATTCCAGAACCTAGCAGTTCAATATTAATGTGCTAGAAGAATTGGTTTCTTTTGGGTGATGATGGAGAATCTGCTCCATGCCTCATTCTTAGCTTCAGGTGATTTGCTGACAATCTCTGACACTTCTTAATTTGTAGATGTACCCCTCCATCTTTGCTTTCATTGTCACATAGTATTTTTCCTGTGGATACATATGTCTCTGTGTCCAGATTACCCCTTTTCATAAGGATGGGAGTCATACTGGATCAGGGTCCACCCTAATGACTTCATTGTGACTATACCTGCAAAGATCCTAATTAATACAAATAGGGTCACATTCATAGGCTCCGTGGGGATTCGGAATTCAGAGTTTCAAACACCCACAGTTAGGGTTTTAGGATCTCAATGTATCTTTTTGGTGGGTCACAATTCAATGTATAACCAGGATCTGTGCTAGGGGCCCACACAGTTAGCGGAGGAGGCAGTATTAAAAATCCTAGGCGAAAGGTTACCCAAAGGAAGGTAAGCCATGGTAGGCTTTCTGGAAGGAGTTATAGAGAAGACTCAGTTGCTGCCAGAATTGCTACGTGAGCAGAGAGTGATTGGTTTCCTCTCTACCCTGGCCCACCCAGAAGTATACAGTCCAATTTTCCCTTGCTGAAATTTAGTCAATAAGGAAGCCTCTACAAGTCTACCTCCTGCAAGACTGAACAGAGCAGGGGGAAGTCAAGCAACGTACCTGAGGACAGATTGCCCCCGTGACAGGAATATACGCATCCCATGAGATCTGCAGGGCAGAGTCCCAGAGTGCTGCAGTGAACTCACAGAGTACTACTGGGTATTTTAGTTTTGGGAGGTTAATAGAATAATACTTGATATCTGTTGGAAACCACATGAAATTCTAGCTCGAGATAGTTCCTGGGTTCCACATCATATTGTGCCACATTCCTTTCTGAGTTCTTGCAGATGCCATGTGCTAACTACTTTGATAAGTGGAATTGGAGCCATATCTCTATCTAGAGGAGCTATAAAAATTCCTGTCATTAAGTGCACTAAGAAAGTTTGAAATTAGTCTTTATTTATATTATTACCTACCACAGCCATATGATAGATCATGCCCAGGGAAGTTAATTCTTCACTATTTTTGGCAGCTAACTTCCTGCCTGTTATCATTCTCAATTTTACCTAAGTATTGCTGAAATCAAGGTTGGGTCATGAGATTGTCCAGTTGGGATAACGCACTGAGGATAAAAGTCTTTCCTGAGAAATACAGATTAACTTTTGTTGGTCCTGGAAATTGGCACTTTCAGGGTTTGTGATTTTTTTGCCAAGGCTGCTGTTTAAAAGGAGAAAACGTTTGGAGGAGTAGGTGTGTGTGTATGTTGGAGTTAGACTGAACAAGCTCTCAGCTCCTCACATAGTGTGCATTTATGGACAGCAACAGTCTTTGCACCTGCTATTCCTCATTGCCAGTGTAGACTTCCTTCTCTGACCACCTGCCACTTCCACCAAGGGCTGATTGTCCCCCCAAGGGCTTAGTCAAAGATGCACTTAGTCCAGGGTGTTTTTCTTTGTCTCTAAGCCTGGTTTGGTGTCCTTTCTATGTTTATAGCTGCTGGTGCCCTTCTGTGGTCAGTGAGCTAGACCACAAAGCATCTTTGTGTCTCTCTCTTGCTCACTGCTTTGTAAGCTCTATAAGGGAAAGAATGTTAGCTGTCATATGTTATCTCTAGGATCTCTTGGCACATAGGCATTTAATAAGTATTTAAAAGATGATTGTCTGTTTAGGAATCAGATTAAAAGAGAGAGGCCATGGCTTTCATTCCAGTGAGCCCAAGGCAGGTGCTTCCTTTGGTGACAAAATATTTTCTCTTATATTCCTCCAAGACACTACAACAGGAAATGATACTTTAATAAGAAACCCACTCTAATAAGATCCACATATTCACATTAGGACTCAAATATGCATAAAACTTTATTTGTAGCAGACGATGGTACCCTTACTTGCCTTTTCAATGTTACTCAACAATTTCCTGTTTACAACTTAGTCTGTTCTGTGTTAACTCAATCTCTTTAGAGGGGATAAAAAGGCTTTTCTTTTTCATGGAGGGGTCAGTTTAGACTGATTGGATTGGCTTAAGAGTCTTTTGCTATGAGAAAGAAAGAATATTCAGTGACCTTTTTCTGACCCTTGGCTCCTGCTGTGGTGTAGATTGTCTTTGTTGGTCACTGGGTGTCCTCTGTTGGCACCTTCCTGGTTACTGGGCATCATTTGGTAACCCAGTGATGTTTAGGTCCTGTTGTGCCTCTGATCCTGAGGGCTGTATATTGTCCATCTCCATCATCTCAAACATGGGTCTCTTCTGTTTATTTCTGTCTCTAGAAAGCCCAAGAAAACTGCTTCTTCTGTTTCATTTCAGAGTGTGTGTCTCTGAGGCTCTCTTGGGTCCATGCCATTGTTACCACAGGGCACTGTCCCTGCATTACCAGGCTGAATGCCAGCCTCCCTGGATGTTTTAGTTAGCCTTTTCACTGCTGAGACCAAACGACCTGACAGAACAATATTAAAGGAGGCTTCAGTCCATAGACAGCTGACTCCATTGCTCTGGGCTTGAGATGAGTTAGAACATCATGTGGGAAGGGTGTGGAGGATGAAAGCAGCTTAGTACATGACATCCAGGGAGCAGAAGACTCATACTGGCTCACTAGGGACAAAATATATGCCTCAAATATACCCTGGCGACTAACCTTCAGTTAGCACCACGTTAATCTGTTCGAATGCACCAAGCCTTTGATTAGGTCATACCTCTTATAATGTAATATTTCACCTCTGAATGTTCTTGCATTTTCTCACACAGGAGCTTTTGGGGGATACCTCATTTCTAAACCATAACAGATTACTCATGCTCTTTCTAGGATATGATATTCCCTGATAAGACAGGCTCAGCTGACTTCCACTGTTATTCCACCAAGTCTCCTTAGGTCTCTTATTATTTCACATTCCCTAGAGCCAAAGTCCAGAGTCATGAGGCATGGAGCCTGTCTTGGTGACTCAGGTAGCATGTTAACTCTGGTCCTGTATCCTCTGAACTCCTATTTACTTTATGACTTCATTTTATAAACTCTTCATGCTCACTGTCTAAGCTTGGCTTTCATTTTTATTCTTTGCAGTTCAAAATAAAACCCTCTTTCACCATTAGTGCACATCCCTAACTAATCAGAACCCTTTGGTTTTTGAAGGAGTGTTTTTACTCTGGGTATAAAAACATTTTATTTGAAACTCAAAGCCCAGCAATGACTTCTTTGTTAAGCAGTATCTGTCCTCCCCTTATTCAGGGAGGTGGGCCTAATGTTCATGGCTCAACTTCGCTGGCAGAAAGGATAACAGGTGAAGGCAGGAAGGGAAAGAAAGTCAATATCTAAAAATATTATTCTACCTTGGTTGTAGTAATAACATATATAGCGGTTGTGTCATGTTTATATAAAATTTTATAGTACACAAAATGTATTGGCCTATGTTAATGATGGTGGTGGTTAAAAGCTCAAATCTTACACCTGGACTAGGCTAACAGAGTCTTCTCAGGATGAGAGACTGATGGCTGGACAGTTCTACTTTCTACAGTGTACTTCTTTGGCCTGCTGCAGAGAACACACACACACACACACACACACACACACACACAAAAAAAAAAAAAAACTCTTAACAGCTCAATTTATCATCCAGTATACATTGAGTAAATGGGATGTTATTATAATTATACCAAATATAATGAAAAGATTTACAAAATTGAAATATATTTTAAACATTTAACCTAAAGACCATAAAAGACATTTAGGGATGGATATTTTGGTAATATTGAAAAAGAGCATAAAACATGAAATTTATCTACAATTCTAAGATTTCTATCAAGCTTATAGTTAGGAGAAGAAGAAATCAGTCCAACTGAATATTTGAATGGTTTTAAGAGTTCCCCCAGGTATTTGAAACAAGTTCAAATATTGGAAGAGAGCAATGGAATGAGTTTAGAAATCTGAAACTGGAATGAGTTTAGAATGCTAAATTGTATGTTTGTGCATGTTGAAGATTGCATATAAATGCACAAACAAACAAATAAAAATTTGCAAGTGCTATGGTTTAGATATCAAGTGTCCCCTCAAAGCTCATATGTGATACAATACAAGAACATTCAGAGCTGAAATGATTGGCTTATGGGAGCCTTAACCCAATCAGTGAATTAATGTCCTTGTTGGGTTTAACTGAGTGGTAACTGAAGGCAGAATGTGGCTGGAGAAGATATATTACCAAGGATGTGTCTTTGGGGTATATATTTTATATCTGGCAAGTGAAGTCTCTCTCTTCTTCCTGATCATCATTCAAGTCTCTTCCCTCTGCCACACTCTTCTGCCACGATATTCTGCTTTACCTTGAGCCCCAAGGAATGAAGACAGCTGTCTATAGACTGAGACCTCTGAAACTGTGAGTCCCCAAATAGATTTTTCCTCCTCTATAATTATTGTTTTTGTCAGGTTGACTAAAACAGCAAGAAATCTTAGACAATATGTAGAGGTAGAAAATAACTTTATAATCTGAACTGGAAATTCAGAATTTGTAAAAGAAAAAAAATATATATAGATCTACATATAGATATAGCATTAAAAGTTAGACCCCATTACAGCATAATACATAATATTACAAAGTAAAAAGTAAATGATGCTTAAAAAAAGTAAATGATGGATTAGAAAAAGTATTGAAAATACAAATGGCTAAGGATTTGCATACCTAATCATGCATGGAGCCCTTAAAACTTGAAAAAGATGAATAAAGCAGTAGAGAAATGGAAAGAGCATATACTCATGGAAAGTCAACACGCCATGTTAATTTGTTGATGTTAGGCTCACAAAATTAAACAGACACAGATGTACAAGACTGTCTTGTTTAACACAAACACAAATGAGTATTTTCATGCACTTGCAATGGGTTTGTTTACATTCATTTAGAAAGAGAAGTGACAATGCCTATTCAAATTAAAAGTAAAAAAAAAAAAGGTCTGTTGACCTAGAAATTTTACTTACATAAATATACCATAGAAATAAATAGTCAACTACAAATGGAAATAAATACAAGGATATTTATTTTATACTGTTAATGATGTTAAATAAATTATGACACATTCCCAGCATGGAAAGTTATGCATCTATTATGAGGAATGAATCAGAGTTATATTAGTCAGCTTGGGGTATTTCCATGAAGCAGCATTGACTAAGCAGACAAATATTTGGAAAAGTATATACTATTAACAAATTTGTATAAACAGTAACAACTCTCTCATATAAATGTCTGTAAATGTGTGCATGTGATTCCAGAGAGATGCAGTAATTTTTAACATGGGTTAATAGGGCTGAGGGCAAAAGAAACATGATGGATGGAAAGCAAGGGGAAAATATATGGATTGGAAAATAGATGCACAGGTGCCAGTTGCCAAATAAGAATATACACACACTTAGACATACACATTCAAATTAAGAGAAAGTGGATAAATTTAGTTGATGTATACTGACCTATATGAATGGTCTAAGATATTAGGTTAAGTTTATATGCAGAGACATTTGTGTAGTATGATTCTAATTTTATTAAAATAAGTACTCACCTAAATATCAACATATATGTTTATGTATCTATGTCTTATAGTTACACACACACATAATTTAAGGGTGTAGAAATGTGCAAACCAGACTGAATTTGCATTCTTTAGGCAGTGGGCATGAAACAGGGACAGGATGATATGTTAATTTTTTTGTTATATATTTCTTACTTATTTGCTAAGCTTGTATTAATTTTGTAATTTATATTACCCTAAATAAGTTGAAATAATATTACCTTGTATGTGTATGACTTTTAGATTCCATAAATGTGTTGACTCAATAAAACAATACACCAAATCCTGGTCTGTAGCCAACATGACTTAAGCCAAACTATGATCTTATTCTGAAGGGAAACTTACTTTTCTTATGTTAAGCAATTTGAAGACGCCATTAGCCTGCACATATTCCCATCTGCTTCTCATCAACAGCCCAAGTTGTTATTAACCCCATTTTTACATATACGGGAGAAGAAATTGGAGAGCTTCAGTGACTTGCCAAAGGTTCAAAATCTACTTCTGTATCTCAAATAGCAGTGCTTTTATTATGTCACAAGTGCTGCTAAGCAAGTGTTTTTCTATCTTTTTCCAAAACCCTAACATGCCTCCATGGATGAGTGTGGATGGGTACAAAACTGTTCATACCACACAATGAAAGTTCCCTCTCTGGTTGCCAAAGTGCCATTTATTCATTCCTATATCAGATGCCCTCTACTCTTCTTACTGCTTGGCTAAATGCTACCCATTTGTGAAAGTGCTTGCATACCTCTGTTGCATGGTAGCAAAAGAAGACTCAGCTCTCTGAGCTGCCTTCGGTTTCAAGAAAAACAGCCTAATTCTTAGGTTAGACTATAGCCAATGTGTTTTTTTTTTTTTTGCCTTAGTGCTAAAGAAATGAGCAAAGCAGAATATATATATATATATATATATATATATATATATATATATATATATATATATATATATATAATAAAATCTTACAGCCTCAGGCTACAGAAATGAAAGAATAGGAAAAGAACCAACATATAAGTTGCAGCCATTGGACAGACACTGTGGTAACTTGGTCTTTTAGCATAGGTTTAGAGAAAGTGCTGTGGCTATTTCACACCCGTGCCTGTACTTTTATTTCTTAAATTATACTTGTGGTATAGTTATTTAAGGCCTCAAATAATCCTATCCTCTTGATGCAGGCAAAACTTGTTGCATCAGAAAATGGCAGAAGTGATGGGATACTTAGTCCCAGGGCTGATTTGTATTATACATGAGAAGAGAGATTTTCCTCCTGGCCTATGAAAAAAAGGTGCTCTCCCAGGTATTGTGAGAGGACCACATGGCCAGAAACTGTGGGTGGCTCTAGGAGCTAAGAAGGGACCCCAGCTGACAGCCAGCAAGGAAGACAGGGACCTCAGTCCTACAACCCCAAAGAGCTAAATTCTGACAACGGCCACAGGAGCTTGGGCAAAGACCCTGAGCTCCAGAAAAGAATGCAAACAGGCCAACATCCTATTGCAGCATCATGAGACCCTGAGCAGAACTAGGTAGGCTGGGCCTGGATCTTCACTTACAGAAACTGCGACGTAAGAAATTAGTACAATTGTAATGTGCATCAAAATAGATGTTGTGGTGATTTGTAAGCAATAGTAGAAAATGAATAGAACACATCACAAGTACAAAATATGACATCATGGAAAGAACACAGCTCTTAACCAACCTGGGTTATTCTGTGTGTCCCAGTGAACTTTCTAGGTTTCATGCAGGTCAAAAGACCTTTGAGCACCTCAGCCAGAGAAGATAGTGGAGTCGAGGAGGCTTCTTTCTAAGCTGCTCCACAGCATGAGACCAAGAGAAGATAAACAGCTTCTCACTGAGCTGGGTGAGAGATTTTACTGGGATTTCATTTTGGACACCCAGAGCAGCTTGGGGACACAGAAGATTGGATACAATAAAATAAAGAAGAAAGTCTACTGCTGGCGCTGACACACGGTGGGCAAGGGAGCCAGATTAGGGAACTGCATTTCAGGTGGCACGGTGGCATGTCTTGGTATGGAGAAATCTGAGATCAAGGATGTGACTGGACTGATCCAGAGACTGTGCTGCAAAATACGCTCAGGAGAGAAAGACACTGTGTGTTTCCCAGTTGTCTGCAGAGAGCCAACACAGGAGCCATCTTGCCACTGGGCTATGGTGGCCAGTGGCTGTGGGACCAGGAAATCTGAGCTGTGTTTGAAAACAGGACCTGGCCTGTACCACAAACTAGACTGTACCTAAGAGACCGGGAGAAAATAAGGCGCAGAGAGCATTTTACCCAGGGGAACATGGGTCAAGGAGTGTCCAGAGAGTCCAGTTCCTTCTCCAGAATTTGTTTCTGGTGGCTTGCAGCACCAACTGGGGTGAGTGGGTGTGACCATTTGCTCAGGAACTGATCCTGGAAGGTTGAGAAGGGCAGGGTGGTGGGAGACAAGGGACTGACTCCTCCACCTTAAGAGCAGAACCTGAGGAATACTCCTGGGGTAGTCTCCCAGCATGGATCAGCAGCTGCCAGGTCTCCAGGGGGGTGCACTTATTTAATTTCTCCAGACCAACTGCCACTCAAAGAAGCACCTGGGGCCTGCCTAGACCTAAGCCCTTCCTTCAGGAGCTGGCCTAAGGGAAATCATCTCATGGAACTCTACAGCGACCCCACCTTGAGAGTGGAGCAGACAAACTTACCATCCCACTCTAAGATACTGTCAAGAAAGGAAGCCCAGGTGTCTGGAGCCAGCCATGGGCTGTGTGTGAGCTCTGCATATTTGAGTGTATGAGGGGACTGGACTGACGATGCTGCCTTTTTGCTAGCTCTGCCTTTGATCCCACGTGGGCAGCACCTGAGATAGGTGTGGCTTTCCAAGATGTCAGTCAATCTGCTGACCACAAGACATCACCAAGCAACACCCTGAAACCCAATCCCTTGCTTATTTGGGTGGAATTTTCTCCAATGTCTTTTCCCCTAATAAAAACCAGGGTTGGGGCATGTTCTCTCTTTGCCTGCCTCTCTGACCTCCCTTGTGGGATCTGAGGTCGAGGAGCTGTCACTGAACGCCCCCAAAGACATTTTATGTCTCTGTGTGGTTATTTACTAGCCAGCCCAACTCACATGGAATGACCTTGACTGATTCAGTTGCCTGCTACGGCACCCAGGAGTTTTGAACTCCAACTGGCTATTTGATGAAAAACAAATAGGAGAAAGGATTTGACACCCTATGGCTGTTAGGGTCTGTAAACAAGTCAGGATGGCGCCTGGCATTTTGCCAGAGGGAGTGGTTTGTGAAGTAATGCCAGCGAGCCATTAAATGTGGAGATTCCTTATTGGTTGACTGCTGTATCTAGTTTATGTTAATTAAGATAAGCTGTGTGGAATGTATATATACCCCTCCTGTCCTACAATAAAGGGCTCCCACTCCTGCTGTATCAACCTACACAAGTTGTTCTCACTCCCCGGTATGGACTTCGGCATATGGCCACTCCTCGTGTACTTAGTACATAACTCAAGAAGAAATGGAAAGAAAGACAGTTGGGCACAGACAATGAACATATATTTTTTTGACCACTGCAAAGGAAACATTTCGTAATTTTTTGCATCAAGCACCCCCAGTTTTCTTTTTTCTTTCGTTTGTGTGCTGAATCATTCATGGACATTTATACATATACATATTTGTTTCTTCTTTCTCACTTCTAGCATTTTTTAAAAGCAGTTATTTTTCATGACTCTTTTGAGGCCTGGGGCTTTTGATTAATACATTTTGGTTTGGTATTATATTGTTTTTCACTTGGCTGTTTTACTTGATTCTCTTTCTCTATTATCTTTCTCCAACAGCCAAATTCTATTGTTCACTCTTTCATCCTTTTTTTAAACTTCTATTTTCTCTTCTCCTCCCTCAGAATCATCACATCATACATCTCTCTGCATTCTTCCTGTTCACCTTTAGAAATTGCAAACTCTTGAAAATTTACTGATGGCAATTGCTGATCATACCATTTCAATGTGCCAATTAACATTGTAGGTGTTATAGTAGGAACTGTTTAGTTTAATGCTGTGTATTGTTTGCATTATTTGTAGATATTATTTGTCTCTCCCTAAACTTTGAGGTACCGGAAACTTTCAGGGCTACTGTGAGTTCATTGGGTAGATACCCTGCTGCTTCAGATCCATACTGATAGATGGGTAAATGCAAAAAATATGAAAAAACAAGGTAACAAACCACTCCAAGCACCAAAATGCCTCAATAACAGGCTCCATTTACAGAAATGGAGGAAATGTCAGAGAAAGAATTCAGAAAGTTCATAGTCAAAATGATTTAAGAGGTAAAAAATGATGTAAGGAGTGAAATCAAAGAGAAAAATACAAGAGTTGAAAGATCATTTCAATAAAGAGATAGAGATTCTGAAGAATTGGAAATCCTCAAAATGAAGGAATCCATTATCCAAATTAAAGATTTAATGGAAAGCATCATCAATAAACTGGACCACATGAAGGATAGAGTTTTAGGCAATGAAAACAAAGTATATAATCTTAAAAGTAAAGCTGACCATGGAGAAAAGATGTTAAGAGATCAGAAATAGAATTTTCAAGAAATATGGGGTAATATTAAAAGGCCAAGTTTAAGATTCATTGGGATAGAGGAAGGCTCTGAAATACAAACTAAAGGAATGCACAATATTTTCAATGAAATAATATCAGAAAAATTTCCAAATGTTAAGAAAGAAATGGAAAATCAAACATAGGAGGCATACAGGAATCCAAATATTCAAAATTATAACAGACCCACTCCAAGGCAAATCATTATGAAAATGTCAAACATAGAGAATAAGGATAGAATTTTAAAAGATGCTAGAGAAAAACTGGTCACATTTAAAGGTAAAGCAATCTGGATCTCTGCTGTTTTCTCAACTCAGCTCTAAAAGCTAGAAGGTCTTGAAGTACTATATGCCAAACTCTAAAAGAAAATGAATGCCAACCAAGAATACTCTACTCATCAAAATTAAGCTTTATAATTGTTGATAAAATAAAAGTCTTTCATGATAAAAAAGTTAAAAGAATTCACAACAAGAAAGCCTGCACTACAAAACATACATAATAAAATATTTTGTGAAGAAGAAACAAAACAAAAACAAAAATGAAAACTAGCAGATGGAGGCACTACACTAGAAGAACAGGCTATTAAAGGAGAATCAAATTCAACTTGAAAACTAGAAATAAATCAAAATGACAGAATAAAAGTCACCTCTCAGTAATAACATTGAATGTAAATAACTTAAACTCATGAATCAAAAGACATAGGCTGGCAGACTGTATTACAAAACAAGAACTAACAATATGCTGTCTCCAAGAGATTCACCTCATAGGCAAAGACATCCAAAGACTGAGGGTGAAAGTATGGGAAAAAGCATATCATTCACATGAATCTTCTAAACACAGCCCTAGGAAAAGAAGAACAAATCAACACCCAAATCAGTAGAAGACAGGAAAGAATTAAAATGAGAGGCAAAACAAATTAAATTGAGATTTTAAAAAAATTCAAAAAAATCAACAAAACAAAAAGTTGGTTCTTCAAAAAAATAGAAAAAAATTGATAAACTCTTAGGCAAGCTAATAAAAAGAAAGAGGGAAAACTCAAATTCTTAAAATTTGTGATGAAAAAGGAAATATTACCATAGACACTGTCAAAGTACAGAGGATAATCAGACTATTTTAAAAATTCATACTCTAAAAAATTAAAACATCATGAAGACATTGACAAATTCCTAGAGACATATGACTTACCCAAATTGAATCAGGAGGACATAGAAAATTTAAACATATCAATTTCAGTTGAAATTGAAGATGCCATCAAAGCCTACCAACAAAGAAAAGCCCAGGAATAGATGAATTCTCAGCTTAGTTCTACCAGACCTTTAAAGAAGAACTAACACCAATCTTCCTCAAATTATTTTATGAAACAGAAAAGGAAGAAATTCTTCCAAATTTATTCTATGAAGCTAATATCACCCTGATACCAAAACCAGAGAAAGATACATAATGGGAAACAAACTTCAGACCAATATATTTGAATGAACACAGATGCAGAAATTCTAAATAAAATACTGGCAAACCTTATACAAATACACATTAAAGCCAGGTGTGGTGGCACATGCCTATAATCTCAGCAGCTCAGGAGGCTGAGGCAGGAGGATGGTGAGTTGAAAACCAGCCTCAGCAATTTAGCGAGATGCTAAGCAACTCAGTGAAACCCTGTCTCTAATAAAATACAAAATAGGGCTGGGCATATGGCTCAGTGGTTGAGTGCCCCTGAGAAGTTCAATCCCTGGTACCAAAAGCAAACCAAAAAAAAAAAAAAAAAAACAGCAACAAAAATACATTAAAAAGAGAGTGCACTATGATGAAATGGATTTCATTCCAGGGATGTAAGTTTGGTTCAATATATAGAGATAAATTTATCACTTCAATACACTTAAAAGACAAGAATTTACCACATCAGTAGACTTAAAGACAAGAATCATATGAATATCTCAATAAGCGCAGAAAAAGCCTTTGACATAATACATCATTTATCCATGATCAAAACACTTGAAAAATTAGGAATAGGAGGAACACAACTCAACATTGTAAAACTATATATAACAAAACCAAGGCCCCCATCATTCTAAATGGAGAAAAACTGAAAGCATTTTTTTCTAAAAACTGGAACAAGATTGAGATGCCTCTTTCACCATTTTATTCAACATAGTCCTGGAAACTCCAGCCAGAGCCTTAGAAGAAAGAAATAAAAGGGATAATGAAAAGGAAAAAGGAGCGCTTATACTGTCTCTATTTGTCGCTGACATGGTCCTATATTTAGAAGATCCAAAAAAACTCCACCAGAAAATTTCTAGAACTCATGAATTAATTCAGCAAAGTAGCAGAATACAAAATTAACACCCATGAATCAGGCATTTTAATACACCAATGATGAATCAGCTGAAAGAGAAATTAGGGAAACTATTCACAGTAGCCTCACAAAAACAATTTTGAGGAATCAATTGACAAAAAGTGAAAGACCTATGTAATGAAAACTACAGAACACTAAAGAAAGAAACTTGAGAAGACCTTAGAAGATGGAAAGTTCTTCCATGTTTTGGATAGGCAGAATTAATATTGTCAAAATGGCCATATTACCAAAAGCATTACCTGGATTTAATGTAATTCTTATTAAAATTCCAATGATGTTCTTCATAGAAAAAGCAGTCATGAAATTATTTTGGAAAAATAAGAGGTTCAGTGTAGTGAAAGCAATCCTTAGTGGAAAAGTGAAGCAGGAGACATCTCAATACCAGACCTTAAATTTTACTACAGAGCTATAGTAACAAAACCAGCAAGGTATTGCCACCAAAACAGGCATGAAGACCAATGGAATAGAATAAAAGACACAGACACAAACCCACTTAAATACAGTTATTTCATACTAGACAAAGGCTCCCTAAACATACATTGGAGAAAAGATAGCCTCTTCAACAAATGGTGCTGGGAAAACTGGAAATCCATATGTAGCAGAATGAAATTTAACCCCTATTTTTTACTCTGCAGGAAACTCCAGTCAAAGTGGATCAAAGACTTATGTATTAGACCAGAAACCCTGCACCTACCAGAAGAAAATATATGCCCAACACTACAACATGTCAGCTTAGGAAGAGACTTACTCAATAAGGCTAAGTGCAAAAAGTAAAATAAAAAGCAATAAATGGGATGGTATCAAACTTAAAAGCAAAGGAGATAATCAAGAACTTGAAGATAGAACCTACAGAATCTTTGCTACCCGTACCTCAGATAGAGCATTAATCTCCAGGATATACAAATTTTTTTTATTATCTGTTTTTTTTTTTTACTAAATTTCTATTATTATTATTTCCCACAATTATAGAGTTCTTTTATTATTATTAGTTGTTCAAAACATTACAAATCTCTTGACATATCATATTTCATACATTTGATTCAAGTGGGTTATGAACTCCTCAGGATATACAAAATTTTAAAAAAGCTTAACACCATAAAAACAAATAGCCCAAAGAACTGAACAGACACTTCTAAGGGAAAAATGAATGGTCAACAAATATATGAAAAAATGTTCAATGTTCAACATCTCTAGCAATTAGAGAAATGTGAATTAAAACTACACTGAAATTTCATCTCACTCCAACCAGAATGGCAATTATCAAGAATACAAGTAACAATAAATGTTGACAAGGATGTCGGGAAAAGGGTTCATTATACATTGCTGGTGGGAATGCAAATTAGTACAACCACTCTGGAAAGCAGTATGGAGATTCTTGAACAACCATTTGACCCAGTTACCCCACTTCTTGGTTTTATCCAAAGGATTTAAAAGTAGCTTACTACAGTGATGCAGCCATATCCTTGTTAATAGCAGCTCAATTAACAATAGCTAAGCTATGGAACTAACCTACCTGCCCTTCAACAGATGAATGGATAAAGAAAATGTGGAATATATACATCAGAGAATACTCACCCATAAAGAAGAATGACCTTATGACTTTTGCTGGTAAATGGATGGATCTGGAGACTATTATGCTAAAGGAAATAAACCATTCAGAAAAACACTAAAGGGTGGATGTTTTCTCTGCCAAGTGGAATCGAACCCACAATAAGGGGGGTAAAGGAAAGAATAGAAGTTAGGATTAGATAAAAAATAATGAAGGAAAGGGAGGAGGGATAAGAATAGGAGAGACAGTGGAAATAATCTGACATAATTTTCCTGTGTACATCTAGGAATACACCACAATGAATCCCACCATTATTGCATCCTCAGGCTTGGGGCCCTAATTGGAATAAGCTATATTCCATGCATGTATAATGTTATCAAAATGGGCATTGTTTTCATGTACAACTAAAAATAACCAATAAAAAAATTTTTTTTAGGGGCTTTAGTAACCTGATATATGAAACCAGTTTCTCTTCAAGATCTCTTAAAGTTCTTGCTATTAACATTTGCTGGCTAATATTGACGTTAAATGCCACAGGATGTTTAGCTATATCGAATATAAGGTTTATTATTCTCAGATATTTTATTATAAGGTTTATTATTCTCAGATATTTTAAATTAGCCAGGCATTTCATTTATTTATTTCAAAGTTCAAAAGAAAAAGTAAAAGTCCATTAAAATCAGCATTCTCAGATTTTGATTAAAGAAGCTCAGAAAGGTGTTTTAAAAAATTACATAATGATCATCATCATTACCCACAAGAAATTTCATTGTAAAACTGAAAAAAGAAAAAAAAAACCAACCACAACAGACATAACCCATATCAGAAAAAGAGGAAACACAAATTTCATTTTCTGGACCATTTTTAGGATTGTGAATAGTGGACTGGGTGGGCTCCTACGTCTTCTTTTGGAGCATCATGCAATGTAGGAAAACAGCAAAATCTTGGCATCTCTGGAGAGGACCATGCCCATCCCCCAGGTGAGATTTCTACGTCAGAAGCGGTGACTTCTTGTCACTCTCAGGAGGCTGGTGGTTCAGCTGGTCCACCTTAACAGTGCACACTCACAGATGCACAAACAGGTAAAGGCAACAACGATGGAGCCACCAACTACTTCCTTGTATTTTGTCACTATTCCGAAACATCATATTTCATATTTAGTGTAGTAATGAGACTTGGTGAGGCAAAGCTTCTTGCTGCGCAGGGTAAATGGTATATTCCCTCCTGATCCCGCAAGGGTGCTGTAAACAAAAGAGACTTTGGCTATAAATAGGACCTTGGTCAGGAAACGTTTCATGCAAGTATTAATAATCAATGCACTACACAGACAGTGGAAGGTGAGGATTGGAGTAATGATCCAGTGGAAGAAACAAAGAAGTGACTTCTTTTGCTTGAAGTGGCAGTTGGTGTGACCAATTGAAAGATTCTTTATTAATTTAATTTTTCGCCTTTGTGGTGATTTAGCTCCACACTTGACACAGGGGTACTGGGCTGACTCTAGGAGTCAGTCTTTGGAGCACAGGAGTGAGCCATCATTTGCTAACTCACCACAGACTGGAAGCAAAGCTCGAAGACAGAGCTGCCAAAGCCAATCACGGCAACCTGTGGCAGGCTCCCCTGCCTGGCTGTCTCCCTCCCTGCCCTTGGAGTGGCTTCCCTCCCCCTCAGTCCTCCTAGACGGTTGCTGTGGCTGGTTGCAGCTCTTCCCGCACCTGTCGCACCTCCGGGTTTTGGCAGAATGAAGTGAAGAGACAGCTGGAGTCATTATAGTTCATCTGTTTGAAGATTGCCCAAATGAAAAACAAACAAACAAATCTGGTGAGTTTCATGTTTCTTTTAAGTGTACAGAAATGCAGCTGCTGAGTTGTGTAGGAGATCAAAGGGGCCTTTTAAATTCAGGGCACCAAAGTGTTCTTCCTGGCTTGATCCCTGATGGAGATTCGTTAGCAAACTTTAGAAGGAAGTTGTGGAAGAGGATTAGGTCTATTAAACTGGTTTGAATTGTGAAAAGTTCTTTGTGAAGCTCATTAAGTGTCCTTATTGCTGATCTCTGTGGAGAATGTGACAGGGTGAGCCCTGAGGTCTGGTGACAGGAGTCAAGTGCATAGTTGGAAAACATGCATTTAATAGGCAGAGTGATAAAAGAATAGGAGGGGTTGCCTATGAATTGTTAATTTCTTGAAGAAGAAACGTGTTCTCATTCATTCAATACTTTCAGTACTTTGAAATGAAATTGAATCTTAGCTCCCAATTTGAAGTTATCTCTTGAAATATTAAGGTACTATATAGTTCAAGTAACTGGCATATTATTTTCTATGTGTTTTGCAGTATGTTAAATAGCCTAAACTCCAGTTGATTGGGGAAAAAAAATGTGTACTTATTATTTCCTATTAGTGCCTTAGCAGTTGGTTGCTAATTTTCGTAACATTTTTATTCATAAAAGAATGTAAAATTACTTTTAGTGAATTGCAATAGAAAAAGTAAATTATAGTATTTCAGTATTAAAATTTTCTGAGCATATAAAAACTGTAAACATTTTATTATTTAAAATTATAGTTTTGGTTTTATTTTGATTCAAATTGGTTATTGGGCTGGCTTACAAATGATTTGCATTTTAAAGTCATTTAAAAAAATCTGACATGCTTTAAAATGACTTCTTGATCCATCTCCTATAATTAGAAGCAGAAATTTTTTGAATGCTATATGGATAGAACAAACAGAGCAAATATGTCCTATAATATATTTGTTATTGTTCATAATATTTGTATGTCTGATAAAATCTATCTTGCCCTAATACAAGATTTTTTCTGTGTTTTCCAATCTCAGTTACTTTTGATTAATTTTTTCCTAGCTAAAAATCACATATTAAAATTAATATTCACCTGTTATTGTTTTAATCCACAAACTTCACTGAAAACTATTTATTAGCTAGTTATTTGATTGAATTTTTTTTTTTTTTTTTTTTTGCCAGTGCTAAGGGACTTTAAAGGGGGGAGGAAAAGTGAGTGTGAAAGAAGCCTGGAATTAAAAATGTATAAAGGTTAAACATCAAACACTCACAACGGTTATAATAATTCTAAATCACAGCTGACCATGGATATTGATCTTTCCTCCAATAAATCCTAACCTCCTCGGTGTATTTATTTCTTCTGTTGTCATGATTTCCATATTTTTTAGTCTCTGGGATGTTAGCTCCATAAAAGGTAGGTTTGAGGACAGGACTCCTTAAAGGTAGGTTTTTACTTCAGATCCCTATCCATAGCTTATCAAATTCCATCTGAGATGCTGGTTGGGGTACATGGTGTCTCCCTGTCTCAAGGTGGTCTTGTCAAATGACGGAGCTCTTGCATTGGCTGGTCTTCAAATGGAAGGCAATAGAATACTTATACCTATATATATCTGAAAGAGAAAATTCTTATTTTTAAACTATGTGTATAGAACTTTAAAATAGTCTATATTCATTCATCAAAAAAGCCATTTTTTATTTGCTCCTCCCCCCCAATTTGAAGGTCTGTTTATGAACATTTTAATTTGGTGGTAGGCATATAATTGGACCATTGGAAGGAAACTACGATTATCTAGTTTCTGCCTTCTATGTAAAATGCCCTTGATTTTCTTATGTTGGTATAAATTTAAGTTTTCATTTTCTAATTTATGTTCTTAAAATAAAATATTTGAATTTCTAAAATAAATCCTCTAATATTTTCAACTTAATTTCACTAAACATTTAACTTAGATTTCTGTTTTATAAGATACATGGAAGTTAAAAAGTTTTTTAGGATCGTTGCTTTTAAGTTCAAAGCAAAATATGTCTTGTTTTTGAAAAAATATTTGAGCATGAAATTTGTTCATTGTAGATAGAAGACACAAAAAAGTACAAGGTGGTTATAAAAACAACTCAGTCTCAACAGAGACAATTGTTAATATTGTGGTGTATTTATATGAAGTACATATATTTTTAAAAAATTTGACTCATATTATGTACAAATTTATTCTGCTTTCCCCCATAAAACATTTATTTCCAAGTACTCATGACTATTTTTAGTTACTACATAACATTGTATTAAATAGACATATCATAATTCTTTTAAATATTACCTAGTTGATATTTTAAAAGTCATTTTATATTAAATGGATACCAGATTTTCTTGGTACAATATGTTTTAAGGTATTGAAAGCACCGACTCTTCCTTGTTCCCCAAATCTGGATGTATTCTCTTTTCCAGAAAGGGATATCTCAGTATGGAATGAATTGAGGAGGTTCTTTATGTGATTTCTATACTTTCATTTTAATTTTAATGATGAACATTGCAAACATCTTTTATTATAGCTAATGTTGACTGAGTTCTACAGAGATTCATTTAAAGACTTAATAGGCTATTGATACATCACGGGAACACCTTGTGAAGATTCTCCTTTGGAAATTATTTAGAACAATTTTTTTTTCTCAAAGGATACGTTTATACTTGTATATTTGGAAGCAAATAGGAATATTTGGGTTTATTAAAATTCTCAAGTTACTTTTGAAACTACTATAGTAGGAGTGTCACCTGAGGACTATGGTTTCAGGTGGGTTGTAAAATCAGTAGGGGGTGATGGATATTTAAAAAACTAATTATCAGCTACAAGTTTAAAATAGTATCTGGCTAGCAGTCCCCAACTCAACAGTTTCCACTTTAGGAAGATGTTTTAAAGATAAACTTGTGCCAGCTATAGTGGTGAAACAGGCCTGTAATCCCAGCAACTCAGGAGATTGAGGCAGGAGGATGGCAAATCGAGGCCAACTTCAGCAACTTAGTGAGACCCTAATCAAGTCAGTGAGACACTGTCTCAAAAACTACAAAAGGGCTGGGGATGTGGCTCAGTGATTAAGCCCTGCTGGGTTCCATCCCCAGTACCAATTAAAAAAAAATCAACTTGTAATACTTCTAAAGTACTGGTACCATTACCTGTGAGAACTTTCACTGCACTAGAATACATCAGTGACCTAAGGTTCAGTGTGACTGAAAACAATAGGAAGAATTCCATCTTCCATCTTTCCTTATGTCTAACTCCTCATTTACAATCTCTCAGACTATATCCAAAAGAGAGCTGGATTTCCATTGCTTTACCTAGTACTGCTTCCAAGGAGGCCCATGTACTGTTGGTCTACAATTCTCCCAGATACCTGCATTCCTTTTAAGATTGTCAGATGTGGCAGACCACATAAATGACTATGGAGGAGGATGGAGGTTTAACAGCTGCTGTGGTGGCCCCCACCCCTCAAGTGAAGCTCTGCAGGCAGACATAGGGAGTGGCAGAACCTGGTAGCCCTGCAGATGAAGTCCAGGGAGTTCTTGCACTACATCGCTTCAGTTAGGGATACCTGAATTAGGACCATCCAGTTGGTGCTCTTCCCCAAATGAGCAGAGCAGATGGAGCTATTTAAAAAAGAAAGTGTTGGCTGGGCTGGATGGTGCACACCTGTAATCCCAGAGGCTAGGGAGGCTGAGGCAGGAGGATTGCAAGTTCAAAGCTAGCCTCAGCAAAAGCGAGGAACCAAGCAACTCCGTGAGACCCTGTCTCTAAATAAAATACAAAACAGGTCTGGGGAGTGATCTAGTGCCCCTGAGTTCAATCCCCAGTACCAAAAAAAAAAAAAAAAAAAAAAAAAGAAGAAGAAAGAAAGTGTTCTTTTGAAGTTGTATGTGTGTGTAGTATGTGTGCACATGCATATGCCTTATACAAAGCTCCTGCATGTGCTAGTAGTGGCATTGTCTTTAGAGAGTGAGGAACTGGACAATGTAGGTTGGAAAAGTACCAAGGCTGGTAGAATTGTGGTGTAAGTGTTGCTAGGATCCTAGACAGAGCTGGGCAAATATGTCTACCTCCCAATAGTAGATCTGAGAAGGGGATGTGACCAATATGAGATGTGACTTAGAATAACCCAAGGGATCTTCTCATACCTCCATGTCTGATAACAAACTCCTGCCTGAACTTTTTAAAACTGAAATCTAGTACAATTCCATTAAATAACAGATGTATTTTAAAAACTCTGGAAGGTAAGCCATCTGACTATTCTCTGGATGGAGAGATCAAGGAGATTATAAAATGATTTTAACTGTAATAATTTTTAAAATTTAAACAAATATCTGAAGACAATATTTTAGTGATCAAAGATTATCTTTAAGAAAATAAAAGTGACTAAAGCAAGTTTTATATTTTGCACTAATAATGTAATTGAGATCATGCTTGCCTCCCTCTTGACTTTTTTTTAAAGTCTATCTACTAAGAGACAACAACAGTTCTGTTTCTCTTTTAACTGGAAGACTTAGTGACTGTCACCTTTTGGTTTGTCACACATGAGTTGCTCAGGCACACTGGTGAAGGGAGAAGGATTGCATGGTCATTCAGATTTTCTTCCTTTCCAGAGCAGCAACACCAGAAGCCACACCTGAAACAACTCTTTTAACCTCAGCAATTTTCCCCCTTGGTCTGGCTAGAGAATGTGATTGTGCTGGGCAACCAGGGTTATGTGATCTGGTGGGCCAGATCCGATTAATGTTTTTAATAGTGTTTTCAAGATGTAACACACCCAGGGAGATTTGTTCCAGATGGATGCAGTACAAAATGAAAAATAAAATAAAACCTCCTCCAAGCACAATATTGTTCTAAATATTTCTTTGAGGCATCAGCAGGTTTTAAATCATTGGAAGATGGGCGGAAGGCATTCTCTACATCATTGTGCCTTTCTCAGTTATTTGAAATAAATTTCAGTTTTAAAGGCTTTTCTGGGTAGCTGTATTCTCTACCTAGCCTTTGCAATCTCACCCATTATATTAAGAAAAAGGTACACGACAAGTCATAATGTGAATAACAGAAACTTTTTAAGAGTGTTGTATGACATGTTCAATATTTTCTCTTGTGCATACAAATTCTTGCATGTGTTTGTGCATATGTGTATGCTTTGAATGGTTGAAAGCGATATAAAAGCTTTATTTGTAAACATTGTGAAATGTTTATGTAATTCAGCAATTCTACAGTAACAAGATGAAACAAATCCATCTGACTGAACATACCTCAGTGGTTGGGATATTTAACAATATTAAATTGGGAAAATTTAAATGTGTGGTAACTTTTGAAAGTTATTAGATTTATTGTTTGATAGATATCTTGTAAAGTTGAACTGTGTTTCATATGGTCTTCAGAATCTGTTAACAAAAACTAATTTTAGGGGAGAATTTTTTGAAAGTAAATAACTGAGATTTAGGTCAGTAAAGATACACATACAATGAGCTAGCAAGTTGGCTAATATCATCTTGGTCCGTGAGTTTAACAACTAGTTTTACAGTTTACAACCAAGAATATATTTTGGTCTACTCCATATCTAATGGTTATATTATTTTGATGCTGGAAAATCTAAAGATTTCTCTTCAGGATATTTTCATTGTGAAAATAATTAAAAATCTAGGGCATTTCTTTTTGATTTTGCACTGATTTGAATTTTCTCTTTGAATTTAAGTTGCCCCATAGAGAGCAAAAAAGTCCTTAAACTCTACCTTATAGTTTAGAAGGAAAAAAGTGTTCAGCATAATCAGAGGTGTTAGGTGTATGAGAAACAGAACCTTGTTTGGGAAATCACTTTCATGTTTAGCCAGTCACTCAGAAAGCAGAAGATTAATTGTGTTGAGCAGGGACTAGAAGATGTGGTCCTTGCACTGGATCAGCTCATGAGAAAAATTGCACACACATGCAAGATGAAAACTTCAATCATATATTTAAGTGGTGCACACTAACAAACTACAGGCAATTTATAACTATCTTCTGCATTATTTAGCTCCATCTTTAGGTAATCAATAAGGCTATTTGCATGAATTTGTTTTCTACTAGAGATTCCATATTCTCTAAAACAGAAGAAACATAACCCATTTCAAATGTCTAGGCCATGGCCACCATCTTTGAGACTTTATTCCCAATTGAGACTTTTATATGAAGTCAGAACAAGATTAACACAGCACACAGCATAAGTACCTTTGGCTAAGTGCCATAGTTATTTGAGCTCAATGGGAGTAGTTGTCATAATTGTTTTAGGCTATTCACAGTGGGAGAACAATTAGTTGACAGTGGCGGGGTGTGGAGTAAGGTGTAGAAAGCTGGGGTCCTCTGCAACCTGGTCCCTATCCCCAATTGTTGTTTCGAATGGCCATATTCTGCCTAACAGACACAGGTTTTGGGACTGCTGTTTCTTTACCTGGAAGTCCTGAAGCATCTCTCTGAAAGCAAACTTTGTAGATGTGCATCTATCCAAAGAGGTATTTGATCACGATGATTCAGAGAACTAATAAATAGGAACTGTTTTAAGTTGTTTCAATCTGAATATGGTCGCTAAAATAACAATTTAGTTTGGTTTTTAGTGAAAATAAAACACAAGCCAAGAGTATCTTTTTCTATTGAACAAGTCTTCAAAGGACCAGAGAGAACTTCCCAACTTGGATTTTTAAAAGGATTGGAATTGTGTAGGATCCCAGGTGATGAATGGATTTGAGTTGGAAATTTTGAGGAAATGGTTATTTCCTCTTTCTTTGTATTCTTTGTTGGCTGCTTTCATTTCTGTTAGCCTCTTTGGATGGAGCGCTTGTATATTGATTCATCAGCTTTCTCTGTAAACACTGGGAGACTTTGCCAGTTCTAAATTGATAATTTGGCAAATGTACACTTTGCCAGTTCTAACTGACAATCTGGCAATGTACTGAAATGTTGTCACAGAAAGGCTGATATTTCACAGGCAAACTGTTTTCTGAGTGTCATTTGATCTGGTAATTTTTGAAGATATAATCCCTTTGGGATTATTAATTTACAGCAAATACTGCTGGATGTGTGTAGCATAATCTGCCAAACTATGGCTGCTGTTTTCTCCATGAAGACCTTGTGTTTTTCACCATTTGTTAGTCATGACTTTCCCATCTACAGAATTTATACCAAATTGGAAAGTTAAATTTGAGTAGGGGATTGGAACACGCTTTCATTTTTTTTTGTGGGGGTGGGGTGGGGTAAGGTGTCCATTTGGGCTGATTTAAATTTGTGTTCCATGTATGCGTCCTCCTGCTCTTATTTCACTTTGCAAGCTGTTCTATCAGTGTTTATCACAGTGGGAGCAAATCACAATGCTGAAGGTAGGAACTGGGCTGGCCTTCTCACCAGATCATCAGGTGGGCTTCATCATGGTTGGAAGTGTGTCCAGAGTTATCACTTCCTGTTTCCCAAGCTGCAAAAGGTGGTTGAAAAATACCTCTCTATCATCCCCTCACTCCATACACACACACACACACACACACACACACACACAGAGTTTTGATTTTTTTATTTGCATTTTGAACAAAAATTTCATGTGGGAGAAATTAATGTGGATGACTAAAATTAGGTTATCTAGGAATTTAGTTTACCCAACATTGCCACAGGCTCATGCGGAGATGATGTCTACTATGATGTGTCTGCTACTCCTAAATGATCAATATAGGTATAATAGCTGTGGAGGTAAACAGTTTTTAGGACATTTCCTGAGTTTTATAAATAAGAGATCAGTTCTTCAATATTACCATCAGTCATTGTCCTTAATATTGTCATTAGTGATGGCTATTTATGTTATGTTTTTGCAGCACTAGATCTCAAGCCCAGGTCCTTGTGCATGTTAGTCAGGTGATCTACCGTTGGGCCACATGTTCAGTTTGGCAATGGCATTGAGCTAGGGGGTCTAAATGGTTTCTACGATGTAAGAAAGATCTGACAGAGAGCTGAAAACGCATAGCAAAAAATTACAAATCTGAAAACAAGTCAAGGCTAAAATATAAGCATATAATAGTCATTTGTATCAGTAGTTTTTCAACTGAAATTTTGGTCATTTAACTATTGGCCTAAGAGACTCTTCCCAAGCCAAAGAGATGATTAAATATACGGATATCCAAAAGGTAAATGTAGCATATGCTATCTCCATACACTACTGAAGACAATAAAATGAGGTTAGTAATCTCAACAAAAGAGGCATAAACTACTAAAATCTGCTGGTTTGGGGCTTTAAAATAATACATAAATTCATTAGTAAAATCACTGACATGGCTTATAGGTACATGGATGTGGGAAGTGAGTGGTCTGAGAGGGACAGTGTTTAATAGGGTTCCAGAAGGGCAGACAAGCATAAAATTGTGAGGATTTTCTAAAATCCAATGCCTTGCAACTATGTGTAATCCCACGATTATGATACCATATGCCATTTAAAACACATAAATGGTAACACTAGAGCAGGGAGGCAGAGTTCTTTGCTTGAGGAAGTTCTGAGAGACTTTGGAGAACTCATCAGTTCTTGCTTTAGCTACTTGTTGATACTTTGTACCTAAGAAATGTCAGCATGACATCATTGTTGTTGATCCATATGATAAATGATCTGGCAATCAGGTGTGTTTTTAGGTGATTTTTTTCACTGGTTTGTATTTAATTTTTGTCAGTGGCTTTTGGATATCTTGACTTTCTGTGTTCCCATCTGTAAATGCTATATGTCAGTGAAATTAGTTTGGGGCTTTGATTAAATGTTTCAAAAAATGTTCTTTCACATGCTTTGTTGAAGTTTTAAAGAGTCAGGACTTTTAAGCAGCTAGCTCTGGAAATGGTGTTGAATTAAGTTTTTGGAGAATGAGAAAGAATGTATAGAAGTACTTACATGATAGTGTGAAATTAAAAAGTAGAATAGACAACAGATATGTCTGCCAACAATATACTGTGTGTCTATCTATGGAGGAGAGTTTGTGTTATTGAGGGGCTAGTTGGTGGGGTTCCACTTGATTATTTTCCCTCATAACCATTTCTTCTTCTGTAACTAAAAAAAAACCCAGAATTCACAAACAGAAGATAAGGAAGATTTTACATTTTAAGTGAATAAATATGTGAAGTGTTTAGACTTTTATTGTTAACTGAAGAGTAACTCATTATGAGTTCCTCTCATTTCTTTTTGAACTATCAGATCATTTTTCTTTGAGAATGCCAGCCTTCTTTTTTGTGATAGTATGTGTTGCATAGTGAGAAATATAATGCATAATGAGAAGCAGGTTGGGGCCAGGTTGATGTTAGACCACACTGAAAGATTAGAGCAAACCTCCTGGAGGGGCATTTCCCCATGTGACTAAGGACAGTGTGGGGTGAGTGGTCAAAGGGAGCCTTACATATTAATAAGAAACAACTTTAACATTTGCTTTCTAGCATGAATTTTAAAAATGACTTTTACTTAATGAATAATTTAAATTTATCAAGTTTTACTTTTAAAAGTAGAAAAACCTATGCTTTTATTAAGTACATCTGTTTAGAGTCATCCACATTTGCAATAGGGCACTTGCCATGTAACCTGAAGTGTGTGAATAAGACAGCCTGGCCATCTAATACTGCTTTTAGTTATGTGTCTCAGTCTCTGTCATCTATAACTATATCCACTATATATTAGTATTTCTTGTGGGGATACAAGGGATTGAAACCAAAGCCTCATATGTATTAGTGAAGTGCTTTGCCACCAAGCTACACCTCTAATTTAATGTTATTATATTAACATTGCAAATTGAATTTCAGTTTAAATCCTTCAGAGTGAGCACTAAAAAAAAAAGCTGTAGAGAAGTGATAAGAAATATCAGCATTAGTTTTCCTTAAAAGATAATGTATGAGGGCTGAAGTTGTAGCTCTGTGGTAAAGCACTTGCCTTGCATGCATGAGGCCCTGGGTTCAATCCTCAGCACCACATAGAATACATAAATAAAAATAAAGATATTGTGTCCATCTACAACTAAATATATATATATATATATATATATGTGTGTGTGTGTGTGTGTGTGTGTGTGTGTGTGTGTGTATAGATAGATAGATAGATAGATAGATAGATAATATATGAAACTTATGGTTACAAAGACAGTAGAGGCCTCTGGAAAACAGGAGACAGAAAATACCATTTAATGAACAAAATTCACACTATTAAGAACTTTATGATTAAATGTAGACCATTGGGTACTAAGAAACAAATTAAATCTCTTTCTTGAAAGTTAACAGTGGAACATAGTCAAACATCACCTGTGATACTTTCCTGCTAAGAGCCACAGCCAAGTTTCATTCAGACTTTGTCTCATACTAGATTCTCTTAAACTTGGCTGTGGCTCTTAGCACTTTCCTTCAAAGGCAGAGATTGCTAAGCACCTGTCAATCACTGGAACAACATAGCATTTATCAATGCTATGCAACACATACAGCTACAGGAAGAAGGCTGACATTCTCAAGGCAAAAAAGATCTAACACTTCAGCAAGAAATAAGTGATTTAGGATTATCCTATTCTTTGCTTGACTTTTGTGGCTGTCACTACTTTTAGTAAACTTTGCCTATCTAAATTATTTTTATTTTTATTATTTTTAATTTTAATTATTTTTTTTTAAAAAATTTTATATGACAGCGGAATGCATTACAATTCTTATTACACATGTAGAGCATAAGTTTTCATATCTTTGGTTCAAAGTATATTCACATCAATTTGTGTCTTCATACATGTACTTTGGATAATAATGTCCTTCACATTCCACCATCATTTCTAACCCCATGCCCCCTCCCTTCTCCACCCAACCCTGCCCTATCCAGAGTTCCTCTGTTCCTCCCATGCTCCCTCTCCCTATCTAAATTATTTTTATTATTAGGAATGAAATTTCTAACCTACTTGACATTCACCAGAATTGAAGATAAATGATTGCTTTAGCATTATCTTTATAGAAACTGAACTTCCTGTCATTGACTTTAAGATTGTAAGAATGACAACAAAATAATTTCCCCATAAGTGGTTCTATGCATAAATCTTTAAGTGTTTTAGCAATCAGGCCATAAAATAATTTAATACTACTGTCTTTCTGACTCATTGCTTTGTGGTAATTCTTTAATGAATAGAATGAGTTGTGAGGCATCTTGTAGAAATATCTCTTTTGATTGGTGAACAAAAAGTTGCTACATTGAACTTTTTACATGTGATTATTTGAGAGTAATAAGGTATACTAGTCATTTCTGGTCCCTTCTTATTTATATTTCATGTACAGCCAATCCATCCCACCATTTTCACAGTGAATCTTTTCCCAGAAAATGTTGACCTTACCAGGTGCTGCCCAGAATTACTGTAATGTTGTTTCCCCAACTTATTCAGATAGCTGTGAATCTGCACATTAGAAAGTACTTTGTGACACACAATATAGCAATAATCAAAAGAACTTAGAATAATTAAATATAGGGCTGGGACTGTGGCTCACTGGTAGTGCACTTGCCTGGCGTGTGTGAGGCACTGGGTTCGATTCTCAGCTCCACGTATGAATAAATAAAATAAAGGTCTATCAACAACTAAAAATATATTTTAAAAAAGAATAATTAAATATACATTTGGAATTCATTCAGATTTTGTTTCATACTAGATTCTCTTAAAATCAAACAGTAGCATTCACCAAAATTGAAGAAAATTTATAGGGGATGATTTAGTAAACTGTTTTGGTCATTTACCCATTGTTTTTATTTAAAAATTGGAGAAATTTTATATTGTTTGAAGATTCTTCCATCTCATTTTGTGAAGACCAGTGTTTTGAACCATAGTTTGAAAACTATTCTATCGGAATCATCTGAGTAATTGATAAGAATCATTATCAATACCTGGGATTTATCCCAGATGGATATATTGATAACTCTTAAGTGTTTTCTTCAGGTGTTTATAGTTTTACAAAGTTCTCCAGGTATTTCCCAATGTACAGTCAAAGCTGGGAATATGATGACAGATAAAGTCATGGATAGACATTGAGGAAGAATCAATGGCAACTTGTTTGTGATAGCAGACTGTTACTCATGGGCTGTGCTCTGGTTGGTTGTAACAACAACCCTGGAAAATAAGCTGCTATACTGTTTTGACCCCTTCCAATTTATACATTCAGTTTTGTATCTCATAAGTCAAGCCTTCTGTTGGTTTTTCATATGCCTCAATGTCTTTAATACATGGATAAAATTTACTTGTCTCTGGGTAGGGAATATTTCTTGGTGGACTGACCATAGAGAGTGAAATCTAATTCAACCATTAGCATTTTGACACTTGACTATGTAAGTTTTTTTTCCATCCATGCATTAGAAGTTAAGTCAGTCCCATATTTTTAATAACATCTACTACTCCATATTGTTATGGTTCGAACCTTTGCTCCTCCTCTCCCTTCTACATGACATCAGTAAGTACTAGTAGATATGGTTGCATTACAGATGTGTTTGCTTCATAACTTTGTGATCTGGTCTACAGGTAGTGTCCAAATATTTTGGTCAAGGATTACAGAGACTCTACTTAGTCATTCCCAATCTTCCTTTTGTTGGCTTCAACCCCAATTTCACATATACTTAAGTCCTTACACTACTTTCTGTATGTAAAGCAGATTTATCTAAATATTAATGAAAGACTTTCCTTTCTAGATTCCAAAGTGCTATAGACTTTCTAATGTAAATATTGAAATAAGATCACATGAATTAAGTCTTTGGTACTTTAATTAACAAGCTATTTGGGGTTAAATTAAAGACATTTGAAATAGAACGTTTTGAAAAATTTGTTTGCTCTCCAGTAAAATCATCATTTTCAACCAACGTGAAGGCATAATGGTATTTTCATGTAAAACACAATTTTTCATTAATAATCAGAAGCAGTATAATTGCATAAATGCATGCATAAAATCAGAGAGTATGCCAAGAATTATCAGCAGACAATTTTCATTTATTACTTCTTTCTAATGTAAAATCAGTTACTGTGGTCTTTTTCTTTGAGCTGCAAATATAGTTTTGATTATATCTGGGGACTGCATTTTAGGTTCCTGAAAGCTTTCACACTGCAATGGTAAGAGCAGATGGAAGAAGGTGCTATAAAATTACAATGCAGTCTTGCAAATAGGTGTGAAGAATCAACCTCCTAAAATTTCACAGGCTTCTGTTTCTTATGGCTGCACCTGTGTGTTGTTGCTGCAATTTTATAATGTAACTAACATCCCTTCTTTGGAGGCAATCTTTATTTCTTTCAGGTTTTGGGTCTCTTTCCATAATGTTTTATCGTGGGTCCTGCCTAGGAGACTGGGACAGACAGGAAGCCTGCCCATAAAGCAGAGAATACGAAGAGGGAGGGACCTAATGGACCTTAGCTTAAGTCAAGGCAGAAGGTGTTCCCTGGGTGCTGAAGGCCAAGGATGAGGAGTTAAATGTATTGGGAAAGAGAGCCAGGAGCAAAAATATATGCTCAATAATCAGTTCATTGATACTATGAACATTTGAATGGATGAGTGGGGTCTCCATGATGTACCAGAAAGAAAAAAAAAAAAAACACAGATTCTAATATCTCTAACTTTCCTACCTGGAAAACAGATGACATCTTTCTGCAACCAATGCAGTCTTCAACTGGTAGCTTCAATTTTAAATATCCTTTTCGTTCTTTGAGGAAAACAAGTACATTGCTTGAGAGATTTTCGATTTTTACTTCATTCTGTAGATATTCCTTTGCTTCAGGCTCTGCTTAAAAAAATTAAAAATGAATTTTACAATATGGTACCTAAAAATGAGGCAGTTTAAAAGGAGAGTGACACTGTTTCCTTCAGGTTTTAGAAACATGTAGGTTTCATGTCCCTCCTTGATCCCATGTCAGGTTACCATATAGGCTTGTGCACATTTTGTACCATGCAACTTTATAAATGTGAATGGCCGCCCCCAGAATCGTGCAGTGAATAACTTGGATAACTATACCTGGTATCTCAGCATATGTGACCTACTCTTCCTAAACAATACTTGAAGTTCATGAAATATGGGTCAATAATCATATATATGAAGGGTTGTTTTTGTTATTTAGTATCAAGCCCCAGTGGTATGTGCAGTTACTTAGAAGTTGTAACTGGACAGTCATTCCCAGTATGTCACTGGCTGTGACTATGTTTTATGACCTCAGATCACTTAGTGAGAAGCACTTGGTGAATTAACTTTCTCCCTCATGTCCCTCATGTGCTGATATCTTACATTAACCAATTTCAGTAACCCTCCTGAAGTATGTATTTCAGGGGATCTATGTTAAGTTCCTATTTTCCAGAGCAGTGTATCTCCAAATTGCTTTGTGTTAGGAATAATGGGGAGTATCTATAAATAATATAGATTTTTGGTTTTTATTTTATGTTTGAAGAATCAAAAATTCTAAGGTAGAGCCTGGGGAGTTTTAAAAACCTGCTCTGGTGTATCATATTTTTTTGTGATGTGGATTTTCCTAACTGTAAGACATTGCTGCAACAGAGCATCTGCCAACTCCATTTCTGCACTACAAAAAGCCTGTAACTAAAGCCAAGGTGTTAGTTAGGCCAGGGGAACTTCTTACAGGGTCCTCAAGTCTGCACAGGCCGTGAAGGCCCTCATGATGGTTTTTGCAAATACTCCATTGTGCCATATGCTTAAATCTGTCCTATTTGAGTTAGAGCTGTTCCAAAATACAGTCATATTCTAGCTAATGAAGAGGCATTGCCTGGTGCCTGTCCATCACGCTTCAAAGGCAGGGAGCATGCTCTTTTCAATGAAGCCAGAGGGAGCCATGTGCATGCTAAAGAAAGCTCTCAAGTTCTGCCACCCTTCTCTAGCTGTGGACCACCATTTCATGTTTCTGCTGGGGGAGACGACAGTCAGGGAAGCTAACTCAATTTACCAGTGACACACAGCCAGCAAACCTCATGGTCAGAATACCTTTGCAATTTTCTGGGAATTGAGCTTCATAATGTGTTTGCTCGCTCGCACCTTCCTTCCTTCCTTCCTTCCTTCCTTCCTTCCTTCCTTCCTTCCTTCCTTCCTTCCTTCCTTCCTTCCTTTTATAACTACAGCAACTCTCTATAGATTGCATGTTTGTGTTTGAGGAGGAGCTGGCAAGGGGTATGTGTATTCTGATCTGTTGATTGTTCTGTGGTCATGGGCAGGATGGATGTTCTGGGGCGAGAATGAGTCTGTGGCAATGTGAGTGACAAGCTGGGATGGCTTTTAGCGTAATGTAAGACCATTCCTGGTCTGAAGTTGCTTTTTTGCTCTCCTCATGTCTTCTGGATTGATGTTTTAAACTGTGGCAAAAATGAAGGCATTACAAACCAAGAGATGCTCAATAGGTTTGGACTCCCAGCATTTCTGCTCAGCCGGCCTCCATTTTGGTGTTGGAGGAGGTTCTCTTAATACACAGGCACCTTCTGTTCCTGCACAGCATGCTGGTCGTGAGCCTTTATCTTTAAGGAGGTAGTCCACGTGGACTTTGGCAATGAACTTTTCCCAGAAGCAGTTGAAAAATAGATGTTTATGGAACGCCTATTTAGTCATTTTAGGTAACACTGATGAGTGAATGGTATTTGGGTCTTTCAAGAACCTGTGATCCTTGGGTTCTGGTAAAAGTGTTAGGGTATTGTTTCATTGTAAGGATAACAACAACTAAATTTTTAAGCGCCCCTCTTAGGGATTATAAATAAATAATTTGTTATGGCATGTGCTTAGGTCACAGTTGTTAACTTGTCTATAATTTTGGGCCTGTGTATAAAAGTTTCAGAGCAAAAGTTCTGGCCAGATAAAATAAAGTTCCATTGGGGTTCATACAAACAGTGGAGGTGCTTGAAGGGTTTTATAGTCTTACTTAATATTCATAAATGTTTTCCCTTAGAATTAATGGGTCTGAGGTCTGAGATTTCCCTCTTTTATTTCCACAATTGCCTCTCTTCAGTTACCATCTTATTTTTCCTATAAATGCAATAGTTTTGAGGGTGACTGGAAACACTATTAATAATTACAGAAGGCAACTGGTGTGAATCAAGACAGCTTTGGACAAAACCACCTGTATAGTCACCTTTCAATTCTCCTATTTTATAAAAGGAAGCCAAATGTCTACCAATTCCCAAATTTGACCATGATGACTGAACCTCACTTAGATAGACATCTGGATGCCATACAAAGTGCAATTGAAAATGCATTGCTCACCAGGACCAGTGCCACACACCTTTAATCCCAGAGACCTTGGAGGGGGCTAAGGCAGGAGAATCACAAATTTAAGGCCAGTCTCAGTAACTTAGTGAGACCCTGTCTCAAAAAAGAGGAAGGGTTGGGGATGTAACTCAGAGGTAAAAGCACTCCTGGGTTCAATTCCCAGTGCCAAACAAACAAACAGAAAGAGAAAATGCATAGCTCCTTAAGAAATACTTAGTAATAGAAAGATGAGCAGGGTTCCCTTTCAGTAAGAACTAATGAAGGGACTGTACCTTGTATTAACCAGCATAAACTCCTGGTGAGACTTTGTAGCTTCTTGCTCCTTTCTATCTTAGAATTGAAATTAGAAGTGAGATGGTTGTCACAGAGATATATATTAACACATTAGTTTAAAATGAAAAATGAAACCAGGCTTTTTGGGATGGAACATAAATCTAATTTAGTCGATCAGTTGACAACAAGTATCAGTGTTACAAATCAGGTTACATGACATATATCTTCCCTAAGTCACAAAAGTGAAGTCTTCAGCTGTGGGGTTTTGAAAAAAAGAAGTTTTAAAGACCAACTATTTAAATTATATCTATTGCAACTATTATACATAATAAACACATGATATAATTTTAAGTGTTAATTTAAACATATATGAGTGGTACATAGTTTTTCACAATTCTTTTGTCAAATCCTCTGACACCCATTTCTGCATTGAAGCATTCATGGGGTTAACCCCTCTTGGTCTCTGGTCTCACAACCTTCGTGACTACCCACAGCAGGTCCCACACATTTCCCAATGCCACCTTCACCCCAAGCTATGTGGAACCATGGTGGATCCAGTAACTCTTCACATAGGTGAATCCTGTATTGAAGAAAAGCCTAAAAAGGAAACCTGAATGCACTGATCTAGACACTTTGTTCATGATTGTGTCTGTCAAGGTGCAAGTGGACTGGAAACGTAAGACCAGTTTATTCTAAAACATACACTTTTTTAAAAAAATGCTATTTGGCAACCATGAGATGAATTTCTATTCAGAGAATAATGGAACTGACATCCAGGCCATGTTTGTCAATTTAATAAAGTCCTTATTAGACCATCAATTTTTCCCCTTCTACCAAGAAGGCCACCATGTTGTTTTATTTTGTTCATCAGTGAATCTCAATGTAATGTTAGAGATGGAAGCAAAAAGAAGGTGATTGAGAAATTTCTTGAAGAAATTGGACTTCAGTCCTACTGGTCAGTGCTGCTACAAGGATGGAGCAGTTATAGGACAGGTCCTGAAAAAGGAATAAAATAATGTTTACCCCAAAAAAGAAAATGATAATGGAAATGATTTCATTGTCCTTCTTTGTAAAGATGTAACTCAAACTAGCTGAAGTGAGACTGGTAAATTTTCCCAGTTCTGGAAGCAGAAAGGATGAAATGAAAAAGAATATGTTCATAAAAAGGGCCTGTTGCTTTGGAACAGGAGACAGTAAGGAGAATAAATGGGAGAACATTCTATAATAGCTCACTCACCTGTACAAAGGACTGTCATCAACAGTGGAATCACACAAATGTGGAGTCAGGCTTATTGGTGGACAAATAGAATAAGATTCTAATTCTTATTCTGCATTTCTGGATGGTTCTGAAAAATTCAGTTTTTTTTTTCCAAACAGCTCAGCAATATGACCGTACCTGGACCTGTAGTACTTAACACAAAGATTACAAAGTGCCTTTTTAAAAATTATTATTCTTAATTAGAAAATGGCACCTTACATATTTTACTCTGCTTGGCTTTAACAGGAGTGGCTCACCACACATGGAGACGATGCTCAGGCTGAAGAAGGCAACATTTGGAGCACTCTTGCAAGGCTGCAAGGTCTATAAAAAGCATCTTCCAGCATTGCTCTGTGCTGCTTGTATAAACTCTACTCATATCAGCAAATTAGCCTGTGAAATAGTTGACTCATGCCTAATTAAAGAATGTCTCTATATCCAAGATGAAAACAATTAAATGAGTAATTTACAAAATTATTTTTTAACATTTGACAGATCTAATTATGCTGACACTGCTACTGTAGGTAACCCAAAGCTGACTCCATTATAATTACAATGTACTTTACTTGGAGAGCCTTAGCCCACCGTGTCAGGCTTCACAGATTTTCTTTCTTTTGCTGGCAAACTAGTAATTTTTCACAAAAGTCCATAAAACCTCCTAAAATAACATACCATTAGCAGGCAGTCATGACAATAAGTTCATGTTAGAAGACGCAAATTACCAGTTTTTCTTGCTGTCAAGGTGTGAATATCATAAATGCTGTGATTCGATTGAAATAGATGAGCTTATAAATGAAAGATGGGCTGGCACGGTGGATGTCAATGTCTGTGTCGGATCTCTCCTCATTTGTTGATTTTTTTTCCCAACTTTTTTGTTTGCATAACAGTTAATATTAATGGTTAGGATTAGATTTTAATATATATATATCTCATAGAATTCCTTAATAAACTGGAATATTAGTTCAATATACTACAAAGGGAAAAAAAATCATAGAAGATTGGTTTAACCATGAGTCTTTTTCCAATTTTTCTTCCTATTTCTGCAGTCCTGATCCAATTTACACACTTATTTAATGACTGGACTATTGTAATAGTATATTAAGTTGTCTGTCTTCCTTTGTGTCTCCTCCCTTTACTTCATTCCACCTCCTTAGATTAAGTTTCTTTGAATGCTTTCTTGATATTAATACCATTTCAATGAATCAATAGCTCATTGTACAAAGAGATGATGTATGAACTACATAGTCTACCAGTAAAAAGTAGTTACCATTTATCCAGTACTTTAATAGATACCAGGAGCTGTGTATGTACATTATGCTATTTAATCCTTGCAATAAAATTGTGAGGTAATATCTTTGTCTCTCTCTTATACATAATAAAAGACAAGCTCAGAAGAGCTTGAGAAATATTCTTATGGTCACACAGCTCATAAGTGGTAGAACTGGGATTTAAATCAGTCCTTTCTGATTCCAAAGTCCATTAGTTTAATTTCTAGCCTGGACTTCCTTCAAAGAGATTCTAAAATATTACTCCAATTTACTTCTTCGCCTTATTGCCAGCCAATACTTTTCCATATCTAATAGTACTCTTTAGTAAGCTTCTACCAGGTGCCAGTCTACATAGTTGGATGAGGAACAGTTGGTCTCTGCCCTTTCACTGTAGATGTTTTTGGAATTATGTCTATACTGCAGGAAACCTGATCAAATTCCTTTACCTTCCCCACAGCATTTTCTAATGCCTTCTTACCAGATTCTACTCTTCATTTGAGAACTATTTTATGTCGTCCAAACTGGGAAGTCTTCCTAAACCACTCAAACCAATGATTTCTTCCTCCTCTGAACTTACAGCTCATACTCATTCACTATGTTTGAATGCTAAATCTGCCACCAATTAGCTGTGTGAACTTCAGAGAGTTACTTAACTTCTCTGAGCTTCAGTTTCCTTATATATTGAGTGGGGATAATAATAGTATCTATCCCATAGAGTTACTGTGAGGATAAGATGAATCTGTTTACGTAAAGACTCAGAACTGTGCATGATATGTGGCAGGTATTGTGTTAACTAATATTACTACATTATTATTCTATGGTTTTACTTTTTTAAAAAATCATGATTTTTTACATGATATTTCTGGTACAAATGTATCTAATATTATTTACTTCTTGTATTATTATTTTAAATTGTTCATAGATTTCTTTGTAGTTCTGTGCTGCTTAACAGAGTTGTCTTGTACTAATTTCTCTCTGGTCTTGTTCTTTGTAAGGGGATTTATTTGTAGAAGAAATTCACATAACAATGTTTTTATTTCTAATAGGATCATATGCTAAGGAGTAAAATGATGGTGATATAGTGAGATTCCAAATAGGTCTGCTGTTGTGATTTAGCTTGTTTCTTAGTTCTTGCTTTTTCATGTTTGTCTATTTTACTCAGTGATATAAATAAATCCAACTATTTGGTGATCCCATAACTTCTTATTTGGGTATAATAAACTCACCTCATAAATGGAGACTAGACAGTGGAGTATATTAAGGAGGATTTTTGTACCTCAGCACATTCATTGTTACTAGGATCCTGAAGGTTTGGTTATATTTTGGAGTTTTTAACTCAGTTGCTTCAGGACAGCAGCTACAAAAATAATCTGATCATAGAAGTAACCACTTTTGGGGTCAAACAATGCTTTGGGTCAAATGAAAGCTTGAAAAGTATAAGAAAAACATGAAATATAATAATAAAAATGTCCAATAAACATTTTTTTCAAGGACAGAATAATTGATTTCATGTATGATTTGGCTTCTCATTTTCTAATGAAATCTAGGTGCCTGGGATAAATTCTGATCATGGATTTCTTCATGACTTAAGAAAATACAAATTCCTAAAAATGACTGGAACTCCCATTTAAAACTCTTTTTTTTTTTGCCTTGTGCACAAAAGAGTTCTTTCTGAATGCAGATACATGTTGATGAAAGGATATACTTAAGCTGAAGAAAGAAAAATGAACATCAGGATTATATGGTTGGGGTAAAAAACTAATATAGGACCTAGACACCCAGGGCCAAACATTTTGCTAGGTCTTTTGAATTTTATTTTATTAGAGAATATTCAGATTTTTTTTAATGGTAGCAGGTAATAAGGATCCCAAATATTTTAGTTTAAACAAAAATGTGTGTGAGCACAGAAAGTGTGTCTTATTATGTATGTGAAAAATCAGACTGTGGTGCAATGGATTTGGGGGTGCAATCAATATTGGTGAGAATCAGTCTTAGTTTTGCTTTCCTCTGTGTTGGCTCTATGTTCAGGAAGACTCTTTCCATGTAGATACAAAGATGGCTACTGGTTGATCTAGTCTAGGTTTAGTTTCTGCTAGAAGTTTCAGCAAAATCTAGTGGGGGAACTCTGCTCAGCTCTACTTGGGCCTCCTGCTGATCCTTGGATAGCCATTTTGCCTAGAGAAGGGGAAGGTAATATGATTGATCAGTCTGGGTCACATGTTAGTCCCTTTTTCTAGTGGAAGCAAGGCTTTGTGATACAGAGGAAGAGAAATTTCCAAATGGGAAAACAATAATAAATACTCACCAGAGAAAAAAAAATAAAAGTATTAATCATATTCAGGACTAAGATGTATAGAGTGGTAAATATTTATTAAATAAGCAACTATAAAGCTTTAGTGTCTTTCTTCTTGACTTTTTGACTCTGTCCTTAAATTCACCTATTCTGGGAGGTTGCTCACCCTTGATGTACATTCTAAGTGAAATTCCACGTTAGGCTTGATATAGTGGAACTAGTCTCTTAAAAAGGTGGGAGTAACCTCGGGAGCCCTTGGTATGGAATTCATCTGCACAACATCACATACATCTTGCTCTTGGCCTCACCCCATATTTGGTAAGCCCTCACTTCACAGGTTCCTATTTTACTGCTTAATATTGGATTCATTTAGGAATGAATCCTTCTCCTATTCTCTATGGTGACACCAACCTGACCATTAGAAACTTCATGACCTCTTTTTTTTACTCTCCTTCTCCAGTTAGTGAGTTTCTCCATGCCATTGTGACACTGAGCCCCTGTTTATTACACCAGCTCTGCCAGGGACTGGATTTTCTTTCTGCAAACTCTCTTGACCACAAAATACTGTTCCTAATACTGTTTTTTCTGATTTTTTTTTTCTCTGTGTTGCTCCCCATCTCACTGTAGAAACTTATTCCATTATCTTGTCCCTTGGACTCAACCATTTATTTAACCATTCAATTTTTTCATTTACTTAAATAAAAATGCTTTTTTTTCCCTTAATAAATATTAGTGTGATTCCATTAGGCACTCAGTTCTGAGTTAGAGTTGGAGGGAAAAAAATAGATGAACTGTTCTTACCCTCAAATTTTTGAGTTTTGTGATAAAAGACTGTTCAAGTAATCCCCCAGGTATTAGGGGGCAGTATATGGGCACAATGGACAAAGGCCATATCTGAAAGGAGGGGAGGGTTGGGAAGGCTCCCTGTGAACACAGTCCTTGATTCTTAAATGCACAGTATTTAGCTGGGGAAGAAATTAGGATCTCTCCAAAAAAGGAAAACAGAGTCTGCAAAGGCTGAGAGTTGTGAGAGAATGGAGCCTGCGCAGTACGGGGCTGTACGTATGGGAGATCATCAGCAGATGAGCAAATCCAGGTAGAGGATGGCTAGATCCCAGGGGAACTCTAGTTCATAAAGGCATTTGGTCTTTTCCCTAATCAAGCTATCTCCTGCCTTTCCTTACTTGAAGGACACCTTGAGTCTTTATCTAATTTAAGAGTTTGGGCAAATAACAATTGAATTGAATTCTAGCTGTCTTTTGTGTGGCAAACACACAGGCTTCAGTACACCAGAACATTTAGATTCTGTATCTTGCAATGATAGCCTTAAAAAAATATATTCTGCGACATATTTCTTAAAAAAATAAATTTTCTCTTTCTGAATTAGTTCTTCTGGAATTTCCTGATTCTGCAGAAGCTTCTGTCTTCAACTTAGTTGTATATACAACTGTAAAGTCCTGAAAATATTTAGATCTCAGAAATGATGAAGCAGACACCTAACTCTTGAAGTCATCTAATGGTGAGGAAGGGCCACCCTAACCCAAAATAATTTCTCTATCCTTGTGTCTGAAACCATTGGAATGATTTCATAAGGGTCTTCTAGAATGAGGGTCGTTGTACATTTTGGAAACAGTGAGGCCATGTGACACCTAGGAAGCAAAAATCCCAACCTAAAGACACCTCAGAAGAGCTTTATCTGACAGATTCCAGGTAAGTTTTTATGAAGGTTAAGAACAATCAGGAGAGAAGAACACAGGGGGATTCTCATGTCTGTCAGCTTTCCCTACTACTCACCTCTTACAGGCCTCGGCCTGTAAGAGTTCTGTTGGGTTTCAGATAACCAATTTTAGCTTGATTCATAGGTTTTATCAGAATCAACAAAATTTAGAGAGAGAAGTAGTGTTTATGGGACATAAGGGAGAGGAAAGTTTATCCTTAGAACATAGGAAAAGAGCTCGCTATATATTCAGAGATTAAAAGGAGCCATCAGCCAAAAGAAAAGCCCCCAACTATTTGAGAGGAATGGGCTAGAACATCTAGCATGTTCTAGAATATGCTAGATGTAAACCAAGGGCTAAATATTTAAAGTTTATAATCCATACTTTCACTTTGTTTTTGAATGCCAAGTGCTTCAGGGAATGGGGGAGCCAAGTAGGGTGGAGGGTTTAGTGAACCCCATCACTTCTGAAAGCCCTGCATAGTGTCTAGGTGGGGGTATATTGGCTGTTCCTTAATTCTGACTCTATCTGCTCCTAAACTCATGGCCAAGAGTTAGTTTGGCTTCATCTTTGTTTTATTCAAGAGACCTCATTTATAAAAAAAACCAAAATTGTTCTTAAAAATGTTTATATTAAAGAGAAGTTTTAGGCCTTGTGTTTATGAGTACCGACCATATCCTGTGCTCCAAACCTTCAGCCCCTCTGTACCCGTGAGGTCAGCAGGGCTGTTTTCGGCTGTGTTACAGTGCTACGGGAAGTGTGACGTGCAAATATATCAAAAATATACCTCACTGATTTAAAAGGTCTTCTCTGTTATTTTCAAAAAGATTCACTTCCAGGCAGTTCAATAGGACAACTCTTAAGGGAGCTTAACTTTGGAAAAGTATATTCAGGAGAAATGAATAAATATTGCCTGAGTGTCAAATAGGTCTTGTGGAGACACTCCAAGAAGAAGGTCCTGGAATCTAACCCACACGATATTTCCATATTGGCCTTGTCTCTTTGGACTGACTGGAGGATTGAGGAATGCGATCTTAGGCAATTTTTGGATTGCTTTCTCTTTTGTTTTGCAATGATTGGACCTTTTCTGAAAGCTCTGTACAGTGTAGTTCATTTGTACAGTTCTGAGTAAGCCTTTCCTGTGCTGTTGTTCATGTCTGTGACCCTGCCAAAAAGAGCAGAGGCTTCAAATTAATTTTTCCTGCGCATACCATTTTGTGTGTGTCCTGTCTTCATTTCCAGTTGTTGTGAGGTCACCAATTTTATTTTCCCTTTGGTATCTAATATTCTTGGACAATTTTCCTCTGAGAGGCTCAGAAGGAACAGATGTTGTATAAACCTTTTCCCCCGCATGTTTTCCCACTTATATTTTCCTTTTAAAAGGAAAAAAAAATAAAGGAGATCATTGTGTAAGGAACTTTTCTTTTAATAATGCCTAGGAACTGTGAAAACTCTCCTACCTCTATTAAACGCAGAGAAGACTTGGTTTTGAATGCAATTGTCAGTGAACTGCTCCGCTGCTCGGACAAGTTTCTAATGGGATCCATCACCCTAGATAGCACACATTAGCTACTAGTTTACTTATTTTTTAATTCCCTCATGTGGAGACCTTTTCAAACACATATTAAGTTCCAGCAAAGGTTAACCAGTCCAGGAACAGATGTCAAAACTTTTAACAAAGATTTGGTTGAAAGACAAAGATAATTTCAGTATTTGTGAACTTTAATATCTGGATATTTTTTTTCCAAGGGCATCTTCCAGTTTGCCAAGTCAAATGAGAAATCCACGTCACAGCTTTCATCCTTTTTCTCTGTGTAAATTGTGTGCCCCCTCCCCTGCAAATGTTTGAAATAAGCTGAATAAACAGAACACAGTGGGTAACCTGGGGAGTGTTCTAATCAGAAATATTTTCACTCATGGGGTAAGGCTTTACATAACCCCCTAAGAGCTGTGATTTAAACCACCCATTGCAATCAATAAAGCATTGAAATGAGGACATATTTTAATCAGGTCTCCAGATCCATATTTATTTTTGCTCTCCTGGCTGCTTATGTGCAGACACGCACTTTACTTGTGTCTTGGTCAATGCATACAGATGTCAACCTGAATTCTCAGTTAATCTTTTCTATTAGTTTTTTTTTTCTTTTTGTCTTCCAAGTGTCAGAAAATAATATAAAAACAGAAGTGCATTAAGAGATATACAGAAAATAGAAATCTAATCTCATGTGTCACATTTTTCAATATGAGGTAGCTCCCTGCATCACACCACTGCACACAAGGGTCCAGTATCTTCTAAACAATAATTTGGTTCTACAGCAACAGCGCAATGAGATGCATAAAAAAGAATCCTCTTTATTTAGCTATCTAAAAACACACTTTTATATTAAATAAACCTTCTACAAAGGTTGTATAATACATAGGCATAACAAATGAGTATAGTTTAGATCAGTAAGAAATCAGATATCTGTGTATTTACTAAGCAGCCTAAGAAACAGATTTTGAATACCAAGACCATTGAATCCCCTTCCTTTGATACTACACCTTGATATCTCTATACTTAGAGATAATAACTACCTTTGAAGTTATTATCATTTCATGCTTTTCTTTAGAGCTTTACTTTATCTGTGTTTTCAAAATTTTTGAGCATGCAGGTTTTGAACTTTATATAAATGGATTATAGTCTGCTTGTTTAACATTATGCTTGCAAGATCCATTTGTGTTAATATCAATAGCTGGTTATTTTCCTACTGCATAGTATTCCAGAATGGGGTAGGGGGTGGAACAAGCCCTCACTTTTTATTCAGTTCCTCTCTTGTCCAGGGACATTTTGAGTTGATCCTGATATTTTATTATTTTAGGTATCATTGCTAGTGATATTCCTACTCCATGTCCTCTGGTGCATATGAGTAAGAGATTCTTTGAGGTATACATCTAGAAGTAGAATTACTCAATCTTAAAGAGTTTTGGAATTTTTAACTTTTCTTAAATTATTATTCTGAATTTGGTTTTTATTTAATTTTTTGAAAGTACATATTCAGAAAACCAAACTTTTGAGTGAAAGTCCAATCTGTTGCTAATTTCTCTTTTATTTTTTCCCCTACATGTTTAAACAAAGGCTCTGACTTACAGTTATAAGTCATCTGTGTGCATGGAGATGTTGTTGGTAGTGCCCGTGTTTTTGTCTTTGCTCCCTGCTCTGATCATGTGCACGTAGACTAACCAAGATTCCTTCAGCTTCTAAAGTGTAACTCCAGGTTCCTTTGCTTACTGCCGCTAAAGGCCTTTCTCACTTGCAACAGGTTGAGCAATCCTTCCCATCTCTAACTGTGGTGGCCACTGATGCTTTATCTGACTATAATCTTTTCTTCTTCTCAGAATAGTACTACTTCTTTCTCCTTTTTTTAAAAAAAAATTTATTTGTAGTTGGACACAATACCTTTATTTTATTTTTATGTGATGCTAAGGATCAAACCCAGGGCCTCACATGTGCTAGGCAAGTGCTGTATCACTGAGCCACAATCCTAGCCCTATTCCTTCTTTTTAATTAAATATTTCTTTAAAATTTTTTTCTTTCTTTCTTACAGACATGACAATAGTGGAATGCATTACATTCGTAATTATCTATTCACAGCACAATTTTCTGTAACTCTGTATATAAAGTATTTTCACACCAAATTATGCCATTATACATGAGCTCTCTTATTTTTTTTGCATACAATTCTTAATACATTTTATACCACTATTTATCATATCTCTCTTTGTATATAGGGTATGTTGACACCAAATTCACATCTTCATACATGTAATATTTCTTTAGATTATGGTAAAATGCACATAAAATTAATCATCAGCCATTTTTTAAGTCCTTTTGAGACTGGCTTAAAATTTTCCTTAGAATAAGGTCCTCCAAGCTCATTGTGTTGTAGCATGTGTCAGAATCTCCTTCTGTTTTAAGGCTGAATAATATCTGATGGTATATATTTGTGCCAAACTTTGTTTACTATTCATCTGTCAATGGACAGTTGGCTTGTTTCTACCTTTGGGCTATGGTGAGCCTTGCTGCTATGAACCTGAGTGTTCAGCTCTTTCTTTGAAGCCCTGCTCTCCTCTCTTTTGGTTATATACCCAGAAGTGGGATTGTTGGCAGACTTCTTCTTCTTTGAGCAATCTTGCTCCTATCCCTGTTCCAACCAGCTGTTTCTGATGAGGGCTGCCAATCATACAAACATTTCTTTCCTTTCCACAGTTGACTGGCTGACAGGTGGACATCTGATCCAAGCTAGGCCAATAAGAATTCTCCCCTGCAAGTTTTCAGAGTGGAGCCAGAGGCCATAATTCAGTCTGCTCTGTGGAAGAAGCCATGAGGTTTAGGAGATTAATGGCTAGTTGTCCTGTCATGTGGCAAAGACCGTTCCCTGAGAAGACAAAATAAAATCATCTGGGCAAAAGGAAATTGAAATGAGAAATGAGAGGATCCTGACAAATACTTGCTTTCTTGTTCTTTCCAAAATATATAAGCCAATGCATTTCTTATTCCTCAGCCAATTTGAATAGGACTTCTATTTTTTTTGTTCTCAATGTCCTGGCTAACATAGTGTCATGATTATTCCTGCCTTGTGTTTAAGGTGAATTCTTCTTTGTGTTGGCCAAGGAGCACTATTGAGTCCCACAATTCCGAGGGCTATGGTAATGGAATGAAAAGAAATATGGTGGCCTACATTCTTTGCTGAAATTGGCAGTAGGGAAGAATGAGAGCAAGAAACTCACAAAAATTAAACCTAAGAAGATGACTAAAGAGTACAGAGTTTAAAAAAAAAAAAGATTCTGATTCAACACAAATTGTTTATGAAGAGGTTGACCTAGACTAAACCTAGGAAGTAGGACTAAATATACAGAGGTCTTTCATGAAATGCAGAATAAAAAAACAAAACATAAAATTCTGTTGGGGAGCAGAATTTTCTGGGAGGGAAGATTTCTTCTAAACTGTGAGAGTGGCTATGAACTATTTATGATTGGCCTTGGTCCTCCTCCCATAGATTAGAACATAAAGAAAGGGTTCTATCCTCGCTGGTTTGGAAAAGAAATGTTTATGAGGGCCCTGCCTAGTTCTTGGATTTGAGAGACAGAAACTTTCCCCACCTAGATGGGAAAAGAAGAAGAGAGAGAAGCAGAGAAAGAAAGAGAAAGATGAAAAAGGAAAGGAAATTTACCCAAAGAATCTACCTGAGGGCAAGATGCTGTGTTGGTCTCACAGAGCCCTGGGCTCCAGAGGGAACACCCAAGGAGTGAAAGTATTTATTTTCTTGTTGCCTCTCTCACTGGAACTTCTCTTTCTCCCGTATTCTACTTTATTCTTCTATTTTTATTAGTGGGTTTCCTCCACTCTCCATCATTCAGGTCTTGAGTATGGCAGGCTCTTCCCTGACTTTCCACATCCTTAAAAATCCAGCCCTTAAGTTTTGTATGAATCTGGTTGGTCTAGTTTGGATCTCATGTTCACTCTGGGTCCAATCAGTGGTGCTCAGAACTTGTTGCCCATTCTGCAGGGAACGGGCTACTGATGACCAAGAGGAGGAGGTGGGCACATTATCTAACAATGAAGTTAGAAGAAGTGATCCACTCATCTTCCATGAATATTAATCCAAACCACATATATATATATATATGTGCTTTAGGACTCATTTACACAGTATGTAGCCTGAACTATCAACTTCCTCAGAGTTCTGCTTCCTGTTTGTTTTTTTTTCTTCTGATACCCTTGTTTTAGTTGTAGTTCTTGATGCCTGCAAAGCCCTTGTCATGTTTCTTGGGGGGTTGTTTTTGTTTTTCTCAGCTACCCAGATATATATATATATATATATATATATATATATATCTCCATCCCTGCAGGGTATCACCAGGATACCATGGAAGAGTATTAGTCACTGTCTACATGAGTGAACTGGGCTATGATTTCCTCATCCGTCTGATGGGACTGATAGTACATACCTCACTCACCTTACAAGGCGGTTACAAAATTGAAATCAAATATGGGGAGTAAAACTTATTTATAACCTGCAAAATAATTCCAAGAAAAAGGAATTGGACCTGGGGTTCTAAGTCCCTGTGTACATGACCCAGCATGCCATCATGATTTGGGAGAATTAGAAAATTGATAAATGGCAAGAGCTGTTGGAAGTCATTTATTACTAGTCATAAATATCCAACATTTATGAATTACTTTTTTTTAAAGGAAAGAGAGAGAGAGAATATATCTTTTTTTTTTTTTATAGATGGACACAACACAATGCCTTTTATTTTTATGTGGTGCTGAGGATCGAACCTGTGTCCCACCCATGCTAGGTGAACGCTCTACTGTTGAGCCACAATCTCAGCCCCTAGGAATTACTTTTTTTTAAAAAAATATTTGGAACAGGAATTGGATGTGGTGGTGTATGCCTCTAATCCCAGTAATTTGGGAGGCTCAGGCAGGAAGGATTGCAAGCTCTAAGCCAGCCTCCACAACATAGCGAGGCCCTTCGCAGCTCAACAACACCATGTCTCAAAATATAAAATAGAAAGGAGTAGGATTGTAGCTCGAGGGTAAAGTGCTCCTGGCTTCAGTCTCCAATGTCTCCTCTTCCCCCAAATTGGGTATTCTCAAAGCATGTATACAATGATTTATCTGCACTTGGGAATCAATTTGTTTGTATAATATGACAATACAAATTGGAACTGCCTATAACTTTTAACACCTGTGGGAGTGCCTCACACCCCGTGCTTCATCTACCATGCATAACACAGCATAACATTAAAAACCAACCATTGCTAGACTGTGAGCTGTGTGAGGCAAGACCTGTGTCTTGTTTGGGAGAATGACTAGCCCAGTACATATTGAGGTTCTCAATAATTACTGAAATAACTCAGAAGCTGACATTTTAAGGAACTGCAGGTAGTTTTGCTATTGATAGCTGAGGGAGGTATGTTCTGGGTAGAGAAGGCCTCCATTTTTATTTTGACAAAGTCATAGATATGAGAATTTCATTCATGTACCAAGTGGGGAGGACTATGGCTTTTGCTCACCTTTGTTTAAGAGAACAATATTATGCCCATGGTGTTTGTGGCTGATTTAAGGTGTTAGTCACAGTTGCTAAATTGTTTCTTTGAGGTTTTGGAAAGAGTTGGGAACACAGAGCCATTTATTTACTATGGAGCATCTAATTATAAGGTGCTTCCTTTTATGTGCATTCTAAGCCATAAGAAATTTGTTTGATGCATTCAAGAAAGTAATTGATTTTTTAAAAATACAAAAGCCTCAGTGTAGAAGATGGTTCTGAGAAAAGGGTGTTCCTTTGTTTTAATGAAAAAGAAAAAAAAAAGAAGAAAAAAGAAAAATAAAGCAAAAAAATTTATCAAATTATCCTGGTAAAATTTCTTTGGGAAAGAAATTTGAGAGTCTCTGAGCTATAGAAGATGCAAAGCAACTAAAGGATCAGAAAATGAGATAAAGGGCTATAATCAACTACTTTGGTTTTCAAATATTATTTCAGTTTTTAAAAGTTGGTAACAAGTATTACAGTGATTTTGTATGGTGCTAGCAGAGTGGGTGTTGGAGAAGAGAACAATTGCTCCTTTGAGGGAGCTTGTTGGGTGCTTGCCTCCTGCAGCTAGATTTTTCTATTTAAGAGAGCCATCTGCTTCATTAAACTTTCCAGGATCAGGCATTATCTACAGGGAGTTCCACAGCATCTTAAAACTGAGAACTGCAGCAAAGTGTTAAGTTAATGCCAGAAAACCAGATGTGAACCAGATTGTCAAGTTCTTTTTCTCTTTCAGAACCAAAGAATTCAAGTGAGGCTGAATTAATGCAAATGTCGGACAACCCTTTGGGTTGGACTTTGGAGTTGGCCCTGGTCTCTTATGGTTGCTGTTCATGAAGACCCTCCAAAGTCAGTGGAAGGGAGCTCTGTTTGTGGTTTTAAAAGCTCCATAAACAAAGGAGGGTATGGGGGAGAAATTTTGGCCTTCTCTGCTCCCTGTGCACATTCCATACTGAAAAAATTACACACACTACATGCTAGGGAATTCAATAGCTGTTCCCAGTGCTGTCTTCTTAATCCAACATGCATTTATTCACATATTGGATGGGTTTGCATTTCTGATTGTTCCCTACAGCCTGTTGATGTAAAAAAAAAAAAAAGAAAGAAAAAAGAAAAAAGAAAAAAAAAATGGAGTGAAGGAAAAAAATTGCAATGTTAACTGAAAATGAAAAAGGCTCCTTCCCATGTCCCCCAAGCGCTGACATTTGAATATTTGAATTATGTGGACTGTGGCTCTCAGTAGAGATTTGGAGGCACAAAGAAAGGTATGTTTCTAGAAAGAAGTGCTGAAGGAGGAATGCTCTGGGGAGAGAAGGCCCCCATTTTTATTTTGACAAAGTGTTAATTTATATTCTGGGATTAGGGGAATCAGAGGCTCTCCCTGTGGCTATCAAACAAGGCAACATTCAGTGTTTTTAGGGACTTGATGCATTTTCTCCTCTTCACTTCCTTTTAAATCAAATCAAATCAAAACAACCATGCAACTATATAACTACGAAACAACAAAAACCAATCCTTTCTTATCTGACATTTAGAAAGTCAATGGTTAATTATTATAAATTATTATTCTTCCATTTTATGAGACTAAAGCAAGGAAAACCTTTTATTTACTGGTTTTATTTTTCTAGCATGCATGACTTTTTTCTTTCTTTTTCTTCTTTTTTCTTTTCTTTTCTTTTTTTTAGTTATGTTTGCGAAAGCCTGCATTTTAACAGCTTAAATGGATAAAAAATAAACTGGTCTCTTGCCATGCCTGATGGAAAGGTGTTCCAAGAGTATATCTAAATAGCTAGTAGAGAAAATTTTGAATGCTCTAACACAAAGAAATGAGAAATATTTGAGATGATAAATATGCCAGTTACTATGATCTGATCACTATACATTGTACACATGCATGGAAATACCACACTTTAACCTATAGATAGGTACAATTACTATGTGTCAATTAAAATTAAAGTTTTAGTAGAATAAAGGACACTGTTAAATGAAATATCCCTGACCCTATGCATCTTATGGGATGTGTGATACTAGTGACTCTTTTTGTTATTGGAACTAACTAGGACAATACTATTTCAACCCAAGTATTTATAATTCTACTCACAGAAATGAGCAAATAAACTGAAATACCTTCACTCATAGAAAGTGCAAGTATCTGAAGGATATTTTCCACATACAACAGCAAATCACGAAAGCAAAATCATGCCCTCATCACAGGAGAGGTCATGATTTCTTGCTTGCTATGATGATGATAACCCATCTGTGGATCTAGCTATTTTGAAATACACATCTAATTATTGTGAACCATACTTATCCTACGGTGCAACAGAACATCAAAATTTATTCCTCCTGTTCAACGCACCTTTCCCCATTAACCATCTTCTCTCCAACTCTCTCTTCCCCTACTCTTCCCAGCTTCTGGTAATGACCACTCTACTCTCTACTTCTAAAAAAAAAAAAAAAACAACAACATTTTTAGCTTCCACATATAAAAGAGGACAGGTGGTATTTGTCTCTGTGCCTCACATATTCTTTAACCACATTATTCTCTCACCCTGCTCATCTTTCTTAAGAATCCTGAGAAAGAATTGTGTAAAAATCGTCAGCTACATTGCTAAGGGATAAAAGCCTAGATTTCCTATGGATCTACCTTTATGGATGGATTTTTTCCCCCCAGAGGAGTGTATGACTCATATTTACCCATCTAGAAATTATACTCTGCTAGGTCAATATCACCTCTCGACTCTGTAGGATTCTGCCTCGCTGTTTTTGTGATAATCTGAGATACTTCACATCTTCCTATCTTTAGCAAATATTAGCCCATAAAATCAAGGTCTCATTCAGAAGCATTAGTGACCAGCTTCGGTGCAGAAATGTCCCCTGCAATAGCAATAGTTCAAAGCTTGCTGTCATGTCATTCTTCACTCACACTGGCCAGCAGAGAGCTCCTCATCAAGGCTGTGCTGCTCTTTGTCCAACCGTATTGCCTTCTCCCAAAAGGAGCAAATGCATTATCCTGTCACTCCCAGAGACCAGGTAGATGGATCACCTTTCTTATCAAAATGTCCGTGAATTTTAAAACTGTCGATTCAATATCAATTAACAAAGCTCCAGTTGCAAAATGAGAATCTCTGTCAAAGAACGTTTTTTGAAACCAAGAGAGTCCCGGCCTTCAGAAAAACCCATTAATCATTATAATCCCCTTTCAAGAATGTTCTTTATACCCCAGAATCTTCAAATAATGTTCTCCAGATTTCCCTTACAAATCTAAGAGTAGCCTGTCTTTTGTTTTTAGGAAGATGAGAGAGACTCCTTGGCTTGGTGCCTCTGTTCCGCAGTTTCTGCATTAGAAAAAATAAGTTTTCACTAATTTGATACCAAGGCTGATAATAAGGAGAGGAGGTGACTGTACAGAGATCTCAGCAATGCACCCAACTCAGTAACAGATTTTGGCCCTTTGAAGGTTAAAGCTAAATTCAAATTTCCTTTTTTGTCAGGGACTCTGCCTCTTTCTCTCTTTGTGGCCTTTCTAATCCAATCAGTCACAAAATTGAGCATGTAGTAGGTGCTCAATAAACACGACGGATAATTATGACTTTTTTTTTCTAATTCAAAAAGCAAACTCATTAAACAACTTTAAGAAAAATGTAGGAAGAAAAAGAAGAAAAATAAAATCACTCAAGTCCTCACAACCCAGATGGCAGCACAGCTAGGATTTAGTAAATATGTAGTTTGAAGCAGTTGGAAGTGAGGCCTCTGTTGACTATCCTGTGACCAGCTGTCAGTTCATTAGTCCAGCCCACTCTTTCTCACTCCCTGTATCCTTAAAAATAGTTCTTAAATACCCGTCTGTCTGGAAAATTCCCATCTGCCCCACCCACGATCACAGCTGGCAGAGTGAAGACATCACACTCTCTCTTTTATGCCCTCTTGGAGGATGTAAGGGAATTCAGGAATCTGCCTACAGAAAATGCCATCCGACTCCTTTACCCATCCATCCTGCCACCCATCCATTCACTGATTCAACAACTGTGTGCTCAGGGCCCACTAGGATCCAGGCCACCTTGTTGTATTCTAAGAGAACAGTGGGGAACAAAGAAGAGCTGATTCCTTTTTGTCCTGGAGCTCACAGTCTGGTGGGAAAAAAAAAAGTGATAAACAGTAAGCAAGGAAATGAGTAAATATAGAATTCTGAGAAAACCAAGAAGGGATAGGGAAAGAAGCCCCAGTACAGTGTG